>NC_135235.1:234037113-234665113 GCF_051348905.1 Ranitomeya variabilis
CGAAAATGGAGCAAAGGACAAAGAAAAAGCTTCAAATTTGGTGTTCCAATGGTGTGGAGAGAGCCAAAAAATCATCATGATGACTGTTATTTATGGTAAACACAGGTACAGGCACATCTTCACAATGAGGGACAGGCCTTCTTGCAGATTCCATGTTACTCCCATTTTCGTTTCTTATGCTTATTGAATCCTTGCACTTGCACTGCACAGAAATAACAGTCATCATGATGATTTTTTGGCTCTCTCCACACCATTGGAACACCAAATTTGAAGCTTTTTCTTTGTCCTTTGCTCCATTTTCGTAATAATTCGATACATGCTTTGCACACTATGTGTGGTGCCCAAAACTTGTCTTGGTCCCCAAGCATAACCCCAAAATAGGCAAAATACACTTTTTTTACGAAGTCTGTTATGTTTCTTCTATGTTTTGGCAGTGTGTATTCACCACAAATGTAACAGAATGAGTCTGGATCGTTAAGACAACTTCTTCTTGATGAGTTCATGCTTTTCACTGGAAAACAGACAACAACATAAAGTTAGTGCAAAAATCAAGCTATGAACAAACTTTTAGAACACTAATTAACACAAAACTATATTGAGAACTGCTCAGTTCAAGTACTAATCCAAAGAAATTAATGAGATGATGCGTCGCATTTACCAACAAGTGCTATAAATAAGATACCAAAAATCTCAAAAACTTGAGCCAATCTGGCAAAACTGATAGCATATTCAGAATCAGCACCCCAAAAATACCCCAAATTCATTAAAATATTTTGGACACCAGAACATTTTTTTTTTTTTGTTGACCTGTGTTATCTATCATCTATCTATTATCTACCTATTATCTATCTATTATTATCTATCTATCTATCTATCTATCTATCTATCTATCTATCTATCTATCTATCTATCTATCTATTATCTATCTATCATCTATTAACTATCTATTTATTATCTATCAATCATCTATCTATCATCTATTATTTATCTATTATCCATCTATTATCTATCTATTATCTATCTATCATCTATCTATTATCTCTCTCTCTCCATCAATCCAGTTAGATAAGTAGTAGACAGGGGTGCAATATTTGGGTCACTATCACCAATGCTGACATATTGGGGTATCAGGTAATTGTGTAAGGGTACGTGTCCACGATCAGGATGGCCGGCGGTATCGTCGGAGCGGCAAACCCGCTTGGCGCTAAGCCCCGCCCCCTTCTGGGACGCGATGATGCCGGATGTGTTCATTGCACAGATCCGGGATCATCGCACCCCTCGCATAGGGCCCTGTGTTATTCCTTGCGGCAGCGCAGCGTCGCCGCAAGGAACACGGACATGCTGCGATCTTAAAAGACGCGCAGCATGTCCGGAGTCGCAGGGCCGACGGATGCGTGTTACCACGCATAGTGGACACGGGATTTCATAAAATCCCCTCCACTATGCTGGAACATCTGGACGCTGCGTGTTTGACGCTGCAGCTCTGCGCAGCGTCAAACACGCAGCGTTTCCTGAACGTGGACACGTACCCTAAGGGGGTCTTACGATGTACCGTTTCTCACTTATCAGCCATGCAGTGCTATTAGTCTCCTTACACCAGCTTCACACTCTCCACACAGGGAAACATTCCCCCCATCTCCCCTTGTCAGAAGCTTCTCACCAGGACAATAAGACCTCCTGCACGTGTCTGCAAATAGAGTGCTGGATTTGGTTTGTTACCCTGTCATGTGGCAAGGCTTGTTAAAGGGGCGATATTGACTTTTAGGATCGCTACTTCCTATAGGTGGCGCTAGAGTTCATGTAGAAATCATATGGACCCCATGTGGTTATTTATAGGGAATTATTACAGAAATACTTCGGACAACAGACACATAGACTTGTTTGTTGTTTTGTTTGAGAATCCCTTTAACTCCCCTTATGTCCCTCCGCTCTCTGGTGGCTGTGGATGGCTTTGGGTGACCGTCCCTTTAACCGCGTCCTCGCTATCAGCGCAGGTTATCTGACTGCAGAAAATCTGAGGGTAAATTCTAAAACCAAGAAACAAAGATTTTTCTTCTTTGAATGTTCTGTGCTCTGGTCCTGCGGGCAGGGGGGCTCTGATAACTGCCCCCCAGAATCTTGGGTGGGGTGGATTCCAGTAGCTTATCTCCCCGGCCAGGTCAGCACTTTCTTATCTTGACTAATTGGATCTTCATGATTTGAGGACATGTGAGGTCTGAACAAATCTGCAACGTATGTCATTCCAGATTGTCCTGCAGACATTGGGGGGGTCCTAATAATGGGCCCTTAAAGGGGCGCTCGGCCCTATGGCTTGGTGGGCTCGTCCTTGTTTTACCTGTACAGTTCTATTGCAAGGATAAGTTCACACCTTGTGCATTCGGTGCAGATTTTTCTAGCTTTTCTGCAGCAAAATTTGAACATGCAACATTCAGATTTTGCTGCAGATTTTGGTGCAGATTTCATCCTCTCCAGTGAATAAAAAATTGACACGACAAGAATACGAAAATCCGATACGCATTTCGATTTTGGCACTTGTGCAACAAATAGATGAGATTTCTTGATGTCACCTTTGCTTTACTGCATTATACCGGGAATCTTCTGCAACCAAATCAGTGGTGAAAATCTGCACTAAACTTGCAACTTGTGAATCTAGAATATGGCAGAGTTCACATGTCGCTTAATTAGTGCAGATTTTCTGCACCTAAAATCCACAGTATTTTACAGTTTCGATGTAATCATCCAGTTTCTGCAATTTTTTTGTGCAGAATCGCACGGAAATTGATTATTTTTTTATTCTTTGTGCATAAGTAGTTGGACCTCACTCTGCAATATGACGGCTTAAGGGTATGTTTCCACGGTCAGGAAACGCTGCTTGTTTGACGCTGCGCAGAGCTGCAGCGTCAAACAAGCAGCGTCCAGATGTTCCAGCATAGTGGAGGGGATTTTATGAAATCCCGTCTCCACTATGCGTGGAAACCCGCACGCGGCGGCCCTGCGACTACGGACATGCTGCGCGTCTTTTCAGATCGCAGCATGTCCGTACACCTTGCGGGGACGCAGCGTCCCCGCAAGGCATATCACAGGGCGCTATGGGAGAGAGCGATCATCCCGGATGTGAAGAGTTAACACATCCGGCATGATCGCGTCCCAGAAAGGGGGCGGGGCTTAGCGCCAAGCGGCTTCGCCGCTGCGGCGATACCGCCGGCCATCCTGAACGTGGAAACATACCCTTAATCTGCATCAAAATCTGCACCAAAATCCACATTTAACTTGTGCAGATTCTGCTGCAGAAAAGCTGCTGAAACTGTGAAAAAATCTGCACCAAATGCGGAGTCTGATGGTTCTCTGATGAGACTTATCCTAAAGGGGATCCCATCAGTCAAAGTCGCCATAATCAGCACCTCTGCGGGGGTCCCCATAATGTGAGAAGGGGGTGTCACATTCGGTCCTTTATTGTCATTGTAGTCACATGATTTCCATTTATTCCTATGCGACACCCAACATTGATGGAATTTGCAAAAGTTTTGGCACCCTGCTATTTTTGGTTATTACTGCATCTTTAAAGCTCATGGCTTCACACCTTATTACTTTTAGGAAACAAAAAATAACAATGGACCATAAAATGAATCCTTATAATTGGGGGCAGTGATATAATTTCTGTTAATTTTCTTGATATCATAAAATCATATATTGATATGTATTCAGTCAATATTTTTAAGGCTACGTTTTTTGTTTTTTATTAAAGTATTTTTAATGTTTTTTAAAAAAGTTTTTCAAGTGTAAATAACTTCAGGAAACAGTCAAATTTTGGGGAAGTTTTTAGAGGAGTTTTTTTTCTTTTCCTGAAAAACTTTAGAAAAGTTTTGGAAGAGATTTTTTTCCTTTTTTTCATTGCAGCCTTTTTGATTAGACTCTGCTTACTTTGGGGACGTTTCCTTTATTCAAATTTTTTTCATATCAGGTTTTTTTCATGTCTTCTTCAAGGGGGGAAAAAAAGCCTTAAAAAAATCCTCATATGAACTGCAAAGTTGATTTTTCTTTAATAATGAAGAGGAAAAGTTTTTGAAAAGTTTTTAAAGCCTTTTTTAAGAAGGATTTTGACGCGAGTCCTCTTCGAAAAATTAAGTGTGAACAGAACCTTTGGGTAATACCTACCAAATAATCGCTGCGGCCATAGCAGATACAATGTGTCATTCCAGGTGTAGGTACAAAGATCTTGTCTTTTGGGGTTTCTTTATATCCTTGTGCAATGTTACACAACATTCTTTGAGTCCTAGGCCATTGCACAAAATTTTAATGGATGTTGCAAAAGTTTTGGCACCCCATCATTTCCATTTTTGCCACAAATCCCACCTACTATATAATGAAAATTAATCAACTGGCAAGAAAATGATGTAGATTTGAGCAAATTCACCCCCGGTCTGTGAGCGAATGAGCAAATTGCTTCACTTTAGATTGCAAGCTCTGCTGGCGAGTGACACTGATTAATATCTGTTCCTTTATCTTCGTCAGCAGAAGTTGGGAGCTGGAGATAAAGGACTGGAAAAGAAATCAGTCCCCAGAGACAATAGATAAAGTCACAGCTCTGCTGACACAGGAAGAACATCAAACACCAGGACTACAACTCCCAGCATGCCCACTGACACAGACTGGAGGAGAGCAGGTTGTATCAGGCCTAATGACCTGGTGACAGATTGCAAAAATATCAACAGGGGTGAAAATAACAAAAAAGTGACAATTAGTAAATATTTACACAAAAATGGAAGAGACAAAATTTGCAACTTTGTTTCACCCCAGAAAACTGTTACCAAACTTCTGGATTCTTCCATCTTTTTTTAGAAGGGCCGGGTATTTATAGCTCAGTATTACTCCTGTCATTAATTAGTGCTGGACATTATTTGTCGCCCCCCCCAGCCCATGTCCCTGGTGTCAGGCTGCTATATGACCCCACTGATAACAGCCCCCTCCTCTGCAGTGGGACAGGAGTCTGGAGATGTGATTTCTGACGTCACGGAAATTCTCCCCCCATGAAAGTTTGGAGAAGAAAGAAACGTCACTTCCCCTTTCACCAATCAGAGGCGAGCTGACTGTATATAGGGGGCAGCAGGGAGGGAAAGTCAAAAGTTCTACTCATCCGGGACATCAATGTACAGCAGCCCTGAGCAGCAGCCGCCACCACACAGAGAGGTGAGTGACCCCCACAGAGGCCTGATCCCTGCACCCCATTTATATCTACCCACCTCCTATCCCCATCTATCCGCTCCCCATCTACCCAAACCCATCCGTATCTTCCCGTATCCAATCCCTATATCTGCACCCCATCCTTATCTGCCTGCATCCCATCCTTATTTACCTGCACCCCATTTTTATCTACCCACCCCCTATCCCCATCTATCCGCTCCCCATCCCCATCTATCTATCCCCCATCCTTATTTACCTGCACCCCATTTTTATCTACCCACCCCATATCCTTACCTACCTGCTCCCCATCCTCATCTACCCATAACTCATCCTCATGTGTCCAAACCCATCCGTATCTGCCCGTATCCAATCCCTATATCTGCACCCCGACCTTACCCAAATGCCCCCATCCTTATCCACCAGGACCACATTATTCATCTGCACCCCATTTATATCAACTTGCACCCCATCCTAATCTGCCTACATCCCATCTTTATTTTCCTGCACCTCATTTTTATCTACCCACCCCCTATCCCCATCTATCCGCTCCCCATCCTTATATACAAGCTCCCCATGTATTCGCTCCCCATCTATTCGCACCCCATCTCCATCTATCGGCTCCCCATCCTTATTTACCTGCACCCCATTTTTATCTACCCACCCCCCATCCTCATGTGCCCAAACCCATCCATATATGCCCCCCAACCTTACCCAAATGCCCCCCATGCTTACCAACCAGTACCACACCCTTATTCACCTGTACCCCATTTTTATTAACTTGCACCCCATCCTAATCTGCCTCCATCCCATCTTTATTTGCCTGCACCTCATTTTTATCTACCCGCACCCCTATCCCCCATTCTATCCGCTCCCCATCCTCATTTACCTGCACCCATTTTTTTTATCCATTATGTTCTGCACCCCAGCTTTTACCCCAGTGCTCCCTAGTAATACTTGCAATCTACATTGTAACATTTTAAAGGCACCGACCCAATTTTCCTTATTATTTGTGCCCCATTATCTCCTCATCATACACCCAATAACACATTTTCTTTCCTCTTAGCCTGGGCCCTAACCTTCTTCCTCCTACCACCCCAACATTGTCTACTATTTCCTCCTCATCATCACCCCACCACACAGGACAACCCCCCATCAGGTCACATCTGATGTAACCTCTTATCTTCTCTGCTCAGATGGAGTCCAGCAGCTTTTACTGCCCTGAGATGACCCCCCAGGAGGTCCCCAATGTGGACACTTCTTCTATAGGTAAGAAGCTTTTCGGCCTGATAAAGGGTTAAATCCTTCCCCTCACAGCTCATGTCTGAGTAAGCAGATTCTGTAGAACTACAAATCCCATCATGCCATCACTGGGTGTTTTTATATACTGTGCACATATTTGTAAATAACTTGATACAATGTTGCAGTCACAAGAGACTGAATTGTTACATTGTGTCACTGCCAGCGGCTGAGGCCGGCCGATGGGGGTCTGGCACTGGTTTTGGGCACAGATTGAGGTGCTAACCCCTTTTCCCCATTTTTTTTTTTCTTCCAGATTTCAAATATGAAGATCCAACTTTTCTCCATGATCTTGAGCTGAACCCAGACAAGGGCCTGTATCCGGAGGCAGCCGTGTGCCCCGGCAGCGTCCCCCTGCCCTCCTGCGCTGCCTACACGGAGCAATCCCTGTATTACTGGGAGCCCTACACCCAAGGTAGGCGGCAGCGGGGGTGTCAGTACCTGGGGACGGTAGGCGGCAGCGGGGGCGTCAGTACCTGGGGACGGTAGGCGGCAGCGGGGGCGTCAGTACCTGGGGACGGTAGGCGGCAGCGGGGCCGTCAGTACCTGGGGACGGTAGGCGGCAGCGGGGGCGTCAGTACCTGGGGACGGTAGGCGGCAGCGGGGGCGTCAGTACCTGGGGACGGTAGGCGGCAGCGGGGGCGTCAGTACCTGGGGACGGTAGGCGGCAGCGGGGGCGTCAGTACCTGGGGACGGTAGGCGGCAGCGGGGGCGTCAGTACCTGGGGACGGTAGGCGGCAGCGTCAGTACCTGGGGACGGTAGGCGGCAGCGGGGGCGTCAGTACCTGGGGACGGTAGGCGGCAGCGGGGGCGTCAGTACCTGGGGACGGTAGGCGGCAGCGGGGGCGTCAGTACCTGGGGACGGTAGGCGGTAGCGTCAGTACCTGGGGACGGTAGGCGGTAGCGTCAGTACCTGGGGACGGTAGGCGGCAGCGGGGGAGTCAGTACCCGGGGACGATAGACGGCAGCGGGGGCGTCAGTACCCGGGGACTGTAGGTGGCAGCGGGGGCGTCAGTACCCGGGGACGGTAGGCGGAAGTGGGGGGCGTCAGTACCCGGGGACGGTAGGCGGAAGTGGGGGGCGTCAGTACCCGGGGACGGTAGACGGCAGCGTCAGTACCCGGGGGCAGTAGGCGGCAGCGTCAGTACCTGGGGACGGTAGGTGGCAGCGGGGGCGGCAGTACCTGAGGACGGTAGGCGGGGGCGTCAGTACCTGGCGACTACAACCCCTCAATTATCAGGCTGAGGGTGACTACTCCCAACATCCACCATGCAGACTCCTGCAGTGGAATCACAAGTCCCATCATTTACTACCTAGTCTGAAAATGTGATGATGAGGACCCATATTTTAACTTTGTCCTTTGGTCTTGTGAGGCATGCTGGCACTTGTAGTTCCTCCCTGCTGCCTATCTCTTACAGCAGCCATCCCTTGGTAAATATATATATTTTTATTTACTAGGACTGGAGGCCACAGCGCAGGAGGAGTATCTGCCGTCGCTGCAGACGTTACCCCCTGTGATGCCTGAGGAGCTGCAGCGTCTCCCTACGATGGACAGCGAGGACTCCATATACCACGGCCAGGAGGGGGCGTCCTTTCCCATGTCAGATCCCTACCCCAGCCATATGGCAGCCGGCTCGGTGGGTGACCACAGCTTCGCCTGGGCATCGCAGGAATGGCACAGCTGGGACGACGCCAGCTGGATGAACTGCAACCAGGACGTGAGCAGCCCGCAGACACATGGCACAGCCCACCGGACAGCGCCCGTCACAGGTAAGGAGGGTCCGACGACACTAGGAGCAGGTGCCTCCTGCCTGGTCGTCACAGACTGGGAGACTTTGGCAAACAGTCGTCATAGTTTCATTGTTTTTGTGCCAAACTTTACAACAGCGCGCGCTGATTATTACATTTTGGCCAAAATCAAAGAATTTTTTAAAATTGTGTCTTAGTAATTGCAAAAAAGTTGCACAATCCTTTAAAATATGTCACACGTAAGGCTATGTGCACACGATGCGGATTAGGCTTAGGAATTTCTGGTGCGGATTCTGCCTCTCCTGGCAGAAAACGCACCTGCGGTTTTTTGTGCGTTTTTGCTGCGGTTTTTACCCCTGCGGTTTTGTATAATGGAGTGGGTACAAAAACACTGCAGAGATTCACAAAAAAGAAGTGACATGCTACTTCTTTTAAACCGCAGCGGATTTTCTGCAAAGTGTGCACAGCATTTTTTTTTTTTTCATTGATTTACATTGTACTGTAAATCAATTGCGGATCTGCAGCATTTCTGCACCTCAAAAAACGCTGCGGATCTGCAGCAAATCCGCAACGTGTGCACATACCCTTAATCTTCATCCGTGCCCGAAAGATTAGATCTTGGGAGCGGAGAACAATCGGGCAAAAACTTTCAAAAAGTTGCAAATGAATGATAAAATATCAGGATAAGATAAACAAAACAAATAAAGGGAACATCACAAAGGCGCAAATTAAATAAACAAAGTGCAACATAAGAGTCACGGAACCGTAAAGAGAAGGGTGGCAGAAACAATGGCGTGTACGCTCCGTGTACGGCTCAATTGTATCCATTCTACATAATTCTGAGTTTGTTACAATGTATCACTGCAATGACATTCCGATATCTGCTGCCGTCCCCCAGGTTTCTCCTACACCGATGCTTGTTTCCAGCAGACGGCCGGCCGCACCGGACACAGAACCACTGATAAAGATGGATACTACCCCACTTCTACCCCGAAGGGGAGCGGAGGAAAGGACAAGCCCCCGACATCAGGTGAGCCCCAGCACACCCCTTCTGTGTATCTAACCAGTCATGTGTATCCGAGCCGCCGCCAGCCATACTGCCTGGATCTGATCCCATCATCCAATAACAATGGCTTCTTCTTGCTTCCAGCAGGTTCTGGTCCCATCCAACTCTGGCAGTTCCTCCTGGAATTACTCCAAGACTCCTCCTGTCAGCGACTGATCAGCTGGACGGGGAACGGCTGGGAGTTTAAGCTTTCGGACCCTAACGAGGTAGGTTTCCCCCTCTCCACCCTCTGTCCTTGCTCTCGCTGCTCCTCGTGGGCGGGGTCTGACCTATTCCGTCACTTTCCCGTCTCACAGGTTGCTCGCCGATGGGGGAAACGTAAGAACAAGCCCAGAATGAACTACGAGAAGCTGAGCCGCGGCTTACGCTACTACTACCACAAGAACATCATCCACAAGACGGGCGGCCAGCGCTACGTCTACAAGTTTGTGTGCGACCTCCAGGAGCTTCTGAGCCGACCCTCACAGCAGGAAGCCAAGAGCCAGAGGAACATCTGAGGGGCCACAAGGGCCCCGCGCCAAGCACTGAGGACTCCACACAGGTCCTGGACTGTGGTTAGGGGGGAAACCCTCAATCCTCCAAAGCCAGGACCACCCCAGCACTGAGGATACCGGGGGACGGGGCAGGATGAACAACTGAGCGATATGCTAACCCACTAACTTACTGGTGCACCGCCCCTTTAAGGATTGTTTCCAGTCATCCTTTGCTTTGTATAGATCATGTTCAGGTACATTCCCCTTTAAGACTAGTTGTAAATATTTCGATATATTTTGTATTTACATAATAAAATATATATTTTTTGCTTTTCTTAAGTAATATGTGATTATTGTGAGCAGCAGCCTGGGGTAAAAAGCAAGCGACGGGCCCAAAAAGAGACTCAATTAGTCGTCATCATCATCCTGTGTCCCCCCTACCCAAGGAGAGAAAAACCTGTGTGCTGTAAAGAATGCAGCAATGCTAGTCTGCCCCCCGCAGGTTAGGAGAGGAACTGCATCCTCACTGCTCTTGTCTGCTCCTCCTGGTCACATTAGGAACTGCACCATCACTGCTCTGGTCTGCTCCCCCTGGTCACATTAGGAACTGCACCATCACTGCTCTGGTCTGCTCACCCTGGTCACATTAGGAACTGCACCATCACTGCTCTGGTCTGCTCCCCCTGGTCACATTAGGAAATGCACCATCACTGCTCTGGTCTGCTCCCCCTGGTCACATTAGGAACTGCATCATCACTGCTCTCGTCTGCTCCCCCTGGTCACATTAGGAACTGCACCATCACTGCTCCCCCTGGTCATATTAGGAACTGCACCATCACTGCTCTCGTCTGCTCCCCCTGGTCTCATTAGGAACTGCACCATCACTGCTCTCGTCTGCTCCCCCTGGTCACATCAGGAACTGCATCATCACTGCTCTGGTCTGCTCCCCCTGGTCACATTAGGAACTGCACCGTCACTGCTCCCCCTGGTCATATTAGGAACTGCACCATCACTGATCTTGTCTGCCCCTGCTGGTAACAAAGTAGAATTACACCATCGCTGCTCTTGGCTGCCCTCCCTGGCCATGAGAGGAACTGCACCAGCACCCTGTTCCCCCACATCTCCTCCAGTCCCTATCCACAGCTGTCACCACTCACCTAATATATTTAACCCCTTCACCCCCAGAGCTTTTTCCTTTTTCGCTCCCCTCCTTCCCGGAGCCATATCTTTTTTATTTTTCTGTCAATATGGCCATGTCAGGGCTTATTTTTTGCGGGACGAGATGTACTTTTGAACGATACCATTGGTTTTACCATGCCGTGTAACAGAAAACGGGAAAAAAATTCCAAGTGCGATGAAATTGCAAAAAAAGTGCAATCTCACACTTGTTTTTTGTTTGGCTTTTTTGCTAGGTTCACTAAATGCTAAAACTGACCTGCCATTATGATTCTCCAGGTCATTACGAGTTCATAGACACCAAACATGTCTAGGTTCTCTTTTATCTAAGTGGTAAAAAAAATTCCAAAATTTGCTAAAAAAAAAAAAATTGTGCCATTTTCCGTTACATGTAGCGTGTCCAATTTTCGTGATCTGGGGTCGGTTGAGGGCTTATTTTTTGCGTGCCGAGCTGGCGTTTTTAATGATACCATTTTGGTGCAGATACGTTCTTTTGATCGCCCGTTATTACATTTTAATGCAATGTTGTGGCGACCAAAAAAACGTAATTTTGGCAATTTGATTTTTTTTCTCACTACGCCATTTAGCGACCAGGTTAATCCTTTGTTTTTATTGATAGATCGGGTGATTCTGAACGCGGCGATACCAAATATGTGTAGGTTTGATTTTTTTTATTGTTTTATTTTGATTGGGGCGAAAGGGGGGTGATTTGAACTTTTATAAATTTTTAATTTTTTTTAAATATTTTTAAACACTTTTTTTTAAAATTTTGGCATGCTTCAAAAGCCTCCATAGGAGGCTAGAAGCATGCACAACTCGATCGGCTCTGCTACATAGAGGTGAAGCACAGATCACCTCTATGTAGCAGAAATGCAGGTGCACTTTGAACGCCGACCACAGGGTGGCGCTCAAAGCAATCGGCCATCAATAACCATAGAGGTCTCAAGGAGACCTCTGGTTGTTATGGCAATGCACCGCTGACCCCCGATCATGTGACGGGGGTCAGCGGCGCGAGTGCTTCCGGCCGCGAGCGATAGTTAAATGCCGTTGTCAGCGTTTGACGGCGGCATTTAACTAGTTAATGGGCGCGAGCGGATCGCGATTCCGCTCGCGCTCGTTGCGCGCACATGTCAGCTGTACAAAACAGCTGACATGTCGTGGCTTTGAGGTGGGCTCACCGCCGGAGCCCAGCTCAAAGCGGGGGATCTGCCAGCTGACGTACTATTCCGTCAGCTGGCAGAAAGGGGTTCATCTCTCCCTCTCATCTAGTATTTTTCCCTCCTTATTTAATCACCCCAGCATACATCATTACTTAAAACCATCCCTGGACCAGAACTGCGCAGCCAACTACACACCGGTCAGTAATCTCCAAACTCCTTTTCCCCTTACTGTCGGGGGTCCTCAGTCCTAGACCCCCTCCTCTTCGCTCTGTATACCGCCCCTATTGGACAAACCATCTGTAGATTCGGTTTCCAGTCCCATCTCTGCTGATGACCCCCAATTATACACCTCTACTCCTGACATCACCCCCACTGCGCGGCCTAAAACGCGTTTCCACCGACTCGCCCATACAGAATCCAGACCCCCGTATCATCTGTCCTCTTCTCCATGCTCTGGTTAGCCCTCTCTGTCCGGTGACCGGTCTGTGCAGCCCCCAGTAAGTACATTATGGCTGTATTGTACAATATAAGCACATTTCACCATTCACGTCCCCCTTATCTCCAGCCTGCGAGCAGTGGGACTCACTGCTCCTGTATCCGAGTTATGTACAAGACCCTCTAGGCGCTCTAGAAATAAAAATTATATTATATCATTGCTCATGTCTGCCCCCGCTGGCCACAATTGGAACTGCACCAGCACTGTTCTTGTCCGCCACCCCACAGGCATCAGAGGAACTACACTGGCATTGCTCTCATCTGCCCCCGCTGGTCACACTAGGGAGTGCAGCAGCTTATAAATCATCTTAGCCCTCTACACGTTCTATTTTCAATGCACTTTGAGAAAATATTGCAAATTCCATTAATGCTCCTAATCCAAACTGTGCCCCCCAGAGGAAGCTTAGCAGTGCTGCAGCACAGCAGCGCCACCTGGGGGCAGCAACGAGCATAAGCAGCAGCGCCACCTGGGGGCAGCAATGAACATCACCACCAGGGGGCAGCAATGAGAAAAGGAAGCAGTGCCACCTAGATGTGATGAGCACCCAGAATTCATATATATATATATATATATATATATATATATATATATATATACACACACACACATATATACACACACATATATACATATATATACACATACACACACACAGGAGATGGAGCAGCAATGGGAAGGAAAACTCCACAATATGTGAGTCCTCTCATGGCCGAGCCGGAAGGCGACTTTGTCCTCGTGTCCCATCACCGTTACATTGACACTTGCAGTAGAAGGGCCCTGTGGCCCCCGAGTGCAATAAGACCGAGATCCAGGGAGCAGACGTCGGCCTATTGGTAACATTATTGCTACAGGAATAACAATATATATCAAGGGCTGAGGCCGCGGGACCTTTATCGAGCCTTAGAATGCAGCGCTCTTGTTTATGGCTCGATAAAGGCCCAGCGCAGCCGAAACCTTGCGATGTGTCTGCACTAATGTTACCAAGGAGGGTCTGGTCGGCATCCACCGCCCCCCCATATACAGTTTCTGGACACTTCCGCAGAAGGGATCAGACACAGTTGTGGAGAAAATGCTGTTTATTGGGGTTAGTGGGGGGTTACAGTGAGGGGCCGCACGTCTCCAGCGCAGTGCGTGACCAATATCAGGGAACAGGTTCTCTGCTCCGCGACTTTGAGGAGACAACTGCCATTTAACGGGCCGGACCCCTATAAATAAAGCTGCAGAGTCCGGTCTCAGCAGACGTTCAGCCCCGTTTGCTGTCAGTGAATGGGAACGTTCCTATTCGTGTCGTCCACAGCTGAGGGTTTGTTACAGTGTGCAAGTGTAGGCTGTGAGGAGTTTCTAGTCTACAGGGGAGGACCCCCACAATGGTATAAACATTCAGGGGATCTGCCGCCTCCACCACCAGTGAGACTTCCCGCTCCGCTCAGCTGTGGCTGCCGGTCGCCCTCTGCAGTGCTGTCACCGCCACCGTCCAGCGATCCCGCCACTGGCGCAGGGTCTGCCCGCCGCGCTCCTCCTGGGGGAGGCACAGCTGCGCCGGCTGCTCCCACCTGCAGAGGAGAGAGGACTTATTACCAAGTCACAGCCAATATGGTGGCCACAGGGGGCGCCGCGCACTCACCAGTCGCTCACAGCCGCCTGCACCGCCTTCCCGTACTCCTGGCTTCTCTCGCACTGCTGGATGAGCTGCTGCAGCTGAGGGACGAGCTGCTCCGTCTGCTGCGTGTAGTGAGAGGAGAGCTGCTGCATCAGCGCTGCGGAGGGAAGAGACGGCCAAGCAGAGGGTTTGTTACAGTGTACCAGCGACCACATCCTGGGAGCTGAACACATTGTGACGGATCGGTGTGCGCTTCCCAGAGGACGATCGATACAAAGTAACGACCCCTCAGCTGTGAGATGGAAACATCTACTCACTGTCGACGCAGGTGGTCGGGCTGTCAGCGAGCTGCCACTCGAACCTGGCGGCAGCGCGACGGCGGCTGCCATGCTGGGAGCGGAGGAAATGGAGGCGGCGCTTCATCTCCGCCACGTGGGGCACAACCATCTCCGGGGCCTTCGGGGAGCAAGAAGATGTCACAGTGCGTCAGCGCAGGAATCTATACACCCCACGGCTGGAGAGCGTCACAGTGCGTCAGCGCAGGAATCTATACACCCCACAGCTGGAGGGCGTCACAGTGTGTCAGCGCAGGAATCTATACACCCCACAGCTGGAGGGCGTCACAGTGTGTCAGCGCAGGAATCTATACACCCCACAGCTGGAGGGCGTCACAGTGCGTCAGCGCAGGAATCTATACACCCCACAGCTGGAGAGCGTCACAGTGCGTCAGCGCAGGAATCTATACACCCCACAGCTGGAGGGCGTCACAGTGTGTCAGCGCAGGAATCTATACACCCCACGGCTGGAGAGCGTCACAGTGCGTCAGCGCAGGAATCTATACACCCCACAGCTGGAGGGCGTCACAGTGTGTCAGCGCAGGAATCTATACACCCCACAGCTGGAGGGCGTCACAGTGTGTCAGCGCAGGAATCTATACACCCCACAGCTGGAGGGCGTCACAGTGCGTCAGCGCAGGAATCTATACACCCCACAGCTGGAGAGCGTCACAGTGCGTCAGCGCAGGAATCTATACACCCCACAGCTGGAGGGCGTCACAGTGTGTCAGCGCAGGAATCTATACACCCCACAGCTGGAGGGCGTCACAGTGTGTCAGCGCAGGAATCTATACACCCCACAGCTGGAGGGCGTCACAGTGCGTCAGCGCAGGAATCTATACACCCCACAGCTGGAGGGCGTCACAGTGCGTCAGCGCAGGAATCTATACACCCCACAGCTGGAGAGCGTCACAGTGCGTCAGCGCAGGAATCTATACACCCCACAGCTGGAGGGCGTCACAGTGTGTCAGCGCAGGAATCTATACACCCCACAGCTGGAGGGCGTCACAGTGTGTCAGCGCAGGAATCTATACACCCCACAGCTGGAGGGCGCCACAGTGCGTCAGCGCAGGAATCTATACACCCCACAGCTGGAGGGCGTCACAGTGTGTCAGCGCAGGAATCTATACACTCCACAGCTGGAGGGCGTCACAGTGTGTCAGCGCAGGAATCTATACACCCCACAGCTGGAGGGCGTCACAGTGCGTCAGCGCAGGAATCTATACACCCCACAGCTGGAGGGCGTCACAGTGCGTCAGCGCAGGAATCTATACACTCCACAGCTGGAGGGCGTCACAGTGTGTCAGCGCAGGAATCTATACACTCCACAGCTGGAGGGCGTCACAGTGTGTCAGCGCAGGAATCTATACACCCCACAGCTGGAGGGCGTCACAGTGTGTCAGCGCAGGAATCTATACACCCCACAGCTGGAGTGCGCCACAGTGTGTCAGCGCAGGAATGTATACACCCCACAGCTGGAGAGCGTCACAGTGCGTCAGCGCAGGAATCTATACACCCCACAGCTGGAGGGCGTCACAGTGTGTCAGCGCAGGAATCTATACACTCCACAGCTGGAGGGCGTCACAGTGTGTCAGCGCAGGAATCTATACACCCCACAGCTGGAGGGCGCCACAGTGTGTCAGCGCAGGAATCTATACGCCCCCACAGCTGGAGAGCGTCAGTGTGTCAGCGCAGGAATCTATACACCCCACAGCTGGAGGGCGTCACAGTGTGTCAGCGCAGGAATCTATACACTCCACAGCTGGAGGGCGTCACAGTGTCAGCGCAGGAATCTATACACCTCACAGCTGGAGAGCGTCACAGTGCGTCAGAGCAGGAATCTATACACCTCACAGCTGGAGAGCGTCACAGTGCGTCAGAGCAGGAATCTATACACCTCACAGCTGGAGAGCGTCACAGTGTGTCAGCGCAGGAATCTATACACTCCACAGCTGGAGGGCGTCACAGTGTGTCAGCGCAGGAATCTATACACCTCACAGCTGGAGAGCGTCACAGTGCGTCAGAGCAGGAATCTATACACCCCCACAGCTGGAGAGCGTCACAGTGTGTCAGCACCGATCACTCACCTTATAGAGAGACAGGCCGACACTGGCGTAGATCTCGTTGTAGGCGGCGTAGTGCGGAGAGTGGGGATTGGAGACGCGGTTTATGGACAGGTCCTGAGTCGGCACCAGGGTCATCCTGCACAAGGGGCAATTCACATCAGATCTTATACTCTAGTCACATCCAGAGCTGCATGCACAATTTTGCAGATTTGTCCTGAAGCAGCAGGGGGCAGCAGTCAGGATCATACAGAACAGACCTGACCTCATCCTCCAGTCACACCCAGAGATGCAAGCACAACTTCTGTTACTTTCCTGCTTGAGCCAGACCTCCAGCCACCGTGCGGAGGAAGCAGAGCAGTGATTGCAGCTCTGGAGGTGACTGCAGCAGACGGGCCCCCCGGGATTCTCTCACCGGTCTATGCGCACTTTCTGCATCGCCGGGAGGAAGACGGAGGAGAAATGCTTCATGTCCTTCTGGACAGCGTCCTGCAGCCGCTGCGTCTCCTGGAAGATCTCGTGCGGCCGCGGGCGAAGCTTCTCCTGCACGAACCGCTGCACCTGGTGAAATGAAACGCTGCGGTCAGTCCGGGGGTCTCATATCACTGACAGCAAGCAGAGATGGTGCAGTGAGGAATGGCTGCTGCATTCTCATAAGTCAGTGCACCCTGGCCCATCCGCAGTCACATGACCTCACCTCCAGCCTCTGCTGCCGCAGCTGAGTCCTGCAGATGGCGGTGCCCTGAGTGAGGACCTGCATCTGCTTCTGCTTCCTGTCCTGTGGGGAAAGCAGACGTCAGATAAAGGCGCCGCTGATCCCCGACCACCGCTGATCCCCGACCACTACTGATCCCCAGCCAAGGACCACTCACCAGGAGGTCGCAGGCGACATGGATGTTGTGCTGCCGCTTCTGGAGGAGCTTCACTTCTTGCTTCTTGTCAGCCACCTCCGCCTGAAGAACGCAACATTCCTGCTGCAGAGCCGTCTGACAGCCGCGCAGCAGCACCAACCGAAGCTCCGCATCAAAGGCGGCTCTGCAACATGCATAAAAGGGAGACAGACATTAACCCCCTCACACCCCTGGACCACCAGGGACACAACCCCCAACCCCCCCAGTCACTGCCCTAGACTACCAGGGATGCAGCCTCCAACCCCCGTCACTCCTCTAAACCACCAGGGCTGCAGCCTACAACCCCCGTGTCACTCCGCTAGACCACCAGGGACACAACCCCACCCGTCACTCCCCTAGACCACCAGGGACACAACCCCACCCGTCACTCCCCTAGACCACCAGGGACACAACCCCACCCGTCACTCCCCTAGACCACCAGGGACACAACCCCACCCGTCACTCCCCTAGACCACCAGGGACACAACCCCACCCGTCACATCCCTAGACCACCAGGGACAACCCCACCCGTCACTCCCCTAGACCACCAGGGACACAATCCCACCCGTCACACCCCTAGACCACCAGGGACACAATCCCACCCGTCACACCCCTAGACCACCAGGGACACAGCCCCCAAACCCTGTCACTCCCCCCAGGTACACAGCCCCAACACCCCTAGGGCTCCATGCGCTCCCGCCGGCGCCCCCTACCTGCTGAGGGCGGAGAGCTCGGTGCCGTCTGACAGCGTCCTGTGGACCTCTTTTATCTTCTGCGCCATGCGGGACGACACCTCTATCAGCCGCTGCTGAACGTTGCGGAGCGCGGAGCAGACGGTCACTGACTCCTTCCAGCCGTCCTGCAGCAACGACAGAGAATGACCCCAGGTACAGAAAGTAAGTGCCCCCCTGACCGCTGCCGAGGACTCACCTGGAGGAGGGCGCTGTAGGCAGGAACAGTATCCAAAACGTCTTGGCGCGCGTCCTGGTACAGAGCCCTAAAACACAAACACGTGACACAGCCCATCCTGGACAGTCACTTCTCACAGCTGAGGGGTCGTCACAGTGGCAGCTGGTCGGATCTCCAGACTGATACATTGTAGCAGACGATCAGGATGGAGGATTCCGCTGCGGCCCAGACTGACACATTGCAACAAACCTTTTGGGTCTGGTCGGCTCCAGATTCTCCGGCTCAAGGTCGGACGCCATCTCGGAAAAGCTTCGGGACGTCGATGCTTGGTCCTTGGCCCCCGACATCTGCAGCTGCCTCATGTCCCAGGCGCTCTTTAAGGAGAAGTGCTTCAGACACGAGACCACGTGGTTCGGGGGGTACAAACACCAGATCTTCTGCAAAACACATGAATCGTGGGGGAGGGGTGGAAAACTGCCGGATTAGTGGATGGAGGGATAAACGTTGGATTATTGGAGGAACTACACTTTGCCGGATTATCCACGGCCGACTCACCTCCGTCTGACTCATCCAATGCCGATTGGTAAACAAGCGCATTTCATCTCCTCCGACCCTGAGCCGAAAAATCAGGATCAGACATGACAAAAAGGAGGGAGGGATTCTCTACGCATAGAAACCACAACACTGAAGAGCAGAACAAGCAGGAGGGATTCTCTACGCATAGAACAGAGACCACAAGATTGAAGAGCAGAACAAGCAGGAGGGATTCTCTACATATAGAGCAGAGACCACAAGACTGAAGAACAGAACAAGCAGGAGGGATTCTCTATGTATAGAGCAGAGAACACAAGACTGAAGAACAGAACAAGCAGGAGGGATTCTCGACGCATAGAGCAGAGAGACCACAAGACTGAAGAACAGCAAGCAGGAAGGATTCTCTACACATAGAGCAGAGAGACCACAATACTGAAGAGCAGAACTAGCAGGAGGGATCCTCTATGCATAGAGACCACAAGACGGAAGAACAGAACAAGCAGGAGGGATTCTCTACGTGTAGAGCAAAGATACCACAAGACTGAAGAACAACAAGCAGGAAGGATTTCTACGCATAGAGCAGAGAGACCACAAGACTGAAGAACAGAACAAGCAGGAGGGATTCTCTATGTATAGAGCAGAGAGACCACAAGACTGAAGAGCAGGACAAGCAGGAGGGATTCTCTACGCATAGCGACCACAAGACTGAAGAACAGAACAAGCAGGAGGGATCCTCTACGCATAGAGACCACAAGACTGAAGAACAGAACAAGCAGGAGGGATTCTCTACGCAGAGAGCAGAGAGACAACAAGACTGAAGAGCAGAACAAGCAGGAGGGATTCTCTACGTATAGAGCAAAGGGACCACAAGACTGAAGAACAGAACAAGCACGAGGGATTCTCTATGTATAGAGCAGAGAGACCACAAGACTGAAGAGCAGGACAAGCAGGAGGGATTCTCTATGTATAGAGCAGAGAGACCACAAGACTGAAGAACAGAACAAGCAGGAGGGATCCTCTACGCATAGAGCAGAGAGACCACAAGACTGAAGAACAGAACAAGCAGGAGGGATTCTCTACGCATAGAGACCACAAGACTGAAGAACAGAACAAGCAGGAGGGATTCTCTACGTATAGAGCAGAGGGACCACAAGACTGAAGAACAGAAAAAGCAGGAGGGATTCTCTACATATAAAGCAGAGGGACTACAAGACTGAAGAGCAGGACAAGCAGGAGGGATTCTCTATGTATAGAGCAGAGAGACCACAAGACTGAAGAGCAGGACAAGCAGGAGGGATTCTCTACGCATAGCGACCACAAGACTGAAGAACAGAACAAGCAGAGAAACCACAAGACTGAAGAACAGAACAAGCAGGAGGGATTCTCTATGCATAGAGCAGAGAGACCACAAGATTGAAGAGCAGAACAAGCAGGAGGGATTCTCTACGCATAGAGCAGAGAGACCAAAAGACTGAAGAGCAGAACAAGCAGGAGGGATTCTCTACATATAGAGCAGAGACCACAAGACTGAAGAACAGAACAAGCAGGAGGGATTCTCTATGCATAGAGCAGAGAGACCACAAGACTGGAACACAACAAGCAGGGAGGGATTCCCTACGTATAGAGCAGAGAGACCACAATGCTGAAGAGCAGAACTAGCAGGAGGGATTCTATACACTTACGGCATGGAGCCAGAAAAGTCATCATACAGGGAGCGTAAATACTTGACTCGCGTCTGACAAGCCTCGCGCACATCCCTCTAATACGGAGGAAGATACGGATGAGCGGAATAATGGGCGACACGGATATATAGCGGGTCACCGGCGATGTGGAGAGATTTTACGTACCAGGACCTGCGGCTCTGGGATACTGTTTATGGTGGGACCCTCCTCTGGAGGTGGGAAGACGAGGTCCCACTGCGACACTCTGCGGGGGGAACATACAACATGTGAGGGTCTCCGCGGAGCGACGCAGCAGAGCCGGGCGAGCGCGGTCCTTACCTGCCCATGTCGACCAGCCGGACGCAGCTCTGCTGCACATTGTGGGTCTCGTCCCGCACACCGTCGCACTCCATCTCTTTGGACCTGGTGTAGGCTCGGAGCAGCATCAATCGCTGGTTGATATCCTGGGACTTGTGGTTGCTCAGTTCTACAGAGAAGGCGGCAGTGCAGCGTGGTAGGGGGCATGAAGACTTATGCAGACTCAGGGGGCGTGAATACTTGTGCACTCACCCTGCCTGGAGACGTCTTTCTCTGCGCTCTGGATTTGCTCCTGCAGATGCTGCAGTTCTGAGCGCAGCGCGAGGATCTCCTGACTCAGCTGCTTTCTGCGCTGCTGCTCCTTCTCCTCCGCAGAGCGTTGCACCTGCAAGAGTGGAACAAAGACCCTCAGACTCCTCTCCACAATGGGGACACTTAAAGGGGAGGTCCAGACAAGGAAATATAATCCATGGAACATGGGGGATCACGTCAATACTCCCCGTCCATCAATAGACAGGGTGTTGCATAAATCCGCATACCCCTCCATCGCCATTTTAATATAAGAGGGTTTGTTAACACCGGGATGCCCCTGAACTATAAGGGCCAGGGGGTCCCCCAGGATCACACTCACCTCCAAGTGTTGCATCTGCTGATACCTGGACTGCCAGTTAAGGAGAAAACACATGTAACACTGCAACAAACCCTCTGCTGTATGAACGAGACTTTCCACACTCGGCTCATCCGGGGCCTCCTGGTTCAGGATGATGCCGACAGACTGCAAGGATACCAGCGCAAGTTCCCTTCCATGTTCCGCACCGTCCTACAAAAGGCGTGAAAACTTTTGCAATTAGTTCATCCACTGTAATAATTTTAAAAGGGGGCACCACGAATCGTGGGATCACAACAAGACCTGTAGTAAACCAATATAGCAAGAAAAAAAGAGAGAAACAGACCAGGTCTATAGTATGAAGGATCACCACACAAAATTTATGATAATAGTAATTAAACACAATTTTATTCAGACAACAATATATATACAGCAAACCACATACAGTTTTTTTTAAAAACAATTAAAAAGGCAATACTTTGCCATATAACATAACCAATAATATGGTTAGTAGCCCACACTTGGTTCAATAAATATAGTGATACTCTCAATACATCCAATACTGCATAGACAACATACCCTACTACCAAAAGAGGCAAAATATAATGCAAATCAACTGCCAACCTTTAAGGTAAGTGTCCAAGGCTTGAGGCTGGTCATGGGGGGTAAAAAATAGTTAGTATATATACCCCACCAAATACATCAATATGTCCTAACCACCCATAGAGGGCAAGTATATGGTAACCTGGCTCAGAAACAGAGTAACAGTATATACATAAAAGGCCACAAAGGGCTACTCAGAGCCAAATGGTAAACAATAAGCAATCAGGGGTCCTGACGAAGCCACCAGCAGGTGGCGACACGCGTTGGGTAGCTTTGTAGCCCACACTTTGAGTTAGTCCAGCTGCAGGATTATTTGCGTATTAGGGGTTACTGGTCCGTTTGGTAACTATACATCGATTCACCATAGTGTGGCTATGCTTATTGTTTACCATTTGGCTCTGAGTAGCCCTTTGTGGCCTTTTATGTATATACTGTTACTCTGTTTCTGAGCCAGGTTACCATATACTTGCCCTCTATGGGTGGTTAGGACATATTTATGTATTTGGTGGGGTATATATACTAACTATTTTTTACCCCCCATGACCAGCCTCAAGCCTTGGACACTTACCTTAAAGGTTGGCAGTTGATTTGCATTATATTTTGCCTCTTTTGGTAGTAGGGTATGTTGTCTATGCAGTATTGGATGTATTGAGAGTATCACTATATTTATTGAACCAAGTGTGGGCTACTAACCATATTGTTGGTTATGTTATATGGCAAAGTATTGCCTTTTTAATTGTTTTTAAAAAAACTGTATGTGGTTTGCTGTATATATATATTGTTGTCTGAATAAAATTGTGTTTAATTACTATTATCATAAATTTTGTGTGGTGATCCTTCATACTATAGACCTGGTCTGTTTCTCTCTTTTTTTCTTGCTATATTAGTTCATCCACTGTCTGATGCCCCAATAATACGATGCTGGCCCTTTAAATAGCGCTCAGTGACCCCCTCACCTCTCGCTGCGCACGTGGCGGATGACGTATTTCCAGATGTCGGCGCACTGTCCTATGAAGAGTCTGCAAGACAGAATGGTGTCAGCTGCGTGGTGGGATGATGGGGGGCCTGGGGGTCTCCAGGGCCGGTGATGCCCACCTCTGCAGCATTTCCTCGCTGGGCGCCTTGTGTGGCGGGAGCCCCATCTCCTGCACCGCCCAGCGCCGCAGATCCTGCGCCAGACTCCTGCGATCCATCCCTGGAAGGAAACACTGAAATATAAATATGGGGGCTTATAACTATGGGGGCTACCTGCACAGAATAGTCAGCCCCCCCTGGTGGTCACACAGGGACACTGCACCCCCGAGCAGCACAGCAAGAACTACAACCCCCAGCAACACCTGGGAGCCAGACACTAAAGGCTGAGGCAGGCCAGTCTGTGGAGAGCCACAAGTCCCAGCAGCTGAGTGACAGATAGGACTACAAGCCCCAGCACAGCCCTACACCAAGCACACAAGACCGTGAAGCACTACAAGTACCAGCTAAGGCCCGGGGTACTATAACTACAGCAAACCGCAACAGCCACAAATCCCACCCAGAAGAATGGAACAAGTGCCAGCATATCGCGAGGACAGGAAAACATTGCGCGACTGCGTCTCTCACACAACAACCTTGCGGCGACAATTCACTGTTCTTCACCGGCTGCAGTGGAGATTCACTGACAGCAACCGGATCTCAGCGCTCCTCACAAGAAGTTTCAGTCTTCCCGCCAGTATAGTCTGTCGCGACATTAACGTGTCATGTCCGGGACTCCGGAGAAATTACGTCACGCTGCACTTCTAGAGTCTGCTGCCAGAGGGAGCCCGTGCACTTAGGAAGACTAGCAGCCAGGTGACGTGCGCCATCAAGTGTTCAAAGTCAGAACGGCAGCTAATTATCTCTATCTCTATCTATCTATCTATCTATCTATCTATCTATCTATCTATCTATCTATCTATCTATCTATCTATCTATCTATCTATCTATCTATCTATCTAGCTATCTATTATTATTATTTATTTATATAGCACCATTAATTCCATGGTGCTGTACATGAGAAAGGGGTTACATACAGGGTTATAAATATCGTTTACAGTAAACAAATTTACAATGACACACTGGTACAGAGGGGAGAGGACCCTGTCCTTGCGGACTTACATTCTATGGGATAGTGGGGAAGAGACAGAAGGTCGGAGGTGCAGCAGCTCTGGTGGTGGTGAGGTGGCTGCTCTGGCGATCTATCTACCTATCTATCTACCTATCTATCTATCTATCTATCTGTCTGTCTGTCTGTCTGTCTGTCTGTCTGTCTGTCTATCTATTATTATTTATTTATATAGCACCATTAATTCCATTGGGCTGTACATTAGAAGGGGTTACATACAGGGTTATAGATATCATTTACAGTACACAAATTTATGATGACAGACTGGTACAGAGGGGAGAGGACCTGTCCTTGCAGACTTACATTCTACGGGGTAATGGGGAAGAGACAGAAGGTCGGGGATGCGGCAGCTCTGGTTGTGGTGAGGCAGCACCTCGGGTGGTTGGTGAGGCGGCAGCTCGGGCGGTTGTGAGGCAGGCAGATCGGGTGGTGGTGATGCAGCGGGTCGGGTGGTTGGTGAAGCGGCAGCTCGGGTGGTTGGTGAGGCGGCAGCTCGGGCGGTTGGTGAGGCGGCAGCTCGGGCGGTTGGTGAGGCGGCAGCTCGGGCGGTTGGTGAGGCGGCAGCTCGGGCGGTTGGTGAGGCGGCAGCTCGGGCGGTTGGTGAGGCGGCAGCTCGGGTGGTTGGTGAGGTGGCAGCTCGGGTGGTTGGTGAGGCGGTAGCTCGGGTGGTTGGTGGGGCGGCAGCTTGGGCGGTTGGTGAGGCGGTAGCTCCGGTAGTGGTGAGGCGGCAGAATGGTTATTGCAGGCTGTAGGCTTTCCTGAAGAGATGGGTTTTCAGGTTCCGTCTGAAGGATCCGAGGGTGGTGGATAATCGGACGTGTTGAGGCATGGAATTCCAGAGGATGGGGGGTATTCGGGAGAAATCTTTGAGGCGGTTGGGTGAGGAGTGAATAAGTGCAGAGGAGGGTAGGAGGTCTTGGGAGGACCGGAGATTGCATGAGGGAAGATATTTGGAGATTAGTTCAGAGATATAGGGAGTGGACAGGTTGTGGATGGCTTTGTAGATCAGTGTTAGTAGTGTGACCTGGATTCGTTGGGTAATTGGGAGCCAGTGGAGGGATTTGCAGAGGGGAGAAGCAGGGGAGTAGCGAGGAGAGAGGTGGAAGAGCCGGGCAGCAGAGTAGAGGACAGACTGGAGTGGTGATAGGGAGTTAGCGGGAAGGCCACAAAGGAGGGTGTTGCAGTAGTCAAGGCGGGAGATGATGAGGGCATGCACAAGAGTTTTAGTAGATTGTGGGCTGAGGAAGGTGAAGCGATGGCCGGGGGACCACCACGGTGCAGGAAGACTACTGTACACAAGATGAGGTGCAAACAACAAAGGGTAGATTTATTAGGAGGCAAGGGATAAAGTGAATGAGGAAGATGCAAACAGGGGTATATAATGGCAAAAGACAATTTACAAGAGTTATAAACTTTATCTTTCCCGTAAAATAGCATGGTGCTCCAACTATTACAGACTCAAAATATATCTAACCAGCAAATGTAAACAATAAACAGGTGATGATGCTACTCTACATATAACCTCCCTGGCCTTTACTAAGCAGGCCTCACGGCTGCCGTGTACTGACTATTGAAGCCTACACTAGGCCCTAACAGGTGCACAAAACAGGAACAGACTCACAGTGATGTTGGAGAATCAGCTCCAGTCCCAGGGGGCCCCCAGCAGTCTAATACGGTGGTGCGCACGGCTTTCTGTCAGCTCTGTGAAGGTTGGTCTTCTCCTTGCTTCTGGATCCTAGGGATGCTCCTGGAAACTGTAAATCCCTTCCTCTGTATCCTCATGGCTCTCTTGCAGTTATATCAGGGCACAGTTATTCTCTTTTTCAGCTATCAGCACAAGAAGTCCTCTCTGCATCAGCCTCAGCTCACACACGCTGCTCCAGCTCCACACCTGCACTCTGCCAGACTAGTTCATCACACCGACTATTGCAGGGGAGAAGCAGAACATTCCATCACGCCAGACAAGGGGGTGCAGCCTCTTAAAGTGACAGCGTGTTCCCTACTGTCCATAACAGCACCAGCCTCTTACATGCCTCCCTTCTTAATGATGGTCGTCCTCGGCCATCACAGCATCAGGGTCAAAGTGTAATGGAGGAACGTTCAATGCGGAAACAGCACCTAGAGAGGAGGCAATAAAGTTGCAAAAACAGACAGAGCACACTGTTCTACATATCGGACTGGTGGAACCCCAGCATTAGACCTCTGGGATCTCCGAAGCTCTTGGCTGTCAGGCAAGGCTTGACTATCTTCCAGAGGAACACTTGTTGCAGGAGACATTGTGAGCTCTTGTCTGGTCTCGTCCTCGCATGGCGGTACTGGTACATCCATGGGATTACTGTCTCTGTGCGGCTGAGGACCCCTTACTGTGTCAGGGACGGTCCACCACTCATCATCGATTTCACCATCAGGCATGACAGATTCAGGAAGTGGAGTAGCGCCTTCAGGCAACAATGGCGTAGAACAGACCTCAGACCGGCAAGGCCATAGCATATTTCTGTGAAGTACTCTAGGGGCGGATGCCCCAGTCTCAGTCTGTACCTTGTAGACAGGGCCGTTAGCATACACTCGCTCGATAACTTTGTACGGCTGTACTTCCCATCTCTCACTTAGTTTTCCCTTGGGGTGCTTCTCTCTCACTAATACTTGGTCTCCAGGTTGGAGGGGTAACTCTTGAGTCAGTTTGCGGCCCGTATGTTCTTTTTCTTGCAGCTGCTGACCCGCCAACCGCCGTATCGTTTGTAGTCGTTGCCGATGCTCTTTCACCCATGAGGTGACAGTTCGCTTCATCAGCTCCTCTGGCTGTTCCAAATTCAGCTCAATGATCTCTCGTCCAGCTCTTCCAAACAACAGTAGATAGGGGTATAACCCGTGGTGGAGTGGACCCGATTGTTGTAGGTCCAGACCAATTCCGGCAGATAGTCTGGCCAACATGCCTTCTTATCCTCCAACGTTCTCAGCATTTGAAGTAAGGTTCGGTTGAAGCGTTCACAAGCTCCGTTGCCTTGAGGGTGGTAAGGGGTGGTCCGGGACCGCTCGATGCCATACATACAATACAATTCTTCCATCACCTTGCCTTGGAAACATGCGCCTTGGTCGGAGTGGATGCGCTTTGGGCACCCATACACCCGGATGAAGTCTTGACAGATGGCTTGCGCCGCCGATTCCGCAGTCTGATCTCTAGTCGGAGTGACTACTGCGAACTTAGAGAAATGATCGGTCATCACCAAACAGTATTGCAGCCCCCGGGCCGAGTGTCCCACGAGGAGATAGTCGACCATCAAGACTTCTAGCGGTTCCTTAGTTTGTATGGTTTGGATGGGTGCCCTCTATTCGGTACTCTTAAAGAGGTCACATACTCGACATTGCCGGCAAACCTCTTCCACCACAAACTCCAACCGGGGGTAATACACATACCGCTGTAACCATTGGTAGGTCTTTGTGGGGCCGAAGTGTGCTCCAAACTCGTGGGCTTCTTTAGCTACTTCTTGAGCCATTCTTCCTGGGATGACCACTTGCCACCTTACTTCCATATCTTTTGGCTGTTGCCTCTAACGATATAACACTGATTCTCGCACTTCCAGTCTATCCCACTGGTGTAGCACACTCCTCATTTCAGAGTCCAGATCATCTCTCTCTTGTTTGCCAGGCTTCCGCTTTTGAGTTACCCACCATTTCATCTGTCTCAGCCCTTCGTCTTCATCCTGAACGTGTCCCCATTCCTCATTGGTTCTCCCCAGGGACCGGGGTAATGCGCAGGCCTCCCTTCTTGACTGGGCCGCAACCATTGGGGGCTTAAACTTATGAAAGTCTGGGGTTTCTTCCTCTTCAAGTTGCTCATCAAGATCTCCCACTGGAGTCTACACAGTCACTCTTGACAGCCCATCCGCATTTGCGTTTTCGGTAGCAGAGCGATAACGGATGGTAAAGTTGAACTTGGCTAGGCGAGCCACCCACGGTTGTTCCAAGGCCCCCAATTTAGCATTCTCAAGGTGGGCCAGGGGATTATTGTCTGTTCGAACTTGAACCTTGGTACCTGTCAGGAAGCCCGCAAACTTCTCTATCATGGCCCACACCAGGGCCAGGAGCTCTAACCGGATGGAGCTGTAATTGTGAGGGTTTCTTTTGCTGTCTCGCAGGGACCTGCTAGCATACCCGATGACTCTCTCATGTCCATCCTGTATCTGAGAAAGTACTGCACCGAGTCCATGAAGGCTACCATCTGTGTACAACAGGAATGGTTGATCGAAGTCTGCGTAGGCCAAAATCGGGGCTGAGGTAAGGGTATTCTTTATAGCCTGGAAGGCCTCGTCTTGTCCCTGTGCCCAGGGGATGTGCTGGGTCTTCGGCACTCCAGTGGTCCCCCTCAACAACTCATTAAGAGGACCACCACCTTCGCGAAGTCTTTAACAAACCGGCGGTAGTACCCAGCGAGTCCCAAGAAGCACAATGGGAGGAGGCATGTACCCTCTGTTCCACCGCTCTCATGCAGCTGCTAATTAATTTTAATACTGGCAGTATCTCTGAATTAGATAAAACAATTGATTCTATGCAGGCTGAAGTAAAGACTGGCTGTCCTCCTGCTAAATTAT
Source organism: Ranitomeya variabilis (assembly GCF_051348905.1). NCBI lineage: Eukaryota > Metazoa > Chordata > Amphibia > Anura > Dendrobatidae > Ranitomeya > Ranitomeya variabilis. The sequence continues at coordinate 234,065,960 of NC_135235.1, forward strand.
TACAATTTGAATGTGACCTAGATAAGTCAATGGACTCTTTGGCAAAGAAAATTCAGGATTCCCAGGTCTCCAAGTTCAGTAGGGATACTAAAGATTACCAAACTAAAAGAGTCTACCTATGGAAGACAAAGGTGAATCAACAATTGGAGAGAGTGACATCTAACACTTCCCTGTCACCTCTGAGTGGACGATCGGATGTGTCCTCGATATCGGTATCCACGTCCGGCGGTGGTGAGAATAGACTACGTGATCATGCTTACCACCCATATAGGAGGAACAATATGGCCTCTGTTACATCTAAGAGAGATAATAAGGTGATTAATCTTAGTAATCACGTACTTTCTGATATTGATGTGCAATTACTGGAGAGGGGTCTCTCTTTTTCTCCAACGTCCAACTTTGATTTATTCTCTACTATTAAGGATCTTCATCTTTTTGCTCGGTCGTTGCTGTTCAGGAGATATCACTTTAACAATGAATTACATCTATTATTCCCAACAGAGGTTGAGCAGAATACGCTGAGAATTCTGGAAGAGCTGGCAGTGGAACACAAGCACGATGGAGGTAAGATTCCTCTATCTATCCGCCCCTGCTCCAGCAGGTTCCCCCCATTATCTTCTTGTACCAACATAGACATGTTTGTCCGGGTGGTGACGGAGGATCTTGGTAACATCCAAAAGTCGTCTATAGGGGATAATTTGTCCAAGGCTGAAAGGAATAGACTGCAGTTTCTTAAAAATCTTCCTGATGTAGTCATAAAACCAGCAGACAAGGGTGGTAACGTCGTCCTGTGGCCCATAGATATATACGAGAGGCAGGCATTCAGACAGTTGGATAATAATATCTGCTATAAAAAACTTACGTATATTCCCCTCTCAGCGTTTACTGCACAATTAGATTCTATTGTCCAGCGGGCTTTACAGGACGACGTTATCACCAAAGATCTGGCGTCAGTCTTAATGGTTAAAGAGCCAACTATACCAACATTATATTTATATACATTTTTATACATATATAAAGGCCTCCAGTCCCCACCCGGCAGACCTATAATCTCTGGTAGGGGTAACCTGCTGGAGCATGTTAATGGTGGATAGATTTCCACCTCCAGTCACTTGTAACCAGCCTTCCGTCCTTCCTCAAGGACACTGGGGACCTTTTGCGTAGGGTCGACGGATTGTGTCTAGAGGGTGGTTCTCTATTGGTTTCAGCAGATGTTGAGTCCCTTTATACCAACATTAGGCACAAAGATGGTATTCGTGCCGTAAGATTTTTCTTGGAAACTTCTTCACTTTCCATTGGTATGAGATCACTTCTGCTGGAGCTTCTGGAGTTCACCCTCACCCACAATTTTTTTGTATTCAAGGGGTCCTTCTACCTACAGCTCCAGGGGACCGCCATGGGAGCGGCCTTCGCGCCCGCCTATGCTGGTCTCTTTCTGGGGCTGTGGGAGAGGGACCTCCCCCTGTCAGATGAACAGGGATCAATCGACCGTGTCCCATTATGGACACGGTATATTGATGATATCTTCTTCATCTGGCAGGGCACATCCGTCGACCTTGGGCAATTTATATCTCTCCTGAACAGTAACGACCGTAATATTCATCTCACATTTGTATTCAATACTGAATCTATTGACTTTTTGGACGTGACAATAAAGAGAGACTCTAAGGGTATTCTAAATGCAGCGCCCCAGAGTCCTGGTCGTTGCAGTACTGTCGCTCCGCCACTAAGGGGAGTGATGGTACATCTGATTGCACTAAAAGAGTTCACCTTGCAGGTATCACAGACACACATTACACTTCACACTCCGGCCGCCAGGGGGAGCAAAAGGTCCTATCTGCTAGGCCACTCCTCACACATGGGTAAAACTGGGGGTTGGATAGGAAGTCAGGGAGAAAGTAACTGGGGAGAGTTCGAGAGAGGACCTGTCAGGGGTGGGATCCTGACAGCGGCCTAGCACAGACAGATCATTACGGAGCCGTGCCTGTGCCTTTAGCGGCAGACTCCTAAGAAAGGACACGAAGTGAAGCATATTGTGGAGAAGTGAGAAACGGGATCACAGCACAAAGGAGATAGAACCAGAAGGAGTCGTGCCCCAAGATCAGCAACATCCTTCTGAGGCGCGTAGCCGGCGTCCGGAACGCCGAGGAAGTAAGAGACTACGCATTACTTTGAACTACGGCCGGGCAGTTAACTTTAGGTTGGCTGTCTCACCTTTACACCTAACGAAGACAATGGAGGCAATTGTGGGAGAGGGGCGTCCCTTGGGTCCCTATAAAATAACTCCAGGCCTACCCCGTCATACGGAGAGAGAAAGAACAGAAACACGACAGTTGTGAGGACTATCCCGTGGTGTTCAGCAGGGAGGTACTACAACACACAGGCGCTGGTAGGTAGGCAACTGATTTCCAACTGTAAAGGGAACTCTGGATGTGCCTTCGGACCTGCCGGTCTCAGCCAGCCCGGTTAGCAGTGCTCTGGATTGCGGATGCCGAAGCCTTCAGTAAAGAGGTAAAGAGACTGCAACCCTGTGTCCTCGTTATTTACTGCGACCTACACCGTCACCTACATCTTTAATTGGGCGCCCCTTAGCAGAGCCACGGACCAGGTCAGGCCACCGTGACATCCCCAGAACAGAGAGAGAGAGACCCGGTACCGAGTACCCCGTTGCCCTGCGTTTGGGGGCCGCTCCATAAATACGGATATCTTTCGTAAAAAAACATCATCGAATACCCTTCTACATGCTACTTCGGGACATCCGAGACATATGATAAGGTCTATCCCGGTGGGGCAGTTCCTTCGTCTTAGACGGATCTGCTCCACCAATGTGGACTTTGAAAAGAGAGCCAAGGAGTTGCGGGTACGATTTAGGGAGCGAGGCTATAGTGGTAGATCCATTAAAAAGCATACCTGAGAGCCAAACATACTTCACGAGAAAATCTCATATATGGGGCTCCTGATCGCCCTATTGGCGACAGTAATGGTGTAACGAGGTTTATCACTACCTTGAGCTCACAATCTGATCAGATACGCCAGATATTGGAGAAAGCATGGGCAATATTTTTTTTTTTTCAGTAAATATATTTATTGAAATTTTTAATTGAAGTTTTAAACAGGAAAAACAATAAAAAGAATAATTACAATGTCCAGAGCTATACCTTACGCCTCTGATAACACAACACAAGTGTAGTTGAACAAGGACTCTGGCACATAAAGGGTACATACTTCTCATCTTGAGAATCACCTTGGGACATGGACCTTATATACAGAATACAGAACCTGTAAGAAAAGCAATTGTAGAAATAGGAGAAAAGTAAAGAAAGAGAAAAAAATAAGAAAAGAAAAAAAAAAGGGGGGGGGGGAAGGGGAGTAAGGAGGGAGAGGGGAGGGGGGTTAAGGGGGACCCAGCAATGTACACGCCCACGTATTGAGAATTATGAGTATGTACGCAGCCAAGTCAGGAACCCTGTGCTCTCCTTGAAGGATTGCCAGAGGAACCGGGTGCGTCCCTGGTCATATGCAGCATCACCATCACCCGCCACCAGCGACTCCAGGCGATGTAATCTATCCATTTCAGCTATCCATTCCTCCATGGAGGGGACCTCAGTGGACCTCCAATGTCGGGGAATAACTGCCCTGGCAGCTATTAGGAAAAATCTCAGGATCCCCTTTTTAACGGAAGCTATCGAACTTGGTATTAGGGACAGTAGGGCCATTTGGGGGGAGGGCTCATGGCGGACCCCAGTCATCAAGTGAAAGGCATCGAAAACTGAGTTCCAGAAGGGTTGCAGAGGACCACAGGACCACCAAACATGAAGCATAGAGCCCGTGGTGGAGCCACATCTCCAGCAGGCGTCCGAGATCTCCGGGTTAATCCTGTGGAGAAAGGTGGGACACCTATACCAGCGTGTCAGTAATTTATAATTCCTCTCCTGCACCTGACTGGACATCGTCATCTTATGTGCAAGAGTGAAGATTTTCAGACTATCCGCCTCAGAAAAGGTGATCCCCAGGTCCCTCTCCCAAGCCTCTGGATCGCCCCCAGGCGCAGGGCAATGGGGTACTCGGTACCGGGTCCCTTCTGTCTCGGTTCTGGGGATGTCACGGTGGCCCGACCTGGTCCGTGGCCCTGCTAAAGGGCGCCCAATTAAAGGTGTAGTTTGTCAAGTGTTCGTGACGCCACCTGTGGTGTTCGGTCAGGGTGACCGACGCTGCTTAGGGGTCCACTGGGGTGATGTTATGGCAGCTAGATGGTATACCTTACCACAGGTGAAGTATGTCCCCAGGGCTTCCCAGTAAGATAGATGATGATGGTGTAGGTCGCAGTAAATAACGAGGTCACAGGGTTGCAGTCTCTTTACCTTTTACTGTAGACTTCAGCATCCACAATCCTGAGCACTGCTAACAGGGCTAGTTGAATCCGGCCGGTCCGAAGGCACATCCAGAGTTCCCTTTGCAGGTGGAAATCAGTAGCCTTCCTACTAGCGCCTGTGTGTTGTAGTACTTCCCTGCTGAGCACCACGGGATAGTCCTCATAACTGTCGTGTATGTTTCTGATATTCTCTCTCTACGTCCCCCAGATGGTATGGATAGGACGACCCGTATGACGGGGTAGGCCTGGAGCTATTTTATAGGGACCCTAGAGACGCCCCTCTGCCACAATTTGCCTCCGTTGTCTTCATTAGGTTAAAGGTTGGGCAGCCAACTTGGAATTAACTGTCCTGCTATAGTTTGAAGTAATGCGTAGAGCCTATTACTCCCTCGGTGTTCCGGCCACCGGCTACGCACCTCAGAAGGATGTTGCCGATCTTAAGGCAGAACTCCTCCCGGTGTTATCTCCTTGTGCTGTGATCTCGTTTCTCACTTCTCCACAATATACTCCGCTTCTTGTCCTTTCTTAGGATGCTGCCGCAATGAGGTGCAGGCGCAGCTCCTTAACGTTCTATCTCGCTAAGTCTCTGCCAGGATCCCACCCCTGACAGGGACCTCTGTCTGCAGCTCAGATGTTCCTCCTTCTCTCCCTGTCTGCCTGACAGGTCTTTCCTGGGTCTCACCCAGTAGCGTTCTCCTCTAACTTCCTATCCAACCCCCAGTTTTACCCGAGTGTGAGGAGTGGCCTAATACATAGAACCCTTTGCTTCCCCTGGTGGTTGGAGTGTGAAGTGTAGTGTGTGACTGTGATACCTGGTCAGGTGAACTCCTTTAGTGCCATCAGACGTACCATCACTCCCCTTAGTGGCGGAGCGTCAGTACTGCAACGACCAGGACTCTGGGGCGCTGCATATTATCTATCTATTATCTATCTATTATCTATCTATTTATTATCTATTATCTATCTATTATCTATCTATTTATTATCTATCTATCTATTAACTGTCTATCTCCCCCTGGTGGAAGAGCGACAATACTGCAACGACCAGGACTCTGGCACGCTGCACCTCCATAAATCCAAGCGTAGTAGGGGGAAGTGAATTCAAGACCAGGCCATAGAGCACCGAAACCACGTGGGAGGGACCCTCGGTAGGGAGCATCAGGGACTCAAATGGCATCAGCGCCCCCATCGGCACACTGGAAAGAAAGCTCCGCAATTGCAGAAACTCTAGCCAGGACAGCGGTGTCGTAAGACCAGAACCTCGTAACCCCCGCACACCAGAGAGCCCCGCAAGCTTATCCTTCACCTGACCCAGTCCCACCCCGTCAAGTCGTGACCAACACAGATACGTAGATCTATTCATTGCTGGGGGAAAGGCCGGATTGTCAAAAAGGGGACTCAGTCTGCTCAATCGGGAGGTCAGGCGTAATTTTACATAGGATCTATCCCAAAACCTCAAAACAATCTGTGTGAGTGGAGCAAAACTCGACACAGGTGGGCGTCCGGTCCCCCCCAGCCAAGGCAGCCAGTACAAAGAAGAGGGCGATAAAAGTTTCTACAGAAGCACCCACTGTTTATGAGCATCACTGAACCTCCAGTCGACAATCCTAGAAAGCAAGACTGCCTGGTAATAACGTTTAAAATCAGGAAGGCCTACCCCCCCTTTAGCCTTGGGTCTCACTAACACTGAGAATCGAGTCCGCGGCTTCTTAGTTCCCCAAATAAAGCTATTGATGGCCGACAGCAGGCGCCTGAAAAAGCAATCCGGAACCTGCACTGGAGCAGTCTGAAAGAGATAGAGGAATCGGGGTAAAATATCCATTTTAACCACTCCTACCCGTCCGAACCAAGATAGCTGAGGTCTGCCATACCGTTTAAGTTCCGAGATAGTTTTCTGCAGGAGCCGGACGTAGTTCAGAGCATATGTTGCGCTAATGTCAGCAGGTATTAAGACTCCTAAATATTTTAAGGCGTCAGTCTTCCACTTAAAAGAGAAGGACGCCTGAAGCTGAGAGACTAGATCATCAGGCAGGGAGATACTGAGCGCCTCCGTCTTGGAGTAGTTGACTTTAAAGTTTGAAACCTCCCCGAACCTACGGAACTCTCGGAGGAGTACAGGAAAAGCCACGGTCGGGTTGGTAATATACAGCAATAAATCATCCGCATACAGGGATATCTTAAACTCATGTTGGCCAATCCGCAGACCCTCAATATCAGGTGTCTTCCGTAATGCCACTGCCAGATGCTCCATCGCAAGGATATAAAGTAAGGGGGAAAGGGGGCAGCCCTGACGGGTCCCGTTTCTTATGTCAATGGGCTGGGAAAGGGTGCCATTCACTCTAAGACGGGCCGTAGGTCTATGATACAGAGCAAAAATCCTCTCCAACATGTTAGGTCCCACTCCCAGTTGCTTCAGGGAGGCACGTAGAAAGGTCCAGCCTAGGTGATCAAACGCCTTCTCAGCGTCAATAGATAATAAACATGCTGGTACCTTTCCTGTGCGCATGTACGATGTCAGAAGCAACGTCTTCACCGTGTTATCCTTGGCCTCCCTGTGCGGCACAAAGCCCATCTGATCACTATGGATGGACCCAGGGAGAATAGGGTTCAATCTACCAGCTAACACTTTCGCGAACACCTTCACATCCACATTAATGAGGGATATGGGCCTATAGCTTGCACATAATAGGGGATCTTTTCCGGGTTTAGGAATCACGGTGATTGTGGCCATCAGCGTTTGGGGGGCAAAGGGGCAGCTAGCCGAGATGGAGTTAAACAGTTTGGTCATGAAGGGGACCAGGGAATTCACATATAACTTATAGAAGGCGGCGGAGAATCCATCAGGACCAGGGCTTTTACCATTAGCCAAAGATTTTATCGTGTCTAAAACCTCCTGTTCCGAGAGAGGACTCTCCAGGGCCTCAGACTCCTCCACCGACATAGGCGGGAGCTCAGTGTCCCTGATGTAGTTGTCCACCCGTGCTTGAAATTCGGAAGGGGACATATCAGACAACGTGCCGCTTAAATTATAGAGAGAGTCATAATATGCTCTGAATGAGTCCACAATCTCCTCAGGAAAATGGACCAGTTCACCCGTAGCAGACCTCATGGTATGGATATAAGTGGTGGTGGGGGGGCACGGGGGTGCAAAAACCTTCAGAGTACTTGTACAGAAATTTATGAAAGCGGTCCCTCTGTCGTGCTAACGTCGTGTCCAACAAGGAACTCAACTCACAGCGTGCCCGAAGGAGATCAGCCAACACCCCAGCATCTCTAGTCCATCTATGATCCAACTCCAGAGTTCGGATACGAGCCAACAAACCCACAATGTTAGTCTCCCTCTCTTTCTTCAGTCGGGCCCCCTGTTGTATAAATACTCCCCGTATAACTCCTTTCAAAGCCTCCCATTGATATGGGATGGCCGTGGGGTCATGCTTGTGAAAATCTAGAAAGTCCAAGATTGCTGTTCGCACGGCCGCCTGACACGTTAGATCTCCAAGCAGACCAGGGTTTAAGGACCAGGTCCATTCTCTCGGAGAAAGGCTTGGCAGCCGGAGGGAGAGCAAAACCGGGCAATGGTCTGACCACAACATCGTGTCAATGTCAGACTTTGGGTCAAGAGACAGGAGCCCGTGGCTGATCAAAAAATAATCCAATCTACTATAGAAATTATGTACTGTGGAGAAGTAGGTATAATCTCGGGTAGTGGGGTGCAGCAACATCCATACATCCACCAACCTTGAGTCCGTCAGGGCCCGCCGTAGTCTCTCCAGCTGTGAGAGGGACCCCGCCGACCTGCCCGAAGAGGAATCCAAAGCGCGGTCCAGCACCATATTGAAGTCCCCTCCCATAATCACATAGCCTTCCGCAAAGGCCGAGAGGTCCCGTAGGTACTTTCTGCACGCTTGGACCTGGTCTTCATTGGGGAGATAAATGTTAGCTATGGTGAACAAATCATGGGCAATTTTGAGCTTCAAAAACACATATCGACCATTAGAATCCGCTTTAGAGGCAACTACCTGAGCCTGTAAAGACTTGTGCAATGCAATGCTGACTCCTTTAGACTTGGAGTCAGAGTTACTGCCATGGAACCACTGTGTGTAGTATTTATGGTTAAGCTTAGGGATTCTGTCTGATCAGAAATGTGTCTCCTGCAGCAGAAGTATGTCAACCCGTTTCTTATACATACCGTATAAAACCTTCGATCGCTTTTCAGGGACATTAAACCCCCTAACATTAAGCGAGCAGAGTTGTAGGGATGCCATAGGAACTATTGGGCCTGGGTGTAGTACAATCGGGTCGGAAAGGAGTAGAAGGGGTGGAAAGTGGGGAAAAATAGAAACAGAGAAAGTAAAGCACCAAGGAAAGATAGTAGTTCAGCCGGAAGACAGGGTTCCTACCAAAAAGAAAGAGAAAAACCAAGAAGCCACTAGGCCTCAAGGGTACATGGGCAATATTAATGGTAGATCCTACCATTAAGAAAATTCTCCCGGCTCGACCCTCCGTGACATTCAGACATGCCAGAAACCTCCGGGATCATTTGGTCCGTAGCCATCATGTGAACCAGCATCCTCCGACTTTTTTGGACAGGTTTACACCCAGGTCTGGATGTAGTCCGTGTGGCCATTGTGTCGCCTGTCCCAACGTGGAAAGCTGTAGCTAATTTTCTAATTCTAAGGGCACGAAGGTATATTCTATCAGACAACACATTACGTGTACGACACGATATGTGATATATTATGCCACATGTCCCTGCGGACTTATCTATGTAGGCCTTACTACTCGCCAACTAAAGGTCCGTATTAGGGAACATGTGTTGGGAATACAGGCGGCCTCTGGCTACACGGATGGATCTACACTTAAAACCTTACCCAGACACTTTAAGGATTTCCACGGATGTAATGCGTCACTCCTTAGGGTCAGGGGAATAGATACCCTGAAAATTAACATTAGGGGTGGCCAACTTTCTAAGAGGCTTGGGATGCTTGAGACGCAATGGATATGGCGCCTCCAGACTGTCCAGCCTGAGGGTCTGAACGAGAATATTTCTTTTGCCCCATATTTGTAATCCACCGGTTGCTTCTGCTCTATTCCTTGTGCACACTTCCGCATGTACTTTATTTTATGTGGTTTTAATGGGTTTTAATTTCTTTTAGTATTAGTGATTGTGGCACGTGAGGATGGGTGACTGCTGTGGTAAACACTTCGGGAGGATACTAATCTCTGTGGAACATTGTCAAGATTTCCGGAAGACGACGCTACTATTGAAATGCAATACTGGGACTATGCGTGATGGGACATCTTTATGGACCATGGACATTATCTCCCGTTACTTATGGACTATCTATGATATTCATTAGTCTGGGGGGATGAGTAATCATGCCATTGTGGCCGTTGATGCATCTATGTACTGTAATTATATATGTATCTGTATGATAGATGGTTTATCCCTTTTAACAACATGATAACGTTGATTTCTAGTAATGTCCTCCTAGACTTTTGCGGTATTTTTTCCCACTTATGAACATGTCACGATTTTCTTTCTTTATATTTTATATTCTTTTTCTTTATTTCTTTTGAGCGTATATATAAATTTAGGTGTGGACATGTCAGGATTTGTTCCCTGTATATTTAGCCTTATGTGTAGTTATTATTATATGCATGGAGCATATGGATATGTCCGCCCGTTTTGTTTGTGCAGTATTATTTGGCTATTGCCTTTATTAGGATGGCCGTGCAGTGTTATTTGGCCATCACTTTCAATATGATGGCTGTGTGGTATAATTTGCGCATGTCAAGCCTCACTTAGGCTAGTTTCACATTTGCGTTTAAAAACGCAGCGTTTTTAACGCAAACTCAGGTGGTGAAAAAACGCATGTAAATGCGTGCAAACGCTGCGTTTTTTAGACGCATGCGTTTTTGCATGCGGTAAAAAAATGCGGCGTTTTGCCGCGTTTACATGCGTTTTTTCCTGCGTTTGCGTTTTTGAAGCGCATGCTGAGAAGTGTGTGACAGCTGCTTAGGCTGGTTTCACATTTGAGTTTTTTGCCGCTGCGTTTTACCGCAAAAAAACGCATGCGTTTTTTTCCTATACTTAACATTAAAAACGCATGCGTTTTTTGCATGCGTTTTGCCGCGTTTGACAACGCATGCGTTTTTTCCATGCTTGCGTTTTGTTGCGGAAATGCAACATGTAGTAATTTCTAGAGGCGTTTTTTTGCCGCAAAAAAACGCATGTGTTTTTTTGCGGCAAAAAAACGTATTGCTGTCTATGTAAACGCATGCGTTTTTAAGCACATGCGTTTGTTTGTGTTAAAAACGCATGCATTTTTATAGAAAAAAAACAAGAATACACACTGATAAGCCACCCCCCACCATCAAGGTGATAAAGGGATCCAAACCCTAACCCTAACCCTACCCCTAACCCTACCCCTAACCCTAAAGCCGGTAAATCAATTGCCGGCTTTTCATTTCTCCTGCCTAAACCCGACATGATATGAGACATGGTTTACATACAGTAAACCATGTCATATCCCCCTTTTTTTTGCATATTCCACACTACTAATGTTAGTAGTGTGTATGTGCAAAATTTCGGCGCTGTAGCTATTAATTTTAAGGGTTAAATCGCGGAAAAAATTGGCGTGGGCTCCCGCGCAATTTTCTCCGCCAGAGTGGTAAAGCCAGTGACTGAGGGCAGATATTAATAGCCTGGAGAGGGTCCATGGTTATTGCCCCCCCCCCCCCGGCTAAAAACACCTGCCCCCAGGCTCCCCAGAAAAGGCACATCTGTAAGATGCGCCTATTCTGGCACTTGGCCACTCTCTTCCCATTCCCGTGTAGTGGTGGGATATGGGGTAATGAAGGGTTAATGTCACCTTGCTATTGTAAGGTGACATTAAGCCAGATTAATAATGGAGAGGTGTCAATTATGACACCTATCCATTATTAATCCAATTGTATGAAATGGTTAAAAAAAACACACACACAATATTGCAAAGTATTTTAATGAAATAAACACACAGGTTGTTGTAATATTTTATTGCTCTCTCAATCCACCTGAAGACCATCGTTCTGTAACAAATTAAAAATAATAAACCAACAATATACATACCTTCCGTAGATCTGTAACGTCCCACGATGTAAATCCATCTGAAGGGGTTAAAATATTTTACAGGCAGGAGCTCTGCTATAATGCAGCTGTGCTCCTGCCTGTAAACCCCGGGGAATGAAAGTAATGTAGGTCAATGACCTGTAGTTACCTTCAGTCGCGGTGATGCGCCCTCTGCTGGATGTCCTCATATGACCTCGAGCCTGGGAACTTTTTCCCACGCTCGACGTCATATGAGGACATCCAGATACGAGTCTCGAACAGTGCAGGCATTGAGTTTCCTGTAGTCTACACAGAACCGGATGGTCCCATCCTTTTTCTTGACGAGCACCACCGGGGCTGCCCAAGAGCTCTGACTACTCTGCACCACTCCTGAATCCAGCATCTGCCTCAGTAATGTTTTCACCTCTTGATACATCTTGGGCAGGATCTGCCGGTATCGTTCTCGAATTGGACGAGCTTCCCCAGTCGGTATCTCATGCGTGATGGCTTCAGTACAGCCGAAACGGGCGAATGCGGCCTGATTTTCCCACAGCGTAGTTTCTATTGCTTTCACACGCTCAGGGCCCAGAGCCTTCACATCCACTTCCATTTGATCAAGGATGACCCGTCCACTCCACTCCGGGGATGGCGTCTCTTCGTCCCCTGCAGCAACTGCTAGGGTCCACCCCGCACCTTCTTTCAGTGATAAAGACATCTCCTTCTGACTCACCACTTCACCTTTATGTAGGTACACCAGAGCCAGATCTGTCCCTCGTGACAAGGTGACCTCCCCGGGGCCCACATTCAAAGCTCTTATGGGGACATGTCCTCGCTGGACCACAGCTATCGTACGAGCTATCATGACTTCTTGGTCCACTCCTCCGCCTACCACAGGCTGAACAACCACTTCCAACCCATCAGGGTTGCGGTGAGTCTCCACTGGAAGGTATACTATAGTTTCTCGCTCGGGAGGTAGGATTACAGGTTATTTGCCAGGGGCCCTGATGACCCCTACCATCTGATAAGATGGCACACTCTTCTGCATCCCACAGACGCGGATCAGTCGTTGAAGGGCTTCTTGAGTAGGCTTATGTGTAGTAGCCTTCTTCCAATATCCAGGTCCCCGTTTGGTAAACATAATCTGATCGAGTTCACGTAGGATATTCATTCCCAGTACTACAGGCACATCTTCCTTGATAGGCTCAGGGACTAGCAGGATCCCTTTTCTCCCAACTTCTTGCCCACAGATTCGAATATTCATCCACACGACCCCTGTGACCGGGATCGGTTGTTGGTTGCTTGGCCAGGTCCTGGAAATGCTGCTTGAAATACGCTTCTGGCATCGTTGTCACTTGTGACCCGGTATCTATCAAGCAATCCACTAGAACTCCTTCGAATTCAGCACGTAGGATGGGGCTCCCAGCAATCAAGTGTTCGTTATGATATGGAGCAGCCTCTCTTCTCGCCTCCCCCACAGAGTGCCGCACTACTGCGGGGGTTGGTAGTTTAACGGCGGCTTCCGCTGGCCTTGAGTATAGTTCCGACAGTCTCTGGCAAGGTGCCCCCGTCCTCCACATTCCCAGCATTGGATGCCTCCTCCTCACCGGGGGGTACCTCGAGCCTGTCCTCGTGCCTCCGATGCCTGATGGGAGGGGGCTTGCTCCCACTGATCCCTTATCGGCCGGGCTGAAGAATGGTTGCATGAGTACGGTGGGTCAGACTGTTGTAATTCCCTCACACTTCGCTCCATCTGGGTCAGTTTCTCTTGCACGTTGACAAGGGACTGCTGCAAGTCCTGCACCACCTGGACCAGCACCTCCTGATGGTTTGGGTCCCCTCTGGTATTGGCGCCCTGGACACGCATCACCCCAGATGCATAGCTCTCTTCTTTACTTCGGGCCACCATTTCTGCCAGGATTTGACAAAACGTAAGAGCCGGATCTGCCCGGACACATTCTGACAGTGCTCGCCTCAAGGATGTGCTGTGCAGTCCCAGAATGAATTGCTTCCGGAGTATCCGGTCTTTAGAGCCCATGCCGCCAAATCCATCTGCCTCCTTTCTCTGCACCTCTGCTAACACTTCTTGCAGTGCTGTTGCATACTGAGAAATTCCTTCTTCTTCCCGCTGCAGCCTAGAGAAAAATTTGGTGCGAAGGTGTCTGGCGCTAGCAGTCTCGCCGTAGATCTCTTCCAGGAACTTCACTAGCTCCTTCAGGGTACTGCGGGTGAAGTTCTGGTTGTAGGCAGATGTTTCTACGGGCTTCTCCCTCTGGGGCAGTTAACGCAATGTCCACTTCAAGGTCTGGGCTGATGTTATAAATCTTCAGGGTGCTTTGCAGCCGGGACACCGGCATATTCTTGCCGTCAAATTTTGGTAGCACAGTAAATATGGTGCCCATAGGGAGTGTCCCTGCAGGGGTTCCATCAATGCCCACAGCATCTCCATTAACATTAGCATTCTGTCTGCTGCCTCCATCTTAGTGACAGTACCCTGCTCGCAGCGCCACTTGAAGCGATGGTCGGGGGACCACCACGGTGCAGGAAGACTACTGTACACAAGATGAGGTGCAAACAACAAAGGGTAGATTTATTGGGAGGCAAGGAATGAAGGGAATGAGGAAGATGCAAACAGGGGTATGCAATGGCAAGAGACACTTTACAAGAGTTATAAACGTTATCTTTTCCGTAAAACAGCATGGTGCTCCAACTATTACAGACTCAAAATATGTCTAACCAGCAAATGTAAACAATAAACAGGTGATGATGCTACGCTACATATAACCTCCCTGGCCTTTACTAAGCAGGCCACACGGCTCCCGTGTACTGACTATTGAAGCCTACACTAGGCCCTAACAGGTGCACCAAACAGGAACAGACTCACGGTGATGTTGGAGAATCAGCTCCAGTCCCAGGGGGGTCCCCAGCAGTCTAATATGGTGGTGCGCACGGCTTTCTGTCAGCTGTGTGAAGAGTGGTCTTCTCCTTGCTTCTGGATCCTAGGGATGCTCCTGGAAACTGTAAATCCCTTCCTCTGAATCTCTGTGGCTCTCTTGCAGTTATATCAGGACACAATTCCTCTCTTTTTCAGCTATCAGCACAAAAAGTCCTCTCTGCAGCAGCCTCAGCTCACACACGCTGCTCCAGCTCCACACCTGCACTCTGCCAGACTAGTTCATCACACCGACTATTGCAGGGGAGAAGCAGAACATTCCATCACGCCAGACAAAGGGGTGCAGCCTCTTAAAGTGACAGCGTGTTCCTTACTGTCCATAACAGCACCACCCTCTTACAAAGGGACGGATTCTGGCAATATTTTTGAGCTGGAGGCGACAGGAGGTAGCAAGAGTTGAACGCGCGGTTGGAAGGACAGTGCAGAGTCGAGAGTTACCCCGTGGCAGCGGATTTCAGGTGCGGGAGAGAGCGTGATGCCGTTTACCATAATAGATAGATCAGGTAGGGGGGATACGCGAGATGGGGAAAGATGATGAGTTCGGTTTTGTCTACTTTGAGTTTTAAGAAGCGAGAGGAGAAGAAGGAGGATATGGCTGATAGACACTCTGGGATTCTGGACAGAAGAGAGGTGACATCTGAGCCAGAGAGGTAGATCTGAGTGTCATCAGCATAGAGGTGGTACTGTGGTACTGGAAGCCATAGGACATTCCTCCTAGCGAAGGGGCCCCAGGACAGAGCCTTGAGGGACTCCAACAGAGATCGATCTATCTATCTATCTATCTATCTATCTATCTATCTATCTATCTATCTATCTATCTATTATTATTATTATTAATATTATTATTATTTCTATAGCACCATTGATTCCATGGTGCTGTACATGAGAAGGGGTTACATACAAATTACAGATATCACTTACAGTAAACTAACAATGACAGACTGATACAGAGGGGCGAGGACCCTGCTCTTGCGGGCTTACATTCTACAGGATTATGGGGAAGGAGACAGTAGGTCGGGGGTTGCAGTAGCTCCGATAGTGTTGAGGAGGCAGCGGGGTCAGTGCAGGCTGTAGGCTTTCCTGAAGAGGTGGGTTTTCAGGTTCCGTCTGAAGGATCTGAATGTGGTTGATAGTCGGACGTGTTGGGGCAGAGAATTCCAGAGGATGGGGGATATTCGTGGGAAGTCTTGGAGGCGGTTGGGTGAGGAGTGAATAAGTGTGGAGGAGAGAAGGAGGTCTTGGGAGGACCGGAGAATACGTGAGGGAAGATATCGGGAGCTTAGTTCAGAAATATATGGAGGAGACAGGTTATGGATGGCTTTGTAGGTCAGTATTAGTAATTTGAACTGGATATGAGTCGCCCAGCCAGGGCAGTGGGGTACTCGGTACCGGGTCCGGTCTCAAGGGGGATGTCACGGTGGCTGCAACCCGGTCCGTGGCCCTGGGGCTCAACGTTAAAGGGGAACGGTCTTTAAAGGGGAAAATGTGTATGAGTCTGTCGTGATGCCACCTGTGTTGTTCGGTCAGTAGTGGGACTGATGCTGCGTTGAAGGGATCCCCTGGGGGATGTTGTGGTAACACGGGTCTTACACTTCCCACAGGTGAAGCGGGGTCCCCAGGGGTCCTATGGCTTGTGGCCAAGATGATGGTATGTGCCTATGAATAAATGGAGGACACAAGTTGTCTTTACCTGGTTTACTGCAGATGGTAGGCCACAGTCCAGGGCATCGGCAACAGGTACATTAGGAGTCCAGGCAGTCCAGAGACTAGTGGAATCCCCTGGGCAGGTCAGGTTGGGGGCCTTCCACTCTGCGCTTGCTGTGTCTGAGGTCCCTGTTGCCACTAAGTGCCCCAAACAAGGTCCTAGTTGTTTCCCGTTCTGGGACAGGTACCTGTATGGTAGGCAGCTTGAGCCGTACCTACTGGGGGTCTCCGCACGGTGACTCCAGGCTCCAAGGTGCTGCTGTACCACGGGTGCAAATGGGCAATGTCCGTGTATCCTATGCCCTCCGGTTCTGCTCTGTGTCTTAGAGTTTCCACAAAAGCCTCGGGTTCCCGGTACCCGGTTACTGCGCACTGACTCCTTGGAGGCCTACTCGTAGCCTCCTTGAGTCTTGTATCTCCTCTCTGCCCCCTTCCTGTCTGTCCTTGCTCACAGACTCTCCATACAGACTGAGCTGCAGTCACTGGTCTCCTGGGACCAACTGTCTAGCTCCTCCACCTCCTCCATACCAGGATCTTTATCCAGGGAAGCTGCCCTAAAACAGGGTTTTGAGCTCCCCCTCCTGGCCTGGATGTGGAAGGTGTTGTGTGTGTGATAACCTACCAAAGGGAATCTCACTTTTCTCCAGGCATAGCACTACCCTCCCCAAGATTAAAGCAGCACTACTGTGGTACCCGAACTCCTGGGGTGCTACAGATACGCTGAGGGATTGGGAGCAAGTGAAGAGATTTGCAGAGGGGGAAGCGGAGGAGTAGCGAGGAGAGAGATGAATTAGTCGGGCAGCAGAGTTAGGGACAGACTAGAGAGGTGCAAGGGTGTTAGCAGGGAGGCCACAGAGGAGAATGTTGCAGTAGTCCAGGCGGGAGATGATGAGGGCATGCATAAGCATTTTAGTAGATTGACGGTTGAGGAAAGGACGGATTCTGGAGATATTTTTGAGCTGGAGGCGACAGGAGGTGGGAAGAGCTTGGATGTGCGGTTTGAAGGACAGGGCAGAGTCGAGGGTTACTCCGAGGCAGCGGACTTCTGGTACGGGGGAAAGCGTGATGTCGTTAATTGCGATAGATAGGTCAGGTAAGGAAGATCTATGAGATGGAGGAAAGATGATGAGTTCAGATTTGTCCACATTGAGTTTGAGGAAGCGAGAGGAGAAGAAGGAGGATATGGCTGATAGACACTCCGGAATTCTGGACAGCAGAGAGGTGACATCTGGGCCAGAGAGGTAGATCTGAGTGTCATCAGCATAGAGGAGGTACTGGAGTCCATGGGACTTTATGAGTTGTCCCAGGCCAAGTGTATAGATTGAGAAGAGAAGAGGTCCTAGAACGGAGCCTTGGGGGACTCCAACAGAGAGAGGGTGGGAGTGGGAGACGCTGAATGTGCGGTTGGAAAGGTATGAGGAGATCCAGGATAGGGCGAGGTCTTTGATGCCAAAGGAGAGGATCTGTAGTAGGAGGCAGTGGTCAACTGTGTGGAAAGCAGAGGACAGGTCTAGAAGGAGCAGTACAGAGTATTGTCCGTTAGCTTTGGCTGTAAGTAGGTCATTAGTGATTTTGGTCTCAGTTGAGTGTTGGAGGCGGAAACCAGATTGTAGATTGTCAAAGAGCAAGTTAGATGAGAGGTGGGAGGAAAGTTCAGCGTGGACGTGCTGCTCCAGGAGTTTGGATGCGAATGGGAGCAGCGATATTGGGCAATAGCTGGACATAGCAGTTGGATCGAGGGTTGGCTTTTTAAGGATAGGCGTGATTGTGGCATGTTTGAAAGCAGAAGGGAAGGTGCCAAAACTTAGTGATAGGTTGAAGAGGTGGGTTAGAGATGGGATAAGAGTGGTGGTGAGGTTGGGGAGGAGGTGGGATGGGATGGGGTCGAGCGCACAGGTGGTGAGGTGTGATTTGGAGAGGAGATGAGCAAGCTCCCCTTCAGTGATTTTGGAGAGGGAAGTTATCTATCTATCATCTATATATTATCTATCTATTTATTATCTATTATCTATTTATTATCTATTATCTATCTTCTATTATCTATCATCTATCTATTATCTATCTATTTATTATCTATCTATTATCTATTTGGAGCGGCCCCCAGACGCAGGACAGCGGGGTACTCGAATCCGGGTCTATCGGTTCTGAGGATGTCACGGTGGCTCGACCCGGTCCGTGGTCCTGCTAAGGGGCGCCCAATAAAAGGTGTAGATGGGGGTGTAGGTTGCAGTAAATAACGAGGACACAGGGTTGCAGTCTCTTTACCTCTTTACTGAAGGCTTCGGCATCCACAATCCAGAGCACTGCTAACCGGGCTGGCTGAGACCGGCAGGTCCGAAGGCACATCCAGAGCTCTCTTTGCAGGTGGAAATCAGTGCCTACCTACTAGCGCCTGAGTGTTGTAGTACTTCCCTGCTGAGCACCACGGGATAGTCCTCACAACTGTCGTGTATGTTTCTGTTCTTTCTCTCCGTCCCCCAGATGATATGGATAGGACGCACCCGTATGATGGGGTAGGCCTGGAGTTATTTTATAGGGACCCTAGATACGCCCCTCTCCCACAATTGCCTCCGTTGTCTTAGGTGATTTAGGTGAGGCAGCCAACCTAAATTTAACTGCCCTGCCGTTGGTTTGAAGTAATGCGTAGAGCCCAATACTTCCTCGGCGTTCCGGCCACCGGCTACACGCCTCAGTAGGATGTTGCCGATCTCGGGGCACGACTCCTACTGGTTCTATCGCCTTTGTGCTGTGATCTCGTTTCTCCTCCACAATATACTTTGCTTCGTGTCCTTTCTTAAGATGCCGCCGCAATGAAGTGCAGGCGCAGCTCCGTAACGATCTGTCCTTTTGCTAGGCCTCTGCCAGGATCCCACCCCTGACAGGGACCCCCCTGAATCTTCCCAAGCAACGCTCTTCTCTCACTAGATGTTACCTGGGCAAAACCCAGTCAGCTTCTCCCTAACTTCCTATCCAACCCCCAGTTTTACCAGAGTGTGAGGAGTGGCCTAATACATAGAACCCTTTGCTCCCCCTGGTGGCCGGAGTGTGAAGTGTAATGTGTGACTGTGATACCTGGTCAGGTGAACTCCTTTAGTGCCATCAGACGTACCATCACTCCCCTTAGTGGCGGAGCGTCAGTACTGCAATGACCAGGACTCTGGGGCGCTGCATATTATCTATCTATTATCTATCTATTTATTATCTATTATCTATCTATTATCTATCTATTTATTATCTATCTATCTATTAACTGTCTATCTATTATCTCTCGTTCCCTTGTTTTCGCTGTCGCGGTGGCGATTCTCCGGGTTTCTCGGATATTTTTAGTCTTCTCAGTCTGGAGGCCGCTGCTATTTGTGGACGGATTGTATTTCAGTCTGTGGGAGAGCAGTTGTGGATGGATCTCTGGGCTCGTGGATCTGGACCGGACATAAACCAATATGGCCGCCATCCCGGCCCCCGCAGCGCTCGTCGCCCTCCTTTCCCGGAGTCTGCGCCTTTCAGGGTTAATCTCTTATTTCCACTTCAGGAAACATTTTTTTATTTTCCTAAGGACCTCATCACAATAATCAGGAAACGTTCCATAAACTTTACCCTTTGTTTGGCACGTGTCTGCCATGTTCCTGGAAAAGGGGAAGTATCACCCGCGGGGCTGAGAACAGATAACGGGCGAGGTCAGCAAAACGTCATGATAATCTCACAAGATGCTGAGAAACCAGAAAATTCTCACTGTCCAGCAGGAAATCCAGTGACAGCGGAAACCTGCCTGCTCTGCCACTGCTGCCTCCTCTGCCACTGCTGCCTGCTCTGCCACTGCTGCCTGCTCTGCTGCTGCTGCCTCCTCTGCCACTGCTGCCTCCTCTGCCACTGCTGCCTCCTCTGCCCCTGCTGCCTCCTCTGCCACTGCTGCCTGCTCTGCCACTGCTGCATGCTCTGCTACTGCAGCCTCCTCTGCCACTGCTGCCTGCTCTGCCCCTGCTGCCTGTGCTGCCACTGCTGCCTGCTCAGCTGCTGCCTCCTCTGCCACTGCTGCCTCCTCTGCCACTGCTGCCTGCTCTGCCACTGCTGCCTGCTCTGCTACTGCTGCCTCCTCTGCCTCTGCTGCCTGCTCTGCCCCTGCTGCCACTGCTGCCTGCTCTGCTGCTGCCTCCTCTGCCACTGCTGCCTCCTCTGCCACTGCTGGCTGCTCTGCTGCTGCTGCCTCCTCTGCCACTGCTGCCTCCTCTGCTGCTGCCTGCTCTGCCACTGCTGCCTCCTCTGCCACTGCTGGCTGCTCTGCTGCTGCTGCCTCCTCTGCCACTGCTGCCTCCTCTGCCATTGCTGCCTCCTCTGCCACTGCTGTCTCCCCTTCCACTGTTGCCTCCTCTGCCACTACTGCCTGCACAACAATAAACAATAAAACAATAATAGAACAATGAAACCTAAAAATGACCAACGTAAATCCCAACTAATATCCCACGGAGGTCTGGAGTTGGAATGATGCTCAAAATCAAAGTGGAAAATGCCTCAAGACAAGGAAATGATGCTCAGTAGTGTGTGTGGCCTCCACGTGCCGGTATGACCTCCCTACAGCTCCTGGGCATGCTCCTGATGAGGCGACGGATGGTCTCCTCAGGGATCTCCTCCCAGACCTGGACTAAAGCATCTGCCAGGGCCAACCGCACCAGCATATGGTCTCATAAGGGGTCTGAGGATCTCATCTCGGTACCTAATGGCAGTCAGGCTACCTCTGGCGAGCATATGGAGGGCCACACAGCCCTCCAAAGAAATGCCACCCCAAACCATTACTGACCCACTGCCAAACCGGTCATGCTGAAGGATGTTGCAGGCAGCAGATCGCTCTTCACGGCATCTCCAGACTCTGTCACGTCTGTCACATGTGCTCAGTGTGAACCTGCTTTCATCTGTGAAGAGCACAGGGCGCCAGTGGCGAATTTGCCAATCCTGGTGTTCCGTGGCAAATGCCAAGCGTCCTGCATGGTGTTGGGCTGTGAGCACAACCCCCATCTGTGGACGTCGGGCACTCAGACCATCCTCATGGAGTCGGTTTCTAACCATTTGTGCAGTCACAAGCACATTTGTGGGCTGCTGGAGGTCGTTTTGCAGGGCTCTGGCTGTGCTCCTCCTGTCCTCCTGCTGCTGGGTTGTTGCCCTCCTATGGCCCCCTCCACATCTCCTGGTGTACTGGCCTGTCTCCTGGAAGCACCTCCAGCCTCTGGACACTACGCTGACAAACAGCAAACCTTCTTGCCACTGCTCGCATTGATGTGCCATCCTGGATGAGCTGCACTACCTGAGCCACTTGTGTGGGTTATAGAGTCCAACCAACAACCAACATTCAAAAGTGACCAAAACATCAGCCAGAAAGCATTGGTACTGAGATGTGGTCTGTGGTCCCCACCTGCAGAACCGCTCCTTTATTGGGGGTGTCTTGATAATTGCCAATAATTTCCATCTGTTGTCTGTTCCATTTGGACAACAGCATGTGAAATTGATTGTCAATCAGTGTTGCTTCCTAAGTGGACAGTTTGATTTCACAGAAGTTTGATTTACTTGGAGTCATATTCTGTTGTTTAAGTGTTCCCTTTATTTTTTTGAGCAGTGTATATATGACGTTGTCAGATCCCCTATCCCAGTCCTAGTTACATTGTATCTATATATGAGATTGTCAGATCCTCTCCCCCAGTCTTTGTTACATTTCTATTCTCCATCACTACCTCTTGCTGGAAAGATCTCCTGACCTGGTCCTGCTCACACAGCTGCGAGTTTGTTACTTTGTATCAGTTTTGGGTTCTTGCTTGACCCCCGCTGTGCGATGCCCCCATAGGGTGTGTCCCCAGCCCAAAAGAATGGAACCATACATCAGCCATTTCTGACATCTGTTTGGTGGGATCGGAGCCAACGAGGACTCGCTATATTTAGTACAATTAAAGGCCCGCGTCCAGGCCAATGGGATGAGCGACAAGTGACCTTTAACGGAGCGAGCGCATTCCTTCCACATCAGCACTCAATGGGCCTCTCACGGACACCGTCCCACGCAGCTCCGGCAGGAATCTCCACAGCCGACACTTTGGAGCAAAAGTTCTACAACTTTTCCATAGACTTTTGACGGCGACACCGGAGATCGACGCACCCCTTTAATGAATTTGTTGCACTTTTCAACTGCTATAAATGGAGTAAATAATATGTTGGCGGCCGCGCGTCACCATCCGTCGTCCGGGACTGACGTAAGAGCGCCACAATTATTAATCAGCCATAAAAAAAGGCAAATATTAGAAACTCTCCTATTGAACTGTTAGAAGGAGATCACTGGTGGATGCTTAGTTAACTCATTCTGCAGCCAACAACAGACAGCGGCTACAGAAGGCGAACGGTGCAAAAGATTTAATGAAACCCAATTAGAAAAATAGCTTTTCAGTGAAAAAAATTCATGCATTTAAATAATAAAAAAAAATGACCTCCAGAAGGCGGACCACCCTTTTAAGGCAGAATTCTGGTGAAAACTGCTTGATGAATCGGACTCTTTGTATCTCAAATTGTTTCCATTTTCAAGATCTTTCTGATGTCAGTGACATGATTGTTTCCACCCTGATCAGATTCTGCTCAAAATGCTGAGGGTTTGTTACAATGTATCAGTGTCCTTCCCTGCACAGAGCCATTGTATCAACCTCCTCTATGTTTCCACCTTACAGTGATGTCTAGAGAAGAGGCGAAGCACCAGAGAAGTCCTGGAGCCTGGTTTATTGTATGTGCACCAGCCCCACTGGACTCATAGTAATGTTATCTGAGCAGCAGCCCAGCTGGACCCATAGTAATGTTATCTCTGCAGCCCAGCTGGACTCATGGTAATGTTATCCCTGCAGCCCAGCTGGACTCATGGTAATGTTATCCCTGCAGCCCAGCTGGACTCATGGTAATGTTATCCCTGCAGCCCAGCTGGACTCATAGTAATGTTATCTCTGCAGCCCAGCTGGACCCATAGTAATGTTATCCCTGCAGCTCTGCTGGACTTATAGCAATGTTATCCCTGCAGCCCAGCTGGACCCATAGTAATGTTATCCCAGCAGCCCAGCTGGACCCATAGTAATGTTATCTCTGCATCCCAGCTGGACTCATAGTAATGTTATCCCTGCAGCCCAGCTGGACCCATAGTAATGTTATCTCTGCAGCTCTGCTGGACCCATAGTAATGTTATCCCAGCAGCCCAGCTGGGCTCATAGTAATGTTATCTCTGCAGCCCAGCTGGACTCATAGTAATGTTATCTCTGCATCCCAGCTGGACTCATAGTAATGTTATCCCTGCAGCCTAGCTGGTCTCATAGTAATGTTATCCCTGCAGCCCAGCTGGACCCATAGTAATGTTATCCCTGCAGCTCCGCTGGACTCATAGCAATGTTATCCCTGCAGCCCAGCTGGACCCATAGTAATGTTATCCCAGCAGCCCAGCTGGGCTCATAGTAATGTTATCTCTGCAGCCCAGCTGGACTCATAGTAATGTTATCCCTGCAGCTCAGCTGGATCCATAGTAATGTTATCCCTGCAGCCCAGCTGGACTCATAGTAATGTTATCCTGCAGCTCAGCTGGACTCATAGTAATGTTATCTCTGCAGCTCAGCTGGACTCATAGTAATGTTATCTCTGCAGCCCAGTTGGCATCATAGCAATGTTATCCCTGCAGCTCAGCTGGACTCATAGTAATGTTATCCCTGCAGCCCAGCTGGACTCATAGTAATGTTATCCCTGCAGTAGCCCAGCTGGACTCATAATAATGTTATCCCTGCAGCTCCGCTGGACTCATAGCAATGTTATCCCTGCAGCCCAGCTGGAGCCATAGTAATGTTATCCCAGCAGCCCAGCTGGGCTCATAGTAATGTTATCTCTGCAGCCCAGCTGGACTCATAATAATGTTATCTCTGCAGCCCAGCTGGACTCATAGTAATGTTATCCCTGCAGCTCAGCTGGACTCATAGTAATGTTATCCCTGCAGCTCCGCTGGACTCATAGCAATGTTATCCCTGCAGCCCAGCTGGACCCATAATAATGTTATCCCAGCAGCCCAGCTGGGCTCATAGTAATGTTATCCCTGCAGCTCAGCTGGACTCATAGTAATGTTATCCCTACAGCCCAGCTGGTCTCATAGTAATGTTATCTTTGCAGCCCAGCTGGACCCATAGTAATGTTATCCCTGCAGCTCCACTGGACTCATAGCAATGTTATCCCTAGTAAGGTTATTTCTGCAGCCCAGCTGGACTCATAGTAATGTTATCCCTGCAGCCCAGCTGGACTCATAGTAATGTTATCCCTGCAGCCCAGCTGGACTCATAGTAATGTTATCCCTGCAGCCCAGCTGGACCCATAGTAATGTTATCCCTGCAGCCCAGCTGGACTCATAGTAATGTTATCCCTGCAGCCCAGCTGGACCCATAGTAATGTTATCCCTGCAGCTCAGCTGGACTCATAGTAATGTTATCCCTGCAGTAGCTTAGCTGCACTCATAGTAATGTTATCCCTGCAGCAGCTCAGCTGGACTCATAGTAATGTCATCCCTGAAACTCAGCTGGACTCATAGTAATGTTATCTCTGCAGCCCAGCTGGACTCATAGTATTGTTATCTCTGCAGCCCAGCTGGACTCAAAGTATTGTTATCCCTGCAGCCCAACTGGACTCATAGTAATGTTATCTCTGTAGCCCAGCTGGACTTATATTAATGTTATCCCTGCAGTAGCCCAGCTGGACTCATAGTAATGTTATCCCTGCAGTAGCCCAGCTGGACTCATAGTAATGTTATCCCTGCAGCAGCCCAGCTGGACTCATGCTAATCTTATCACTGCAGCTCAGCTGGACCCATAGTAATGTTATCCCTGCAGTAGCCCAGCTGCACTCATAGTAATGTTATCCCTGCAGCTCAGCTGCACCCATAGTAATGTTATCCCTGCAGTAGCTCAGCTGGACTCATAGTAATGTTATCTCTGCAGCCCAGCTGGACTCATAGTATTGTTATCTCTGCAGCCCAGCTAGACTCAAAGTATTGTTATCCCCGCAGCCCAACTGGACTCATAGTAATGTTATCCCTGCAGCCCAGCTGGACTCATAGTAATGTTATCCCCGCAGCCCAACTGGACTCATAGTAATGTTATCTCTGCAGCCCAGCTGGACTCATAGTAACGTTATCCCTGCAGCAACCCAGCTGCACTCATAGTAATGTTATCCCTGCAGTAGCCCAGTTGGACTCATAGTAATGTTATCCCTGCAGCCCAGCTGGACTCATAGTAATGTTATCTCTGCAGCTCAGCTGGACTCATAGTAATGTTATCTCTGCAGCCCAGTTGGCCTCATAGCAATGTTATCCCTGCAGCTCAGCTGGACTCATAGTAATGTTATCCCTGCAGCCCAGCTGGACTCATAGTAATGTTATCCCTGCAGTAGCCCAGCTGGACTCATAATAATGTTATCCCTGCAGCTCCGCTGGACTCATAGCAATGTTATCCCTGCAGCCCAGCTGGAGCCATAGTAATGTTATCCCAGCAGCCCAGCTGGGCTCATAGTAATATTATCTCTGCAGCCCAGCTGGACTCATAGTAATGTTATCTCTGCAGCCCTGCTTGACTCATATGGTTATCTCTGCAGCAGCCCAGCCCAGCTGGACTCATAGTAATTTACCTCCGGATGACACATGACACCACACGAAGCTCATTACAAGGTTTTATTTCCATTTTTGTCTTATCGGGGGGGTTACTCTGGTGCCAATACTGAAGGTGCCTGTTGCTTTTTGTTAGTTGGGGGGGACCAGATGGTCCTTGTAATGGAAAAGTACGAGGAAATAAATGACCAAGAAGACGATTGTCAAGATGACGCCGATGACGGTGGCGGCCACGTTCAGGGCATAGGCGGTGTGGGAATGCTTGGCAGCCAGGAGAGAGTTATTCTGGTGCGTGGCATCGCGGGTCTGCAGAGGGAGAGAAGAGGCTCATTAGTGGCAGACAATATGGGGAGTTGTCTTTCATGCAATTTCCTTATCTGTGACTTGTGTCTATGGGGTCACTGTCCCTTTAAGTATCCCACTAATGACGCAGGTCTGCACACAAGGGGCTCACACAGTGATGGCTGCCAGGGGACGGCGCCCTTCTCTCCCTGCCAGGCGGCACAATGCGGCTTTTGTCTGCACAGATTGTGACCGTCTCCACATGTGCGATCCACAATCCGCAGCTTTATACTCCCGGGTCCGGGACGCCAATATTTCGTGCGATGTTCTGTTGGCAGAAACCCGTGGAATGTCTGTATTGTGCAACACTCGTCCTGGAGGGGGTGCGAGGAAATGTGGCCCCAAAATGTGCCCCCCAAAAAGTGTCAGATGTGTCAGCAGCACAGAGGATGTCAGGAGAGGGCTGATCATGGGGAAGGAGCAGGATCCACAGCAGCACAGAGGATGTCAGGAGAGGGCTGATCTTATGGAAGGAGCAGGATCCACAACAGCACAGAGGATGTCAGGAGAGGGCTGATCTTATGGAAGGACCAGGGTCCACAGCAGCACAGAGGATGTCAGGAGAGGGCTGATCATGGGGAAGGTGCAGGGTCCACAGCAGCACAGAGGATGTCAGGAGAGGGCTGATCATGGGGAAGGAGCAGGATCCACAGCAGCACAGAAGATGTCAGAAGAGGGCTGATCATGGGGAAGGAGCAGGGTCCACAGCAGCACAGAGGATGTCAGGAGAGGGCTGATCATGGGGAAGGAGCAGGGTCCACAGCAGCACAGAGGATGTCAGGAGAGGGCTGATCATGGGGAAGGAGCATGGTCCACAGCAGCACAGAGGATGTCAGGAGAGGACTGATCATGGGGAAGGAGCAGGATCCACAGCAGCACAGAGGATGTCAGGAGAGCGCTGATCATGGGGAAGGAGCAGGATCCACAGCAGCACAGAGGATGTCAGGAGAGGGCTGATCATGGGGAAGGAGCATGGTCCACAGCAGCACAGAGGATGTCAGGAGAGGACTGATCATGGGGAAGGAGCATGGTCCACAGCAGCACAGAGGATGTCAGGAGAGGACTGATCATGGGGAAGGAGCATGGTCCACAGCAGCACAGAGGATGTCAGTAGAGGGCTGATCATGGGGAAGGAGCAGGATCCACAGCAGCACAGAGGATGTCAGGAGAGGGCTGATCATGGGGAAGGAGCAGGATCCACAGCAGCACAGAGGATGTCAGGAGAGGGCTGATCATGGGGAAGGAGCAGGGTCCACAGCAGCACAAAGGATGTCAGGAGAGGGCTGATCATGGGGAAGGAGCGGGGTCCACAGCAGCACAGAGGATGTCAGGAGAGGGCTGATCATGGGGAAGGAGCAGGATCCACAGCAGCACAGAGGATGTCAGGAGAGGGCTGATCATGGGGAAGGAGCAGAATCCACAGCAGCACAGAGGATGTCAGGAGAGGGCTGATCATGGGGAAGGAGCAGGGTCCACAGCAGCACAAAGGATGTCAGGAGAGGACTGATCATGGGGAAGGAGCAGGGTCCACAGCAGCACAGAGGATGTCAGGAGAGAGCTGATCATTGGGAAGGTGCAGGGTCCACAGCAGCACAGAGGATGTCAGGAGAGGGCTGATCATGGGGAAGGAGCGGGGTCCACAGCAGCACAGAGGATGTCAGGAGAGGGCTGATCATGGGGAAGGAGCAGGATCCACAGCAGCACAGAGGATGTCAGGAGAGGGCTGATCATGGGGAAGGAGCAGGGTCCACAGCAGCACAGAGGATGTCAGGAGAGGGCTAATCATGGGGAAGGAGCAGGGTCCACAGCAGCACAGAGGATGTCAGGAGAGGGCTGATCATGGGGAAGGAGAATGGTCCACAGCAGCACAGAGGATGTCAGGAGAGGACTGATCATGGGGAAGGAGCAGGGTCCACAGCAGCACAGAGGATGTCAGGAGAGGGCTGATCATGGGGAAGGAGCAGGGTCCACAGCAGCACAGAGGATGTCAGGAGAGGGCTGATCATTGGGAAGGAGCAGCGTCCACAGCAGCACAGAGGATGTCAGGAGAGCGCTGATCATGGGGAAGGAGCAGGATCCACAGCAGCACAGAGGATGTCAGGAGAGGGTTGATCATGGGGAAGGAGCAGGGTCCACAGCAGCACAGAGGATGTCAGGAGAGGGCTGATCATGGGGAAGGAGCAGGGTCCACAGCAGCACAGAGGATGTCAGGAGATGGCTGATCATGGAGAAGGAGCAGGGTCCACAGCAGCACAGAGGATGTCAGGAGAGGGCTGATCATGGGGAAGGAGCAGGGTCCACAGCAGCACAGAGGATGTCAGGAGAGGGCTGATCATGGGGAAGGAGCGGGGTCCACAGCAGCACAGAGGATGTCAGGAGAGGGCTGATCATGGGGAAGGAGCAGGATCCACAGCAGCACAGAGGATGTCAGGAGAGGGCTGATCATGGGGAAGGAGCAGAATCCACAGCAGCACAGAGGATGTCAGGAGAGGGCTGATCATGGGGAAGGAGCAGGGTCCACAGCAGCACAAAGGATGTCAGGAGAGGACTGATCATGGGGAAGGAGCAGGGTCCACAGCAGCACAGAGGATGTCAGGAGAGAGCTGATCATTGGGAAGGTGCAGGGTCCACAGCAGCACAGAGGATGTCAGGAGAGGGCTGATCATGGGGAAGGAGCGGGGTCCACAGCAGCACAGAGGATGTCAGGAGAGGGCTGATCATGGGGAAGGAGCAGGATCCACAGCAGCACAGAGGATGTCAGGAGAGGGCTGATCATGGGGAAGGAGCAGGGTCCACAGCAGCACAAAGGATGTCAGGAGAGGACTGATCATGGGGAAGGAGCAGGGTCCACAGCAGCACAGAGGATGTCAGGAGAGAGCTGATCATTGGGAAGGTGCAGGGTCCACAGCAGCACAGAGGATGTCAGGAGAGGGCTGATCATGGGGAAGGAGCGGGGTCCACAGCAGCACAGAGGATGTCAGGAGAGGGCTGATCATGGGGAAGGAGCAGAATCCACAGCAGCACAGAGGATGTCAGGAGAGGGCTGATCATGGGGAAGGAGCAGGGTCCACAGCAGCACAAAGGATGTCAGGAGAGGGCTGGTCATGGGGAAGGAGCAGGGTCCACAGCAGCACAGAGGATGTCAGGAGATGGCTAACCATGGGGAAGGAGCAGGGTCCACAGCAGCACAGAGGATGTCAGGAGAGGGCTGATCATGGGGAAGGAGCATGGTCCACAGCAGCACAGAGGATGTCAGGAGAGGACTGATCATGGGGAAGGAGCAGGGTCCACAGCAGCACAGAGGATGTCAGGAGAGGGCTAATCATGGGGAAGGAGTAGGGTCCACAGCAGCACAGAGGATGTCAGGAGAGGGCTGATCATGGGGAAGGAGAATGGTCCACAGCAGCACAGAGGATGTCAGGAGAGGGCTGATCATGGGGAAGGAGCAGGGTCCACAGCAGCACAGAGGATGTCAGGAGAGGGCTGATCATGGGGAAGGAGCAGGGTCCACAGCAGCACAGAGGATGTCAGGAGAGGGCTGATCATGGGGAAGGAGCAGGGTCCACAGCAGCACAGAGGATGTCAGGAGAGGGCTGATCATGGGGAAGGAGCAGGGTCCACAGCAGCACAGAAGATGTCAGGAGAGGGCTGATCATGGGGAAGGAGCAGGATCCACAGCAGCACAGAGGATGTCAGGAGAGGGCTGATCATGGAGAAGGAGCAGGGTCCACAACAGCACAGAGGATGTCAGGAGAGCGCTGATCATGGGGAAGGAGCAGGATCCACAGCAGCACAGAGGATGTCAGGAGAGGGCTGATCATGGGGAAGGAGCATGGTCCACAGCAGCACAGAGGATGTCAGGAGAGGGCTGATCATGGGGAAGGAGCAGGTTCCACAGCAGCACAGAGGATGTCAGGAGAGGGCTGATCATTGGGAAGGAGCAGCGTCCACAGCAGCACAGAGGATGTCAGGAGAGGACTGATCATGGGGAAGGAGCAGGGTCCACAGCAGCACAGAGGATGTCAGGAGAGGACTGATCATGGGGAAGGAGCATGGTCCACAGCAGCACAGAGGATGTCAGGAGAGGGCTGATCATGGGGAAGGAGCAGGGTCCACAGCAGCACAGAGGATGTCAGGAGAGGGCTGATCATTGGGAAGGAGCAGCGTCCACAGCAGCACAGAGGATGTCAGGAGAGCGCTGATCATGGGGAAGGAGCAGGATCCACAGCAGCACAGAGGATGTCAGGAGAGGGTTGATCATGGGGAAGGAGCAGGGTCCACAGCAGCACAGAGGATGTCAGGAGAGGGCTGATCATGGGGAAGGAGCAGGGTCCACAGCAGCACAGAGGATGTCAGGAGATGGCTGATCATGGAGAAGGAGCAGGGTCCACAGCAGCACAGAGGATGTCAGGAGAGGGCTGATCATGGGGAAGGAGCAGGGTCCACAGCAGCACAGAGGATGTCAGGAGAGGGCTGATCATGGGGAAGGAGCAGGGTTCACAGCAGCACAGATGATGTCAGGAGAGGGCTGATCATGGGGAAGGAGCAGGGTCCACAGCAGCACAGAGGATGTCAGGAGAGGGCTGATCATGGGGAAGGAGCAGGGTCCACAGCAGCACAGAGGATGTCAGGAGAGGGTTGATCATGGGGAAGGAGCAGGGTCCACAGCAGCACAGAGGATGTCAGGAGAGGGCTGATCATGGGGAAGGAGCAGGGTCCACAGCAGCACAGAGGATGTCAGGAGAGGGTTGATCATGGGGAAGGAGCAGGGTCCACAGCAGCACAGAGGATGTCAGGAGAGGGCTGATCATGGGGAAGGAGCAGGGTTCACAGCAGCACAGAGGATGTCAGTAGAGGGCTGATCATGGGGAAGGAGCAGGGTCCACAGCAGCACAGAGGATGTCAGGAGGGGGCTGATCATGGGGAAGGAGCAGGGTCCACAGCAGCACAGAGGATGTCAGGAGAGGACTGATCATGGGGATGGAGCATGGTCCACAGCAGCACAGAGGATGTCAGGAGGGGGCTGATCATGGGGAAGGAGCAGGGTCTACAGCAGCACAGAGGATGTCAGGAGAGGGCTGATCATGGGGAAGGAGCAGGGTCCACAGCAGCACAGAGGATGTCAGGAGAGGGCTGATCATGGGGAAGGAGCAGTGTCCACAGCAGCACAGAGGATGTCAGGAGAGCACTGGTCTTATGGAAGGAGCAGAGTCCACAGCAGCACAGAGGATGTCAGGAGAGGGCTGATCATGGGGAAGGAGCAGGGTCCACAGCAGCACAGAGGATGTCAGGAGAGGGCTGATCATGGGGAAGGAGCAGGGTCCACAGCAGCACAGAGGATGTCAGGAGAGGGCTGATCATGGGGAAGGAGCAGGGTCCACAGCAGCACAGAGGATGTCAGGAGAGGAGCGAGCTGATCTTGTCAGAGTAACCTGAGATTTACTTTTTTGCAAAAGCAGGCTGTCACAGCAGCACAGAGTGTTTCAGGAGATAAATAAGTTTTGGTTGGGAAGTCAGTATCTGAGAATGGCACAGGAGATGAAACAGAGAACCTGTAGCCCACAGTGTTGATCTGTGAGGACTGGGGTGGGGTCATGATGTAGGAGGGGGAGTAGAAACAGAGCTGCTGGCAGAAAACACATGAAAACATGGTGGGCTGCAACCCGGGACCGCCTCTCCTGCACAGATTTGATGGCCATTATCAGGCTTCCCCCTGCAATCTCACAGCAGAGACCACCGCCTCCCACCACTACAAGTTCTGTCACCTGCCCCAGCATCAACCATCAGAGCCACAAACCTGGCCAGAAGAGGAAACATCATGGACAGTGGAGATGGACACATGAGAAATGTCATGGAACAAGCGACAATAGAGGAAATGGAAAAGCAACATAATAAATAAAAGCAAACAACAAAGGGAAATGCAAAGGAAGAACAGCACAAGGAAAAGAGGAAAGGAAAAGTAAATACAAACTGCAGGAAAATATATAAAAAAGTGATGTAATAATAAAAATAGTAATAATCATCATCATCATCATCATCAGTAATAATCTTCTAATGTCGGGATCTTTCGGAGTTACCTTGATGGAGAAGATGATGGCGGCCAGTCCTAGGGGCAGGCAGCAACAGATCAGGTTGATGATGGACCACACCAGATAATCCTTCTGTGGGGTCTGGTACGACACTGGCCCGGGCTGCATGGTCACCACATTTGCAGTCGGCTGATACATTTTCTTGCCGTCTCCGTCCATTCGCGCTTGCAGTAGACTCGAGTGCAGCTCCTACTCTACTTCTGCTCTGCGCTCTCTGCTGTGCTCGGCTTTATGTGCAGGGGTGGAGTTCTACAGAATGGGAATACTTCTGCAAATTTTGCATATCTTCTTAAAGAGCCCCTATTAGTTCTGAGCGAGCAGGAGAATAAGGCGTCACACTAAACGGAAAATGGAAAATCGGTCCCAGTCTCCCTGCCGAGAGTCCCACGAGTGTCATCCGAGTACAATCCGATTTTCACAACTAGCACCCAATTTACATCCGATTGCAGTGTGATTTTAACATGAACTTTTACATACAGCAATTCTTTATGTTATTTACACATCGTTTTCAAAGGAAGTATTTGTCAAAACATAAATATATATAATATATAGATAGACAGAAAAAAAGCTGGCAATTCATCTGCCGTGTACACTAAAGTCACACTGACAGGTTAGAATAGAAAAGATAGAATAGATATATACACATAGAATACATAGATATCTAGATGTCAGTAACACACACAAATATATACTGTACATATGTGTATAACATAGATACATAGAAGAAAAGCCGGCAATTAAGCAGCCGCGAAGTGTAAAATCACAGCAGGAGCCGACAGGAGAGAAGAGATGGATTTCACACAGTAAATACACATAGAATAGGTAGATATAAATGTCAGTAACATATACAATTAGTACAGTGTGTGCAGCTCACTGTACATGCATTTAATTAATAAAAGATTATTTTTTGGAAAAAAATGATGTGCGCTCTTGCACAATTTTCGTAACCAGCAGAGGGAAAGCTGACAGCTGGGGGCAGATGTTTATAGCCTGGGAAGCAGGTAATACCCATGGAGCTTCCCAGGCTAATAATATCAGCTCTCCGCTGTATACTTACTTAGCCTTTACTGGCTATTAAAATGGGGGACCCTAAAAAAAAAATGATGTAGAGTCCCCCTATAATTAATAATCAGCAAAGGCTATGCAGACAGCGGTGGGCTGATATTAATAGCCTAGGAAGAGGCCATGGATACTGCCCCCCCAGCTAAAAACATCAGCTTTCAGCCGCCCCAGAAAAGATGCGCCAATTCTGTCACTTAGCCTCACTCTGGCAACTTGCCCAGTAGCAGCGGCAAGTGAGGTGGTATTTGAGGGGGTTGATGTCGCCGTCAGGTGACATCAAGCCTCAAGGTTAGTAATGGAGAGGCGCCTCCATTAATAACCCCATTGTCATGATCCATTTTTGGATTAAGGCTACTTTCACACTAGCGTCGGACGACGCACGACGAATTGCGTCATTGTGACGTACCGACGCTAGCAGTGAATCTGCTGCACAATGGGGGCAGCGGATGCTGTTTTTCAACGCATCCGCTGCCCCATTGTGAGGTGCGGGGAGGCGGGGCCGAAGTTCTGGCCGCGCATGCGCGGTCGGAAAAGACGGGAACGACGCACGAAAAAACCGTTACAAGCAACGTTTTTTGGTGGCGACGGACCGACGCAACACGACGCAACCGTCGCACAACGGTTGCGACGTGTGGCAATGCGTCGCACTGCGTCGCTAATGCAAGTCAATGGAGAAAAATCGCATCCTGGAAGCACTTTTGTAGGATGCGTTTTTTCTACAAAACGACGCATAGCGACATGCAGTGCACGACGCTAGTGTGAAAGTTGCCTTAGGACGGTTTCACACGTCAGTGGCTCCGGTACGCGAGGAGGTGACAGTTTCCTCACGTACCGGAGACACTGACACACGTAGACCCATAAAAATCAATGCATCTGTTCAGATGTCATTGATTTTTTGCGGACCGTGTCTCCGTGTGACAAACACGGAGACATGTCAGTGTTCGTGGGAGCGCACGTATTACACGGACCCATTAAAGTCAATGGGTCCGTGTAAAACACGGACCTCACACGGACGTTCTCCATCTGGGGTCCGTGTGCGTGCAGGAGACAGCGCTACAGTAAGCGCTGTCCCCCCCACATGGTGCTGAAGCCACGATTCATATGTTCCCTGCAGCAGCGTTTGCTGCAGAGAAAATATGAATAATAGTGTTTAAAATAAAGATCTATGTGTCCGCCGCCCCCCCACCCCCTGTGCGCCCTCCCACCCCCTGTGCGCCCCCCCGCTGTCCTGAAAATACTCACCCGCTCCCACGTTGGCTGTCACTCCTTCCTCTCTGCCCCGCGCCTCCTACTGTATGCGGTCACGTGGGGCCGCTCATTTACAATCATGAATAGTCGGCTCCGCCCCTATGGGAGGTGGAGCCACATATTCATGACTGTAAATGATCGGCCCCACGTGACCGCATACACTAGAAGCCGCGGCCAGACCAGGAAGCAGCGAGGGAGGCGGGTAAGTATTTTCAGAACATCGGGGGGCGCACAGGGGGTGGGGGGGCGGCGGACACATAGATCTTTATTTTAAACACTATTATTCATATTTTCTCTGCAGCAAACGCTGCTGCAGGGAACATATGAATCGCGGCTTCAGCACGATGCAGGGTACCACACGCGTGGGTACCACACGCTCCGTGTGGTACCCACTCGCCATACGGGAGGCACACGTGTGCCGCACGTATGGCCTACGTGAGTTCCCAGGCACACAGACACGGATAACTCCGGTACCGATTTATTCCGGTACCGGAATTATCTGGACGTGTGGGACAGCCCTTAGGCAGCTCTGATTCCACTCAGTTTAAAACTTTTTTCCTTTTGGACCATAGGGGGTTAATGTCAGTCTCCCCATCCCCTCCCCATCTGATGTTACTGCAGTGTTGCTGGGTCAGCTGATGCAGGTGGTGACCACTCCCACCATCCATTTAAAGGTCACCTGATGCATCAGCTGACTGTTGGTGATAGTTTCTTTCTGAAGACTAGCCTAGCAGGAGCAACTGTCTGCTGTCGGCCACGTCTGGTGTTTGGAGTCCAGTTGCTGTTGTTATCTGCGGTGTGGAGCCTAGCAGCAGTGTTCATAAGCTAAGTGTGGTGTTTTTTCCCTTGTCCCTTTGGTGTTTGTCACTTCCCCCTGTGTTTATCTGCAGTGGTGAGGCTAGTGCTCCTTGCCGGCCAGTGCACTAGCCAGGGCTGTAATAGGTGACTGCTAGGGACGAGGTATCCTGACATTCCTATCGGGGAAGGACCCACATAGGGCGTTAGGTGAGTGCAGGGACAGGTTCAGGTATGAGCTCAGGTGGTGACCATCCCCCATTTCCTACTGGTAGGGCCTTCCTCTCACCTTTTCCATCCCATTGTTTATGAGTTGTGCCGTCTGTTGACTGACTAGCCGTTGGGTCGGGTCACATCATGACACCCATACTCACATTGTAAAAAAACATAGACACCCAGAAAAAGTCCTTTAATTGAAACAATGACACAGACTCTTTTAATATTCTTAATTAAACCATACTTATGACCTCTCCCATTCCCCCGATGCCCTCGTCATCTGCAAAAGAGGTAAAAAAACAAACAACGATATTCCTCACCTTTCCGCAGAGATGCTTTTAATCCATTTATCCCACGACGGGTCCAGCTCTGCTACATCTAGATGGCAGGCTGCATGATGTGACCATACAGCCTGTCATCCAGTCGACACCCCAGAGCTGCACTCACTATTCTGCTGGTGCAGTCACTGTGTACATACATTACATTACTGATCCTGCGTTACATCCTGTATTATACTCCAGAGCTGCACTCACTATTCTGCTGGTGCGGTCACTGTGTACATACATTACTTACTGATCCTGAGTTACATCCTGTATTATACTCCAGAGCTGCACTCACTATTCTGCTGGTGCATTCACTGTGTACATACATTACATTACTGATCCTGAGTTACATCCTATATTATACACCAGAGCTGCACTCAGTATTCAGCTGGTGGAGTCACTGTGTACATACATTACATTACATTACTGATCCTGAGTTACATCCTGTATTATACCCCAGAGCTGCACTCAGTATTCTGCTGGTGCAGTCGCTGTGTACATACATTACATTACTGATCCTGAGTTACATCCTGTATTATACTCCAGAGCTGCACTCACTATTCTAAGTCAGTGCTTCTGAGGGCAGGATTTGGGGCCACCGAGGGCAGAATTCGGGGCCACCGAGGGCAGAAGTTCAGGCCACCGCTTTCTCTGGGCTGTATGGTATAAGATGAGGAGGAGCAGCTGGAGACACTTGCTCGGCTTAGTGGCAGCGGTCAGATGGGGGCGCTGTAGAACTTTTTATCATTAGGCGGTAGAAGCCCCTTTTCTCCCAGGTTTAATCCCTTCACTTATAAAGAACCAGGACCCAATATTGCCTGAATTTTCGGCAGCTCGTTACCTCCCTGGGGAGAATCTGCTCTTCTACAAAAACATCTTTTTGCTGCGAGTTCCGTCCATTAGAAGAAAACTAAAGGAAGTAATTATTCCCCTGGCAGAGTCGGTGCTTCACCCAGGCTGCTCTCAGATTACGCTGCCGAGGACGGCATCAGATGACCCGTCAGGAGTCCGCGGTGTCACCGCTCACCACCGTGGGGTCCCATCTTTGCCCCAGACCTCTGACC
The DNA here is from genome assembly GCF_051348905.1 of Ranitomeya variabilis. NCBI lineage: Eukaryota > Metazoa > Chordata > Amphibia > Anura > Dendrobatidae > Ranitomeya > Ranitomeya variabilis. The sequence continues at coordinate 234,102,855 of NC_135235.1, forward strand.
ACACTGATGAGGGCTCTAGTGAGCCACCAGGCAGGAGAATGATACAAGGCCCAATACACCTCAGTATACAGATGGCTCCGAGCAGTCACGCCCAGAGCTGAGTTCATAATTCTGCTGGTTTCCTGTTACCACAGAGTGTAGTGCGGTGGGAGCTCACTTGGCAGGTGCACAGGGAGAGCAGCTGTGCATATAACTGCATTAGATGATCTACATTCAGAAATTAAGGGAATACTTAGGGCGAAACGTAGAAGCAACACTTGGGATCTCATTTCCCAGACGCATTAATTTAATCAAAACTTTAAAAAAACTAAATTTCACATTTGCATCAACATGAATCACATTCACATCTTAACCCGGGTCAACACAAATGTTTTACACCCCCCAAACCCGTGAGACCGTTCCACCAGTCCCAAGCGCTCGTGTTGTACACCACAATTATAATTTGCTCCTTTGACCTTTTATTCTCTGCTTTTTGCTGAAATCTTCAGATTTTAAAAAATATATATTTTTTATCTTTTACTATATTTTTTAATGTAACCATTTTCTTGCTCTAGTCCTAGTCTTTATATAAATCTAGCCCTATCTCTAGCCTTCACATTAACCATAGCCTTTACTCCAACTAAGCCTAGCCTTTACTCAAACCTAGCCCCAAGTCTTTCACCCTAACCCTAGCCTGTACTCAAACCCAGCCCTATGCTTAACCTTCACCCTAACCCTCACCTTTACTCAAACCCAGCCCTTTGCCTAACCTTCACCTTAACCCTCGCCTTTACTCAAACCCAGCCCTTTGCCTAACCTTCACCTTAACTCTCGCCTTTACTCAAACCCAGCCCTATGCCTAACTTTCACCTTAACCCTTGCCTTTACTCAAACCCAGCCCTATGCCTAACCTTCACCTTAACCCTCACCTTTACTCAAACCCAGCCCTATGCCTAACCTTCACCTTAACCCTCGCCTTTACTCAAACCCAGTCCTATGCCTAACCTTCACCCTTACCCTCGCCTTTACTCAAACCCAGCCCTATGCCTAACCTTCACCCTTACCCTAGCTTTTACTCAGACCTAACCCTAAGCCTAACCCTAATCTTTATATAAATCTAACCCTGACTCTTGCCTTTACCCTAACTTTAGCCTTTACTCAAACTTAGCCCTAAGCCTAGCCTTCACCCTAATCCTAGCCTTTACCCTAAATTGTCCCTAAGCCTAACCTTCACCCTAACCTTAGCTTTTAGTCAAACCTAGCCCTACCCATAGCCCTAAACCTAGCCTTTTTTTACTCAAACCTAGTCTTAACTCTAAACATAACCATAGTATCATGAAGGGAGTTATAAGTGACACTCACCCATGCAATCTCCTGGGAAGACAGGACCCGGGGAGAGCCACAGACTCCAAGGAATACGGGGCAAGTGAGATTGGAGAGAGATTGCTTCAGGCCTGACAGGACCTGAATCACCTGACTGCTGAGGGGCGTGGCTTAAACTCCAGGGAGCTAGAAGCTGAAGGAAAACTCCTAGAAAGGTAACCAAAGAACAGAGCTACCAAGGGGCACAGACAGAGGCATAAACAGATCAGGCCGGGGTCAGAGCACGGGATAGCGTAAAGGTACCAAGGGACTAGACAGGAAGGATAGTAGGGGCCAAGCAGAGGTCAATAACAAACGGACAGAGAAAGTACAGAGACAGAATCCAACAAACAGTATCCAGAGAACAGACCGAGTCAAAAAGTCAAGGGATCAAGCAAACCAGCACACAGCACAAAACACACTCAGGGGTCAATACACTTAGCCAAGGGCGGAAGTATCACTGACAAAGGAAACTCCCAGATGGAGGCTATAAAAAGTCCACCCAGGATCCGTGTGAGGCTACAGGAATTAACCCTAGAAGAACCGACCCAGACAAACCATGACAGTACCCCCCTCTCAACGGGGGGCACTGGACCCCCAGGCTTACTAAGAATAAAATGCACGAACCAAGTGATCTGTGTGTACCAAACGGGTCGTAACCCAGGACCTGTCCTCCGGCCCATACCCCTTCCAATGAACCAGATACTGTACTGACCGCTGCACTACCCTGGAATCCACGATGTGATCAATCTCATATTCCATGTGTCCCTTAACCAAAACAGGAGGAGCAGCGGACCTGGACTCCCCCCGAACTGCCACAAAAGGTTTCAGTAGGGATTTATGGAAGACGTTAGGGATTCTGAATGAGACTGGTAGACACAACCTGTATGCTACTGGATTGATCTTTTCCACAATCTTGTATGGGCCAATGAACTTGGGGCCCAACTTGGCTGATGAACCCTAACCTTCAACTTAATGTTTCGCATGGAGAGCCAAAACACAGGACCTGGGGTTCTTTTTCTGTAAGCAAAAAATGTATATCTTTCTTGAGACCTGGAGATATTCCGCTGGACCTCCGCCCACGTATTCTTTAATCGCTGAACAGAACCCTCAGCCCTGGGACACTCAGAATCCAAACGTGAAAACTCGCCAAAATGTGGAATAAATCCATAATTGATCATGAAAGGAGACATACCGGTAGCTTGGCTCGCCCGACTATTGAAGGCGAACTCTGCCAACGGCAGTACATCACACCAGTCATTCTGTCTCGCGGAAGTCAGAGATCTGAGGATCTGTTCCAGAGACTGATTAGTGCGTTCTGTCTGACCATTGCTCTCTGGATGGTACGCAGACGAAGAGGACAGAAATCCACAATTTCTTACAGAAAGCACGCCAAAACTTTGCCACAAACTGCACCCCATGATCAGATACCACATTCAGGGGTACCCCATGCAACCGGATCACATGCTGCACAAACAATCTGGACAAAGTCTTAGCTGAGGGTAGTGCGGTCAAGGGTACAAAATGAGCCTGCATTGAGAACCTGTCCACCACTACCCATACCACCGTATTGCCCCAAGACAGGGGAAGATTGGTAATAAAGTCCATGGACAAGTGAGGCTTCGGGAACTGCCAAGGGCATAAGTTCCCCCGTCGGTCAGCTGTGTGAGTTTTTAGAACAAGCGCAGACCCCACAACCAGAAATTAATCTTTTAACATCAGAACTTAGAGTAGGCCACCAAAAGATCTTAGCCACCGCCAGGCACGTGGGCGAGATACCAGGGTGAGCCATAAGCTTGGATTCATGAAAGTCCTGCAGGAGTTTAAGCCGAAGTTGCAGCGGGACAAACAACTTACCCCCTCGGCTTGGCAGCAGGAGCCAGAGACTGGGCCCCCTTAATCTCCCGTTCCAACTCAGACAAGACCCCTGTCAACACTACCCCAGAGTGAAGAACGGAGAACGGTGGCTCAGGGGGAGACACTGGATGAAAACTACGAGATAAGGCATCCGTCTTGATATTCTTTGACCCTGGACGAAACGTAAATGTAAACTGAAAACGGGAGAAAAAACGTGACCCACGGGTCTATCTGGGCGTAAGTCTTTTAGCTGACTCGATATACGATAAATTTTTATGGTCGGTAATCACAGTGACTGGGTGACTGGCCCTCTCCAAAAAGTGCCTCCATTCTTCAAACGCAAATTTGACCGCAAGAAGCTCGCTATAACCTACATCATAATTCCTTTCAGCAGCAGAGAACTTCCTGGAAAAAAAACCCACATGGCCTGAGGTTGGTCAGAGTGACGGGCCCTTGGGACAACACAGCACCCACCCCCACCTCAGAGGCGTCCACTTCCACAGTAAATGGTTTGGATGGGTCTGGCTGTACCAAAACCGGGGCGGTAGTAAAGCATTTCTTCAGAGCAGCAAAGGCCTCTTTTGCAGGCGAGGACCAATTTTTCACATCCGCATCTTCGCGTGTTAAATCTGTGAGTGGTTTGACCACCTGCAAAAACCCTCGAATAAATTTACGGTAAGAATTGACGAACCCCAAGAAGCGCTGGAGCCTTTTAAGATCTCGGGATTGTACTCAATCAGCAATGGCCTGCACCTTCTTGGGGTCCATCTGAAAACCCTCTCAGGACACAATCAACCCAAAAAAAGATATAACTCTTGAACAAAAAACAAACATTTCTCCAATTTAGCAAACAGATGATTTTCCCTAAGTCTTTGGAGGACGGTTTGTACATGAATCAGATGAGACTGACTGTCAGACGAGTATATCAGAATATCATCTAAGTAAATCACAACAAAACGACCAATGAGATCAGCAAATACAACATTGATGAAATTCTGAAAAATAGCGGGGGCGTTGGTAAGACCAAATGGCATGACTAAATTTTCAAAAAGTCCACCCAGGATCAGTGTGAGGCTACAGGAATTAACCCTAGAAGAACAAGACCCAGACAAACCATGACACATAGCCTTTACTCAAACCTAGCCGTAAGCATTGCTTTTACCCTAGTCTTAGCTTTTACTCAAACCTAGCCCTAGTCTTTACCTTTAACTTTTCTAAAACCTAGCCCTAGTCTTTACCTTAACCTTTTCTAAAACCTAGCCCTAGTCTTTACCTTAACCTTTTTTCAAGCCTAGCCCTAGCTTTTACTCTAATATTGTCTTTTATTTAAACCTAGCCCTATCTTTTTCACTAATCTTAGCTTTTGTTTAAACCTAGCCCTAACCCTAGCCCTAACCCTAACCATAGCTGTTACTAAAATCTAGCCCTAACCCTAACCCTAGCTGCTTAGTCTAACTCATCTCGTTGCTGCCAATGTAGAGTGCAGCAGTCGAGATGAGTTTGTCATGTACTGCTGTGCTTTGCGGAAGCAATAAATAGCATGACAGCTCATTTTATGTTTTTTTTTGCTACCTATGCAGAGTGCAGAAGTCAATAGCAAACTCATCTTGTCTGCTGGTCTCTGCACAGAAAATGATGGCAGCAAACTCATTAAGCTTGCAGACTGTCGAGTGGTTGCTTTAGGATTAGTGCTTACTAGTGTTGAGCATTCCGATACTGCAAGCAGGGCCGGACTGGCCATAGGGCACTTCTGGCAAATGCCAGAAGGGCCGGTGCCAGTGGTGGGCCGCTCAATCCGCCGCCCCCGCCGTCGCATTCAACTATACCGGCGTATAGACGCCGGTACAGTTGAATGCAATGATGGAGGAGAGAGCGTCTACAGACGCTCCTCTCCCATCATTCCCCGCTCTGCCTCTGACACTGCGGGTGCGCGATGATGTCATATCATCGCGCACCTGCTGTGTCCCGGGCAGACTGCAGCTGCTGAGACAGGAGCAGGAACCAGGAAGCAACGCTGGGCACGAGGAGAGGTGAGGAGAGTTTTTTTTTTTTCTGGACTGTGGGGCCATTCTCGGAGGAGGTGAGGGGAGGAAGAGAAGAGATGTGGGCTGTATATAGTTCTCTGTGGGCTGTGCTCTGTGCTGTATACTGCTGTGGGCTGTATATAGTTCTCTGTGGGCTGTGCTCTGTGCTGTATACTGCTGTGGGCTGTATATAGTTCTCTGTGGGCTGTGCTCTGTGCTGTATACTACTGTGGGCTGTATATAGTTCTCTGTGGGCTGTGCTCTGTGCTGTATACTGCTGTGGGCTGTATATAGTTCTCTGTGGGCTGTGCTCTGTGCTGTATACTGCTGTGGGCTGTATATAGTTCTCTGTGGGCTGTGCTCTGTGCTGTATACTGCTGTGGGCTGTATATAGTTCTCTGTGGGCTGTGCTCTGTGCTGTATATAGTTCTCTGTGGGCTGTGCTCTGTGCTGTATACTGCTGTGGGCTGTATATAGTTCTCTGTGGGCTGTGCTCTGTGCTGTATACTGCTGTGGGCTGTATATAGTTCTCTGTGGGCTGTGCTCTGTGCTGTATACTGCTGTGGGCTGTATATAGTTCTCTGTGGGCTGTGCTCTGTGCTGTATACTACTGTGTGCTGTATATAGTTCTCTGTGGGCTGTGCTCTGTGCTGTATACTGCTGTGGGCTGTATATAGCTCTCTGTGGGCTGTGCTGTATACTGCTGTGGGCTGTATATAGTTCTCTGTGGGCTGTGCTCTGTGCTGTATACTGCTGTGGGCTGTATATAGTTCTCTGTGGGCTGTGCTCTGTGCTGTATACTGCTGTGGGCTGTATATAGTTCTCTGTGGGCTGTGCTCTGTGCTGTATACTACTGTGTGCTGTATATAGTTCTCTGTGGGCTGTGCTCTGTGCTGTATACTGCTGTGGGCTGTATATAGTTCTCTGGCTGTGCTCTGCTGTATACTACTGTGGGCTGTATATAGTTCTCTGTGGGCTGTGCTCTGTGCTGTATACTACTGTGGGCTGTATATAGTTATCTGTGGGCTGTGCTCTGTGCTGTATACTGCTGTGGGCTGTATATAGTTCTCTGTGGGCTGTGCTCTGCTGTATACTACTGTGGGCTGTATATAGTTATCTGTGGGCTGTGCTCTGTGCTGTATACTACTGTGGGCTGTATATAGTTCTCTGTGGGCTGTGCTCTGCTGTATACTACTGTGGGCTGTATATAGTTCTCTGTGGGCTGTGCTCTGTGCTGTATACTGCTGTGGGCTGTATATAGTTCTCTGGCTGTGCTCTGCTGTATACTACTGTGGGCTGTATATAGTTCTCTGTGGGCTGTGCTCTGTGCTGTATACTACTGTGGGCTGTATATAGTTATCTGTGGGCTGTGCTCTGTGCTGTATACTGCTGTGGGCTGTATATAGTTCTCTGTGGGCTGTGCTCTGTGCTGTATACTGCTGTGGGCTGTATATAGTTCTCTGTGGGCTGTGCTCTGTGCTGTATACTGCTGTGGGCTGTATATAGTTCTCTGTGGGCTGTGCTCTGTGCTGTATACTGCTGTGGGCTGTATATAGTTCTCTGTGGGCTGTGCTCTGTGCTGTATACTGCTGTGGGCTGTATATAGTTCTCTGTGGGCTGTGCTCTGTGCTGTATATAGTTCTCTGTGGGCTGTGCTCTGTGCTGTATACTGCTGTGGGCTGTATATAGTTCTCTGTGGGCTGTGCTCTGTGCTGTATACTGCTGTGGGCTGTATATAGTTCTCTGTGGGCTGTGCTCTGTGTTGTATACTACTGTGGGCTGTATATAGCTCTCTGTGGGCTGTGCTGTATACTGCTGTGGGCTGTATATAGTTCTCTGTGGGCTGTGCTCTGTGCTGTATACTGCTGTGGGCTGTATATAGTTCTCTGTGGGCTGTGCTCTGTGCTGTATACTGCTGTGGGCTGTATATAGTTCTCTGTGGGCTGTGCTCTGTGCTGTATACTACTGTGTGCTGTATATAGTTCTCTGTGGGCTGTGCTCTGTGCTGTATACTGCTGTGGGCTGTATATAGTTCTCTGGCTGTGCTCTGCTGTATACTACTGTGGGCTGTATATAGTTCTCTGTGGGCTGTGCTCTGTGCTGTATACTACTGTGGGCTGTATATAGTTATCTGTGGGCTGTGCTCTGTGCTGTATACTGCTGTGGGCTGTATATAGTTCTCTGTGGGCTGTGCTCTGCTGTATACTACTGTGGGCTGTATATAGTTATCTGTGGGCTGTGCTCTGTGCTGTATACTACTGTGGGCTGTATATAGTTCTCTGTGGGCTGTGCTCTGCTGTATACTACTGTGGGCTGTATATAGTTCTCTGTGGGCTGTGCTCTGTGCTGTATACTGCTGTGGGCTGTATATAGTTCTCTGGCTGTGCTCTGCTGTATACTACTGTGGGCTGTATATAGTTCTCTGTGGGCTGTGCTCTGTGCTGTATACTACTGTGGGCTGTATATAGTTATCTGTGGGCTGTGCTCTGTGCTGTATACTGCTGTGGGCTGTATATAGTTCTCTGTGGGCTGTGCTCTGTGCTGTATACTGCTGTGGGCTGTATATAGTTCTCTGTGGGCTGTGCTCTGTGCTGTATACTGCTGTGGGCTGTATATAGTTCTCTGTGGGCTGTGCTCTGTGCTGTATACTGCTGTGGGCTGTATATAGTTCTCTGTGGGCTGTGCTCTGTGCTGTATACTGCTGTGGGCTGTATATAGTTCTCTGTGGGCTGTGCTCTGTGCTGTATACTACTGTGGGCTGTATATAGTTATCTGTGGGCTGTGCTCTGTGCTGTATACTACTGTGGGCTGTATATAGTTCTCTGTGGGCTGTGCTCTGTGCTGTATATAGTTCTCTGTGGGCTGTGCTCTGTGCTGTATACTACTGTGGGCTGTATATAGTTATCTGTGGGCTGTTCTCTGTGCTGTATGGTACTGTGGGCTGTATATAGTTCTCTGTGGGCTGTGCTCTGTGCTGTATATAGTTCTCTGTGGGCTGTGCTCTGTGCTGTATACTACTGTGGGCTGTATATAGTTCTCTGTGGGCTGTGCTCTGTGCTGTATACTACTGTGTGCTGTATATAGTTCTCTGTGGGCTGTGCTCTGTGCTGTATACTGCTGTGGGCTGTATATAGCTCTCTGTGGGCTGTGCTCTGTGCTGTATACTACTGCGTGCTCTGTGCTATATATAGTTCTCTGTGGGCTGTGCTCTGTGCTGTATACTGCTGTGGGCTGTATATAGTTCTCTGTGGGCTGTGCTCTGTGCTGTATACTGCTGTGGGCTGTATATAGTTCTCTGTGGGCTGTGCTCTGTGCTGTATACTACTGTGGGCTGTATATAGTTATCTGTGGGCTGTGCTCTGTGCTGTATGCTACTGTGGGCTGTATATAGTTCTCTGTGGGCTGTGCTCTGTGCTGTATATAGTTCTCTGTGGGCTGTGCTCTGTGCTGTATACTACTGTGGGCTGTATATAGTTATCTGTGGGCTGTTCTCTGTGCTGTATGCTACTGTGGGCTGTATATAGTTCTCTGTGGGCTGTGCTCTGTGCTGTATATAGTTCTCTGTGGGCTGTGCTCTGTGCTGTATACTACTGTGGGCTGTATATAGTTCTCTGTGGGCTGTGCTCTGTGCTGTATACTACTGTGTGCTGTATATAGTTCTCTGTGGGCTGTGCTGTATATAGTACTCTGTGGGCTGTGCTGTATATAGTACTCTGTGGGCTGTGCTGTATATAGTACTCTGTGGGCTGTGCTGTGTATAGTACTCTGTGGGCTGTGCTGTGTATAGTACTCTGTGGGCTGTGCTGTGTATAGTACTCTGTGGGCTGTGCTGTATATAGTACTCTGTGGGCTGTGCTGTATATAGTACTCTGTGGGCTGTGCTGTGTATAGTACTCTGTGGGCTGTGCTGTGTATAGTACTCTCTGGGCTGTGCTTTATATAGTACTCTGGGCTGTGCTGTATATAGTACTCTGGGCTGTGCTTTATATAGTTCTCTGTGGGCTGTGCTGTATATAGTTCTCTGTGGGCTGTGCTGTATATAGTTCTCTGTGGGCTGTGCTGTATATATTACTTTGTGGGCTGTGCTGTATATATTACTTTGTGGGCTGTGCTGTATATATTACTCTGTGGGCTGTGCTGTATACTACTGTGTGGACTGTGCTGTATACTTCTACGTGGGCTGTGCTGTATACTACTGCGTGGTCTGTGCTGTATACTACTGTGTGGTCTGTGCTGAATACTGCTGTGTGGGCTGTGTTATCTACTACGCGAGCTGTGCTATAGTATGCAGGCTGTGCTGTATACTATGCGGTTTGTGCTATATAATATGCGGGCTTTGCTATATACTATGGGGAGTATATTATATTCTATGGGGGAGGCCATGTTATGTACTATGTGGCTGTGTTATATACTATTGTGGGGGTATATTATATTCTATGGGGGAGGCTGCGTTATATACTATGGGGGGCTGCATTATATTCTATGGGGGGCTACATTATATATTATGGGGAGGTGGGCTGTATTATATTCTATGGGGGTTACATACTCTGGGGTGGCTGCATTATACTCTGTGGGGTGGCTGCATTATACTCTGGGGTGGCTGCATTATACTCTGGGGTGGCTGCATTATACTCTGGGGTGGCTGCATTATACTATATGTGGGCTGCATTATACTGTATCGAGGACTATGGGGAATACGTTATACTATATGAAGAACTATGGGGTGCATTATACTATGGGAAGTGAATTTTACTACATGGATGACTGTGGCGGTGCATTATACTATATGGAGCACTATGAGGATTGTATTATGCTATATGGAGGACTATGAGGATTGTATTATGCTATATGGAGGACTATGAGGAGTGTATTATACTATGTGGAGGACTGAGCAGTGTATTTTAATATATGGAGGACTATAGGGAGTGTATTATACTATATGGAGGACTATGGAGCACATTATAATATATGGAGGACTATGGGGTGTATTTTACTAAACAAGTAAAATGCTGCATATTCGGATTGTTTTTGCTGGAACAAAAAGCCTTGTTGTCAGCAGCACATCGCCGGTGTAAACTGTAGATGTGCTGCTGAAAACATGATACTGTATGGTGATCTATTAGTGATCGTTCTGTCTCATCATTATTCCTCAGCTGGTGGAAAGAGGCCGGGAAACAAGCGTTGAACAACTTCAGTATTGTCGATCAAACTCGTTTAGCGGCCTGAACTCAGCGCACGTAAATACAACAGAAATGCGATGTGTGATGTGCAATATGTTAGCATTTGGGGCCCCATTTTAAACTTTGCCTAGGGCCCCACTTTGCCTAAAACCGGCCCTGCCTACAAGTGTACAAAGATATTATACAGTCACCATGTGACAAGTGGGCCTGTGTAACTTCAAATGCCAGGGCTGAATTTTAGTCCCAGTCCGGCCCTGACTGCAAGTATCGGGTATCGGCCGATATTTGCTGTATCGGAATTTCCGATACCGAGATCCGATACTTTTGTGGTATCGGGTATCGGGTATCGCAACAACATTAATGTAATAATGTGTAAAAGAGAGAATTAAAATAAAAAATATTGCTATACTCACCTCTCCGACGCAGCCTGGACCTCAGCGAGGGAACCGGCAGCGTTGTTTGTTTAAATTTCGCGCTTTTTCTTGGTTACGTGAAGTCCCGGCTTGTGATTGGTCAGGGCGGCCATGTTGCCGGGACGTGGACCAATCACAGCAAGCCGTGACGAAATTACGTCACGGCTTGCTGTGATTGGTCCGCGTCCCGGCAACATGGCCGCCATTAACCAATCACAAGCCGTGATGTCACGGGAGGCTGGACATGCGCGTATTTTAAAAAGCGCGCGTGTCCAGCCTCCAGTGACGTCCCGGCTTATGATTGGTCACGGCGCCATGTTGCCGGGACGCGGACCAATCACAGCAAGCCGTGACGAAATTACGTCACGGCTTGCTGTGATTGGTCCGCGTCCCGGCAACATGGCCGCCATTAACCAATCACAAGCCGTGACGTCACGGGAGGCTGGACATGCGCGTATTTTAAAAAGCGCGCGTGTCCAGCCTCCAGTGACGTCCCGGCTTATGATTGGTCACGGCGCCATGTTGCCGGGACGCGGACCAATCACAGCAAGCCGTGACGAAATTACGTCACGGCTTGCTGTGATTGGTCCGCGTCCCGGCAACATGGCCGCCATTAACCAATCACAAGCCGTGACGTCACGGGAGGCTGGACATGCGCGTATTTTAAAAAGCGCGCGTGTCCAGCCTCCCGTGACGTCACGGCTTGTGATTGGTTAATGGCGGCCATGTTGCCGGGACGCGGACCAATCACAGCAAGCCGTGACGTAATTTCGTCACGGCTTGCTGTGATTGGTCCGCGTCCCGGCAACATGGCCGCCCTGACCAATCACAAGCCGGGACTTCACGTAACCAAGTAAAAGCGCGAATTTTAAACAAACAACGCTGCCGGTTCCCTCGCTGAGGTCCAGGCTGCGTTGGACAGGTGAGTATAGCAATATTTTTTATTTTAATTCTTTATTTTACACATTTATATGGATCCCAGGGTCTGAAGGAGAGTTTCCTCTCCTTCAGACCCTGGGAACCATCAGGGATACCGTCCGATACTTGAGTCCCATTGACTTGTATTGGTATCGGGTATCGGTATCGGATTGGATCCGATACTTTGCCGGTATCGGCCGATACTTTCCGATACCGATACTTTCAAGTATCGGACGGTATCGCTCAACACTAGTGCTTACTGATTTGACAATAGAAGCAACGGAAGGCAAAATTTATGCCCCAATGAAATCTGGCACCTGGGGCCGCCACTGCTGTGTTTTTTTTTTTTCCCCATTCCTACACCTGCACAGATGCCAAGTCGTACCCTCGCTCCCCGCGTCCGTGCCAGGTTTGCATTGTTTTTCTGGTTTTGGAAATTCCTTGGATCCAGTATCACAACCCTGTTGTCATCCATCACCAATGCTTCAAAAAACTGAATTTCTGTTGATTCCTCTTCCGTCATCACCCGATTCATCGCCCGAATACTTAAGTGGTTGCAATTCTCTGTATCTGAAATCCTAAGAAATTCCCACCACATAGGGGGTAGGATTGCAAAAATAACTTGCACCTAATTCTTTCCTCTCGAGCCTTTATAGAATTATTTAACCTAGACACTAAACGCCATAAAAAATGAAAAAGTTAAAATTGCTGTTGTTTTTCGGGGCACTTCAAAAATTCAATAAAAAAAAAAAAAATCAAAGCATCAAAGTATTCCACAATGGCTTTATTATAAACTTCAGCTCTCACACAGCAACAATGACACAAACATAACAAAAAGTTAATGGTGGCACAAGCAAAATAACTTTTTATAAAGTTCTGAAACTTTTGTATCACTAAAATATAAAAGAAACCGACACAGGTTTGGTATTGGCGTAACTGTCCCCACCTGATGGATCGAGCTTCCAGGTAATTTTTTTTTTTTTACTATGCGCCACTGTGTCTCCTGGGTATTGGGGCGGACAGGTTACGTGTAGTCCAGCTGTCCTGCCGGTTTCTGCTGTGACTCCTAGAATCTGACACAACCTACCGGGATCTGCGCTCTACAGGGAGGTAGCCCAATTGCAGCTGTCCTCCCCAGGTGTCACTCTCCTGTGCTTTGCTCTCCTGCCCGCTCACTACAAATCTGTTCGTCTTTCTGTGTTATCCCTGTGCAGGAGCTGCAGCTCCTTCTCGTGGCTGTACAGCCCCTCAGTCCTTTATCTCTTTATGCCAGGAGGTGCAGACTCCCACGTCTGCTCAGCTGTACTCCTCTCTTACCAGCTCTGCCTAAGCTGATATTCCCTGACAAAGCTCCTCTTTGGCATTCCGTGACAGGAACTAACTAACTTTCCCTCCAGACCAGAAAAAAAAATAAAAAAAAAAATATATATATAATGAGCCACACACAAGCTGGATCAGAGCTTCCCCTTCTGGCCTGGAGTGTGAACATGTTGCATGCTTGTGGTTACCTGATAAAGAAGATCTTCGTTCGCTTCCGAGCGCGACATCACTCTCCCCGTGAGGAAAGCAATGCCACTGTAACAACCAGGACCCTGGGGTGTTACAATTATATGTTGCACATATGGTATATATCCCTTTTGGGATTACTGTTGTTCAATTTATCTATATTAGACATGTTTTGCCCCTGCTCATACTCTCATATATAGAGTGTTTGTTATCACTCTTGTTACTGCCTTGAGTCATATACACACACTGTGTGTTTTTTTTTTTTTTTGTTCAGTCCAGGTGTCCCACCTATTGTTTGTTTGAGGTGCTCACTGGTTTTTATTTATACATGTTTTTAATATTATTAAAATAAAGCATTTAATTTACTTTGTGACTTTATTATTATTTTTTGGTGTTTTATACACTGCTCCAAAAAATAAAGGGAACACTTAAACAACAAAATATAATTCCAAGTAAATTAAACTATTTTGAAATCAAACTCCACTTAGGAAGCAACACTGTTTGACAATCAATTTCACATGCTGTTGTGCAAATGGAATAGACAACAGATGGAAATTATTGGCAATTAAGACCCCCTCAATAAAGTAGTGATTCTGCAAGTGGGGACCACAGACCACATCTCAGTACCAATGCTTTCTGGCTGATGTTTTGGTCACTTTTGAATGTTGGTTGTGCTTTCACACTGGTGGTAGCATAAGACGGACTCTACAACCCACACAAGTGGCTCAGGTAGTGCAGCTCATCCAGGATGGCACATCAATGTGAGCTGTGTCACGAAGGTTTGCTGTGTCTGTCAGCGTAGTGTCCAGAGGCTGGAGGCAGTACCAGGAGACAGGCTAGTACACCAGGAGCCGTGGAGGGGGCCGTAGGAGGGCAACAACCCAGCAGCAGGACTGCTACCTCCACCTTTGTGCAAGGAGGAACAGGAGGAGCACTGCTAGAGCCCTGCAAAATGACCTTGAGCAGGCCACAAATGTGCATGTGTCTGCACAAATGGTTGGAAACCGACTCCATGAGGATGGTCTGAGTGCCCGACGTCCACAGATGGGGGTTGTGCTCACAGCTCAAGACAGTGCAGGATGCTCGGCATTTGCCACAGAACACCAGGATTGGCAAATTCGCCACTGGCGGCTGGTGCTCTTCACAGAGAAAGCAGGTTCACACTGAGCACATGTGACAGACGTGACAGAGTCTGGAGACACCATGGAGAGAGATCTGCTGCCTGCAACATCCTTCAGCATGACCGGTTTGGCAGTGTGCCAGTAATGGTGTGGGGTGACATTTCTTTGGAGGGCCACACAGCCCTCCATGTGCTCGGCAGAGGTAGCCTGACTGCCATTAGGTACTGAGATGAGATTCTCAGACCCCTTGTGAGACCATATGCTGGTGCAGTTGGCCCTGGGTTCCTCCTAATGCAGGACAATGCCAGACCTCATGTGGCTGGAGTCTGTCCAGGAGTTGGCGGACGCATTAGTTCAGGTCTGGGAGGAGATCCCTCAGGAGACCATCTGCTGCCTCTTCAGGAGCATGCCCAGGCATGTTAGGGAGGTCATGAAGGCACGTGGAGGCCACACACTACTGAGCATCATTTCCTTGTCTTGAGGCATTTCCTCTGAAGTTGGATCAGCCTGTAACTTTGTTTTCCACTTTGATTTTGAGCATCATTCCAACTCCAGACCTCCGTGGGATATTAGTTGTGATTAGTGTTGAGCGATACCGTCCGATACTTGAAAGTATCGGTATCGGAAAGTATCGGCCGATACCGGCAAAGTATCGGATCTAATCCGATACCGATACCCGATACCAATACAAGTCAATGGGACTCAAGTATCGGACGGTATCCCTGATGGTTCCCAGGGTCTGAAGGAGAGGAAACTCTCCTTCAGGCCCTGGGAACCATATTAATGTGTAAAATAAAGAATTAAAATAAAAAATATTGCTATACTCACCTCACCGAGGGAACCGGCAGCATTGTTTGCTTAAAATGCGCGCTTTTCCTTCCTTCCGTGACGTCACGGCTTCTGATTGGTCGCGTGCCGCCCATGTGGCCGCGACGCGACCAATCACAGCAAGCCGTGACGTAATTTCAGGTCCTTCAGGATTTTAAAATTACGTTCTGGCTTGTGATTGGTCGCGTCGCGGTCACATGGGCGACGCGACCAATCACAAGCCGTGACGTCACGGGAGGCTGGACACGCGCGCATTTTAAAATGCGCGCGTCTCCTGCCTCCCGTGACGTCACGGCTTGTGATTGGTCGCGTCGCCCATGTGACCGCGACGCGACCAATCACAAAGCCGGGACGTAATTTTAAAATACTGAATGCCTAGAAGGACCTGAAAATTACGTCACGGCTTGCTGTGATTGGTCGCGTCGCGGCCACATGGGCGGCACGCGACCAATCAGAAGCCGTGACGTCACGGAAGGAAGGAAAAGCGCGCATTTTAAGCAAACAACGCTGCCGGTTCCCTCGGTGAGGTCCAGGCTGCGTCGGAGAGGTGAGTATAGCAATATTTTTTATTTTAATTCTTTCTTTTACACATTAATGTCCGCTCTCTATCTGAAACTCAACCTCTCCAATACTGAACTTCTTCTGCTCCCACCATCTACTAACCTCCCTAAACCTGACATTTCCCTCTCCGTGGGTGGCACCATAATAACACCCCGGCAGCAGGCGCGCTGTCTGGGTGTTATGTTTGACTCCGATCTCTCCTTCACATCCCATATACAATCTCTTGCCCGCTCATGCCGCTTACACCTAAAGAACATCTCTAGAATCCGCCCTTTTCTCACTATAGAAACAACAAAAACCCTCACTGTCGCCCTGATCCACTCCCGCCTGGACTACTGCAACTCTCTATTAATTGGCCTCCCCCTCACTCGACTTTTCCTTCTCCAGTCTATCCTTAATGTGGCAGCCAGGGTCGTCTATCTAGCTAATCGTTACTCAAACGCGTCCACTCTTCACCAGTCATTACACTGGCTGCCCATTCATTACAGGATACAACTCAAAGTACTTGTTCTCACCCACAAAGCTCTTCATAGTGCGTCACCCCCTTACATGTCCTCCCTCATTTCGGTCTATCGGCCTAACCGACCTCTGCGCTCTGCAAATGACTTTCGACTAACCTCTGCACTAATCCGTACCTCCCACTCCTGACTCCAAGACTTCTCCCGTGCTGCACCAATCCTCTGGAATGCTCTACCCCAAGAAATTAGGACCATCCACAATTTGCATAGTTTTAGGCGATCCCTCAAAACACATTTGTTCAGAGCGGCCTATCATGTTCCCTAATCAGTTATTTTGTTTGTGTGTAGCCCATTCACTATCTCCATCTACCCCCAATCCCTGAAGATGGCTGGTCCATCATTGTAAATACATCATTGTAAATACACATCTGTACTTTGTATCTCCCCCCCACCTGATTGTAGATTGTAAGCTCTCACGAGCAGGGTCGTCTTGTGTTGCTTTAATTATTGTATTGTTAACACTGTTACTTATGACTGTGTTTGAAACTGTTAAACTGTAAAGCGCTACGGAATATGTTGGCGCTAAATAAATAAAGATTATTATTATTAGTGAATGTAAGAAATAAATCTTTAAGGAAATGTTATAACCAAGAACCTTCTATGTTTTCGGGAGATTTTGAACAATACTTTTATTTGGGGGGATTTTTTAACAATTTCTGGGAAGGGGATTATAGTAATAGTCAATAAGATGAGTAATAAAACATAACAGAGTGATCTAAAACTGGTTCTATTAAACAAGTAAGTAATAAGATATATTCAAAGAAGAATCAACAGAGAAAAAAAGGTTAATGCAAGAGGAAAAGAATGCGGAAGGAAAAGTTAGGAAAGGTTCGAGGGGAAGGAAAGAAAAGGGCATTGGAGAAGGTTGGATCAGATAAACGTGGAGAGTATGGACAGGGAAAAAGATCATCCTTATTGAAACAATATTTGTAATAAAACCATTTTCAATTTGCTTCATTAAATATGTAATTGTACTTGTACTTCTTGGCATATAATAAAGCATTTAACTTAAAAGGGGGCATTCCGACTTGAGGAAAGAAATAGGTACCAAGATGACCATGTGGAATAGTATTTTTTTATTTTTTAATGAATTGTTTAGACATTCTATTAGACATTCTATTCATTATTTCTGAAATGCAGGGAACATCTATTAATTTCCACTTAGATACTATAAGTATTTTTGTTACAGCAAATAGATGAATTGCGAGATATTTAATTTTTGGGGGGAAGTTGGTTTGAATCAATCGAGAACAAAACCAGTTGAGGAGACAATTCAACTACAGAATTGTTAATATTGCTCAATAAATTAGCTACTTCTTTCAACGGGTCGATTATTTTAGGACATGACCAGAAAATATGTAATATGAGCTTTTTGAGTAAAGTTCCTCCAGCGTAAGTCCGATCCATCCTCAAAAATCTGCTTTAGTCTGATTTTCAGGAGACTTTCCACCAACTCTTCATAGTTATCTGCTCTTGAGTTCCCACTAATGTGAATACGACCCATGCAGACTTTTACTTGTCCTGCAACAAAAGGAAGAAACTTCTCATCTTGAAGAAGCTTTCGAATTTGAGGTCCAATAAAGACGCCTTCCTTTATCTTTACTTCACTCAGCCTTGGAAATGTATCAATGAGTGTAGCTTGACAATAGGGATAATGAAGTTAATGTTTGGGACAACCCCATAGTGGATGGGGATGAATTGAAGTGATGATTTCCCGGTAGTAAGTTGGATAGGTTCCAGAGTGCATAGCAAGAAGACCTACTTCCAACGTGAGCAGTACCGCATTCTGGGGTGTCCCTAAGTGGGAGAAGACCAAAGGAAAGAGATGGCGAGATCCAAAGCAGAAGTGACTGAGAGGCAGATTGATCGACATGAGACGGACCCTGAGAGAGGACGCCTAGTCGCAAGACCCAGAGTTTACAACTCTTAAAGGTAACGGGCTTAAACAGGACTGAGTACGTGAGACAAGTAAAATCCTGAGTGTCAGTATAGAGGATCCAATATCCTGTATTGGATGCTGCCCTTCCCGTGGTTGTTCCTTCCCGGGGAAAGGCCTGGCTATTCACTGCTTGCGTTGAGAAACATGTGATGGTGTCTCCGCAGCTATCCCACATGCATTTGCATATTTCCCATAAGGGATGGGGGCAGTGTTCTGGATCACTGCGTTGAGAAACACGTGATGGTGTCTCCGCGGTGTTGGATGTTTTGGTCTCCCCGAGGCCAATCATCTGTGCCTTTACAGCCTTTTACTAGGCACTGCTCCTAATAGCCAGATTCCTACTCCACACTGATGAGGGGCAAACACCCCGAAACAGCTGTCTGTGGATGGATACCATGCTTGGCATAGGTGGTTTTCCTGTATTGGATGCTGCCCTTCCCGTGGTTGTTCCTTCCCGGGGAAAGGCCTGGCTATTCACTGCTTGCGTTGAGAAACATGTGATGGTGTCTCCGCAGCTATCCCACATGCATTTGCATATTTCCCATAAGGGATGGGGGCAGTGTTCTGGATCACTGCGTTGAGAAACACGTGATGGTGTCTCCGCGGTGTTGGATGTTTTGGTCTCCCCGAGGCCAATCATCTGTGCCTTTACAGCCTTTTACTAGGCACTGCTCCTAATAGCCAGATTCCTACTCCACACTGATGAGGGGCAAACACCCCGAAACAGCTGTCTGTGGATGGATACCATGCTTGGCATAGGTGGTTTTCCTGTATTGGATGCTGCCCTTCCCGTGGTTGTTCCTTCCCGGGGAAAGGCCTGGCTATTCACTGCTTGCGTTGAGAAACATGTGATGGTGTCTCCGCAGCTATCCCACATGCATTTGCATATTTCCCATAAGGGATGGGGGCAGTGTTCTGGATCACTGCGTTGAGAAACACGTGATGGTGTCTCCGCGGTGTTGGATGTTTTGGTCTCCCCGAGGCCAATCATCTGTGCCTTTACAGCCTTTTACTAGGCACTGCTCCTAATAGCC
Source organism: Ranitomeya variabilis (assembly GCF_051348905.1). Classification (NCBI taxonomy): domain Eukaryota; kingdom Metazoa; phylum Chordata; class Amphibia; order Anura; family Dendrobatidae; genus Ranitomeya; species Ranitomeya variabilis. The sequence goes on from NC_135235.1 coordinate 234,122,095, forward strand.
AGATTCCTACTCCACACTGATGAGGGGCAAACACCCCGAAACAGCTGTCTGTGGATGGATACCATGCTTGGCATAGGTGGTTTTCCTGTATTGGATGCTGCCCTTCCCGTGGTTGTTCCTTCCCGGGGAAAGGCCTGGCTATTCACTGCTTGCGTTGAGAAACATGTGATGGTGTCTCCGCAGCTATCCCACATGCATTTGCATATTTCCCATAAGGGATGGGGGCAGTGTTCTGGATCACTGCGTTGAGAAACACGTGATGGTGTCTCCGCGGTGTTGGATGTTTTGGTCTCCCCGAGGCCAATCATCTGTGCCTTTACAGCCTTTTACTAGGCACTGCTCCTAATAGCCAGATTCCTACTCCACACTGATGAGGGGCAAACACCCCGAAACAGCTGTCTGTGGATGGATACCATGCTTGGCATAGGTGGTTTTCCTGTATTGGATGCTGCCCTTCCCGTGGTTGTTCCTTCCCGGGGAAAGGCCTGGCTATTCACTGCTTGCGTTGAGAAACATGTGATGGTGTCTCCGCAGCTATCCCACATGCATTTGCATATTTCCCATAAGGGATGGGGGCAGTGTTCTGGATCACTGCGTTGAGAAACACGTGATGGTGTCTCCGCGGTGTTGGATGTTTTGGTCTCCCCGAGGCCAATCATCTGTGCCTTTACAGCCTTTTACTAGGCACTGCTCCTAATAGCCAGATTCCTACTCCACACTGATGAGGGGCAAACACCCCGAAACAGCTGTCTGTGGATGGATACCATGCTTGGCATAGGTGGTTTTCCTGTATTGGATGCTGCCCTTCCCGTGGTTGTTCCTTCCCGGGGAAAGGCCTGGCTATTCACTGCTTGCGTTGAGAAACATGTGATGGTGTCTCCGCAGCTATCCCACATGCATTTGCATATTTCCCATAAGGGATGGGGGCAGTGTTCTGGATCACTGCGTTGAGAAACACGTGATGGTGTCTCCGCGGTGTTGGATGTTTTGGTCTCCCCGAGGCCAATCATCTGTGCCTTTACAGCCTTTTACTAGGCACTGCTCCTAATAGCCAGATTCCTACTCCACACTGATGAGGGGCAAACACCCCGAAACAGCTGTCTGTGGATGGATACCATGCTTGGCATAGGTGGTTTTCCTGTATTGGATGCTGCCCTTCCCGTGGTTGTTCCTTCCCGGGGAAAGGCCTGGCTATTCACTGCTTGCGTTGAGAAACATGTGATGGTGTCTCCGCAGCTATCCCACATGCATTTGCATATTTCCCATAAGGGATGGGGGCAGTGTTCTGGATCACTGCGTTGAGAAACACGTGATGGTGTCTCCGCGGTGTTGGATGTTTTGGTCTCCCCGAGGCCAATCATCTGTGCCTTTACAGTATAGAGGATCGGACATGCTGGCTCCCGGAACGGAAGGAAGACTCAGAGCCGCGGGTCAACAAAATGACTCTTTCTAAGCAGGACTGTAGTGTGGAGCTGGGCGGTGGTGGTGAAGTGGTGAGAAACGGTGGAAACTAAGGACCATTAGAATAAAGAGGAAAAGAGAAGATAAAGAACAACCAAGGAAGGAAGGAAACTGCATGGAAAATGCTCAGAGTTGAAAAGGAAACATTCATAACACTGTGTACCCACTATCTAATAACAATAATAATCAGCTGATTTACATAGCGCCAACATATTCCGCAGCACTTTACAATTAAGCGGTGATATATGAAGACAATAAATTCAGTACAAGGTAGGACAGTGAAGAGTTTACGGAGCGAGGGTCCGGCTGCTCGCAAGCTACAATCTACAAGGAAATAGGGGGGCACAATAGGTGAAAAGTGTTTGTTATTTCAGATCCATCCATTGTAATGAATAGGGATTTTCATAGAAAATTGCAGGATCCGGTCATCAGCCAGTATCTGTGTATGTACATGTATGATCCATCATCAGCTAGTATATGTACATGTATGATCCATCATCAGACAGGATCTGTATATGTACATGTATGATCCAGTCATCAGCCAGTATCTGTATGTATGATCCGGTCATCAGCCAGTATCTGTATATGTACATGTATAATCCATCATCAGCCAGTATCTATCTAATATATAAAGCTGAATGTGTGTGTGTGTGTATGTATGTATGTATGTATGTATGTCCGGGATTGGCATCTGAACCGTAGCAGCTACAGCCACAAAATTTTGCACAGTCACACGTCTGGACCCCGAGAGCGTCATAGGCTATGTTGTGAGGTGAAATTTTAACCCCGCGCTTTCCAATTCACCAAACAATTTTGCCCCTATCTACATAATGGGGAAAAAGTGAAAGGAAAAGTGTTGGAGGCGTCGCAGCTACAGGCACAAAATTTTGCACAGTCACACGTCTGGACCCTGAGAGCGTCAAAGCTATATTGTGAGGTGAAATTTTAACCCCGCGCTTTCCAATTCACCAAACAATTTTGCCCCTATCTACATAATGGGGAAAAAATGAAAGGAAAAGTGTTGGAGGCAAATTAACAGCTGCCAGATGTGAACAAGGGGGACTTAAAGAATGACAGCGATGGCACCAAAGAGTATATACTGTACAGTTGCTAAGGTGGGGCCCCAACATGGGATAATCACACCACCACGGGGATATGAACACACACACAAAATGCGCCACACACTACCACGTGCTCGAACACATATACCACCCTCAGTGCACATTTCACCACACATACACCAACCTCGCCACATAAAAGTAGAAACACAAAAGTCGCCGCTCAAAACTCGCCACGCGCAAAACTCTCCACATGCAAAACTCGCCACACGTGCAAAACTCGCCACACGCAAAACTTGCACACGCAGAAAAATTGCCACACGCAGAAAAATTGCCACATGCACAAAAGTTGCAACACATGCAAAAGTTGCCTCACACAAAACTTGCACATACTCAAAAGGCACCACACATAAAACTCGCCACGCGCAAAACTCGCCATGCGCAAAACTTGCTGCACACAACTTGCTACACTAACCTGTCACATGCAACTCGACACACAAAAAGTTGCTACACGCATGTCGCCACACAAAACTCATCTCACAAAAGTCCCTACATGCATGTCGCCACACGCAACTCAACACACACAACTTGACACACGAAACTCGCCCTAAAACACACACAAGTCTGGTATCCTTCAAAAATAAAAATCTGATTAATAAGCAGACAAACTACAAGAGCAACAAATGTACCATATAGGAATCCGGCAGCTGTCAGTCACATGACCAGTCTATTATGTGTATGTGTGAGCTAATATATACTGCCAGGGGGTGGGCTTACTGTTGGCTGGGGATTTATCAGGCTGCCATTTTAGCTTACAAATACTGAGGTAAAAATACTGACCAAATAACGTGTGAACGAGGGCTAATACAGGAGGAGATGACATACAGCTATATACTATATACAGGAGATGACACACAGGTATATACTATTTACAGGGGAGATGACACACAGGTATATACTATATACAGGAGGAGATGACACACAGATATATACTATATACAGGAGAGATGACACACAGGTATATACTATATAGAGGAGGAGATGACATACAGGTACATACTACATACAGGAGGAGATGACATACAGGTATATACTATATACAGGAGGAGATGACACACAGGTATATACTATATACAGGAGCAGATTACCTACAGGTATATAGTATATACAGGAGGAGATGACACAGGTATATGCTATGTATAGGAGGAGATGACATACAGGTATATACTATATACAGGAGATGACACACAGATATATACTATATATAGGTGAGATGACACACAGGTATATACTATATACAGGAGATTACATACAGGTATATCTAATATATAAAGCTGAATGTGTGTATGTATGTATGTGTGTATGTCCGGGATTGGCATCTGTACCGTCGCAGCTACAGCCACAAAATTTTGCACAGTCACACGTCTGGACCCCGAGAGCGTCATAGGCTATGTTGTGAGGTGAAATTTTAACCCCGCGCGTTCCAATTCACCAAACAATTTTGCTCCTATCTACATAATGGGGAAAAAGTGAAGGGAAAAGTGTTGGAGGAAAATTGACAGCTGCCAGATGTGAACAATGAGGACTTAAAGAATGAGAGCGATGGCGACAAAGAGTATATACCGTACAGTTGCTAAGGTGGGGCCCCGACATGGGATACTCACCACACACGGGGATATGAACACAAACACAAAATGCGCCACACACTACCACGTGCTTGAACACATATACCACCCTCAGCACACATTTCACCACACACACACACCAACCTCGCCACATAAAAGTCGAAACACAAAAGTCACCACTCAAAACTCGCTACATGCAAAACTCGCCATATGCAAAACTAGGCTCACGCAAAACTCGCCACACGTGCAAAACTCACCTCATGGAAAACTCACCTCATGCAAAACTTGCACACACAGAAAAATTGCCACATGTACAAAAGTTGCACCACATGCAAAAGTTGCCTCACACAAAACTTGCACATACTCAAAATGCACCACACATAAAACTCGCCACGCGCAAAACTCGCCATGCACAAATCTTGCTGCACACAACTTGCTACACTAACCTGTCACATGCAACTCAACACACAAAATGTTGCTACACGCATGTCGCCACACAAAACTCATCTCACAAAAGTCGCTACATGCATGTCGCCACACGCAACTCAACACACACAACTTGACACATAAAACTCGCCCTAAAACACACACAAGTCTGGTATTGTCCTTCAAAAATAAAAATCTGATTAATAAGCAAACTACAAGAGCAACAAATGTACCATATAGGAAATACGGCAGCTGTCAGTCACATGACCTGTCTATTATGTGTATGTGTGAGCTAATATATACTGCCAGGGGGGAGGGCTTCCTGTTGGCTGGGGATTTATCAGGCTGCCAATAGCAACCAATCACAGCTCAGCTTCTATTTTGCTACAGTTAATTAACCTGAGCTCTGATTGGTTAATATAGGCAACAAAGACATTCTCAGTATAACAAAGCTAATATATGTTGTGAAATGCTTCTATTTGCTTAGTTTTTGCCTTTTAATAATTACATTTCTATCTATTTGTTTTGTGGTTTTTGTGTGCAGAATAAATTTTTGTTAACACATTCTATTTTGCTAACAGCAGTCATTAACCCGGGCGAAGCCGGGTAGTACAGCTAGTATATAATATATCTAATATATAAAGCTGAATGTGTGTATGTATGTATGTATGTATGTATGTATGTCCGGGATTGGCATCTGAACCGTCGCAGCTACAGCCACCAAATTTTGCACAGTCACACGTCTGGACCCCGAGAGCGTCATAGGCTATGTTGTGAGGTGAAATTTTAACCCCGCGCTTTCCAATTCACCAAACAATTTTGCCCCTATCTACATAATGGGGAAAAAATGAAAGGAAAAGTGTTGGAGGCAAATTAACAGCTGCCAGATGTGAACAAGGGGGACTTAAAGAATGACAGCGATGGCGCCAAAGAGTATATACTGTACAGTTGCTAAGGTGGGGCCCCAACATGGGATAATCACCACACCACCACGGGGATATGAACACACACACAAAATGCGCCACACACTACCACGTGCTCGAACACATATACCACCCTCAGCGCACATTTCACCACACATACACCAACCTCGCCACATAAAAGTAGAAACACAAAAGTCGCCGCTCAAAACTCGCCACGCGCAAAACTCTCCACATGCAAAACTCGCCACACCTGCAAAACTCACCTCATGGAAAACTCGCCACACGCAAAACTTGCACACGCAGAAAAATTGCCACACGCAGAAAAATTGACACATGCACAAAAGTTGCACCACATGCAAAAGTTGCCTCACACAAAACTTGCACATACTCAAAAGGCACCACACATAAAACTCGCCACGCGCAAAACTCGCCATGCGCAAAACTTGCTGCACACAACTTGCTACACTAACCTGTCACATGCAACTCGAGACACAAAAAGTTGCTACACGCATGTCGCCACACACAACTCATCTCACAAAAGTCCCTACATGCATGTCGCCACAGGCAACTCAACACACACAACTTGACACACGAAACTCGCCCTAAAACACACACAAGTCTGGTATTATCCTTCAAAAATAAAAATCTGATTAATAAGCAGACAAACTACAAGAGTAACAAATGTACCATATAGGAATCCGGCAGCTGTCAGTCACATGACCAGTCTATTATGTGTATGTGTGAGCTAATATATACTGCCAGGGGGTGGGCTTACTGTTGGCTGGGGATTTATCAGGCTGCCAATTTAGCATACAAATACTGAGGTAAAAATACTGACCAAATAACGTGTGAACGAGGGCTAATACAGGAGGAGATGACATACAGATATATACTATATACAGGAGGAGATGACACACAGGTATATACTATTTACAGGGGAGATGACACACAGGTATATACTATATACAGGAGGAGATGACAGATATATACTATATACAGGAGAGATGACACACAGGTATATACTATATAGAGGAGGAGATGACATACAGGTACATACTACATACAGGAGGAGATGACATACAGGTATATACTATATACAGGAGGAGATGACACACAGGTATATACTATATACAGGAGCAGATTACCTACAGGTATATAGTATATACAGGAGGAGATGACATACAGGTATATACTATATACAGGAGGAGATGACACACAGATATATACTATATATAGGTGAGATGACACACAGGTATATACTATATACAGGAGATTACATACAGGTATATCTAATATATAAAGCTGAATGTGTGTATGTATGTATGTGTGTATGTCCGGGATTGGCATCTGCACCGTCGCAGCTACAGCCACAAAATTTTGCACAGTCACACGTCTGGACCCCGAGAGCGTCATAGGCTATGTTGTGAGGTGAAATTTTAACCCCGCGCGTTCCAATTCACCAAACAATTTTGCCCCTATCTACATAATGGGGAAAAAGTGAAGGGAAAAGTGTTGGAGGAAAATTGACAGCTGCCAGAAGTGAACAATGAGGACTTAAAGAATGAGAGCGATGGCGCCAAAGAGTATATACCGTACAGTTGCTAAGGTGGGGCCCCGACATGGGATAGTCACCACACACGGGGATATGAACACAAACACAAAATGCGCCACACACTACCACGTGCTTGAACACATATACGACCCTCAGCACACATTTCACCACACACACAAAAACCTCGCCACATAAAAGTCGAAACACAAAAGTCACCACTCAAAACTCGCAACGCGCAAAACTCGCTACATGCAAAACTCGCCATATACAAAACTAGGCTCACGCAAAACTCGCCACACGTGCAAAACTCACCTCATGGAAAACACACCTCATGCAAAACTTGCACACACAGAAAAATTGCCACATGTACAAAAGTTGCACCACATGCAAAAGTTGCCTCACACAAAACTTGCACATACTCAAAACGCACCACACATAAAACTCGCCACGCGCAAAACTCGCCATGCACAAATCTTGCTGCACACAACTTGCTACACTAACCTGTCACATGCAACTCGACACACAAAATGTTGCTACACGCATGTCACCACACAAAACTCATCTCACAAAAGTCGCTACATGCATGTCGCCACACGCAACTCAACACACACAACTTGACACATGAAACTCGCCCTAAAACACACACAAGTCTGGTATTGTCCTTCAAAAATAAAAATCTGATTAATAATCAGACAAACTACAAGAGCAACAATTGTACCATATAGGAAATACGGCAGCTGTCAGTCACATGACCTGTCTATTATGTGTATGTGTGAGCTAATATATACTGCTTCCTGTTGACTGGGGATTTATCAGGCTGCCAATAGCAACCAATCACAGCTCAGCTTCTATTTTGCTACAGTTAATTAACCTGAGCTCTGATTGGTTAATATAGGCAACAAAGACATTCTCAGTATAACAAAGCTAATATATGTTGTGAAATTCTTCTATTAGCTTAGTTTTTGCCTTTTAATAATTACATTTCTATCTATTTGTTTTGTGGTTTTTGTGTCAGAATAAATTTTTGTTAACACATTCTATTTTGCTAACAGCAGTCATTAACCCGGGCGAAGCCGGGTAGTACAGCTAGTATATATGTATATATATATATATATATATATATATGTACATGTATGACCCATCATCAGCCAGGATCTGTATATGTACATGCAGGGGCGGACTGGCCCGGGTTGCAGGAATGCATATGCCCCCCGGGCCAGTGCCTGAGCAGCTGCACAGGGCCGCTGGAGGACCGGCAGCGATTTTAATATATAGCGCATCTCGCCAGCCGGCCCTTTAAATCTTGTCAGTCAGGTCCTGTGTGCGCGCATTGCCCGCGCTGAGAAGTGCCGCGGCGGCCCGGGTTAGTGCACGAGCACGGCCGCATTGCTAGTTCCTGCGCGTGCTCGTCTGCTGCCTGTGCCAGCGCGGGCAAGCAGGAGACCACGCGCGCACATGGAGAGATTTGAAAAGTCCGGCGCGCATAGAGGGCGCCTCCACCTGACTGTGTGTGTGACGCTGGCCGGCCTGCACCAGCGTCAGAGAAGACTGTTCTCCTCACCAATGCCTGGGATCCTCTCCTCTTCACCGCCTAAGCTGGACAGGACCCGACCCACTTAAGCTCTTCATCCTCCCGACCTCCTCCCCCATCTCAGGGACCTGTGTTGTGAATTTACCTTTTGGCTCCCTCTAGTGGTTACTAGTGATTTGACTCTGGGTATGTCATTCATCCCTTGTATGCTCACCTGGGTCGTTAGGTCAGGGGTGTTGCTATATAAGCTCCCTGGACCTTCAGTTCAATGCCTGGCAACGTTGTAATCAGAGCTAATCTGTTGTGCTCTTGTCTACTGATCCTGGTTCCTGCTAAATTAAGCTAAGTCTGCTTTCTTGCTTTTTGCTATTTGTTTTTGTTTGCATTTTTGTCCAGCTTGTACATAATCTGTATCCTAACCTTGCTGGAAGCTCTAGGGAGGCTGGAGTTCTCCCCCCGGGCCGTTAGACGGTTCGGAGGTTCTTGTATCTCCAGTGTGGAATTTTGTTAGGGTTTTTGTTGACCATATAAGTTATCTTACTACATTCTGCTATCAGTAAGCTGGCCTCTCTTTGCTAAACCTAGTTCATCTCTGTGTTTGTCATTTCCTCTTACCTCACCGTTATTATTTGTGGGGGGCTTGTATCCGACTTTTGGGGTCTATTCTCTGGAGGCAAGAGAGGTCTTTGTTTTCCTCTTCTAGGGGTAGTTAGTCCTCCGGCTGGCGCGAGACATCTAGCGACCAACGTAGGCATGTTCCCCGGCTACTTCTAGTGTTGGCGTTAGGAGTAGTTATATGGTCAACCCAGTTACCACTGCCCTATGAGCTGGATTTTTGTACGTCGCAGACTTACTTGTTCCTCTGAGACCCTCACCATTGGGGTCATAACAGACCTGGGTGAGTCCCAAGATGAATTTTTTTAATGTATATACAGCAGTTGCACCTATATAATGTGTATAGATTGCTTTATATACATTATATAGGTGATGCTGCTGTGTATAATCACTATACCACCTATATGATGTATGTATAGCAGTCTATATCTTATATAGGAGACACTGCTACTGATGAGTATATACCTTATATAGGAGACACTGCGGGGTGTGTGTGTATGTGTGTATATATATATGTACATGTATACACAGCAGTATCACCTATATAACGTATATACATCAGTAGCAGTATTGCCTATATAAGATATAGACTGCTATACGTACATTATATAGGTGGTATAGTGATTATATACAGCAGTATCACCTATATAATGTGTATAGGCTGCTATATATACATTATATAGGTGATACTGCTGTATATACTCACTATACCACCTATATAATGTACGTATAGCAGTCTATATCTTAAATAGGTGAGACAGCTACTGATGTGTATATACCTTATATAGGTGACACTGCGGGGGGGGGGTGTATATATCACACCACTGTATACACAGCAGTATCACCTATATAACGTATACACATATCAGTAGCAGTATTGCCCATATAAGATACAGACTGCTATACATACATTATATAGGTGATACTGGCTGCTACTCCTGTATATAATCACAGTATCACCTATATAATGTATATACGGCAGTCTATATACATTATATAGGCAATACTGCTACTGATGTGTATATACACGTTATATAGGTGATACTGCTGAGTATATACTGTATCGTTATATAGGCGATACTGGTGTGTGTGTATATATACACACACACACGTACATATATACACAGCAGTATCACCTATATATAATGTATAGACTGCTGTATATTCACTATATAGGTGATACTATCATACACAGCAGTAGCAGTATCGCCTATATAATATGTATCCAACATTTGCAGTATCACCTGTATAATGTTGACTACTGCATATACGTTATATAGGTGATACTGCTGTGTACAGTCGCACTATATATCTGTGTGTGTATGTGTGTATGTGTGTGTGTATATATATATATATATATATATATATATATATATATAGCAGTTTCACCTAAATAATGTGTGTAGCAGTCACAGTATCACATACAATATATAGGTGATACTACAACTATGCACATCAGTCGCAGTATAAACTATATATTGTATATACAGTAGTTTCAATGTGATATATATCCAGCAGTCGCGGTGTCTCCTATGTACATCAGCCTCGGTGTCTCTTATGTGATGTATGCATCATAATGTATGCATCATAATATAGTATAATGGTGTCTTAATTATAATATATTGAGAGAGAGGGAGAGATGTTTATATAGTGTAGAGATGTTTATATAGTGTGGTGCTATGTACATAGTGTGGAATTCACACTATATATACACTGCTGCCACATCTCTACACTATATAATATATACACCGCTCTATATTCCTTAACACGATATATAATATGCAGCTGTGTATATAATAGATTGTAGTATACTGTATATACTCGTGTATAAGTCGAGGTTTTCAGCATATTTTTTTTAGTGCTGAAAACGCCCCCCCTCGGCTTATACACAAGTCATTGTCACAGAAAGATGGAGGGGGAGCAGCGGGTCACAGAGGCAGGACCCCGGCGGCTGAGGCTAAAGTCTGTGCCGCTGTTAAAGAGAAATGAATATTCACTGCGCTGGCAGTGAATATTCATTTCTCTTACAGTGTGCACAGCCACAGGCGCCGGCTTCCAGCACACATCCTACTTACCTTCCCTGTGCGCCCTCACTGAATCTCGTTCCGGGGCCAGCAGCTCTTCAGGCCGAGCGATCACGTGTCCTCCGCTCATTAAAGTAATGAGTATTCACCCCTCTCCACTCCCATAGGTGTGGGTAAATATTCATTACCTTAATGAGTGGGGGACATGTGATCGCCCAGCCATAGGAGCTGCTGGCACCAGAACGAGATGCTGCGAGGGCATGCAGGGAAGGTAAGTAGGAAGTGGTTTTTTTTTTTTTTTTTTGTATAGGAACCATGCATACAAGGATGGGGGTAAGGAGCCATGCATACAAGGACGGGGATAAGGAGCTATGCATACAAAGACAGGGATAAGGAGCCATGCACACAAGGACAGCGGAGCCATGCAGACAAGGATGGGGATGAGGAGCTATGCATACAAGGACAGGGATAAGTAGCTATGCATACAAGGACGGGGATAAGGAGCCATGCACACAAGGACAGGGGAGCCATGCAGACAAGGATGGGGATGAGCAGCTATGCATACAAGGACAGGGATAAGGAGCTATGCATACAAGGACAGGGATAAGGAGCTATGCATACAAGGACAGGGATAAGGAGCTATGCATACAAGGACAGGGATAAGGAGCCAGGCATACAAGGATGGGGATGAGGAGCCATGCATACAAGGACGGGGATAAGGAGCTATGCATACAAGGATGGGGATAAGGAGCCATGCAAACAAGGATGGGGATGTGGGGACAATGTATACCCGGCTTATACTCGAGTCAATAAGTTTTCGCAGTTTTTTGTGGCAAAATTAGGTGCCTCGGCTTATACTCGAGTACATACGGTATATTGGGAGCTGTGTATACTTCTACTGTCCTGCATAAATGGTGTAATTCTCAGCATCTATTCTTACTATGTATGTGTGTATATCTATATATCTATCTATCATTCCAATTAATTGTGAGAAAACTAGCGGACTCTTTATTAGTCCATGTGGCAACGTTTCAGATCCATAACTGAACATTTCTCTGATATGGAAGTGAAATGTTGCCACATGGGCTAATAAAGTGTATAAAAAAAAAAATCGGTTCCATTTTCTTCCACAACAGTGGTATGATTTTCTTCTCACATCCGATGCCATATTCTACTGTGATTCCACCCTAATGAGTACCTGTATTAAGCCCACGTTCACACTATCAGTATTTGGTCAGTATTTTACATCAGTATTTTTAGCCAAAACCAGGAGTGGAACAATCAGAGGGAAAGTATAATAGAAACATATGCACCACTTCTGCATTTATCACCCACTCCTGGTTTTGGCTACAAATACGGATAAAAAATACTGACCAAATACTGAACATGTGGCCTTATTCTGTATATATACACTGCACAGTACCACTCCTCCTGTATATATACACTGCACAGTACCACTCCTCCTGTCCTGTATATATACACTGCACAGCACCACTCCTCCTGTCCTGTATATATACACTGCACAGTACCACTCCTCCTGTCCTGTATATATACACTGCACAGCACCACTCCTCCTGTATATATACACTGCACAGCACCACTCCTCCTGTCCTGTATATATACACTGCACAGCACCACTCCTCCTGTATATATACACTGCACAGCACCACTCCTCCTGTCCTGTATATATACACTGCACAGTATCACTCCTCCTGTATATATACACTGCACAGCACCACTCCTCCTGTCCTGTATATATACACTGCACAGTACCACTCCTCCTGTCCTGTATATATACACTACACAGTACCGCTCCTCCTGTCCTGTATATATACACTACACAGTACCACTCCTCCTGTCCTGTATATATACACTGCACAGTACCACTCCTCCTGTATATATACACTGCACAGTACCACTCCTCCTGTCCTGTATATATACACTGCACAGTACCACTCCTCCTGTCCTGTATATATACACTGCACAGTACCACCTCTCCTGTCCTGTATATATACACTGCACAGTACCACTCCTCCTGTCCTGTATATATACACCGCACAGTACCACTCCTCCTGTCCTGTATATATACACTGCACAGTACCACTCTTCCTGTCCTGTATATACACTGCACAGTACCACTCCTCCTGTCCTGTATATATACACTGCACAGTACCACTCCTCCTGTCCTTTATATATACACTGCACAGTACCACTCCTGCTGTCCTGTATATATACACTACACAGTACCGCTCCTCCTGTCCTGTATATATACACTACACAGTACCGCTCCTCCTGTCCTGTATATATACACTGCACAGTACCACTCCTCCTGTCCTTTATATATACACTGCACAGTACCACCTCTCCTGTCCTGTATATATACACTGCACAGTACCACCTCTCCTGTCCTGTATATATACACTGCATGGTGCCATTTCTCCTGTTCTGTTGTCAGAGAGGCGACATTGGTCTTTGGGAAGGTCAATACTGGTTTATTATTTTCAGTTTTTTTATAGGAAAATTTTAAAAAATATTGGAAAATCCATTTAAATGGATTATCCCAAGTAATCTCCTATGCCGAGATCTTGGAATCGCCGGGGTCCAACCGCTGAGACCCCCATGATCCCGAGAGCTGGAGCTCTAAAGAGCACCATGCAAATGGACCTGTGGTCGATCATGCGCACTTCGGCGCCATTCACATGTGGCTCTTCAAATAACTCCTTTAAGAGGATTGTTGAAGGGCAGAACAAAGTATAGCAAAATTAACTGTTAGGGGGTGGGGAGTGTTTGAGTATGTGGACTGGTGGGGTTTTTTGTGGCAGGGCTGCTTTTTTGTCCCTGTCCGGCTGTGTGTGTGACTATACAGTGGGGCTGTGCGTGTGTGTCACTATACAGTGGGGCTGTGCGTGTGTGTCACTATACAGTGGGGCTGTGCATGTGTGTCACTATACAGTGGGGCTGTGCGTGTGTGTCACTATACAGTGGGGCTGTGCGTGTGTGTCACTATACAGTGGGGCTGTGCGTGTCAATTTTACAGTGGGGCTGTGCGTGTGTGTGTCATATTATATATTGCAGTCACAAGACCACTTGTTCCCGGCGCAGGCACCGGATAATCCTCACAGCGCACAGTGCGCACGATATGAGGATTCACACATAGTGACTAGACATGTAGCTTAAGATCCGACAACCCCTTTAAGGATGGGCCGCTACTCATGGGCCACTGCTGTGTGCTTGCCCCCCAGGCTAAAATTTGCCAGCCAGCCCCTGTGTACATGTATGATCCGGTCATCAGCCAGTATCTGTATATGTACATGTATGATCCGGTCATCAGCCAGTATCTGTATATGTACGTGTCAGGACTCTGAACATTTTTTACCTTTTGTGCATTACTGCCCTTTTCCAAGACGGCGTCTTTGGTCTCATGTGCACTGTGTCTTCCTGCTATAGAACTCCACCCCAGCCTTCAGTCTGTGCTAGAGTATTCTGCCTTGCATCCAGCTCCTGACCTCTGATTACTCCCTGGCTGTACACCTGCTCCTGTGAACCTGTGTGGTGATCCTGCTACCCTGCTCTGAGTTCCTGCTGCATACACAAGTTTCCAGTAATCCTCCTTCATCTGCTGCTCGTGTTTACTTCCATCTGCATTTGCTGGACATGTAAGCTGTTGCTGCTTTGCATTAACCTGAGACTATTAATCAGGCCTCCCTGGTTGAGCTAAGATATGATTTGAACTGCCTAATAAGCATATCTATCTGTGCCTGGACTAAGACAAGGACTTATTCGTGTCAAGTATCCTCAAGAATAACTGTGCTTCATAGACTTTCTGCTTGATTGCATTTTCCTCTGAAGTTTCCTATAGACTGCTAAGCTGCGTTTATTATTTGCACCAAGTGTTGTGGACTTGAGTTTCGCTCTGCACCTGTTTGAATCACCGTGTGATAATATAGACTTTACCACTTATAAAACTGTGTCCTGTAGTTGTCTTGTTCCACGCAAAGAGTCTCCTGAGTTATCCCCTATAATTATTACAGTACGTGTATGATCCGGTCGTTAGCCGGTATCTGTATATGTACATGTATGATCCGGTCATCAGCCTGATAGTTCAAGTGCAATTATCAGGTGCAGTTAACATTTGCATGGAGGGTGTGGATAATACAAGGGAGCTGATTCTGAATAATGTTTAGTAGGAGAGAGCAGGGGAGAATTAGGTTTAAGATTTGAGGTGATCGACTTGTTTAAAGAGTTTTTAAACCACACTGGGGGCTAGGTATCAGTTGGATCGTCTGTGGTAGTGCATACCAGAAAGCTGGCGAAGCACGGGAGATGTCTTGGAGATGGAGGCGCAAGGTTCGGATTATGGAGGATGTTTGTCACGGGGCGCCTAGAAAGGCAGGAGCTAATAACCCGGGCCCCTGCAATTTCCCTTAGACTAGGGAAACCCTGACTGACCCTCTCCCAGAGTTTACACTGATGGTGTGCATGTCTGGGCCTCCACCCTCGCCCTGTCTCCTGTTTCAACCCTAGGCTGAATCCACAACCCACCTCCCAGTGAAGAGACCACACACCAATACCCACAGTAAGCACATACAAGGATAACGGAAAATATGCACCACGCTGCAGTCACACAGGAATACACTATAAGTGCGCAGGGCAAAACAAATACAAATATAGGAAGGAGAAAATAAGACAAAGGGAAATACACCACCAGATACGATACTCCTTCTCCTAGACCACCACTCCAGACCGAGATAACCAAGCACAAGACAGAAGCTATAATCGGCGACGCCCAAAGCCCAGCAAAACTATTTAAAGGCAGAGGGCATGACTCAGCCTTCAACCTGAGTACCAGCTAGATTAACCCTGGATAATCTGGATCAAATCTAACCGGCGCCACTGAGCATATAGTGGACGAATGAGGAATTACCCCTGACTGTCGGACGCCCTAGTGTGAACAGCGTCCGACATGACAATGTTGGTCTTTGGTCTGTTTCAGAATGGAGGGAACATGTAGTGCAATAGACTGAGATGTGGGAGGAGATGTAGGGTGGTGAAGAACTGTGGAGGGCTTTGTGGATGAGATATGAGTTTATATTGTATTCTGTATTGAATGGGTAACCAGTGCAATGACTGGCACGTGGTGGAGGTGTCGGTGAAGCGGCTGGACAGAAATACTACCCTGGCTGCCACATTCAGGACAGATTGGAGAGGAGATAGTTTCGTTAGAGGGAGACTGATCAGTAGAGAGATGCAGTAGTCTAGACTAGAATGAATAAGAGCGACATTAAGAGTTTTAGCAGTTTCAAAGGTGAGAAAAGGTCGGATTCTGGAAGTGTTTCTAAGATGCAAGTGACTCAAGCAAGTGATCGGATGTAGGGAACAAAGGAAAGTTCTGTGTCAGATATAACCCCAAGACAGTGAGTGTGCTGCTGGGAGTTATGGGGGGAGCCATCCAAGGTACTTTCAGTGTCACGTAGAGTAAGGTTAGTAGAGGGACAAACCCAAGGAGTATTGAAGAGATTCAGCATCAGAGGGAGGACATGATATTGGAGACAGTGGTAAGGCAATCACTGGTGTTTTGTATTAGGGTGGGGGGTGCAGGTAGGAGTAGAGGTGTATAATTGTATGTCGTCAGCATAGAGGTGACACCGGAACCCAAAACTGCTAATTGATTGTCCAATACGGTGGTATATAAAGGGAGGGGGTCAAGGACTGAGCCCTGAGGAACCCCAATAGTAAGGGGATGAGGTGAGGATGAAGAGAGGTGATACAGTGAAGGAGCAGCCAGAGAGGTAGGAGTAGAACCAGGAGAGAACGGTGTCCTTGTGACCAATGGAGTGTAGGATAGTGAGGAGGAGCTGGTGATCCAGTGTCGAATGCTGCAGAGATCCAGGAGTATCATCAGGGAGCAGGGACCAGTAGATTTAGCTGTTAGTAGATCATTAGAAACTTTAGTGAGGGCAGTTTCAGTGGAGTGTAAAGAGCAGAAACCAGATTGTAGAGGGTCGAGAAGAGTGATCTGAGAGATAGCGGATTAGATGGGAGTGGACCAGGTGTTCCAGAAGGTTAGAGATGTAGGGAAGATTAGAGACAGCACAGTTGTGGGCGAGGGATTTTTTTTTAAGTAAAGGGGTTATGATGGCGTATTTAAATAAGAAGGGGAAAAGATATCAGAAGAAAGAGAGTTTTAATTTTAGTTGTTACGCCAAATGAAGGGCAGAGTTTTAAGTTTTGAGCATTGCACGGCGAATAAGCCTCCTTACCTTGACAAGCCAGCCAGGGCCGGACTTAGCCCAAAAGGCGCCCTGTGCGAGACTGCAGGACGGCGCCCCCCCCCCTCCAAACTTTGAAAGAAAACAATAACTCTTTAATATTCACAACAACACGTTTACTTAGAAAACTTGTGTTTCCCTGCAAAACACTTGAAGAAACACTAATATTGCAATAACGGGAATTATAAAGTGCTTTAAAGCGGACCAAAAGGAAAAAATGACGCTTGGTCCAAAGCCATATGGGCTGACAGCCAATCAGAGTGCAGAGCGGCGGCCTGCAAGGCCAAACACCGCCACACCATGACCAGATGACATATTACCACCACAGTGATCGAATAATATCAAATACAAGGAACGAATACCACAACATCATGACCAGACCACATATTACCACCACATAGTGACTGAATACTACAATACTGATCAATAATAAAAAAAACCACAATACTATCACCATAAGTGCCATTATACACAGGAGATCTGTACTTAGTATGCAGCGTCTGTGTATAGGTAATACAGTGATCACCGGTGACATACACAGGACCTCAGTATATAGTATACAGTGTATAGTGTCAGTGTATAGGTAACACACTGACTCACCAGTGACATCTCTAGGTGAAGTCCTTCATCTTTCATCCCGCACAGACCGCCATCACTTCATCCAGCCAGGACTCATCTCTGCAGGAAATAACACAGTTATCTCGAGTTCCACTTGCAGAACACATTACTTAATTTTCCCAACTTCTACATTACACCACATGAAGAAGGCGACATAGTGTCACTCTACACAGTAATAGGACCGCCCCTCCATTTAAAACAGTATACTCAAAAAATAAAATAAATACATCACTGCAGTAATAATATCCCTTAATTAGCCCCTATGGTAATAATATTCGCCATCCTGGCCCCCGTGTGTCTCATTCCTGGCGTCAGCCATATATTCTCCCATCCTGCCCTAATGAGTATCTATCCTGCCCCATATGATCTTCCCATCCTGCCCCATCTGTCTCCATCGTATCCATCCTGCCCCATCTGTCTCCAATCCTGCCTCCAGTGTCTCCAGTCATGACGCCATGTCTGTCATCCTGCCCCGTGTCTCCATTCTGCCCCTGTGTCAAGCATTCTGCCCGTGTCCAGCATTCTGCACCAGTGTCCAGCATTCTGCACCAGTGTCCAGCATTCTGCACCAGTGTCCAGCTTTCTGCCCCCTGTGTCCAGCTTTCTGCCCCAGTGTCCAGCTTTCTGCCCCAGTGTCCAGCTTTCTGCCCCAGTGTCCAGCTTTCTGCCCCAGTGTCCAGCTTTCTGCCCCAGTGTCCAGCGTTCTGCCCCCGTGTCCAGCGTTCTGCCCCAGTGTCCAGCGTTCTGCCCCCGTGTCCAGCGTTCTGCCCCCGTGTCCAGCGTTCTGCCCCAGTGTCCAGCGTTCTGCCCCAGTGTCCAGCGTTCTGCCCCTGTGTCCAGCGTTCTGCCCCCGTGTCCAGCGTTCTGCCCCAGTGTCCAGCGTTCTGCATCAGTGTCCAGCGTTCTGCCCCAGTGTCCAGCGTTCTGCCCCAGTGTCCAGCGTTCTGCCCCAGTGTCCAGCGTTCTGCCCCAGTGTCCAGCGTTCTGCCCCAGTGTCCAGCGTTCTGCCCCCCGTGTCCAGCGTACTGCCCTCGTGTGCAGCGTTCTGCCCCAATGTCCTTTCTGCCCCCCTGTGTCCAGCTTTCTGCCCCCCCCTGTGTCCAGCTTTCTGCCCCCCCCTGTGTCCAGCGTTCTGCCCCAGTGTCCAGCTTTCTGCCCCCCAGTGTCCAGCTTTCTGCCCCCCAGTGTCCAGCTTTCTGCCCCCCCCTGTGTCCAGCGTTCTGCCCCAGTGTCCAGCTTTCTGCCCCAGTGTCCAGCTTTCTGCCCCCCAGTGTCCAGCTTTCTGCCCCCCCCTGTGTCCAGCTTTCTGCCCCCCCCTGTGTCCAGCTTTCTGCCCCCCTGTGTCCAGCTTTCTGCCCCCCTGTGTCCAGCTTTCTGCCCCCGTGTCCAGCTTTCTGCCCCCCAGTGTCCAGCTTTCTGCCCCCCAGTGTCCAGCTTTCTGCCCCAGTGTCCAGCGTTCTGCCCCAGTGTCCAGCGTTCTGCCCCAGTGTCCAGCGTTCTGCCCCAGTGTCCAGCATTCTGCCCCAGTGTCCAGCGTTCTGCCCCCGTGTCCAGCGTTCTGCCCCAGTGTCCAGCGTTCTGCCCCCCGTGTCCAGCGTTCTGCCCTCGTGTGCAGCGTTCTGCCCCAATGTCCTTTCTGCCCCCCTGTGTCCAGCTTTCTGCCCCCCAGTGTCCAGCTTTCTGCCCCCCCCCTGTGTCCAGCGTTCTGCCCCAGTGTCCAGCTTTCTGCCCCCCTGTGTCCAGCTTTCTGCCCCCCTGTGTCCAGCTTTCTGCCCCCCAGTGTCCAGCTTTCTGCCCCCCTGTGTCCAGCTTTCTGCCCCCCTGTGTCCAGCTTTCTGCCCCCCTGTGTCCAGCTTTCTGCCCCCCTGTGTCCAGCTTTCTGCCCCCCAGTGTCCAGCTTTCTGCCCCCCTGTGTCCAGCTTTCTGCCCCCCAGTGTCCAGCTTTCTGCCCCCCTGTGTCCAGCTTTCTGCCCCCCTGTGTCCAGCTTTCTGCCCCCCTGTGTCCAGCTTTCTGCCCCCCTGTGTCCAGCTTTCTGCCCCCCTGTGTCCAGCTTTCTGCCCCCCAGTGTCCAGCTTTCTGCCCCCCTGTGTCCAGCTTTCTGCCCCCCTGTGTCCAGCTTTCTGCCCCCCAGTGTCCAGCTTTCTGCCCCCCTGTGTCCAGCTTTCTGCCCCCCTGTGTCCAGCTTTCTGCCCCCCTGTGTCCAGCTTTCTGCCCCCCTGTGTCCAGCTTTCTGCCCCCCAGTGTCCAGCTTTCTGCCCCCCTGTGTCCAGCTTTCTGCCCTGGGCCCCCCCCCCCCCCGATCGCCGCTCTCAATAAAAAAAAAAAAAAAACAAGTTCTGCTTACCTGACCGCGATCCTGCTCTGTCTGGTTATCGGTGGGGGCGGCCATCTTCCTGAGGCCGCGCGTGCGCAGGTGGAGTGCTCTGCTGCCTGGGGCTTCAGGAAAATGGCCGCGGGATGCCGCGCATGCGCAGATGGAGATCGCGGCGGCCATTTTTCTGAAGCCGACATGCGAACAGGTAAATTCTGCGCCGCCGGCGACCCGCCCCCCGCATTGTGCCGCCCCCCGCATTGCGCCCCCCTTCCTACGCCACTGCTTGGCGCCCTGTGCGGCCGCACAGGTCGCACAGGGCAAAGGCCGGCCCTGAAGCCAGCTGGTATGTCACTCTCCATAAGGAGAAACGTTACCCCTTAGACCCCACTCCAGAGCCTCTCACCTAGCCAAATCAGTTCTCATGCTTCGCACTGACGAAGGCCAACAGCCCGAAACACCGTGTCTGCGAATTGAGATACTGATTTGGCTTTTATCCTAAGTCATATTGCACGACTCGTTAAAGGGTTGATTGTGACTTGTAGGATCGCTACTTCCAATAGGTGGCGCTATAGAGTTAAGTCCTCTTTTTTTCAGCAGAGGCAATTTGCATATTTAAATTCCCAGAGGAGCATTGCACGGCGAATAAGCCTCCTTACCTTGACAAGCCAGCTGGTATGTCACTCTCCATAAGGAGAAACGTTACCCCTTAGACCCCACTCCAGAGCCTCTCACCTAGCCAAATCAGTTCTCATGCTTCGCACTGACGAGGGCCAATAGCCCGAAACACCGTGTCTGCGAATTGAGATACTGATTTGGCTTTTATCCTAAGTCATATTGCACGACTCGTTAAAGGGTTGATTGTGACTTGTAGGATCGCTACTTCCAATAGGTGGCGCTATAGAGTTAAGTCCTCTTTTTTTCAGCAGAGGCAATTTGCATATTTAAGTTTTGAGCATGAACTTATAGTGGACGAAATCCTCTGCTTAAAGGGATTTTCTCCACTGACACTGGAGAAAATGTGTTTGCATCATGTGTCATCCCTTGTATATCATCCTTACCAATTTCCCATTTAGTAAAACGTTTATTTTTGAATGGTGGTCTCCCTCATTGGACTGTGAAACATCAGGTCCTGGCAAACCAGTGTCATCAGTAACGTGCGGCCTGCACGTGCGTCGCCACCTCACAGCACAAGTTGAGACACTTAGCCAAGTCCCCCGCCTTCATGTAACATGCCGGGGCACAAGAGACAAGTACCTTACCCACGTCTACTGATCGTTGACACGTTAAGCATCTACCCTGGTGACTGACTAAGAGGACAGCCACCTTTAAGTCACCACTGAAGGTCCACAAATATTGGTCGTAGTTCAGACACCTCACCAGCTGTTTCACGCCATAGGTTTCATGTGGATGACATATCCACCTGGAATTGAAGGTAGCGCATTGCCATTATGCAGGAAGGTGGCTTTTAGGCTTGATTTGGACGGATCGATGAAGAGCCTCCACTCCTCTGGATTATGACTTCTTAGGAGCTTCCATTACACTGTTGATGTTGTTGCATGCCACAAGATCACACTCCATGAAGAAGTATTGGACGAGATCGTTATCACGGTTGTGAAACAAACATCTCTATCAAGATTATTCAGGTCACTTTGTGGTTTAGTTGAGGGTGCTGACAGAAAGTCTGAGTCGTGAGAGGAAGATGCTTCATGACACCAAGCGCCTTCTTCTTCCTCATTCGACTCGGCTGACAATGTTTCTGCTGCTTTTGGAGCCGGCAGTTCTTCGGTATGTGGTACTGGGCGTATTGCAGATGGAAGGTTTAGATACTGTAAAGTCCACTTCTTCTTTCTTGAAACTCCTTTCCTAATGGGGGACACCATGCAGAAATAGCAATTGGTAGTGTGATCAGTTGGCTCTCTCCAGGTCATTGGGACTGCAAAAGCCATAGATTGTCTCTTCTCATGCAACCACTGGGTAAGATGTGATGCACATGTATTGCACCATATGTGTGGAGCCCAATTCTTGTCCTGATCTCCTAGTCTGCAGCCAGAACTGTTATGACCTGGTGGTTAAGGAGCAACACTGATATGACCTGGTGGTTAAAGAGCAACATGGGACGAGCTCTGAGGAGGTGGCATCTATACTGACCGCAGTTCCTAATCCTAACACCAACACTAGTAATAGCCGTGGGATGTTCCTGTCTCTCCCTAGACACCTCGTCACAGCCTGAGAACTAACTACCCCTAAAGATGGAAACAGAAAGCTATCTTGCCTCAGAGAAAACCCCCAAAGGAAAGATAGCCCCCCACAAATATTGACTGTGAGTGGAGAGGGAAATGACATACACAGAAATGAAAACAGATTTTAGCAAAGGAGGCCAATACTAATCTAAATAGACAGAATAGGAAAGGTTACTGTGCGGTCAGTATTAAAAACTAAAAATCCATGCAGAGTTTACAAAAATGATCTCCACACCGACTCACGGTGTGGAGGGCAAATCTGCTTCCCCAGAGCTTCCAGCTAGCCTGAACAAATTATAATGACAAGCTGGACAAAAAGAAACATTACATGAGCTGAGCAATAAAGTCCACAATAAATGGACAACAAAGAACTAGCAAAAACTTATCTTTTGCTGAAATGGACAGGCCATAAGAGAAATCCAAGGAGAGATCTGAATCCAACCCAGAAAACATTGACAGCTGGCATGAACTGAAGACCAGAGCCAGGTTAAATAGCAAGGCCAGGAGAGACGATCAGTGAAAGCAGCTGCTACAGCTAAACTCAAGGAGCAGCAGTTCCACTCGAAACCACCAGAGGGAGCCCAAGGGCAGAACTCACAAAAGTACCATTCACAACCACAGGAGGGAGCCCAAAAACGGAATTCACAACACAGAACACAAGTTGTAGAGTTTCCTTACCATGGAAGTCAAGTTTCGCCTTTGTGACTCAAAAGTGACTTCTCCGCATATGTAGCAAAAATGATCCGCTTTTTTAATGCAAGAATGAGGCATATATGCAAAAACCTATAGAAACGTCAATATGCTAAGAAATCCTAAAAGTGTATACCTTACACAGAGAGCATTTATAAGTGTATACCTTACACAGAGAGCATTTATAAGTGTATACCTTACACAGAGAGCATTTATAAAAAGAGGTGATGTCACTGCAATTAGGATAACGTCATTGGAGCAGAGTCGGCGTTTTGTGATTGGTCGCCCTGAGATGATAGACTGTAGGCTCAACAGACTAAATAGAAGTAACTAACAAGCTACTAACAATGTAATGAGGAGGAAATGATAAAGACGCAATCGTCAAAAATAATCACAGCCTCCTCTGGATTATGGAAATTATAGCCAATCAGCATATTTAAGTATCAGATTCGTTTTCAGATACGTTCAACTGTTTTCGTCTCTGAACCAATTGTTATTATAAGTTTTCAAAGAATTTTTCTAAACCCTTGATTGACCCAAACATGAAAGGTTGGAAACTGTTTCAATTCTCAGAGTTTTATCTCTGCCCTAGATCTGAATTCCTCTTGATGTGGAGGTTGATGCCACAGAGATGGGGGTTGGAGTGATACTTTCCTGAGGTGCCTCATGTCTCGCACATCTAAGTCCTTCTCACTTCTCATGTTCATTTTCTCCTACACAGAAGAATGAGGACACAGGTAATCATTGCTAATTTAAGGGGCGTTTGAAGAATGGCGTCATATCCTGGAGGCTGCAAAGAGCGAGATTCTTGTAACCATAGACCACGAAAACCTCAGTTACCTTTGCTAAACAAAGACAATCTACTGTACATAGGTACACTCTGTTCTCCTCTAGGTTCAGTCTTGTGGGTAGGTTCAGATCTTCAGAGAGAATGCTCAGTCTTGTAGGTTTCCTTCTCAAGCTGATCGCTGTTCTTAGTTTCTGCAGTTGGACTTGTCCTTTCAGCCGTAGTTCTAGATTTCGTTGAGGAGATACGAGGATCTTGAGATTTAGCTTTCACTAATTTACCTCCTGTTAGCGCCTTCACAATTTTGGGTACATGTTCTTCAAGAAACTTCCTGAATTAATGGTGCCAATCATATGTCATTTTTGGTGGCCATCAATCTCCCGGGATGTCAGGGCTCACATCTCCTTCTGTGACGCTGGTGGTGGTGCCAATATGTCCCCTACTATCCCTGCCAGTCTCCTTATTCCAGATCCTACACTTCTCTCCATGGACTTCATTGCTGATCCTCCTATATTACCTGGTCATTGTGGATCATTTTAGCAAACAGTTTCATTTTGTGCTGCTGTCCAGGTGTCCTCCTGCCCCCAAAACTCTCCAAAATTAAGCAGGAATTTTATTTTCCCTTGCTTTTTTCCTCCTCTTCTCCCAAGAGCCATAACTTTTTTAGTTTTCCTACAACATCACCATATCAGGGCTTTCTTTTCGCAGGACAAGTTGTAGTTTTGAATGACTTCATTGATTTTTTTTTATACAATGTACAGAAAGATGGCAAAAATTTATATGGGAGGTTTATTTTGTTCAGGTCGGTGCGAATATGACAAAACCAAACAGGTTAAAAAAAGGTTCTGAATTTTGTAAAAAAAAAACAACTAGTAGAACGGTGATGTTGCCATTTTGCGAGATCCGAACCTTTTCTATTTTCCACCAATGTGAATGAAGGCATTAGTTCTTACTGGTAACACTTTCAGGCACACAGGGTGTTGTGATCACTAATGGGGTGACTTGATGCTAATAATGCTATCTGAAAGTTCTATCTTTGTTTTCCCAGAAAACCAGATCCTGAGGGTCTTTGGGACCCTCATATGGGGGTCTGTTACATACTGGAGTAACCCCATGTGCCATCCGTCTCCATGTCCCGGTGAGCTGTCCTGACAGTGGAGAACACACTTGGGTGGCACGTTCATCGGCATTGCTGTTGTTTTTCTGCTCCTGGCATGTTCATTCCGTTCTGATATCCTGGTTCCTGTCCTGACTCGTTTAGCTCCCACTATAAACCATCCTCGTGCCTGTGGATTGTGTCGCTGATCCTCATCTCCTGGTCTGACCTTGGCTATACCCCAGACAATGCTCATGCCTTTCGATTTTTCCCCTTTGTTCTGTCCCTCTAGAACTGACCAGGTTTATTAACCATTTTCTGCCAACTCGCTCCACCAGCCATCAACTACTGCATGGGCTCTGTTGTAAGTCCACATCCCTGCATAGATGTTAAGACCAGACCTGCCAATAGGAGTGGCTGATGCCAAGTCTGTCCCTGGAAGCCAGATTTAGAGTTACCAGGTTTCTGTCCCTCTGTAACTGATGCAGCTAGTAATCAACCATTCTTTGCCAACTCACTACACTGGCCAGCAGCTTTCCATGCATGTAACCTAGGTGGTCCTGTTGTAATTCCAGATCCCTGCATAGAGGTTAAGACCAGACCTGCCAAGAGGAGTGGCTGGTGCCAAGTCTGTCCTTGGAAGCCATATTTAGAGCTACCATTTTTGTGTCCCTCTGTAACTGATGTGGCTAACCAACCATTCTTTGCCAACTCGCTGCACTGACCAGCAGCTTCTCCATGCATGTAACCTAGGTGGTCCTGTTGTACGTCCAGATCCCTGAGGTTAAAGACCAGAGTGCCCCGGGGACCTGCCAAGTGGAGTGGTTAGTGCCAAATCTGTCCTTGGAGGCCACATTTAGAGCTACCAGATTTCTGTCCCTCTGTAACTGACCTGGCTTATCATTTGTTCTTTGCAAACTTGCGGCACCAACCAGCAACTACTCCATAGATGTACCCAACGAGGTCCTGCTGTAATCCAGATTCCTGGGTGAAGGACAAGGTGCCCCTGGGACCTGCTGAGCGGAGCCTCTAGCTCCAAATCTGCTGGTGGAAGCCATAATTAGAGTTGTCAGATGTCCACATGCAGCAATACAATGAGTCCTGCATGCTAAATATACCATGACACAAAAGGGGCAGGTAGTCTACCAGGGGCCGGATGTTGTTAGGATAGGTCATCATTATCAGAGTAGTGAAAAACCCCTATAAGAAGAGACCCCCCATCACTATTGCTGGATTCAACTGTATCTGTGGCTTTAAAATGCAAACATACTAGTAGTGGAGCTAAAGGGTGCAGGGTGCGTGACCGGCAATCACTGGTAGAGACTTGTGGTTAAGAAAACTGATTTCCTGTGACTTTCTCAAACTTTATTTCAGTTTCGATAGTTAAAGAGTAACCGCCATTTTATTTTGTTTTCCCCATAAATCATTAGTGCACGTGAAAATGAAAAACTTTGTAATATATATTATCTGGGAAATCTGCTTTTTTTTTTCTCCTCTTGGATCGATCTTTTATTCTCAAAATTCTAAATTTTTTTCATAAAATCTGTCTTTAGTTAATACAGATTTTCTTCTTACTGAAATATGAGATGACAGTTGGTGCTCATAAATGTCCATGGAGAATTATAACTGTGGTTTCAGTAGAAGATCCACCGTTCTCCATAGAACTTCAAAAGCACCAACTGTCAGGATATATCTCAGTAATGTCTCCGCTAAATACAGATTTTTCTCATGAATTGAAAGTAAAAGATGCGTCCAGGAAGAGAAAGAATCAGAGTTCTCTGATATATACAGTGAAGAACAAAGGGGTAACAATGTCCTGACCTTCTGACTCTCTGGCTATTTTCTTGGCCAAGAAACCGCTATGAATGAGCTAAATGATGCTGTTTCTCTTTTCTTGGGAAATCTTCTTCATGGCTGTAATGGATGGTGAGATATGGAGCCCGGAAGTCACAAGTCACAACATCGTTCCCCTCCTTTTCACTGTATGACAAAGCTGCTTGTGTTCACAGAACACTTGGAGCGATGGTTGCCCTTTAAGTCTTCAAGAACATCTATTCTGATCATTTCTATTAAATGTCATATTAAAAGCCGACAAGTAAGGGTTTCTGTTGATCTGGTTTCCTTGGAAAACTTCTGATAAAAACTCAAATATCCGCATGAGTTTTCCATCCCATGGAGCCAGTGTCGCATTGGGGTTGAGTAAGTCACTGACAGCATCCGTCAGCTCACCGGGGCTCTGTTTTGGTGCAGTGTGCTGTTTGGGCAGTATAGAATTAGTTTCTTGCCTCATAGAAACAATTCAAGAAGTTTCTTGAGCTTCAAGATAGTTACATTGTTAACATGGTCTTAAAGTCAAATGTCCATAAAGTGCAGTGAAGGAAATGATGCTGGGAGGATTGCAAGAAGGCTGCTAAAAACTCCTGCATCCTGGTAAAAAAGTCTAATTTGGCTCCGCTCTTCCAAAAAACCCCTTTTCATGTTCGCAAGCTGCCATCCTCCCATGTAGCTGGTGATTGGTGCTGCTTCCTCCAACCCAGGTCATATAGAATGGCATCAAGAAATGTTCATATATGGCACCCTAAAAATTACCTATGAAGCATCCGGGTATATAGGGTCACACTAGTATTAAACAGCGACTAAGTCCAGTGGAGTAAAGGTTATGGTCCGCATCCCTGGTGGGTTAAAGTTTGCATTTCTGGTGGTCTAGAGTAAAAAATTGAGTTCTGTATTCCTGGTGGTCTAGAGTAGAAAATGTAATTCTGCATTTCTGGTGATCTAGAGTAGAAAATGTAATTCTGCATCTCTGGTGGTCTAGAGTAGAAAATGTAATTCTGCATTCCTGGTGGTCTAGAGTGGAAAATGTAATTCTGCATCTCTGGTGGTCTAGAGTGGAAAATGGAATTCTGCTTTCCTGGTGGTCTAGAGTGGAAAATGGAATTTTGCATTTCTGGTGGTCTAGAGTGGAAAATGGAATTCTGCATTCCTGGTGGTCTAGAGTAGAAAATGTAATTCTGCATTCCTGGTGGTCTACAGTAGAAAATGGAATTCTGCATTTCTGTTGGTATAGAGTAGAAAATGTAATTCTGCATTCCTGGTGGTCTAGAGTGGAAAATGTAATTCTACATCTCTGGTGGTCTAGAGTGGAAAATGTAATTCTGCATTCCTGGTGGTCTAGAGTAGAAAATGTAATTCTGCATCTCTGGTGGTCTAGATTGGAAAATGTAATTCTGCATCTCTGGTGGTCTAGAGTAGAAAATGTAATTCTGCATCCCTGGTGGTCTACAGTAGAAAATGGAATTCTGTATCTGCAGTGGTCTAGAATAAAAAAAAATTCTGCATTCCTGGTGGTCTAGAGTAGAAAATGTAATTCTGCATTTCTGGTGGTCTAGAGTGGAAAATTAAATTCTGCATTTCTGGTGGTCTAGAGTGGAAAATTGAGCTCTACGTCTCTGGTGGTTGAGTGCAGTTAAGGGTTAGGGCTAGAGTTAGGTTTCTTTAATGTGTACAAAGAAAAGGAAAAATTACAGACAGGCAATATATATATATATATATATATATATATATATATATATATATATATATATATATATATATATAAATTATAAATCTTTATTGAAAAGCCATTCAAAACAGACATGGAATAAAAGATCCAAACAGAGAATAATAATGATAATAAAAAAATATTTATTTATTGTCTGTTTGGATCTTTAAAATTTTGTGTCTATTTTTAATAGCTTTTCAATAAAGATTTATTATACTTAAAAAAAAAAATTAATAATAATAAAAATAATAATATATATTTTATATTCCCTGTCTGGAATGTTTTTCTTTTCTTCATATTCCACTTGTGTTAATGCCTTGGGACAGTATATTTTGCTGTTTGTTTGCGTAATAGGTTTTGTGTAATGAGTAACTGAAAACTTAAAAAAAACATATAGGCTAAGTGTACATGCTGCGGATTCAAATGCGGAATTTTCCGCAGCAGATTTGCAAAATCCACAGTGAAAAACCGCTGCGGTTTTTACTGCGGATTTATCGCGGTTTCTTTTGCGGTTTCCTCTGCGGGTTTTCACCTGCAGTTTTCTATTGGAGCAGGTGTAAACCCGCAGCGGAATCCACACAAAGAATTGACATGCTGCGGAAAATAAACCGCTGCGTTTCTGTGCATTTTTTTCCACAGCATGTGCATTGCGGATTTTGTTTCCCATAGGTTTACATTGTACTGTAAACTCATGGGAAACTGCTGCGGATCCACAGCAAAATCCGCAGCGTGTGCACATACCCATATACTTTAGCTCTAACTTGCTTTAATTCTGGAAAACATCCTAAAGGGTTAACAAACTTCCCAGAGCAATAATGGGATTAAAATCTGTATTCCTGGTGGATAAAGGCAGTTAAGGGTCAGGGCTACAGTTCTTCTATTGGTTAATATGAGTATTCCTTGTGGAATTATTTATTATCAGTGCCTGAAACTTCCTAAGAAAAGGTGCCCTCCAATTCCTTAATTCCTTAAAGGGTATACGTCATTTGAATTTTAGAAATCAATATAATATACATGAAAATAAGGAACTTTGTGATATATCTCATCAGAGCAATCTGCATCTATTAGTAAAATTCAGTAAAAACAAAATGTTACATTACTGAGATTGGAGGTGACAATTGCTGCAGATAAGGTTCTATAAAGAGAGAGCAGGAGGAGCTAGTGGTAGAGCTCCTCCCCCTCTGGCCTCCATAGAATCTTATCAGTACCAACTGTTATCTCCTTTCTTAGATCTCTGTGATAAGATATATTACAAAGTTTCTTATTTTCACATGTTCTATTGATTTAGGAAATAAAAATTAAAGCGACAGCTGTACTTTAAGGTTCTCCCTAATTTCTGAGGTTGGGGTTTGAGTTCAGGGATAGTTATAGGTAACACCCTGATTATACAGAGTTTTTTTTAAGTGGCCTTTAAAGAATAGAGATTGTCACCTGCAAAATAATTATTGACATCCCAAACTTACAAAAATAAAGTTTTTAAACCTAAAAAGCCTTAATGAATTTCATTAGAGGTCCAAAGTTGATAACAGTATAAATAAAGGGTTTTAAACCCCTTAAAGGGAATCCGTCAGTAGAATCATCCTTCGTGAGCCATCTATATGGGCATGTAGGTCATGGGAAGCTGAATAAAATGAAACCTTGAAATCTGCAATCTGATGTTTTATCACAGAGAAATTCAAGTTTTTCTTAATATGTAAATGAGCTGTTAAGATCTATGGGTGTGGCATAGATCTCTCTGAGAATCTGCTTCTGGAGCTTAATTTACATGACAGGAGGCGTTACCAGTGTGAGACAGATAGTGACTGACAGCCTTTTCTCCACTGGTAACGCCCCTTTTCATTTATAATAAGCTCTAGAGGCGGAGTCTCAAGGAGCTTAGTGTTCCGCCCGTAGATCTTAACAGCTCATTTACATAGCAAGAAAAATGTTGATTTCTCTGGAATAAGAAGTCGTATCCCAGATATCAAGGTGTCATTTTATTCAGGATACCATGACATGCGTGTCTACACAGATGCTTAGGAGGGACGATCCTACTGACACATTCCCTTTAAAACCAACCTTAGTACTGAATAAATCCTTAAAAATCGATTTGAGATTTAAAAAAAAAAAAAAAAAAAGTGAAAATTTGCTGCTCAGCCTAAAAGCTATATTAGCATCCAAAAAAACCCCTCCAAACAAAAAGATATTTTTTTTTTAAATAAAAAATAATGCCAGGATCGAACATGAGGTAATTGTGAACTTTTTATTATCGGTGTGGAATAACTGATTTAAAAGCAGAGAAGTGAAATTTTGCAATATTTTTTTTTGTAAACTTCAGATACAAAAAAAGGAACAAAGTATCAACCATTTTTTTTTTTAATTACGGAAGCGTGAATTTGTTAAATTGATGTAAATGGCGGCAATAAGAAAGATGACCCCGATCATCGTAGCGGCAATATTCAGGCCGTAGGCGGTACCGGAGTGCTTGGCCGCCAATTCTGCGTTGTTTCGTTGAATGGCGTCGCGGCTCTGCGAAAAAAAAAATCAATAATGACATGAGAAGCATCAAGTCTGGTAAATTTAGAATTCTTTTAGAATTTTTGGTGATCCCAGTGGAATCTGGTAACTCCCGATTTTACCCTGATTTATCAATTGTAACTTTTTAAAAAAGTTTCGAAATTTGGCGCAACTTCATTACAGCTCCCTCCTAGTGTATTCTTGAGTATTCCAGTATTTTGATATTTTTGAAACTTTTTGCATCAATGTACAACTTTTCGCAAAAAGCTTTTCAAGATAGGAAGAAAGTTCACTTTTGATTTTGCGCCAAATGTATACATTTTTATGAATTTGGAGCCAAAAAGGCAACAAGCGATTCATGAATTATGACTTAAGAAATACATAAATGATGAATCGGGGTCTAAGTGTTACATCATTGGAGGATTGGGGATCTTGTCAGAGGTCACAGTTAAAAAACATATAGTGGAATAAGCAAAACTCCCAGCAGCACAGAGTATTTCAGAGAACAAGGGCATGATGGAACCTTCCATGATCCCTTTTTTTCTCCCTATAGTTATATATCTTCTTATTACTGCGCAGTTTTTAGATTTATTAAACAAAGCTCCGTCCTGTCTCCTATCGGTAAACATTGGTCTTGGCATCTTTTACTTATAAATGTTTAGAACAAAAGCTACAATAAAAGATCATAAAATAAACACACAAAAAAAGGCAAGACGAAAAGGAAAATGTTACAAAATTAAGAAAACGCTTGAAATAAAAAAACAAACAACGAAAAGACAACAATAAGTTAATAAAGCAAGGAAAAAAGGGTAACGAAACAAAAAATAAAAAAGAAATGAAACCAAAAATTCAATTACAAAATAAATGAAATGTTAAAGAAAAAATCAACAATGAGGAAATTGCAAAAATGAAATTAATTAATAACTAAAGAAAAGAAAGTTTTGCAGGAAAAGCAGAGAAGTTTTTTACTTTGGGAACTTGTGACCTTTTGTACTTTTTTATTGAGCAACTTTTTCCTTGAGTTCAATATTTACAATACATTTTTGTAGATTCTGCTGTGAATTACGCTTCAGGCTTAAAAAAAAAATATAAAAAAAAATACAATGATATCTCTGTTTCTGATTTCGCCACTCCAGATCTAATTCTATGCCATTCTTGGCACATGGTGACCTCCCGGAGTGACGCTTCATCACATGTGATCAACGCTGCCAACCAAAAATTCATAAATCCTGCAAATAATTTGATGATACTGACACAAACATAAAAAGCTACAGCTGAGGATGATGATGAAAAAGCTAAATAAAATGTTGACAGTGTTTGGTCTTTATGGCACAAGAACGCTGGGTTCTAGAAGGGTTAAATAATAAAAAATCTCCATTATAAATTAGGATCTTTTCGTAGTTACCTTGACGGAGAAGATGACAGCGGCCAGTCCTAGGGGCAGGCAGCAACAGATCAGGTTGATGATGGACCACACCAGATAATCCTTCTGTGGGGTCTGATAGGACACCGGCCCAGGCTGCATGCTCACCACATTTACAGTCGGCTGGTACATTTTCTTGCCGTCTCCTTCCATACGCAGTTGCAGTAGACTCGAGTGTAGCTCCTACTTCTGATTCTCGCTTTCTGCCATACTTGGTTTTATTTTTTAGGGAGGGGGGAGTTCTAGACAACGGAAATTCTTTGCAATATTATTCACAGCTTCTTAAAGAGCCCCTACACAATATACTTCTGTAATCAAAGACGAGTTTTTAAAAAACTACTTTTTGATAATTCCACATATAGGGCCCTGATATAATGTACAGCTGAGTATACCACCAGCACATACAGAAAGATCTATGGAAGTCCAAGTCTGAGGCTCCACAGGCAAAACAATTCCCAGAGCAACGGAGAGGAATCATAATTAACAGCAGATCAGAAAAAGTAATTAATGGGAGAATCCTTCTAAATGAAGGACTGACCCTGAATTCCCTCCTATATTATACTACAGAGCTGCACTCACTATTCTGCTGGTGCAGTCACTGTGTACATACATTACATTACTGATCCTGAGTTACATCCTGTATTATACCCTAGAGCTGAACTCACTATTCTGCTGGTGTAGTCACTGTGTACATACATTACTGATCCTGAGTTACCTCCTGTATTATACCCCATAGCTGTACTCACTATTCTGCTGGTGCAGTCACTGTGTACATACAGTGCATTACATTACTGATCCTGAGTTACATCCTGTATTATACCCTAGAGCTGAACTCACTATTCTGCTGGTGCAGTCACTGTGTACATACATTACTGATCCTGAGTTACCTCCTGTATTATACCCCATAGCTGTACTCACTATTCTGCTGGTGCAGTCACTGTGTACATACATTACATTACTGATCCTGAGTTACATCCTGTATTATACCCTAGAGCTGCACTCACTATTCTGCTGGTGCAGTCACTGTGTACATACATTACATTACTGATCCTGAGTTACATCCTGTGTTATACCCCAGAGCTGCACTCACTATTCTGCTGGTGCAGTCACTGTGTACATATATTACATTACTGATCCTGAGTTACATCCTGTTATACCCCAGAGCTGCACTCACTATTCTGCTGGTGCAGTCACTGGGTACATATGTTACATTACTGATCCTGAGTTACATCTATATTATACCCCAGAGCTGCACTCACTATTCTGCTGGTGTAGTCACAGTGTACATACATTACATTACTGATCCTGAGTTACATCCTGTATTATCCTCCAGAGCTGCACTCACTATTCTGCTGGTGCAGTCACTGTGTACATATATTACATTACTGATCCTGAGTTACATCCTGTGTTATACCCCAGAGCTGCACTCACTATTCTGCTGGTGCAGTCACTGTGTACATATATTACATTACTGATCCTGAGTTACATCCTGTTATACCCCAGAGCTGCACTCACTATTCTGCTGGTGCAGTCACTGTGTACATATGTTACATTACTGATCCTGAGTTACATCTATATTATACCCCAGAGCTGCACTCACTATTCTGCTGGTGTAGTCACAGTGTACATACATTACATTACTGATCCTGAGTTACATCCTGTATTATCCTCCAGAGCTGCACTCACTATTCTGCTGGTGCAGTCACTGTGTACATATATTACATTACTGATCCTGAGTTACATCCTGTGTTATACCCCAGAGCTGCACTCACTATTCTGCTGGTGCAGTCACTGTGTACATATATTACATTACTGATCCTGAGTTACATCCTGTTATACCCCAGAGCTGCACTCACTATTCTGCTGGTGCAGTCACTGTGTACATATGTTACATTACTGATCCTGAGTTACATCTATATTATACCCCAGAGCTGCACTCACTATTCTGCTGGTGTAGTCACAGTGTACATACATTACATTACTGATCCTGAGTTACATCCTGTATTATCCTCCAGAGCTGCACTCACTATTCTGCTGGTGTAGTCAGTGTACATACATTACATTACTGATCCTGAGTTACATCCTGTATTATACCCCAGAGCTGCACTCACTATTCTGCTGGTGCAGTCACTGTGTACATACCTGCATCTCAGATGATGTGTGAGGGGAAGGTTCAAGTATTATAAAATTTATCCTTTTGTGCTGTTTAGAGGGATGGAAGGTTATAGAAGGAGCAGAGGAGTCTTCACAGGTGTTTTGAGGGGCACAGAGGAGACAGGACTGGAGAGAACAGAGATCTCTGTATGAGAACAGATGTATCTGAAGGAGAACGAGGAGCCTAGAGAGGAAAGAAAGGCTGGAGAGGGACAGAAGAGGCTGAGGAAGCAGAATAATCTTTAGAAGACAGGGAAGTTAGTTTGGGGACAGAGTGGAATGGAGAGGACAGAGAAGTCTGGAGAATAGTTTGTAGGAGGATATATGAATTTTGAGAACAGAGGTGATTGGATGATATTGTGGAGACTAGTGCTTGGAGGAAGTCGCATCTTTTGGAGACATGACACAGTATTCTTGAGAGGGACAGATGTTTCTAGAAGGCAACAGAGGACTGTATAGGGGGTCTGAACAGATAAGTCTGGAGAAGACAGAGGTACCTGGAGGACAGCAGTGTCTGTGGGGGACAGAAGAGTCTCAAGACATAATAGTTTCTTAGAGGATACATAAGTATTTGGCAGCATCCAACTTTTCCCATATGGAGCCCAAACACATGTGACTGAGCTTTCATGTCTTAGGGGGAGACGTAGGGTTGCCAGAGTTTGTTGTCACTAGAAGGGAGAACCAGATTCCCATTTAATGTATATTTTCTATTTTGTTCTGTATTTATTAGTTTGGTCTGGTGCTGTATTTATGTTGTGCACTTGGTTCTGGTTCTGTATTAATGTGCATCTGGCTCTGTGCTGAGTATATGTCGTGCCCTTGGTTCAGGTGTTGTATTTTTGTTATAAGCTTTGAACTAAACCTGATTGTATCATACGAGCTCAGTTCATACCATAAAGACAGCACCAGAACCAAGCTCACAATATAAATACAGCGCAAAATTCAGTAGAACTTAATCTTATAATATAAATTATGTCATTATAAGATTGTTTTGTGCTGTATATATTGTAAGGTTGATTGTGTGCTGTATTTCTGTTATGAACTTGGTTCTGGTTCTGTATTTTCATTTTGAGCTTGGTTCTCGTTCTGTGTATATATTATGAACCAACCTCATATCAAACATTCATATAACACTTATAACAAAAATGACATAATATAACATTGTTTTGTGCTTATTTATATTATGAGCTTAGTTTTGGTGCTGTAGTTATGTCATGAGCTTTTTTGTAGTGTATTTGTAGTGTATTTGTGATCTGAGCTTGGTTCTGGAGCTTTACTTAGGTTTTAGCTTAGTTCTGGTGCTGTATTTAAGTGTTAGCTTGCTTCTGGTGCTCTAGTTAGTTGTGAGCATGAATATGGTCCTTATTTAAGAGGTAGCTTGGTTCTGCTGATTTATTTCACTGTTAGCTTGGTTCTTGTGCTGTCTTTAGGTTATTTGGTTGATTCCGGTGTTGTATTTTGATATTAGCTTGGTTCTGGTGCTTTATTTGTATGTTAGATTGGTTCTCTATTCAGTTGTTAGCTTGGTTCTGTTGCTTTATTTCAGTCTTAGTTTGGTTCTCTTGCCGTCTTTTGGTATTAGGTTGATTCCGATGTTGTATTTAGATAGCAGCTTGGGGATTTTATATATAACACTTTATTCACGGTCCTCTTGATATCATAATTAATGTCAATCTGTATTTATGTAATTCTTCTATGGTTGTTCAGTTGCCAATAACACAAAATTCTTTAGAAATTTGATCCAAGCAGCTTTAGTTTAGTGTCCCATGCAGGCTCAATGGACCAGGTACCCGTCCTTATCTGAACATTTGAAAAAGCTTCTTGATATAAGATGGATTGCAAGTGAGCGAAAGATTGGGGTCTACGACAGTGATGGAGTTAAAGGGATTGCCTCTTGTCAACTAGCTTTAGCCCACAGGCTCAGTGATGTATAATAAATCAATCTGATTTTATTTACCCTTCCTGTGCTGGTATTAATTACCTACCTTGTATAATATGACCGACGCCTCTCTCCTCGGCCATCTCCATACCCGTCTGCAGCAATCCACCCAGTCCTTCCATCTCTTCTCTCCCGCCCTCTCCCTGTTTTGGGTCTTTCAGTGCTGCCGCTGACTTCATTCCATGGGGGTAAAATGGTGTATGACGCACATCATCAATGTTAGAAACCTTGGTGTTTACAAGTAAATATTTTTGGAAAATTCACATTTTTATTTTCTTGGTCCCATTCTAATAAATCCTATGTGACTCCCTAGTGGTCAAAATGTTCACGGCGCCCCTAGATACATTTCTTGATCCTGATCAGCAGAATCAGGTTAATAAACACGGAGTGGTGTTTGTTTGTCATCAGCCGCGTGTTTGAAATCAAGTGAACCCAAACTTTGTATCTACTTTGCTTTAGTTCCGGTAACTCTCCCTAACTAACTCACTTTGTTTTTAAACTTTCTAATAAATTAACAAATTTCTTAAATGCTGTTTTGAGGACTGAGCTGTGCCGGATTAAAAATGAAGCGACTTTAGGAATCAATTCAGGTCCCTTTAGAAGTGAATTAGGTCCTAAAAATGGAGATGTTTAAATGTTCATGAAAGTTTGAAGAATTGCAGTAAAACTTACCAGTCTTGTAACATTACGAAAAGAGTTAAAAAGAGTTTTCAAAAATGAGACCATGAAAAAGTCAATTTATTGTACATATTCTTTATTCACTATGTCTGATATACAAGCAGAATTGTTGAAACTTTTTGAAAATTGTCTGAAAATTCCATTTTTATAATACAAGCAGAATGAATATTGACCACAATTTACCAATAATATAAAGTACAAAGCGTCATGAAATCTTGGTCCCAGTACAAGCGATTATCAGCCAAATACAACATAAAGGGACATACGTCCAGAATTTTTTGCATTTTTTTACAATTTTATTTCTATTTGTAAAGATCTACTTTCCTGTGGTGAAAAACATGATGATAAGGACAATAATTAGGATGACTCCAATTACTGTAGCAGCGATATTTAGGGCGTAGGCGGTACCGGAGTGCTTGGATGCCAGGGCTGCGTTATTCTGATTAGCGGCGTCGCGGGTCTGTGAATAAAAGGAATGATTTATTGATGGCACAAGAAGTGTAAAAGACTTGTTAATTAGATCTGTTTCTGCAAAACATTGGTGAAACTGTAGGAGTCATAATGAAAACATAACCAAGATGGAAACCATTAAAAGGAGAAAAAATCAACTCAAGAGCAAACTCCAAAAACTAAAAAAAGTATAAAAAAAAATCAGAATTGTATTAAATTCATCCAAGACATACAATAACTACCGTAATAAAAAATACTTAAAAGTGTAGAAACTTATTCCATTATATGCAAGGGTTCAATTATAATACTCCATCTATACTAACACCCAATCTCTAGGATCACAAATAATGAAAATATATTCAATAAGTTGCATTGGAGAAACAGTATAAATATGTAACAAAATAGCGAAGCATAAAAGCACAAATCCTTAGTAAATTAGGATCGAATATAAAGTAAACATTAAGCGCTATGTCATCTATTACCATACAAATCAGAGAAAAGGAGAACCGTACCAAGGGAGCGAAATCTGGGATAGACAATAAATTGGCCAGCGCCATACTGTGCATGTCAACTCAGCTTGTGATGAATGATAGATAGGTGAGTGTCAGGAAATAGGAAAGTTCTGATTACTTCACTTACACATACAGAGCTCTTAGCTGCAGTTTCCTCTGCCTGCCAACACAAGGCTGGAATTCTAAGCCACTTTTTCTCCCTCCGCCTGTGTGTATAATCCTATACTTCTTCCTCCCCCCTCAGGAATTTTTATGGCTCTGTGCACCCACAGACAAGTCTCCTTACACTTCTCATTTCCCCCTCCCACCAGATACTGGCTAAAACTGGTACAGAAAGCATGGGAATCTATTGTTCTTTTAAGGTTATTTATAGTGGCACTGATCAGGGCTAGAGATATAAGGATTATATATTCCGGACGTCCATCGAGAGATCTATAACTCCCTGAAACCACTAGAAGCTAAACTCAACGAGTACAAGGAGTGGGTTTCTCTGTAAGCGGGTCATGTAACTACACCGTGTTTACACTTAAAAGAATCCCCCCGATGGGGTGCACATCTTGATCATTGTGTCTTTCTTATACGAGGTTCATACAGCGAGCTATGTATAAAAATGGTTGCCATAACTCTAAGAAAAGAGGAGGATTCAGCCTCTAAGTGAGGTCACCACAGGGGTAGTGCCTTGGTTTTAGGCCGGGAAATAAGTGAGTGAAGCAGCAGTCTTCACGTGTCTTTTGTCCGGGCCTAGCTGCTATACAGATGTGTGATATGCATCTAGATGTGTCCCTCTGAGCACATGGGCAGCCAGGAGATGGAATGATCTGAATGAAATGTAACTGTTTTTTCAACTTTAAACCCATTTTATTTGTAATTGTATTGTACATACGATATTTGTCTTCTTTATAATATCTTTGTATACTTCTGTAAACACTGCTCCCTTTTTTGGAGTAAAATATATAAAATTACTAGCCTTGTCTCTCCTTGCTCTATAATGTACTGTCCTCTGAAGTGAATTACACTACTAATTTGGGTTGGCTCCAGACCCGTTAATAATTAAGAAATCCGAGCTGGTGGCAGCGGATTTGTACTGTGCGTTTGGGAGTCTTTGTAGCGACTGGTGGCGTTGATAATTATTGTTCCCTCCTGAGTGGGAGTAGTTATATCGCCCTTGCTGCAGTGTGCCCCTTAACCAGTACATAGAAGGCAGCCTTTCTGGTGACTAATTATCCTAGGTGCAGTATCTGGTCTGACCTGGGGATAAGGGGGGCACCAGAGAGCTGCAAGTTCCAAACCGGAACTGGGAAGTAGGATATAGATAAATCCCCTTCAGAAAGAACCAGGGGCAACCAAACAACCCCGGTTCATGACAAATTGGTGTGAGTTGTGGGGATGATAAAGGTACCCTCCCCGTGAACCGTGGCAGCGAGGTACCACCCAAATTACCCCAATCTAAATAGGAGATAGGCTGAAGCCAAATGTAATCAAATCGGGGATTGGTGGAGAAAATTTACCTACACGTTTCGCCCCCTCAATTTGGCTTTGTCAGGGGTACAGTGAAAATGCATGCATTGTCTATTTATAATGAAATAATACAGTAATTACCAAATGCTTGTCAAGAGAAGGTGAAAAAAGGGCATTGTGAAAACCTTGTCCAGAAGTATCAGCGTGCGCTTGTGCAAGAGTTATTAGTAGGGATTAGCACAAGGGCACATGCGTCATAATGTCATAAGTCAGATACAAAGTGAATGAGCGTCAATGTGATGGCGCCCGGTGTTATATGCTCACATTACCATTCGTCTCTATTATTAATTAGCGCAGTAATTGGCAACAATCACTGCAAGTGCGAATGCGCAAAAGTGTTATAAGTGAAACCTAAGCCTGAAGAGAAGAACGCCATTACAATCAAACCAAGTGTAGGCAACACTAAAAGCCTTCCGGCTCATGAAGAAAAGTGCAAACCCTAATAGACAGTTCATCTGATTGTCCATGAGTGCCCGAGGGAAATCTGCTTTATGGAAGGCTTTTGAAACTTGCAATCTCTTGGGAATAGGGCAGGTCTTCCATGTAAGTTGCCATGTGTGCATTCACATCATGGATGGGGGTATGCTGATTTCAGTAATGAAGGAGAAAGTCTTGTGGGAGGAGAGATTAATGGGAGGAAAAAGATTTTCCACAGCGCAGAGAATTTCAGGAGAGGAGTCTGTTGATCTCAGGGAAGGTCATTGGCCGAGAGTTAGAAGAGCAGGGGAGAAACCACATAGTACAGCAAGCAGAGCACTGAGCAGCACAGAGGATTTCAGAAGGACGGACAGTACATGTATATGTGGGCTCAGGAGCTGAGCCTGCGCTATTCCCTCTGGGAGTCAGCTGAAACTCTGATTTATAACACAGAGGCTGCTGCAGTGAATGCTGTAAAGATAAACTTAAAAAAAAAAAAAAATACAATTGAAGATTTTATTTTCTAATTAAGCCTTCAAAAAAAAAATCCTGTAAAGTTGAAAATAAAGTAAAGACACATCATCATCATCATCACCTCCTCTGTCACTTTTGCCACACCCAGCATTGTTTGTATGCCATCCCAACCTCCTGGCATGGCGTTGGCGTCTTCTCTTATGTCACCGCTGAAGCCAGTCGGAGGCACTGTGATCGGTGGCAGCGGCAGAAGAGGTGAGTATTTTATTTGATTTCATTTGTTACTGAAGTTGACAAGTAAATCAGCAGACTTGGGGCAGATTATCATCTGTGGATTTACCTGCAGATACTCCTACTTCTATATTAACAGAGACATTAAAAAGTTCTGGCTCTTAGAGAGCGACAATAAGAAAAATGGAAGCAAAAAATTGAAAAATTTGGCACAAGATCACCTGGTTCTGGAAAGGTTAAATATTGGATAATCACTCAGAGAATTGTGGATTTTTACCTTGACGGAGAAGATGACAGCGGCCAGTCCTAGGGGCAGGCAGCAACAGATCAGGTTGACGATGGACCACACCAGATAATCCTTCTGTTGGGTCTGGTAGGACACCGGCCCGGGCTGCATGGTCACCACATCGGAAGTCGGCTGATACATTTTCTTATTGTCTCCGTCCATGCGCAGTTGCTGTAAACTCCAGTTTCTTCCTCTGCTCTGCGCACTCTGCTGTGCTCAACTTTTTGTGTAAGGGGGAAGATCAACAGGATGGGAGTTTATTACATTATTTTGATTGACTTCTTAAAGGGCCCCTGTTATTGGCTGTTACTACTGAGCTTGTCAGGAAGGGAGGGATGATGGTGCAGTCACTGTGTACATACATTACATTCATTACATTACTGATCCTGAGTTACATCCTGTATTATACCCCAGAGCTGCGCTCACTATTCTGCTGCTGCAGTCACTGTGTACATACATTACATTACTGATCCTGAGTTACATCCTGTATTACAGGGCTGCCACTAGAAATTTCGGGGCCCCATACTGGCAAAATTTTCGGGGCCCCCTTGAGACTCCACCCTGGCTCCACCCCAGCCCCGCCTCCACGCTCCACCCCTCGAACTGGCCACAGTCCCACCGCTCTCTCTTGGAAAATCTCCACTTCTCACCTATCACACATTGACAGTTCCTATCACCAGATCACACATATAGCTGGCAGCTTTTGTTTTGGCCAAAAGATTTTTTAAGCCACCAAAATGACAAGGTAGACACTTTTGGCCAGGCCCTACTCTACTGTAACCTATTAAATATTTGTTAAAATATGCAATACAATTTAGGTATATTTTTATTTATTTTTCAATTTTTAAAATGACCTATAATACCACATACAAGGAACAAATACCACAGCACTATGACCAGACACCATATTACCACCACAGTGACCGAATAATATCAAATACAAGGAACAAATACCACAACACCATGACCAGACCACATATTACCACCACATAGTGACTGAATACTACAATACTGATCAGTAATAAAAAACACCTCACAATACTATCACTATAAGTTACATAGTTACATAGTTATTAAGGTTGAAGGAAGACTGTAAGTCCATTTAGTTCAACCCATAGCCTAACCTAACATGCCCTAACATGTTGATCCAGGGGAAGGCAAAAAAACCCCATGTGGCAAAGAGTAACTCCACCATGGGGAAAAAAATTCCTTCCCGACTCCACATACGGCAATCAGACTAGTTCCCTGGATCAACGCCTTATCAAGGAATCTAGTGTATATACCCTGTAACATTATACTTTTCCAGAAAGGTATCCAGTCCCCTCTTAAATTTAATTAATGAATCACTCATTACAACATCATACGGCAGAGAGTTCCATAGTCTCACTGCTCTTACAGTAAAGAATCCACGTCTGTTATTATGCTTAAACCTTCTTTCCTCCAGACGTAGAGGATGCCATTATACACAGAAGATCTGTACTTAGTATGCAGTGTCTGTGTACAGGTAATACAGCGATCACTGGTGACATTATACACAGGAGCTCTGTATATAGTGTACAGTGTAGTGTCAGTGTATAGGTAACACTGACTCACCAGTGACGTCTCTAGGTGAAGTCCTTCATCTTTCATCCAGAACAGATCGCCATCACTTCATGCAGCCAGGACTCGTTTCTGCAGGGAATAACACAGTTATCTCGAGTTCCGCTTGCAGAACACATTACTTAATTTTCCCAACTTCTACATTACACCACATGAAGAAGGCAACATAGTATCACTGTACACAGTAACAGGACCGCCCCCCATTTAAAACCGTATACTCAAAAAATAAAATAAATACATCACTGCAGTAATAATATCCCTTAATTAGCCCCTATGGTAATAATATTTGCCATCCTAGCCCCCGTGTGTCTCATTCCTGGCATCAGCCATATGTTCTCGCATCCTGCCCTAATGAGTATCCATTCTGCCCCATATGATCTCCCCATCCTGCCCCATCTGTCTCCATCGTATCCATCCTGCCCCATAATCCTGCCCCATCTGTCTCCAATCCTGCCCCCAGTGTCTCCAATCATGCCCGTATCACCATTCTGCCCTGTCTCCAATCATGTCCCCTGTGTCTCCATTCTGCCCCATCTGTTTCCAATCCTGCCCCATCTGTCTCCAGTCATGCCCCAGTGTCTCCATTCATGCCCCGTGTCTAGCATACTGCCCCCCTGTCCAGCATTCTGCCCCCGTGTCCAGCATTCTGCCCCGTGTCCAGCATTCTGCCCCCGTGTCCAGCATTCTGCCCCTGTGTCCAGCATTCTGCCCCTGTGTCCAGCATTCTGCCCGTGTCCAGCATCTCCTC
Source organism: Ranitomeya variabilis (assembly GCF_051348905.1). Taxonomy (NCBI): domain Eukaryota; kingdom Metazoa; phylum Chordata; class Amphibia; order Anura; family Dendrobatidae; genus Ranitomeya; species Ranitomeya variabilis. The sequence goes on from NC_135235.1 coordinate 234,165,791, forward strand.
TGCCCCTGTGTCCAGCATCTCCTCTGCCCCTGTGTTCAGCATTCTGCCCATCCCCTGCATCTCCTCTGCCCCTGTGTCCAGCATTCTGCCCCTGTGTCCAGCATCTCCTCTGCCCCTGTGTCCAGCATCTCCTCTGCCTCTGCGTCCAGCATCTCCTCTGCCCCTGTGTCCAGCATCTCCTCTGCCCCTGTGTCCAGCATCTCCTCTGCCCCTGTGTCCAGCATCTCCTCTGCCCCTGTGTCCAGCATACTGCCCCTGTGTCCAGCATACTGCCCCTGTGTCCAGCATACTGCCCCTGTGTCCAGCATACTGCCCCTGTGTCCAGCATCTCCTCTGCCCCAGCATGTCCAGCATTCTGCCCCCGTGTCCAGCATACTGCCCCCGTGTCCAGCATTCTGCCCCCGTGTCCAGCATCTCCTCTGCCCCTGTGTCCAGCATCTCCTCTGCCCCAGCATGTCCAGCATTCTGCCCCCGTGTCCAGCATACTGCCCCCGTGTCCAGCATTCTGCCCCCGTGTCCAGCATCTCCTCTGCCCCTGTGTCCAGCATCTCCTCTGCCCCTGTGTCCAGCATCTCCTCTGCCCCTGTGTCCAGCTTTCTGCCCCCGAGTCCAGCATTCTGCCCCCGTGTCCATCATCTCCTCTGCCCTTGTGTCCAGCTTTCTGCCCCTTTGTCCAGCATCTCCTCTGCCCAGCTTTCTGCCCCTTTGTCCAGCATTCGGCCCCTGTGTCCAGCATCTCCTCTGCCCCAGCATGTCCAGCATTCTGCCCCCGTGTCCAGCATACTGCCCCCGTGTCCAGCATTCTGCCCCCGTGTCCAGCATCTCCTCTGCCCCTGTGTCCAGCATCTCCTCTGCCCCTGTGTCCAGCATCTCCTCTGCCCCTGTGTCCAGCTTTCTGCCCCCGAGTCCAGCATTCTGCCCCCGTGTCCATCATCTCCTCTGTCCCTGTGTCCAGCTTTCTGCCCCTTTGTCCAGCATCTCCTCTGCCCAGCTTTCTGCCCCTTTGTCCAGCATTCGGCCCCTGTGTCCAGCATCTCCTCTGCCCCAGCGTGTCCAGCATTCTGCCCCCGTGTCCAGCATACTGCCCCGGGCAACCTCCCCCCCCCCCCCCCCCCCCGGATCGCCGCTACCAAAAAAAAAAAAAACTTCTTACCTGGCCATGTGCTCCTGCGGCGGGCGAAGCTAACTTCCTCCACGCAGGTGAAGGACGCACTCGCCGGCGGATGACGATTATGTCAGACGCCGGTGAAGTGCACACTGCGGTCGCTCAAGTCTGCTGCCAGCCTCCGACTGGCTGGCGGCGGCTGTTAACTATTGACGTGCGGGCAGGGGCCCGCTCATCAATAGTGTGCCGCAACGCCTGCAGGGGGGGGGCCCAGTGAGCAGATTAGACGGGGCCCGATGCGGGCCCCCTCTGCCCACCGGGCCCCATACGCCAGTCATGGCTGTAATGCCCTGATGGCAGCCCTGCTGTATTATACCCCAGAGCTGCACTCACTAGTCTGCTGGTGCAGTCACTGTGTACATACATTACATTACTGATCCTGAGTTACCTCCTGTATTATACTCCAGAGCTGCACTCACTATTCTGCTGCTGCAGTCACTGTGTACATACATTACATTACTGATTTATCCATAAGGTGCCAACCTCTATGACTAGGTAGAAGCACCTATAGGGATTATTAGGGCACACTAGTAGTGATTGTTAAGTGCCCAATTTACCCTTTATCTAATAGGGCATTACATTTAAGTGCTTATACCTGCCCTTTATTTAACAACTGCCCTAACTGAAGTCACCAATGACGTACTAACCGACAAGAGCAAGCGACACTACTCTGTCCTCCTCCTCCTGGACCTGTCTTCTGCCTTCTACACTGTGGACCACTTCCTCCTGCTACAGATTCTCTCATCTCTCGGCATCACAGACTTGGCCCTGTCCTGGATCTCATCATATCTAACAGACCAAACATTCAGTGTCTCTCTCTCCCACACTACCTCCTCACCTCGCCCCTTGTCTGTCAGTGTTCCTCAGGGCTCAGTTCTAGGACCCCTTCTCTTCTCCATCTACACATTCTGCCTGGGGCAGCTCATAGAATCCCACGGTTTGCAGTACCATCTCTACGCCGATGACACATATATCTACCTATGCGGACCTGACCTCACCTCCTTACTCTCCAAAATCCCACAATCCCACACTGTCTGTCTGCTATCTTGGTCTTCTTTTCTGCTCGCTTTCTAAAACTGAACATGGACAAAACAGAATTTATCATCTTTCCCCCATCTTACTCTACCCCTCCACCAGACCTATCCATCAATGTCAATGGCTGCTCACTTTCCCCAGTCCCGCATACTTGGTGCCTCGGGGTGTTCCTCAACTCTGCCCTCTCTTTCAAGCCTCATATCCAAGCCCTTGCCTCCTCCTGCTGACTCCAACTCAAAACATTTCCTGGATCCATAGATTTCTTGATCAAGGAACTGTAAAAATGCTTGTGCATGCCCTTATTATCTCCCACCTCGACTACTGCAACCTCCTACACTCTGGCCTCCTCTCTAGCAATCTTGCACCACTCCAATCTATCTTAAACTCTGCTGTCCGACTAATCCACCTGTCTCCCTGCTATTCCCCGGCATCTCCTCTGTCAAGCCCTTCACTGGCTTCTTATTGTCTAGAGGCCCCATTTCAAAACCCTAACTATGACATACAAAGCTATCCACAACCTGCCTCCTCCATAGATCTGCGACATGGTCGCCTGGTACTTACCTACATGCAACCTTTGGTCCTCACAAGATCTCCTTCTCTATTCCCCTCTTATCTCTTCACTTATCGACTTCTTTCGTTCTTCCCTATACTCTGGAACTCTCTACCCCAACACATCAAACTCTCGCCTACCTGTAAGAGGGTGGTGCTGTTATGGACAGTAACACGCTGCCACTTTAAGAGACAGCACCCCCTTGTTTTGTGTGATGGAATGTTCTGCTTTTCCCTGCTTAGATTGTGACGATGAACTGCCCGAGAATAAGGGGGGGGGAGTTGAGCCTGAGCTGCCTGTGAGAGGAGAAGCTTCTAGAGATCTGTGTGTTGTTTTGCTACAAAGGTCCCAGGCTGGGACAGAGTGAACTTCTGAAATTTGCAAGACTTTACAGCAAAGGTGGCTGTTCTGTGCTAGTTTGTGAAGCCACGAAGATACTGAGAAGGGGACTTACAGTATCCAGAAGCAAGGAGAAGACCACGCTTCGCAGAGCTGACAGGAATCCGTGCGCACCACCGTGTTGGACTTCTGAGGGCCCCCTGGGACTGGACCTGTGTCCCCAACATCACCGTGAGTCTGTTCCTGTATGGTGCACCAGTTAGGGCCTAGTGCAGGCTTCAGTAGTCAGAACACGGTAGCCGTGTGGCCTGCGTAGTAAAGGCCAGGGAGGTTATACATAGAGTAGTATCGATATTTGTTTTATTGTTTAAAGTTGCTTGTGAGACAAATTCTGAGTTTGTAATTGTTGAAGCACCGTGCTATTTTACGGACAAGATAACTCATGTGCATTATCTTTTGCTATTGTAAACCCCTGTTTGCATCTTCCTTGTTCCTTCCATTCCCTGTCTCCCAATAAATCTACCCTTTGTTGTTTGCACCTCATCTTGTGTACAGTAGTCTTCCTGCACCGTGGTGGTCCCCTGGCCATCGCTTCAAGTGGTGCTATGCGTCTGGGGTGATGCGTGTCCAGGGTGCCAATTCCAGAGCGGACCCAAACCATCAAGAGGTGCTGGTCCAGGTAGTGCAAGACTTGCAGCGGTCTCTTGTTAACGTGCAAGACAAACTGACCCAGATGGAGCGAAGAGTGGGGGAACTACAAGAGACTGACCCACCATACTCATGCAACCATTCTAAAGCCCGATCGACAAGGGATCAGTGCGAACAAGCCCTCTCCCGTCAGGCATTGGAGGCACGAGGACAGGCTCAACGTACCCCCCAGCGAAGAGGAGGCATTCAATGCTGGGAGTGTGGAGGACGGGGGCACCTTGCCAGAGACTGTCGGAACTATACTCAAGGCCAGCGGAAGCCGTCGTTAAACTACCAACCCCCGCAGTAGTGCGGCACTCTGCGGGGGAGGCGAGAAGAGAGGCCGCTCCATATCATAACGAACAATTGATTGCTTGTAGCACCATCCTACGTGCTGAATTTGAAGGAGTTCTGGTGGATTGCCTGGTAGATACCGGGTCACAAGTGACTACGATGCCCGTAGCGTACTTCAAGCAGCATTTCCAAGACCTGGCCAAGCCAGAAAAAGAGACATTGATTCGGTTGTTTGCTGCCAACCAACAACCGATTCCTGTCACAGGGGTCGTGTGGATGAATATTTGAATCTGTGGGCAAGAAGTTGGGAGAAAAGGGATCCTGCTAGTCCCTGAGCCTATCAAGGAAGATGTGCCTGTAGTGCTGGGAATGAATATCCTACGTGAACTCGATCAGATTATGTTTACCAAACGGGGACCTGGATATTGGAAGAAGGCTACTCCCCATAAGCCTACTCAGGAAGCCCTTCAACGACTGATCCGCGTCTGTGGGACGCAGAAGAGTGTGCCATCTTATCAGATGGTAGGGGTCATCAGGGCTCCTGGTAAAGAACCTGTAATCCTACCTCTCGAGCGAGAAACTATAGTATACCTTCCAGTGGGGACTCACCGCAACCTTGATGGGTTAGAAGTGGTTGTTCAGCCTGTGGTAGGCGGAGGAGTGGACCAAGAAGTCATGATAGCTCGTACGATAGCTGTGGTCCAGCGAGGACATGTCCCCATAAGAGCTTTGAATGTGGGCCCCGGGGAGGTCACCTTGCCACGAGGGACAGATCTGGCCCTGGTGTACCTACATAAAGGTGAAGTGGTGAGTCAGAAGGAGATGTCTTTATCACTGAAAGAAGGTGCGGGGTGGACCCTAGCAGTTGCTGCAGGGGACGAAGAGACGCCATCCCCGGAGTGGAGTGGACGGGTCACCTTTGATCAAATGGAAGTGGATGTGAAGGCTCTGGGCCCTGAGCGTGTGAAAGCAATAGAAACTACGCTGTGGGAAAATCAGGCCACATTCGCCCGTCACGCCGAAGATTTCAGCTGTACTGAAGCCATCACGCATGAGATACCGAATGGGGAAGCTCGTCCAATTCGAGAATGATACCGGCAGATCCCGCCCAAGATGTATCAAGAGGTGAAGACATTACTGAGGCAGATGCTGGATTCAGGAGTGGTGCAGAGTAGTCAGAGCCCTTGGGCAGCCCCGGTGGTGCTCGTCAAGAAAAAGGATGGGACCATCCGGTTCTGTGTAGATTACAGGAAACTCAATGCCTGCACTGTTCGAGACTCGTATCCATTGCCCCGCATTGAGGAATCCTTGACAGCGTTGGGGAAAGCCAAGTACTTCTCCACCCTGGACCTAGCAAGCGGATACTGGCAAGTAGCTGTGGCAGAGAAAGACAGAGAAAACCGCCTTCATCCTCCCTATGGGGCTGTTCGAGTTTAACCGGATGCCCTTCGGGCTCTCCAATGCCCCAGGCACCTTTCAACGGCTGATGGAAAAGTGTTTGGGAGATTTAAATTTTGAGGCTACCCTGATCTATCTGGATGACATTATTGTGTTTTCAGCCTCATTCGAAGACCACCTTGCCCGGCTTGGACAGGTACTCGGAATACTGCGGGCTCATAACCTGAAGGTGAAGCCAAAAAAATGCCACCTCTTCAAGAGAGAGATCGAGTACCTAGGCCACATAGTGTTACAAGATGGAGTTCTACCCTCGCCAGAAAAAGTGGCTGCTATCCAGAAGTGGCCAGTCCCTCAAACAGTGAGAGAACTCCAGGCCTTCCTGGGACTCGCTGGGTACTACCGCCGGTTTGTTAAAGACTTCGCGAAGGTGGCAGGTCCTCTCAATGAGTTGCTGAGGGGGACCGCGGGAGTGCCGAAGACTCAGCGCATCCCCTGGGCACAGGGACAACACGAGGCCTTCCAGGCTATAAAGAATGCCCTTACTTAGGCCCCGATTTTGGCCTACGCAGACTTCGATTAACCGTTCCTGTTGTACACCGATGGTAGCCTTCATGGACTCGGTGCAGTACTTTCTCAGATACAGGATGGACATGAGAGTCATCGGGTATGCTAGCAGGTCCCTGCGAGACAGCGAAAGAAACCCTCACAATTACAGCTCCTTCCGGTTAGAGCTCCTGGCCCTGGTGTGGGCCATGATAGAGAAGTTTGCGGGCTTTCTGACAGGTACCAAGGTTCAAGTTCGAACAGACAATAATCCCCTGGCCCACTTTGAGAATGCTAAATTGGGGGCCTTGGAACAACAGTGGGTGGCTCGCCTAGCCAAGTTCAACTTTACCATCCGTTATCGCTCTGCTACCGAAAACGCAAATGCTGATGGGCTGTCAAGAGTGACTGTGTAGACTCCAGTGGGAGATCTTGATGAGCAACTTGAAGAGGAAGAAACCCCAGACTTTAATAAGTTTAAGCCCCCAATGGTTGCGGCCCAGTCAAGAAGGGAGGCCTGCGCATTACCCCGGTCCCTGGGGAGAACCAATGAGGAATGGGGACACGTTCAGGATGAAGACGAAGGGCTGAGACAGATGAAATGGTGGGTAACGCAAAAGCAGAAGCCTGGCAAACAAGAGAGAGATCATCTGGACTCCGAAATGAGGAGTGTGTTGCACCAGTGGGATAGACTGGAAGTGCGAGAGTCAGTACTATATGGTAAGAGGCAACAGCCAAAAGATATGGAAGTAAGGTGGCAAGTGGTCATCCCAGGAAGAATGGCTCAAGAAATATCTAAAGAAGCCAGACAGTGGCAGTGTGGTCTGTCTGTTTTTACACCTTTGTTGCCTCCTCCATTACACTTTTACCCTGATGCTGTGATGGCCGAGGACGACCATTATTAAGAAGGGAGGCATGTAAGAGGGTGGTGCTGAAATGGACAGTAACACGCTGCCACTTTAAGAGACAGCACCCCCTTGTTTTGTGTGATGGAATGTTCTGCTTTTCCCTGCTTAGATTGTGAAGATGAACTGCCCGAGAATAAGGGGGGGAGTTGAGCCTGAGCTGCCTGTGAGAGGAGAAGCTTCTAGATATCTGTGTGTTATTTTGCTACAAAAAAGGTCCCAGGCTGGGACAGAGTGAACTTCTGAAATTTGCAAGACTTTACAGCAAAGGTGGCTGTTCTGTGCTAGTTTGTGAAGCCACGAAGATACTGAGAAGGGGACTTACAGTATCCAGAAGCAAGGAGAAGACCACGCTTCGCAAAGCTGACAGGAATCCATGCGCACCACCGTGTTGGACTTCTGGGGGCCCCCTGGGACTGGACCTGTGACCCCAACATCACCGTGAGTCTGTTCCTGTATGGTGCACCAGTTAGGGCCTAGTGCAGGCTTCAATAGTCAGAACACGGTAGCCGTGTGGCCTGCGTAGTAAAGGCCAGGGAGGTTATACATAGAGTAGCATCGATATTTGTTTTATTGTTTAAAGTTGCGTGTGAGACAAATTCTGAGTTTGTAATTGTTGAAGCACCATGCTATTTTACGGACAAGATAACTCATGTGCATTATCTTTTGCTATTGTAAACCCCTGTTTGCATCTTCCTTGTTCCTTCCATTCCCTGTCTCCCAATAAATCTACCCTTTGTTGTTTGCACCTCATCTTGTGTACAGTAGTCTTCCTGCACCGTGGTGGTCCCCCGGCCATCGCTTCATACCACGGAAAACTTCCAAAGGAACCTGAACACTCACCTCTTCCAACAAGCCTACAACCTGCAGTGATCCTCAACCTACTGAACCACCGCACAACCAGCTCTACCTGACTTCCCCACCATCATAATGGGTGACTTTAATATCCCTACTGACACCCGCCAGCCAACAGCCTCCAAGCTCCTGGCCCTTACCTCATTATTTGGACTCACACAGTGGTCCTCCACAGCCACCCACGCAGACGGACATACACTAGACCTCATCTTCACCCGCCTCTGTTCCTTATCTAGTCTCACAACCTCTCCCTTCCCCCTATTTGACCACCATCTATTGACCTTCTCATCCTTGTCCTCCTCACCTGCCCCCCATGTCCAGTCATTACCACATCCTCGCAGAAACCTTGCACACCTAGACATTCACAGACTCTGACTCTCTTCTACCCCTGTCCTCCATATCTTCACTCTACGACACGGACAGGGCAACCGCTTTCTGTAACTCCACCCTCACATTAGCCATAGACTCAGTCGCCCCTCTCATGCATGGCAAAGTGCGACAAATTAATAGGCAACCCTGGCATAACAACCTCACCAAAAAACTCCGACAAGCATCCAGGGTCGCGGAGCGGCGTTGGAAAAAAACATGCCTGCCAAACTTCACTGCTTTCAAACAAGCTACACTTGCCTTCAATCTAGCCCTCACTTCTGCTAAACAGACCTATTTCACTAACCTTGTATCTTCACTATCCTACAACCCAAAACAACTGTTCAGCACATTTAACTCTCTCCTCCACCCACCACTGCCACCTCCAACTCCCCTCATCTCTTCTGAGAACTTTGCCACCTACTTCAAAAACAAGATCGACCAAACAAGGCAAACCTTTACTGTTCCACCACCCCAACCACCCAATATACCAGACGCCTGCCCTTCCCTAATAACTTCCCTCTCCAACATCACTGAAGGAGAACTTACTCATCTCCTTTCACAATCACACCTCACCACCTGTGCACTTGACCCCATCCCTTCCACCTGCTCCCCAACCTCACTAACATGCTCATTCCAGCCCTAACCCATCTCTTCAACCTATCGTTATCTTCTTGTACCATCCCCTCTGCCTTCAAACATGCCACCATCACACCCATCCTCAAAAAAGCTAACCTTGACCCAACTGCTATGCCCAGCTATCGCACCATATCACTGCTCCCCTTTGCTTCCAAACTCCTTGAGCAGCACGTCCATGCTCAAATTTCCTCCCACCTCTCATCTAACTCTCTACTTGACAACCTCCAATCTGGTGTCCGCCCCCACCACTCCACCAAAACTGCTCTGGCCAAAATTACTAATGACTTACTCACAGCCAAAGCTAACAGACAGTTTTCCATCCTCCTCCTTCTCTACCTGTCCTTTGCTTTCGACACAGTCGACCAATGCCTACTGCTACAGATTATTTCTTCCCTTGGCATCAAAGGCCTTGTCCTGTCCTGGATCGCCTCATACCTTTCCGACCGCACATTTAGCGTTTCCCCCTCCCACACTACCTCCTCCTCCCACCCTCCATCTGTTGGAGTCGCTCAAGGCTCTGTCCTAGGGCCCATACTTTTTTCCATCTATACCCTTGGCCTAGGAAAACTCATAAAGTCCCATGGCTTCCAGTACCACCTGTATGCGGACGACACTCAGATCTACCTCTCTGGCCCAGATGTCACCTCTCTGCTGTCCAGAATCCTGGAGTGTCTATCAGCCATATCCTCCTTCTTCAACTCTCGCTTCCTAAAACTCAATGTAGACAAAACCGAACTCATCATCTTTCCCCCATCTCGCGTATCCCTCCTACCTGATCTATCTATTATGGTAAACGGCACCACGCTCTCTCCCGCACCTGAAATCTGCTGCCTCAGGGTAACTCTCGACTCTGCCCTGTCCTACAAACCGCATGTCCAAACTCTTGCTGTTGTGAATTCTGCTCTTGGGTTCCCTCCGGTAGTTGTTGTTGGTAATACATTTGTCCCTGGGTTGCAATCCTGGGCAGGTGTTCCTGCTGATTGCAGCTCTGACTGAGATATTTAGGTGTGCAGGATTCATTAGCCCTTGCCAGTTGTCCATTGTTCTTGGAGGTTTTGCATCTGTCTGGTTCCTCCTGCCCTGTTTCCAAATCAGCAAAGATAAGTGTCTGGTTTTTGTTTCTGCAGCACACATGCTGTGTGCTTTACAATTCAGTGCTATTCATTGTTTTTTCTTGTCCAGCTTAGACTGTGTTTGGATTTTTTCAGTCATGTTGGATTCTCAGGAGATGCAGATATACATTCCATGTCTTTAGTTAGATGGTGGAATTTTTGTATTATCTGCTGTGGATATTTTTAGGGTTTTAATACTGACCGCTTAGTATTCTGTCCTATCCTTTTCTATTTAGCTAGAGGTGCCTCTTTTGCTAAATCCTGTTTTCTGCCGGCGTGTGTCTTTCCTCTTATACTCACAGTCAATATTTGTGGGGGGCTGCCTATCCTTTGGGGTTCTGCTCTGAGGCAAGATAGAATTCCCATTTCCATCTATAGGGGTATTTAGTCCTCCGGCTGTGTCGAGGTGTCTAGCATGTGTTAGGTACACCCCACGGCTACTTCTAGTTGCGGTGTCAGTTTAGGGATTGCGGTCAGTACAGGTTCCACCTACTCCAGAGAAAGTCTCATGCGGCTCCAAGGTCACCGGATCATAACAGTACAACTGGCCAACAATGAGTTAAATGCATCTCAGAAGAAGGGAAGAAAGGTGTTGAGCCATTTTTTTCTGTAGCCTGCTTTGTCTTTCCTTCCCTCTTTTTCTCTGGGTGGCTGAGGAGTCTTGTGCTAGCATGGATGTTCAGGGATTAGCTTCTCGTGTAGACCAGCTTGCTGCTAGGGTACAGGGTATTTCTGATAATATTGTTCAGACTCCGGTTTTAGAGCCTAAGATTCCTACTCCTGATTTGTTTTTTGGGGACAGGTCCAAATTTTTGAGTTTTAAAAACAACTGTAAACTGTTTTTTGCTCTGAGACCTCGATCCTCTGGTGATTCCATTCAGCAGGTTAAAATTGTCATCTCCCTGCTGCGTGGCGATCCTCAGGATTGGGCATTTTCCCTGGAATCTGGGAATCCGGCCTTGCTTAATGTAGACGCCTTTTTTCAGGCTTTAGGATTATTATATGATGAACCAAATTCTGTGGATCAAGCGGAGAAGACCTTGTTGGCCCTGTCTCAGGGTCAAGAAGTGGCAGAATTGTATTGTCAGAAATTTAGAAAATGGTCTGTGTTGACTAAATGGAATGATGATGCTTTGGCGGCAATTTTCAGAAAGGGTCTTTCTGAATCCATTAAAGATGTTAAGGTGGGGTTTCCCACGCCTTCCGGTCTGAGTGATTCTATGTCTCTGGCCATTCAGATCGATCGGCGCTTGCGGGAGCGCAGATCTGTGCGCGCTGTGGCGTTGTCCTCAGAGCAGATGCCTGAGCCAATGCAGTGTGATAGGATTCTGTCTAGAACGGAACAACAAGGATTCAGACGTCAGAATAGGTTGTGTTTTTATTGTGGCGATGCTTCTCATGTCATTTCAGTCTGCCCTAAGCGTACAAAGAGGATCGCTAGTTCAGTTACCATCAGTACTGTACAACCTAAATTTCTGTTATCTGTGTCCTTGATCTGCTCATTGTCATCATTCTCTGTCATGGCGTTTGGGGATTCAGGCGCCGCCTTGAACTTAATGGACTTTGAGTTTGCCAGGCGTTGTGGTTTCCCCTTGCAGTCTTTGCAGAACCCTATTCCTTTAAGGGGCATTGATGCTACACCTTTGGCTAAAAATAAGCCCCAGTTTTGGACACAGGTGACCATGTGCATGGCGCCAGCCCATCAGGAAGATTGTCGTTTTCTGGTGTTGCATAATTTGCATGATGCTATCGTGCTGGGTTTTCCATGGTTGCAGGTACATAATCCTGTGCTGGATTGGAAGTCTATGTCTGTGACTAATTGGGGTTGTCAGGGGGTTCATAATGACGTTCCTTTGATGTCAATCTCCTCTTCTTCCTCTTCAGAAATTCCAGAGTTTTTGTCTGATTTTCAGGATGTATTCGATGAGCCCAAGTCCAGTGCCCTTCCACCGCATAGGGACTGTGATTGTGCGATTGACTTGATTCCAGGCTGTAAGTTTCCTAAGGGCCGACTTTTCAACCTGTCTGTGCCTGAACATACCGCCATGCGGAGTTATGTTAAGGAGTCTTTGGAGAAAGGGCATATTCGGCCATCTTCTTCACCGTTGGGAGCGGGATTTTTTTTTGTTGCTAAGAAGGATGGCTCCTTGAGACCCTGTATTGATTATCGCCTCTTGAATAAGATCACGGTCAAGTTTCAATACCCTTTACCTCTGCTTTCCGATTTGTTTGCTAGGATTAAGGGGGCTAGTTGGTTTACGAAGATTGACCTTCGGGGGGCATATAATCTTGTTCGTATTAAGCAGGGTGATGAATGGAAAACTGCTTTTAATACGCCCGAAGGCCATTTTGAATACCTTGTGATGCCATTCGGGCTCTCTAATGCTCCATCTGTTTTTCAGTCCTTCATGCACGATATCTTCCGGACTTATCTTGATAAATTCATGATTGTATATTTGGATGACATTTTAATTTTTTCCGATGATTGGGAGTCTCATGTGGAACAGGTCAGGATGGTATTTCAGATCCTTCGTGATAATGCTTTGTTTGTGAAGGGGTCTAAGTGTCTCTTTGGAGTGCAGAAGGTTTCTTTTTTGGGCTTCATTTTTTCTCCCTCATCTATAGAGATGGATCCGGTTAAGGTTCAGGCCATTCTTGATTGGATTCAACCCACATCCGTGAAGAGCCTTCAGAAATTTTTGGGCTTTGCTAATTTTTATCGCCGTTTCATTGCTAACTTCTCCAGTGTGGTTAAACCCTTGACCGATTTGACGAAGAAAGGCGCTGATGTGACTAATTGGTCCTCTGCGGCTGTCTCTGCCTTTCAGGAGCTTAAACGCCGATTTACTTCTGCCCCGGTGTTGCGTCAACCGGATGTTTCTCTTCCATTTCAGGTTGAGGTTGACGCTTCTGAGATTGGGGCAGGGGCCGTTTTGTCTCAGAGGGTTTCTGTTGGTTCCTTGATGAAACCGTGTGCCTTCTTTTCCCGTAAGTTTTCACCTGCTGAACGCAATTATGATGTCGGCAATCGGGAGTTGTTGGCTATGAAGTGGGCGTTTGAGGAATGGCGACATTGGCTTGAGGGAGCTAAGCACTGTATTGTGGTCTTGACCGATCATAAAAATCTGATTTACCTTGAGTCTGCCAGACGGCTGAATCCTAGACAGGCTCGATGGTCCTTGTTTTTTTCCCGTTTTGATTTCGTGGTCTCGTATCTTCCGGGTTCTAAGAATATTAAGGCTGATGCCCTCTCTAGGAGTTTTTTGCTTGATTCTCCTGAGGTCCTTGAACCGGTCGGCATTCTGAAAGAAGGGGTGGTCCTTTCTGCCATTTCCCCTGATTTACGACGGGTTCTTCAGGAATTTCAGGCTGACAAACCTGACCGCTGTCCAGTGGGGAAACTGTTTGTTCCTGATAGATGGACTAGTAGAGTGATTTCTGAGGTTCATTGTTCTGTGTTGGCTGGCCATCCTGGTATTTTTGGTACCAGAGATTTGGTTGGTAGGTCCTTTTGGTGGCCTTCTTTGTCGCGTGATGTGCGTTCTTTTGTGCAGTCCTGTGGGACTTGTGCACGGGCCAAGCCTTGTTGTTCCCGTGCTAGTGGGTTGCTTTTGCCTTTGCCGGTCCCTGAGAGGCCCTGGACGCATATTTCTATGGATTTTATTTCTGATCTTCCGGTTTCCCAGAGGATGTCGGTTATCTGGGTTGTTTGTGACCGGTTCTCTAAGATGGTTCATTTGGTGCCTTTGCCTAAATTGCCTTCCTCTTCTGATTTGGTTCCGTTGTTTTTTCAGCATGTGGTTCGTTTGCATGGTATTCCGGAGATTATTGTGTCCGACAGAGGTTCCCAGTTTGTTTCTAGGTTTTGGCGGGCCTTTTGTGCTAGGCTGGGCATTGATTTGTCTTTTTCTTCCGCATTTCATCCTCAGACAAATGGCCAGACCGAGCGAACTAATCAGACTTTGGAAACTTATTTGAGATGCTTTGTGTCTGCTGATCAGGATGATTGGGTGACTTTCTTGCCATTGGCCGAGTTTGCCCTTAATAATCGGGCTAGTTCGGCTACCTTGGTTTCGCCCTTCTTTTGTAATTTTGGTTTTCATCCTCGTTTTTCTTTGGGGCAGGTTGAGCCTTCTGACTGTCCTGGTGTGGATTCTGTGGTTGACATGTTGCAGCAGATTTGGGCTCATGTGGTGGACAATTTGGTGTTGTCTCAGGAGGAGGCTCAACGTTTTGCTAACCGTCGTCGGTGTGTTGGTTCCCGGCTTCGGGTTGGGGATCTGGTCTGGTTGTCTTCCCGTCATGTTCCTATGAAGGTTTCTTCCCCTAAGTTTAAGCCTCGGTTTATTGGTCCTTATAGGATTTCTGTGATTATTAATCCGGTGTCTTTTCGATTGGCCCTTCCGGCCTCTTTTGCTATCCATAATGTCTTCCATAGATCTTTATTGCGGAAATATGTGGTGCCCGTTGTTCCCTCTGTTGATCCTCCGGCCCCTGTGTTGGTTGATAGGGAGTTGGAGTATGTGGTTGAGAAGATTTTGGATTCTCGCTTTTCGAGGCGGAGGCTTCAGTACCTTGTCAAATGGAAGGGTTATGGCCAGGAGGATAATTCTTGGGTTTTTGCCTTTGATGTCCATGCTGCTGATTTGGTCCGTGCCTTTCATCTAGCTCGTCCTGATCGGCCTGGGGGCTCTGGTGAGGGTTCGGTGACCCCTCTTCAAGGGGGGGTACTGTTGTGAATTCTGCTCTTGGGTTCCCTCCGGTGGTTGTTGGTGGTAATACAGTTGTCCCTGGGTTGCAATCCTGGGCAGGTGTTCCTGCTGATTGCAACTCTGACTGAGGTATTTAGGTGTGCAGGATTCATTAGCCCTTGCCAGTTGTCCATTGTTCTTGGAGGTTTTGCATCTGTCTGGTTCCTCCTGCCCTGTTTCCAAATCAGCAAAGATAAGTGTCTGGTTTTTGTTTCTGCAGCACACATGCTGTGTGCTTTACAATTCAGTGCTATTCATTGTTTTTTCTTGTCCAGCTTAGACTGTGTTTGGATTTTTTCAGTCATGTTGGATTCTCAGGAGATGCAGATATACATTCCATGTCTTTAGTTAGATGGTGGAATTTTTGTATTATCTGCTGTGGATATTTTTAGGGTTTTAATACTGACCGCTTAGTATTCTGTCCTATCCTTTTCTATTTAGCTAGAGGTGCCTCTTTTGCTAAATCCTGTTTTCTGCCTGCGTGTGTCTTTCCTCTTATACTCACAGTCAATATTTGTGGGGGGCTGCCTATCCTTTGGGGTTCTGCTCTGAGGCAAGATAGAATTCCCATTTCCATCTATAGGGGTATTTAGTCCTCCGGCTGTGTCGAGGTGTCTAGGATGTGTTAGGTACACCCCACGGCTACTTCTAGTTGCGGTGTCAGTTTAGGGATTGCGGTCAGTACAGGTTCCACCTACTCCAGAGAAAGTCTCATGCGGCTCCAAGGTCACCGGATCATAACATCTTGCCACCTCCTGTCACCTCCAACTCAAAAATATTGCCAGAATCCATCCCTTCCTAACCCCACAATCTACTAAAACTCTTGTGCATGCCCCCATCATCTCCCGCCTCGATTACTGCAACACCCTCCTCTGTGGCCTCCCCTCTAACTCCCTTGCACCACTCCAGTCTGTCCTCAACTCTGCTGCCCGGCTAATCCACCTCTATCCTCGCTACTCCCCTGCTTCTCCCCTCTGCAAATCCCTCCACTGGCTCCCAATTCCTCAACAAATCCACTTCAAACTACTAACACTGAACTAATCTCCCAATATCTTCCCTCACGTAATCTTCGATCCTCCCAAGATCTCCTACTCTCCTCCGCACTTATTAATTCCGCACACAACTGCCTCCAAGCTCTCTCCCGAATATCCCCCATCCTCTGGAATTCCACGCCTCAACACATCCGATTATCCATCACCACCCTCGGATCCTTCAGACGGAACCTGAAAACCCATCTCTTCAGGAAAGCCTACAGCCTGCAAAAACCATTCTGCTGCCTCACCAACTGCCCGAGCTGCTGTCTCACCAACCGCCCGAGCTGCCACCTCACCAACCACCTGAGCTGTTGCCTCACCAACCGCCCGAGCTGCCGCCTCATCACCACCAGAGCTGCCGCATCCCCGACCTTCTGTCTCTTCCCCAGCATCCCGTAGAATGTAAGTCCGCAAGGACAGGGTCCTCTCCCCTGTGTACCAGTCTGTCATCATAAATTTGTGTACTGTAAATATCTATAACCCTGTATGTAACCCCTTTCTCATGTACAGCACCATAGGATTAATGGCGCTATATAAATAATAATAATACCCAGGGGCGTAACTACCGCGGTCGCAGCGGTCACCATTGCGACCGGGCCCGGCGGGTCAGGGGCCTGGCAGGTCAGAGCAGTGGCCTATCCGGGGGGGCAGCCGGGGCATGTGCCCCGGGCGCAGCCGACAGCGGGCCACCTGATGATGTGGCGGTCCAAGGAGGGGGTTGGCAGGGCCAGGGAGTGGGGGGCTGTCTAATTATACTCACCTACTCCTGGCACGGTCCCTGCAGGTCCTTGGCTGCCCGGCGCCCCGGCTTCTTCCTGAACTGAGCGGTCACATGGTACCGCTCATTACAGTACTGAATATGCGGCTCCACCTCCCATAGGGGTGGAGCCACATATTCATTACTGTAATGAGAGGTAACGGTGACCGCTCAGTACAGGAAGAAGCAGCAGCGCTGGGGAAGCAGGGACTGCACCGCGCCAGGAGCAGGTGAGTATAACGGGGAGGGGAGCGCAGCACTGCGCGATATTCACCTCTCCTCGTTACAGCCGCCGCTCCGTCTTCTGCAGTGACGCTGAGGTCAGAGGGCGCGGTGACGTAGTTAGTGCTCGCCTCTGCCTGAGCGTCAGTGCGGAGGAGGCGGAAGATGGAGCGGTCAGCGGCGGCTGGAACGAGGAGCAGTGAATATTGAAAGTGCTGGTGGCCTGAGCGATGGAGAGGTGAGCATGTTTTTTTTTTTTTTTTTTATCGCAGCAACCGCATATGGGGCAAGTGTCTGTATGGGGCCATAACGTTTGTGCAGCATTATATGGGGGCCATAATGTTTGTGCAGCACTATATGGGGGCCATAATGTTTGTGCGGCACTATATGGGGGCCATAATGTTTGTGCAGCACTATATGGGGGCCATAATGTTTGTGCGGCACTATATGGGGGCCATAATGTTTGTGCGGCACTATATGGGGGCCATAATGTTTGGGCTGCACTATATGGGGGCCATAATGTTTGTGCAGCACTATATGGGGCCATAACGTTTGTGCAGCACTATATGGGGGCCATAACATTTGTGCAGCACTATAATGGGGCAAGTGTCTGTATGGAGCACCTATGGGGCCATAACATTTGTGCAGCACTATATGGGGCAAGTGTCCATATGGAGCATCTTATGGGGCCACAATCAACATTTCTGCAGCATTATATTGGACAAATGTGTCTATGGAGCATCTTATGGGGCCATTATTAACCTTTATGCAGCATTATATGGGGCATATTTTAATATGGAGCATCTTATGGGCCCATCATGAACTGTATGGAGCATTATATGGGGCTCCTGATTCAATATGGATATTCAAAAACACTTCACCTACTGATGTCTCAATTAATTTTACTTTTATTGGTGTCTATTTTAACATTATGGAGATTTGGGAATGTACCTTGGCTTGGTCATACAGTTTCAATAGAGTTAAGGTTCAAATGGGGGAGTTTTTTTTGGGGGGGGGCCCATTTGAAAGTTTGCACCGGGGCCCATAACTTTGTAGTTACGCCACTGATAATACCCTCTCCTAGTGTATATTCACCCATCCCCTGCAGACTGTCAGCGCTCGTGGGCAGGGTCCCCCCTCCTTCTGTACCTTGTATTGCTCATGTTGATTGTACTTGTCTATGTATGCCCCTTTCACATGTTAACCCCAATAGAATAAATGGCGCTATAAAAATGAATAATAATAATTATAATAATAATATGGTATTATATTTAAGTGCTCATATCTGCCCTTTATCTAATAGGGCATTACATTTAAGTGCTCATATCTGCCCTTTATCTTATGGGGCATTACATTTAAGTGCTCGTATCTGCCCTTTATCTAATAGGGCATTACATTTAAGTGCTCATATCTGCCCTTTATCTAATAGTGCATTGTTTTTATGGGGATTTTATATATAACACTTTATTCACGGTCCTCTTGATATCATAATTAATGTCAAACTGTATTTATGTAATTCTTCTATGGTTGTTCAGTTAACAATAGCACATAATTCTTTAGAAATTTGATCCAAGCAGCTTTAGTTTAGTGTCCCATGCAGGCTCAATGGATCACTTAACCTTCCTTCTGAACATTTAAAAAAGCTTCTTGATATAAGATGGATTGCAAGTGAGCGAAAGATTGTGGTCTACGACAGTGATGGAGTTAAAGGGATTGTCTCTTGTCAGCTAGCTTTAGCCCATAGGCTCAGTGATGTATAATAAATGAATCTGATTATTTACCCTTCCCGGAATGGTATTAATAAGCTCCCTTGTATAATATGACCTACGCCTCTCTCCTCGGCCATCTCCATACCCGTCTGCAGCAATCCACCCAGTCCTTCCATCTCTTCTCTCCCGCCCTCTCTCTGTTTTGGGTCTTTCAGTGCTGCCGCTGACTTAATTCCATGGGGGTAAAACAGAGTGTGATGCACATCATCAGTGTTACAAACCTTGGTGTTACAAGTAAATATTTTTGGAAAATTCATATTTTTATTTTCTTGGTCCAATTCTAATAAATCCTATGTGACTCCCTAGGGGTCAAAAAGTTCACTGCGCCCCTAGATACATTTCTTGATCCTGATCAGCAGAATCAGGTTAATAAACACGGAGTGGTGTTTGTTTGTCATCAGCTGCGTGTTTGAAATCAAATGAACCCAAACTTTGTATCTACTTTGCTTTAGTTCCGGTAACTCTCCCTAACTAACTCACTTTTTCTTAAACTTTCTAATAAGTTAACCCCTTCCCGACCTTTGACGCCACGTAGGCATCATGAAAGTCGGTGCCAATCAGACCTGTGACGCCTATGTGGCGTCATGGAAAGATCGCGTCCCTGCAGATCGGGTGAAAGGGTTAACTCCATTTTCACCCGATCTGCAGAGACAGGGGGA
Source organism: Ranitomeya variabilis (assembly GCF_051348905.1). NCBI lineage: Eukaryota > Metazoa > Chordata > Amphibia > Anura > Dendrobatidae > Ranitomeya > Ranitomeya variabilis. The sequence goes on from NC_135235.1 coordinate 234,184,871, forward strand.
GTGGTACTTCAGCCCAGGGGGGTGGCTTCACCCCCCCGTGGCTACGATCGCTCTGATTGGCTGTTTCACTTTCAACAGCCAATCAGAGCGATTTGTAATATTTCACCTATGAAAATGGTGAAATATTACAATCCACCATGGCCGATGCTGCAATAGCATCTGCCATGGCTGGAGACCCCGATCTGCCCCCCCACCGCCACCGATCGCCCCCCCAGTCGTCCTTTCTGCCCCGATCTCCTGTCCGCTCCCCTCCTCCCTCCTGTCCGCTCCCCCGGTCCTCTTGTCCGCTCCCCCGGTCCTCCGATCCCCCCCCCCCCGTGTTCCGATCCCACCCCCCCATACTTACCTAGCTTCGATGTCCCTCCCGGTGTCCGGCCGTCTTCTCCATGGGCGCCGCCATCTTGGAAAATGGCGGGCGCATGCGCAGTGCGCCCGCCGAATCTGCCAGCCGGCAGATTCATTACAAGTACATTTTGATCGCTGTGGTAGGTTCTATCGCAGCGATCAAATTAAAAAAATAATAAATAAACCCCCCCCCCTTTATCACCCCCATAGGTAGGGACAATAATAAAATAAAGAAAATATTTTTTTTTCTTTTTCCACTAGGGTTAGGGTTAGGGTTAGAACTAGGGTTAGAACTAGGGGTAGGGTTAGGGTTAGGGGTAGGGTTACGGGTAGGGTTAGGGTTAGGGGTAGGGTTATGGCATGTGCACACAGTGCGGATTGGCCGCTGATCCGCAGCGGATCGGCCGCGGATCCGCAGCGGATCCGCAGCAGATCGGCTGCGGATCCGCAGCGGATTGGCCGCTGCGAATTCGAAGCAGTTTTCCATCAGGTTTACAGTACCATGTACACCTATGGAAAACCAAATCCGCTGTGCCCATGGTGCGGAAAATTCCGTGCAGAAACGCTGCGTTGTATTTTCCGCAGCATGTCAATTCTTTGTGCGGATTGCGCAGCGTTTTACACCTGTTCCTCAATAGGAATCCGCAGGTGAAATCCACACAAAAAAAACACTGGAAATCTGCTGTAAATCCGCAGGTAAAACGCAGTGCCTTTTATCTGCAGATTTTTCAAAAATCGTGCGGAAAAATCTCACACGAATCCGCAACGTGGGCACATAGCCTTAGGGTTAGGGTTGGAATTAGGGCTAGGGTTTGAAATAGGGTTAAGATTAGGCTTGTGGTTAGGGTTACGGATAGGGTTAGGGGTGTGTTGGGGTTACAGTTGTGGTTAGGGTTGGGATTAGGGTTACGGTTGGGATTAGGGTTAGGATTAGGGTTAGGGTTGGAATTAGGGTTATGGGTGTGTTGCGGTTAGGGTTGTGGTTAGGGGTGTGTTGGGGTTAGGGTTGTGATTAGGGTTATGGCTACAGTTGGGATTAGGATTAGGGGTGTGTTGGGGTTAGTGTTGAAGTTAGAATTGAGGGGTTTCCACTGTTTAGGCACATCAGGGGTCTCCAAACGCAACATGGCGCCACCATTGATTCCAGCCAATCTTGCGTTCAAAAAGTCAAATGGTGCTCCCTCCCTTCGAAGCCCCGACGTGCGCCCAAACAGTGGTTTACCCCCACATTTGGGGTACCAGCGTACTCAGGACAAACTGGGCAACAACTGTTGGGGTCCAATTTCTCCTGTTACCCTTGCAAAAATAAAAAATTACTTGCTAAAACATAATTTTTGAGGAAAGAACAATTATTTTTTATTTTCACGGCTCTGCGTTATAAACTTCTGTGAAGCACTTTGGGGTTGAAAGTGCTCACCACACATCTAGATAAGTTCCTTCGGGGGTCTAGTTTCCAAAATGGGGTCACTTGTGGGGTGTTTCTACTGTTTAGGCACATCAGGGGCTCTGCAAATGCAATGTGACGCCCGCAGACCATTCCATCAAAGTCTGCATTTCAAATGTCACTACTTCCCTTCCGAGCCCTGACGTGTGCCCAAACAGTGGTTTACCCCCACATATGGGGTATCAGCGTACTCACAACAAACTGGGCAACAAATATTGGGGTCCAATTTCTCCTGTTACCCTTGTGAAAATAAAAAATTGCTTGCTAAAACATCTTTTTTGAGGAAAGAAAAATGATTTTTTATTTTCACGGCTCTGCGTTGTAAACTTCTGTGAAGCACTTGGGGGTTGAACATGCTCACCACACATCTAAATAAGTTCCTTGGGGGGTCTAGTTTCCAAAATGGGGTCACTTGTGGGAGGTTTCTACTGTTTAGGCATATCAGGGGCTCTGCAAACGTAACATGATGCCCGCAGACCATTCCATCAAAGTCTGCATTCCAAAACGTCACTACTTCCCTTCCGAGCCCCGGCATGTGCCCAGTGGTTTACCCCCACATATGGGGTATCAGCGTACTCAGGAGAAACTGGACAACAACTTTTGGGGTCCAATTTCTCCTGTTACTTTTGCAAAAATAAAAAATTCTGGGCTAAAAAAATATTTTTGAGGAAAGGAAACACATTTATTATTTTCACAGCTCTGCGTTATAAACTTCTGTGAAGCACTTGGGGGTTCAAAGTGCTCACCACACATCTAGATAAGTTCCCTTGGGGGTCTAGTTTCCAAAATGGAGTCACTTGTGGGGAGTTCCTACTGTTTAGGCACATCAGGGGCTCTGCAAACGCAACCTGACGCCCGCAGAGCATTCCATCAAAGTCTGCATTTCAAAACGTCACTACTTCCCTTCCGAACCCCGACGTGTGCCAAAACAGTGGTTTACCCCCACATATGGGGTATCGGCATACTCAGGAGAAACTGGACAACAACTTTTGGGGTCCAATTTCTCCTGTTACCCTTGGGAAAATAAAAAATTGTGGGCTAAAAAATCATTTTTGAGAAAAGAAAAATTATTTTTTATTTTCATGGCTCTGCGTTATAAACTTCTGTGAAGCACTTGGGGGTTCAAAGTGCTCACCACACATCTAGATTAGTTCCTTGGGAGGTCTAGTTTCCAAAATGGGGTCACTTGTGCGGGAGCTCCAATGTTTAGGCACACAGGGGCTCTCCAAACGCGACATGGTGTCCGCTAATGATTGGAGCTAATTTTCCATTCAAAAAGCCAAATGGCGTGCCTTCCCTTCCGAGCCCTGCCGTGCGCCCAAACAGTGGTTTACCCCCACATATGGGGTATCATCGTACTCAGGACAAACTGGACAACAACATTTGGGGTCCAATTTCTCCTACTACCCTTGGGAAAATAAAAAATTCTGGGCTAAAATTCATTTTTGAGGAAAGAAAAATTATTTTTTATTTTCATGGCTCTGCGTTATAAACTTCTGTGAAGCACCTGGGGGTTATAAGTGCTCACTATGCATCTAGATAAGTTCCTTGGGGGGTCTAGTTTCCAAAATGGGGTCACTTGTAGGGGAGCTCCAATGTTTAGGCACGCAGGGGGCTCTCCAAACGCGACATGGTGTCCGCTAACGATTGGAGCTAATTTTCCATTCAAAAAGTCAAATGGCGCGCCTTCCCTTCCGAGCCTTACCATGTGCCCAAACAGTGGTTTACCCCCACATGTGAGGTATTGGTGTACTCAGGAGAAATTGCCCAACAAAATTTAGGATCCATTTTATCCTGTTGCCCATGTGAAAATGAAAAAATTGAGGCTAAAATAATTTTTTTGTGAAAAAAAAGTACTTTTTCATTTTTGCGGATCAGTTTGTGAAGCACCTGGGGGTTTAAAGTGCTCACTATGCCTCTAGATGAGTTCCTTGGGGGGTCTAGTTTCCAAAATGAGGTCACTTGTGGAGGAGCTCCAATGTTTAGGCACACAGGGGCTTTCCAAACGCGACATGGTGTCCGCTAACGATGGAGATAATTTTTCATTCAAAAAGTCAAATGGCGCTCCTTCCCTTCCGAGCCTTACCATGTGCCCAAACAGTGGTTTACCCCCACATGTGAGGTATTGGTGTACTCAGGAGAAATTGCCCAACAAAATTTAGGATCCATTTTATCCTGTTGCCCATGTGAAAATGAAAAAATTGAGGCTAAAATATTTTTTTTGTGAAAAAAAAGTACTTTTTCAATTTTACGGATCAATTTGTGAAGCACCTGGGGTTTAAAGTGCTCACTATGCCTCTAGATGAGTTCCTTGGGGGGTCTAGTTTCCAAAATGAGGTCACTTGTGGAGGAGCTCCAATGTTTAGGCACACAGGGGCTTTCCAAACGCGACATGGTGTCCGCTAACGATGGAGATAATTTTTCATTCAAAAAGTCAAATGGCGCTCCTTCCCTTCCGAGCCTTACCATGTGCCCAAACAGTGGTTTACCCCCACATGTGAGGTATTGGTGTACTCAGGAGAAATTGCCCAACAAAATTTAGGATCCATTTTATCCTGTTGCCCATGTGAAAATGAAAAAATTGAGGCTAAAATATTTTTTTGGTGAAAAAAAAGTACTTTTTCAATTTTACGGATCAATTTGTGAAGCACCTGGGGTTTAAAGTGCTCACTATGCTTCTAGATAAGTTCCTTGGGGGGTCTAGTTTCCAAAATGGGGTCACTTGTGGGGAGCTCCAATGTTTAGGCACACGGGGGCTCTCCAAACGCGACATGGTGTCCGCTAAAGATTGGAGCCAATTTTTCATTCAAAAAGTCAAATGGCGCTCCTTCCCTTCCGAGCCCTGCCGTGCGCCCAAACAGTGGTTTACCCCCACATATGAGGTATCAGCGTACTCAGGACAAATTGGACAACAACGTCTGTGGTCCAGTTTCTCCTTTTACCCTTGGGAAAATAAAAAAATTGTTGCTAAAAGATCATTTTTGTGACTAAAAAGTTAAATGTTCATTTTTTACTTCCATGTTGCTTCTGCTGCTGTGAAACACCTGAAGGGTTAATAAACTTCTTGAATGTGGTTTTGAGCACCTTGAGGGGTGCAGTTTTTAGAATGGTGTCACTTTTGGGTATTTTCAGCCATATAGAACCCTCAAAATGACTTCAAATGTGAGGTGGTCCCTAAAAAAAATGGTTTTGTAAATTTTGTTGTAAAAATGAGAAATCACTGGTCAAATTTTAACCCTTATAACTTCCTAGCAAAAAAAAAAATTGTTTCCAAAATTGTGCTGATGTAAAGTAGACATGTGGGAAACGTTATTTATTAACTATTTTGTGTCACATAACTCTCTGGTTTAACAGAATAAAAATTCAAAATGTGAAAATTGCGAAATTTTCAAAATTTTCGCCAAATTTCTGTTTTTTTCACAAATAAACTCAGAAATTATCGACCTAAATTTACCACTAACATGAAGCCCAATATGTCACGAAAAAAAAATCTCAGAATCGCTAGGATCCGTTGAAGCGTTCCTGAGTTATTACCTCATAAAGGGACACTGGTCAGAATTGCAAAAAACGGCAAGGTCATTAAGGCCAAAATAGGCTGGGTCATGAAGGGGTTAACAAATTTCTTAAATGCTGTTTTGAAGACTCTGAGCTGTGCTGGATTAAAAATGAAGCGACTTTAGGAATCAATTCAGGTCCCTATAGAAGTGAATTAGGTCCTAAAAATGGAGATGTTTAAATGTTCATGAAAGTTTGAAGAATTGCAGTTAAACTTACCGGCCTTGTAACATTAGGAAAAGAATAAAAAGGAGTTTTCAAAAATGAGACCAAGAAAAAGTCAGTTTATTGCACATGTTATTTATTCACTATGTCTGATATACGAGCAGAATTAAAATTCAAATGTTGAAAGTTGCAAACTTTTTCAAAAGTGTCAGAAAACTCAATTTTTATAATACAAGCAGACTGAATATTGACCACAATTTACAATAATATAAAGTTCAAAGCGTCATGAAATCTTGGTGCCAGTTCAAGCGATTATCAGCCAATATCAGAAAAATTGACATGCGTTCAGAATTGTTTGCATTTTTTTACTATTTTATTTCAGTTTGCAAAAATTTTATGTTGCTGTGCTGCAACGAATGATAATGATAATAATTAGGACGATCCCGACCACTGTAGCGCTGATATTTAGTCCGTAGGCGGTACCGGAATGCTTGAGTGCCAGGGCTGCGTTATTCTGATTGTTGGCGTCGCGGGTCTGTAAATAAAAGGAATGATTTATTGATGGCATCTGCATCTGGCTCAGTCTTAATTATGTGACCAAGATGAGCACAGACCACTCCTCTCTGCTTCACACCTGAATGCACTTTCTAGCAAATATATTGCAAACTATTAGTCTGTCAAGACGTCAGTCTGCCCAGTGCATCACATAAGTGCATCATAGAAGTGTGTGGAGCTATGGAAGAATTAATCCAGAATAGAGATGGGCGAACCCAAACTGTAAAGTTCGGGACCGTACCGAACACATAGTGTTCGGTCACACGGGTTTCCATGGGAAACTCGTGTTACAGATCGGGTCCAGTTCGAGCTGTAAAAAAAAGCTGAAAATTAATAATAAACATTATAATTATACTTACCTGTCCAGTGTTGCGTCCTTCCGTCCCACTGTCTCCCTGCCACATCTGCTTCCAGGGCCACTCATTACCTTCTGCCGGTATTCACTGCACTCGGCAGTCTTCGGCTTTTTCTGGCAGGGTTCTTGCGGTGACGTCACCGCACGAACACTGCCTGAAAAAGCTTAAGACTGCAGAGTGCAGTGAATACTGCCGGCAGTTGATGAACGGCCCTAGAAGCAGATGCGTCCGGGAGACAGCGGGATGGGAGGACGCGTCGCTGGACAGGTAAGTATAATTATAATGTTTATTAATTTTCTGCTTTTTTTTACAGCTCCCCGTCCCCATCCCATATACTGTATGTAAAGTCCGAGTTCGGAGTTCGGACGCAAGTTTGTGTCATCTCCGACCCCGAACTCGAACTTTACAAAAAACTTGGGCGAACCCACCGATCCCGAACATCGGATGTTCACCCATCACTAATCCAGAATTGAACTAGAAGGGAACTGAAGGTAACTAGATACAATCACTGTAAACAACGTTTCTGTTTGTCTTCACTCTCACCCCTTTGTCTTCATAATATTTATGTTCATCCCTCGCCCATAATGATAGTTCTGCTTCACGTCACTTGTCTTATCTATTGCATTATTTCTGTGCTGTGTTGTTTATAGATATGTAATTTTTCAGATGTTGTATTAGTCTATTCCTGATGAAGAGACCTGAGTAGTCTTGAAAGCTTGCAATTTGTTACCATCTTTTCAGTTAGCCATTAAAAGGTATCAACCACTGAGGACTCTCAATTCTAAATATTTTTCCATCTACTGACTAACACGGTGCAAAGATATATATCTTTCCTGTATTAAAACTAAAAATGGACAAACCAGAATTCATAATCTTTCCCCCATCTCACTCGACTCTCCCAACAGACCTATCCATTAAAGTAAACGGCTGCCTACTCTCCCCAGTCCCACAAGCTCGTCCCACAAGCTCGCTGCCTCGGGGTAATCCCTGACTCTGATCTCTCCTTCAAGCCACATATCCAAGCTTTTTCCACCTTCTGCAGACTACAAATCAAAAATATTTAACGGATCCATACATTCCTCAACCAAGAATCTGCAAAAACCCTAGTCCATGCCCTCATCATCTCCTACCTTGACTACTGCAACCTCCTGCTCTGTGGCCTCCCCTCGAACACTCTCGCACCACTCCAATCCATCCTACACTCTGTTGCGTGACTAATCCACCCGTCCCCCCGCTATTCCCCAGCCTCTCCCCTCTGTCAATCCCTTTACTGGCTCCCCATTGCCCAGAGACTCCAGTACAAAACCCTAACCATGACATACAAAGCCATCCACAACCTGTGTCCTACATACATCTGTGACCTCGTCTCCCGGTACTTACCTGCACGCAACCTCCGATCCTCACAAGATCTCCTTCTCTACTCCCCTCTTATCTCCTCTTCCCACAATCGCATACAAGATTTCTGTCAGATCTTCAGGAACTCCTAGAGTGAACCCACAGTACCGCGACAACGAACCTCCCAAGGGTGAGCTAACCAGGTGGACCACCCCCAATACAGGGAGCGTTAGGGGCAGGCCAGAGGGAGACTATTGCCGCGAAAGCTGATACTCGGGGACAGAAAGTAGGAGAGGGAAAGAGGCTGGATAAGCAGGGTAAGAGAGGACAAAGAGCACGCTGGGTTGGGCGGGAATACAGGACTGGCAGACTAAGACGTAGGCACAGGGTAGTCTGGTTATGGCGGAGAAACAGGGCAGAGAGGCTATGGCGAAGACACAGGCAGACTAACTATGGCGGAGACATGGGGCAGACTAACTAAGGCGAAGACGCAGAGCAAAGAGGAGACCTGGGTCAAATGAAGGCAAATGACAATCAGGCATGGAGCAGAGGGAGAGGCTACCTGATATAGGGCGAATGGCAAAGAACTTCCGGGTCAGGTAACCTCCAGGATCACGAACGATGACCAGCCAGTGGGAATGCGTGTGCGTGGTCAGAGCAGGGAGAAGAAGTGCGCACGCGCAGCCGCCGGGAACCAGAATCCAGCGAGGAAGCAGGAAGGGAGGAGAGCAGGCGACGCGCGTACACTCCGGGGACGCGCAGAGCCGAACACACATACCGGAAGCCGGAAGAAGACCCAGGAGAAGCGGCAGCAGCTGCGCTTCGGGACAGGTGAGTATGTAAAAGACCAGGTACGGGAGGCGTGACAATTTCTCTTGTGCTTCCCCCCTACTCTGGAACTCTCTACCCCAATATATCAGACTCTCACCTACCGTGGAAACCTTCAAAAAGAACCTGAAGACCTACCTCTTCCGACAAGCCTACAACCTGCAGTAACCACCGATCGACCAAACCACTGCACAACCAGCTCTACCCTCACTTACTGTATCCTCACCCAACCCTTGTAGATTGTGAGCCCTCGTGGGCAGGGTCCTCTCTCTTCCTGTACCAGTTGTGACTTGTATTGTTTAAGATTATTGTACTTGTTTTTTATTATGCACACCCCTTTTCACATGTAAAGCACAGTGGAATAAATGGCGCTATAATATTAATAATAATAATAATAATAATTTTTATTTATATAGCGCCAACATATTCCGCAGCGCTTTACAACTTATAGAGGGGACTTGTACAGACAATAGACATTACAGCATAACAGAAATCACAGTTCAAAACAGATACCAGTAGGAATGAGGGCCCTGCTCGCAAGCTTACAAACTATGAGGAAAAGGGGAGACACGAGAGGTGGATGGTAACAATTGCTTTAGTTATTCAGACCAGCCATAGTGTAAGGCTCGGGTGTTCATGTAAAGCTGCATGAACCAGTTAACTGCCTAAGTATGTAGCAGTACAGACACAGAGTGCTATTAACTGCATAAAGTGTATGAGAACATGATGCGAGGAACCTGATTATGTTTTTTTTTTTGTTGTTTTTTTTATTAGGCCACACAGGGATAGTTAGGTTAATGCACTGAGGCGGTAGGCCAGTCTGAACAAATGCGTTTTTAGGGCACGCTTAAAACTGTGGGGATTGGGGATTAATCGTATTAACCTGGGTAGTGCATTCCAAAGAATCGGCGCAGCACGTGTAAAGTCTTGGAGACGGCAGTGGGAGGTTCTGATTATTGAGGATGCTAACCTGAGGTCATTAGCGGAGCGGAGGGCACGGGTAGGGTGGTAGACTGAGACCAGGGAGGAGATGTAGGGTGGCGCTGAGCCATGGAGTGCTTTGTGGATGAGGGTAGTAGTTTTGTACTGGATTCTGGAGTGGATGGGTAGCCAATGTAATGACTGGCACAAGGTAGAGGCATCGGTGTAGCGGTTGGTGAGCAATATGATCCTGGCTGCAGCATTCAAGACAGATTGGAGCGGGGAGAGTTTGGTAAGAGGGAGGCCGATTAGTAGAGAGTTACAATAGTCGAGACGAGAATGAATAAGTGAGACAGTAAGAATTTATAATATTAATAAATAATAATAATAATAATGGTGCAAGAAGCATAAAAAGACTTGTTAATTAGATCTGTTTCTGCAAAACATTGGTGAAACTGTAAGAGTCATAATGAAAACATAACAAAGATGGAAACCATTAAAAGGGGAAAAATCAACTCAAGAGCAAACACTCCAAAAACAAAAAAAAGTATAAAAAAAATCAGAATTGTATTAAATTTGTGTACGACATATAATAACTAAGGAAAAATACTTAAAAGTTTAGAAACAAATTCCATTATATGCAAGGGTGCGATTATAATACTCCATCTATCCTAACACCCAGTCTCTAGGATCACAGATAATGAAAATATATTCAATAAGTTACACTGGAGAAACAGTATAAATATGGAACAAAATAGCGAAGCATAAAAGCACAAATCCTTAGTAAATGAGGGCAGTATATAAAGTAAACATTAAGCGCTATGTCATGTATTACCATACAAATCAGAGAAAAGGAGAACAGTACCAACCAGCGAAATCCGGCACAGACAATAAATTAGCCAGTTGTATACTGTATCATTCATCACAAGTTGAGCCCACATGCAGATAGGTGAGGTACCACCCAAATTACCCCAATCTAAACAGGAGATAGGATGAATCCAAATGTATCCAAATGGGGGATTGGTGGAGAAAATTTACCTACACGTTTCGCCACCTCAATTTGGCTTTGTCAGGGGTACAGTGAAAATGCATGCATTGTGTCTATTTATAATGAAATAATACAGCAATTACCAAATGTTTGTCAAGTGAAGCTGAAAAAAGGGCATTGTGAGAACCTCGTCTAGAAGTATCAACATGCGCTTTTGCAAGAGCTATTAGTAGGGATTAGCACAAGTGCACATGCGTCATGATGCCATAAGTCAGATACAAAGTGAATGAGCGTCAATGTGATGGCGACAGGGGTTATATGCTCACGTTACCATTTGTCTATATTATTAATTAGTGCAGTAATTGGCAACAATCAATGGAAGTGAGAAGGTGCAAAAGTGTAATAAGCAAAACCTAAGTCTAAAGAGAAGAACGCCATTACAATGAAACCAAGTGTAGACAACACTAAAAGCCTTCTGGCTCAAGAAGAAAAGTGCAAACCCTAAGGCCGGCGTCACACCTAACGTATAAAAATACGGTCCGTTTTTTACGGCCGAGATACGCAGAAATGTTCATGAACAGTGATCCGTATGTCATCCGTATTCAATGCGAGGATGCGATTTTTTTCTTTAAAAAGTATCCGTGTGTCATGCGTATGGCGAGATTTTCTCACTTGCTTGCAAAATTGACATATAATGGATCCATGGGCTCAAATATTCGTAAAAACATATATACAGTCTATATATATATATACATATACAGTGGGGCAAAAAAGTATTTAGTCAGTCAGCAATAGTGCACGTTCCACCACTTAAAAAGATGAGAGGCGTCTGTAATTTACATCATAGGTAGACCTCAACTATGGGAGACAAACTGAGAAAAAAAAATCCAGAAAATCACATTGTCTGTTTTTTTATCATTTTATTTGCATATTATGGTGGAAAATAAGTATTTGGTCAGAAACAAAATTTCATCTCAATACTTTGTAATAAATCCTTTGTTGGCAATGACAGAGGTCAAATGTTTTCTGTAAGTCTTCATAAGGTTGCCACACACTGTTGTTGGTATGTTGGCCCATTCCTCCATGCAGATCTCCTCTAGAGCAGTGATGTTTTTGGCTTTTCGCTTGGCAACACGGACTTTCAACTCCCTCCAAAGGTTTTCTATAGGGTTGAGATCTGGAGACTGGCTAGGCCACTCCAGGACCTTGAAATGCTTCTTACGAAGCCACTCCTTCGTTGCCCTGGTGGTGTGCTTTGGATCATTGTCATGTTGAAAGACCCAGCCACGTTTCATCTTCAATGCCCTTGCTGATGGAAGGAGGTTTGCACTCAAAATCTCACGATACATGGCCCCATTCATTCTTTCACGTACCCGGATCAGTCGTCCTGGCCCCTTTGCAGAGAAACAGCCCCAAAGCATGATGTTTCCACCACCATGCTTTACAGTAGGTATGGTGTTTGATGGATGCAACTCAGTATTCTTTTTCCTCCAAACATGACAAGTTGTGTTTCTACCAAACAGTTCCAGTTTGGTTTCATCAGACCATAGGACATTCTCCCAAAACTCCTCTGGATCATCCAAATGCTCTCTAGCAAACTTCAGACGGGCCCGGACATGTACTGGCTTAAGCAGTGGGACACGTCTGGCACTGCAGGATCTGAGTCCATGGTGGCGTAGTGTGTTACTTATGGTAGGCCTTGTTACATTGGTCCCAGCTCTCTGCAGTTCATTCACTAGGTCCCCCCGCGTGGTTCTGGGATTTTTGCTCACCGTTCTTGTGATCATTCTGACCCCACGGGGTGGGATTTTGCGTGGAGCCCCAGATCGAGGGAGATTATCAGTGGTCTTGAATGTCTTCCATTTTCTAATTATTGCTCCCACTGTTGATTTCTTCACTCCAAGCTGGTTGGCTATTGCAGATTCAGTCTTCCCAGCCTGGTGCAGGGCTACAATTTTGTTTCTGGTGTCCTTTGACAGCTCTTTGGTCTTCACCATAGTGGAGTTTGGAGTCAGACTGTTTGAGGGTGTGCACAGGTGTCTTTTTATACTGATAACAAGTTTAAACAGGTGCCATTACTACAGGTAATGAGTGGAGGAAAGAGGAGACTCTTAAAGAAGAAGTTACAGGTCTGTGAGAGCCAGAAATCATGATTGTTTGTTTCTGACCAAATACTTATTTTCCACCATAATATGCAAATAAAATAATAAAAAAACAGACAATGTGATTTTCTGGATTTTTTTTTCTCAGTTTGTCTCCCATAGTTGAGGTCTACCTATGATGTAAATTACAGACGCCTCTCATCTTTTTAAGTGGTGGAACTTGCACTATTGCTGACTGACTAAATACTTTTTTGCCCCACTGTATATGTATATATATATAGACTGTATATATGTTTTTACGAATATTTGAGCCCATGGATCCATTATATGTCAATTTTGCAAGCAAGTGAGAAAATCTCGCCATACGCATGACACACGGATACTTTTTAAAGAAAAAAATCGCATCCTCGCATTGAATACGGATGACATACGGATCACTGTTCATGAACATTTCTGCGTATCTCGGCCGTAAAAAACGGACCGTATTTTTATACGTTAGGTGTGACGCCGGCCTTAGGGTTTGCACTTTTCTTCTTGAGCCGGAAGGCTTTTAGTGTTGTCTACACTTGGTTTCATTGTAATGGCGTTCTTCTCTTTAGACTTAAGTTTTGCTTATAACACTTTTGCACCTTCTCACTTCCATTGATTGTTGCCAATTACTGCACTAATTAATAATATAGACAAATGGTAACGTGAGCATATAACCCCATATAACTATTGCTGACTGACTAAATACTTTTTTGCCCCACTGTATGTATATATATATATACACATATATATATATATATATATATATATATATATATATATATATATATATATATATATATACAGTACAGACCAAAAGTTTGGACACCTTCTCATTTAAAGATTTTTCTGTATTTCCATGACTATGAAAATTGTAAATTCACACTGAAGGCATCAAAACTATGAATTAACACATGTGGAATTATATACTTAACAAAAAAGTGTGAAAAAACTGAGAATATGTCTTATATTCTAGGTTCTTCAAAGTAACCACCTTTTGCTTTGATGACTGCTTTGCACACTCTTGGCATTCTCTTGATGAGCTTCAAGAGGTAGTCACCGGGAATGGTCTTCCACCAATTTTAAAGGAGTTCCCAGAGATGCTTAGCCTGGAGGTGTGTTTGGGGTCATTGTCCTGTAAATAAATGATGGTCCAACTAAACGCAAACCGGATGGAATAGCATGTCGCTGCAAGATGCTGTGGTAGCCATGCTGGTTCAGTATGCCTTCAATTTTGAATAAATCACCAACAGCATCACCAGCAAAGCACCCCCACACATCACACCTCGTCCTCCATGCTTCACGATGTGAACCAGGCATGTAGAGTCCATCCGTTCACCTTTTCTGCGTCACATAAAGATCTCAAATTTGGACTCATCAGACCAAAGCGCAGATTTCCACTGGTCTATTCCTTGTGTTCTTTAGCCGGGGGGGGGGGGCAATAACCACGGTCCCTCTCTAGGCTATTAATAGCTGCCCTCAGTCACTGGCTTTCCCTCTCTGGCGGAGAAAATTGTTCGGGAGCCAGCTCCATTTTTTTTCCGTGAATTAACCCTTTCATTTAACACCTACATCTCCAAAGTTTTACACACACGAACTACTAACATTATTAGCGAGGGACATATAACGGATATGCAATGGCTTACTGTATGTAACCATGTCTCATATCCTGTCGGGTTCGGTAAGGATTTAACAAAAGCCAACAATTGAATTACCGGCTTTTCTGCTATCTAGCTCTGTATGAAAAATAAATAAATATATATATATATATATATATATATATATATATATATATATATATATATATATATATATATATATATAATGTGTCTCACTGACATATACAGTACAGACCAAAAGTTTGAACACATCTCATTTAAAGATTTTCTGTATTTTCATGACTATAAAAATTGTAAATTCACACTATTCAAAACTATGAATTAACACGTGGAATTATATACATAACAAAAAGTGTGAAACAACTGAAATTATGTCTTAGATTCTAGGTTCTTCAAAGTAGACACCTTTTGCTTTGATGACTGTTTTGCACACTCTTGGCATTCTCTTGATGAGCTTCAAGAGGTGGTCACCGGGAATGGTTTTCACTTCACAGGTGTGCCCTGTCAGGTTTAATAAGTGGGATTTCTTGCCTTATAAATGGGGTTCGGACCATCAGTTGTGTTGTGCAGAAGTCTGGTGGATACACAGCTGATAGTCGTACTGAATAGACTGTTAGAATTTGTATTGTGGCAAGAAAAAAGCAGCTAAGTAAAGAAAAACAAGTGGCCATCATTACTTTAAGAAATGAAGGTCAGTCAGTTCAAAAAATTGAGAAAACTTTGAAAGTGTCCCCAAGTGCAGTGGCAAAAACCATTAAGCGCTACAAAGAAACTGGCTCACATGAGCACCGCCCCAGGAAAGGAAGACCAAGAGTCACCTCTGCTTCTGAGGATAAGTTTATCCGAGTCACCAGCCTCAGAAATCGCAGGTTAACAGCAGCTCAGATTAGAGACCAGGTCAATGCCACACAGAGTTCTAGCAGCAGATACATCTCTTCAACAACTGTTAAGAGGAGATTTTGTGCAGTAGGCCTTCATGGTAAAATGGCTGCTAGGAAACCACTGCTAAGGACAGGCAACAAGCAGAAGAGACTTGTTTGGGCTAAAGAACACAAGGAATGGACCAGTAAAAATCTGTGCTTTGGTCTGATGAGTCCAAATTTGACATCTTTGGTTCCAACCACCGTGTCTTTGTGCAACGCAGAAAAGGTGAATGGATGGACTCTACATGCCTGGTTCCCACCGTGAAGCATGGAGGAGGAGGTGTGATGGTGTGGGGGTGCTTTGCTGGTGACACTGTTGGGGATTTATTCAAAATTGAAGGCATACTGAACCAGCATGGCTACCACAGCATCTTGCAACGGCATGCTATTCCATCCGGTTTGCGTTTAGTTGGACCATCGTTTATTTTTCAACAGGACAATGACCCCAAACACACCTCCAGGCTGTGTAAGGGCTATTTGACCAAGAAGGAAAGTGATGGGGTGCTACGCCAGATGACCTGGCCTCCACAGTCACCAGACCTGAACCCAATCGAGATGGCTTGGGGTGAGCTGGACGCAGAGTGAAGGCAAAAGGGCCAACAAGTGCTAAGCATCTCTGGGAACTCCTTCAAGATTGTTGGAAAACCATTCCCGGTGACTACCTCTTGAAGCTCAATAAGAGAATGCCAAGAGTGTGCAAAGCAGTCATCAAAGCAAAAGGTGGCTACTTTGAAGAACCTAGAATATAAGACATAATTTCAGTTGTTTCACACTTTTTTGTTATGTATATAATTCCACATGTGTTAACTCTTAGTTTTGATGCCTTCAGTGTGAATGTACAATTTTCATAGTCATGAAAACACAGAAAAATCTTTAAATGAGAAGGTGTGTTCAAACTTTTGGTCTGTACTGTATGTCTCACAGACATATATAAACCTATTCTATGTGCAGACATGTATTCTATCTATTCTATTCTAACCTGTCAGTGTGATTTTACTGTACACCGCACTGAATTACCGGCTTTTCTATAGAACACACTGATGGTCCGTGTGTAATCCGTATTTTTCTCGTCCCCGTAGACTTGCATTGGCGTACTTCGGGCATAATACGCTGACAATCGCATGATGCTGCGATTTTCTCAGCCTGTAAAATACGGCTGAGAAATATACGGCTGATGGGAGCTGCCCCATAGAGAATCATTGGTCCGAGTGCAATGCGTTGTTTTTGAGCCTCTCAGTCGGCTGTATTTCTCTCTGGTGTGACCCCGGCCTAATAGACAGTTCCTCTGATTGTCCATTAGTGCCCGAGGGAAATCTGCTTTATGGAAGGCTTTTGAAACTTGCAATCTCTTGGGAATAGGGCAGGTCTTCCATGTAAGTCGGCATGTGAGCATTCACATCATGGATGGGCGTATGCTGGTTTCAGTAATGGAAGAGAAAATCTTGTCGGAGGAGAGATTAATGGGAGGAAAAAGATTTTCCGCAGTGCAGAGAATTTCAGGAAAGGAGCCGGCTGAGGACTTGTGACCGCTGCCAAGGAAAGCTTCCTTGGCAGCGGTCACAAGTCCTCAGCCGGATTCCTTTACCGTATACATGTGCGGCATATACCAGTGACCCTCATCAAAGTTGGACTTCTGCCTTCTGCTCATCACATTTACAAAAAGACAGAAGTCTCTTGAAAAAGGCTAATTCGCTGAAACGTTGAGAGAGATTGTAATATACGTTTATTATAACAATCTGCAGAATCTTCTTATGTGGAATCCCACCATCGTATTATGCTTGAATAAAATAATATTCAATTACTACAGCATTTTCAGTGTGCCGGAGTATTTTTTATATCATATTGGATTTTTTCTCCTGAGCACCGTATTTTTGAAACAGTGAGCACCCTCTTCACCGTTTTCCATTAAATATTGATGACGTCACATGGCAGGATGGACAATACATGTATGTGCTGGCTCGGGAGCTGAGCCTGCGCTAGTCCCACTGGGTGTCAGCTGATTTATAACACAGAAGCTGCTGCAGTGAATGCTGTAAAGATAAACTAAAAAGAAAACAATGGAAGAATTATTTTTTTTTATAACTAACCCTTCAAAAAAAATCTTGTAAAGTTGAAAATGAAGTAAAGATACAACATCATCATCATCATCATCACCTCTTCTGTCTATTTAAGAAAACTGGAAACAAAAAATTGGAAAATTTGCGCGTTCTTTGGCACAAGATCACCTGGTTCTGTAAGGGTTAAATAATGGATAATCACTCAGAGAAATGTGGATTTTTACCTTTATGGAGTAGAAGACAGCGGTCAGTCCTAGAGGCATGCAGAAAAAGAGCAGGTTGATGATGGACCACACCAGATAATCCTTCTGTGGGATGTGGTAAGACAGCGGCTCGGGCTGCATGGTCACTTCTGAAGTCGATTCATACATTTTCTTATTGTCTCCTTCCATATTCATTGCAGTAGACTCCAGTTGCTACCTTTGCTCTGCGCACCCTGCTGTGCTCAACGTTATGTGTAAGAGGGAAGTTCTATAGGATGACAGTTCATTACATTATTTTACATGACTTCTTAAAGGGCCCATGTTATTGGCTGTTACTGCTGAGCCTGTCAGGAAGGGAGGGATGCTGGGGCAGTCACTGTGCACATACATTACATTAATTACATTACTGATGCTGCACTGATTCTGAGTTACATCATGTATTATACTCCAGAGCTGCACTCACTATTCTGCTGGTGCAGTCACTGTGTACATACAGTACATTACTGATCCTGAGTTACATCCTGTATTATACCCCAGAGCTGCACTCACTATTCTGCTGGTGTAGTCACTGTGTACATACATTACATTACTGATCCTGAGTTACATCCTGTATTATACCCCAGAGCTGCACTCACTATTCTGCTGGTGCAGTCACTGTGTACATACATTACATTACTGATTCTGAGTTACATCCTGTACAGTATTATACCCCAGAGCTGCACTAAGTATTCTGCTGGTGCAGTCACTCTATACATACATTACATTACTGATCCTGACTTACACCCTGTATTATACTCCAGAGCTGCACTCACTATTCTGCTGGTGCAGTTGAAGCGCCCCCACACCGCCGCAGGGCCGAGGGGTACCCGGAGCCGGGCCTCTGGGTCTCAGTCCTGGGGTTGTCACGGTGGCTAGACCCGGTCCGTGGCCCTGTCTGTCAGTGGGGGACGTCCGGTGCAATAAGTGGTGTTGTAACGGTGCAGTTGTGAGGTGCAGGTCGCGGTAAATAACGAGGACACCAGGTTGCAGTCTCTTTACCTCTTTACTGAAGATCTCTGAGTCCTCAATCCAGAATACGGCTCACCAGGCTACGCAAGTCCGGCCGGTCCAATGACACTTCCAGAGTTCTCTTCACAGGAGGAAATCTGTGCCTTCCCCCTAGCGCTATGTGTTGTAGTCCTTCCCTGCTGTGCTTACGGAAAGTACCACACAACTGTTGTGTCTGTTTCTGATGTTCCCTCACAACTCGACTAGATGATGTTCTGCTAATCCTCCGTCCCTCCCTGAGGTTCGGGTAGGAACGGCACCCGTTTGACGGGTAGGCCTGGAGTTCTTCCGGGACCCTAGAGACGCCCCTCTCCCGCAATTGCCTCCCAAGACTTCATAGGTGATTTGAGTTAGACAGCCCGCCTGAGACTGACTGCCCTGCCGCTGTTTGGAGTATTGCTTGAAGCTGAATGTTATTCTACTCCCTCGGCGTTCCGGCCACCGGTAGTGCGCCTCAGTAGGATGTTGCTTCGGTCTTACAGCACGACTCCTACTGGTATTCTCCTTTGCGTGATCCCGTTTCTCACTCAGCACAATCTATCTCGCTTCTAATCCTTTCTTGGGTCCCGCCGCTTCCCGGAGCTGGCGCGGACCCGTTACGTTCTTTTCAATGCCAAGCCTCTGTCAGGATCCCACCCCTGACAGAGACCCTACTGTCTCTTCCTCCACAACACCCTCTGCCACCAGGTGTTGCTTCGTCCAATCCAGTCAGCTTTCTGATCTAACTTCCTGCCTGACCCCCAGTTTACCCACTATGGTGGGGAGTGGCCTAATGAATAGCACCCTTAGCTCCCCCCGGAGGCCCGGCTGTGAAATGTATTGGTGTCTGTGATACCTGATCAGATGAACTCCTTCAGTGCCATCGGACGCACCATAGCTCCCCATAGTGGCGGAGCCACAGTACTGCAATGACCAGGACTCTGGGGCGCTGCACAGTCACTGTGTACATTGTTATGATCCAGTGACCCTGGAGCCGCATGAGACTATCTCTGGAGTAGGTGGTACCTGTACTGACCACAACCCTAAACTGACACCGCAACTAGAAGTAGCCATGGGGTGTACCTAACACGGCCTAGACACCTCGACACAGCCGGAGGATTAAATACCCCTAAAGTTGGAAATGGGAATTCTATCTTGCCTCAGAGCAGAGCCCCAAAGGATAGACAGCCCCCCACAAATATTGACCGTGAGTTTAAGAGGAAGGACATACGCAGGCAGAAAAACAGGATTTAGCAAAAGAGGCACTTCTAGCTAAATAGAAAAGGACAGGACAGAAATCTAAGCGGTCAGTACCAAAATCCTAAAAAATATCCACAGCAGATAATAATCTACATCTAACTAAAGACATAGAATGTATATCTGCATCTCCAGAGAATCCAGCATAACAGGAAAATCCAAACAAAGTCTAAGCTGGACAAAAACACAATAAATTGCACTGAACAGTAAAGCACACAGCAAGTATGCTGCAGGGAGAAAAAAACAGACACTTATCTTAGCTGAATTGATAGCAGGGCATGAGGAGCCAGACAGAGATGCAATCCAGAAGCAAAAAAAGAAGAGAAGCCAGCACTGCTGAAGGTCAAAACGCAATATCTAAAGTGCACATGCACATAATAAATTCTGACTGTATTTCAAATATGAGATATTTAGCAAATAATTGATCAATTCTTTGAGCTACCCCGCCACTTCACGGCAATCTCATAATGGGGCAGTCCTAACTCTACGTTTTTTATTTACATTGTGCCATTACGGCCTCCTAAATGTATAGAGAGTTAGAGAAAAAAAAAAAAAAAAGGACAGACCACATTACATAACATTACATGACAAGCTGTACCTGGAGCATTGACAGAATCACTCCCTTAGTGCCAGGAAGGCGAGCGCGGATAGAGGCCGATCAGGTCCTGTGCGGACATATCAGATCTGGCCTCCACACTGCCAAACCAACACCAAAGTTAAAGGATGAAACTGGCTGAGGCACAGCTGCCTAATTAACTAGAGCCTGAGGCAGGGCAGGGCTGCTGTGTGTGTGTGCACAGCAGCCTATCAATCATAGTGAACCCAGACAGAATGGCGCATATGACCCAGCGTACGCGGCAACAGTGGTGGTCAGCCACATACCAATACAGAAGCAAAAAAAGAAGAGAAGCCAGCACTGCTGAAGGTCAAAACGCAATATCTAAAGTGCACATGCACATAATAAATTCTGACTGTATTTCAAATATGAGATATTTAGCAAATAATTGATCAATTCTTTGAGCTACCCCGCCACTTCACGGCAATCTCATAATGGGGCAGTCCTAACTCTACGTTTTTTATTTACATTGTGCCATTACGGCCTCCTAAATGTATAGAGAGTGAGAAAAAAAAAAAAAGGACAGACCACATTACATAACATTACATGACAAGCTGTACCTGGAGCATTGACAGAATCACTCCCTTAGTGCCAGGAAGGCGAGCGCGGATAGAGGCCGATCAGGTCCTGTGCGGACATATCAGATCTGGCCTCCACACTGCCAAACCAACACCAAAGTTAAAGGATGAAACTGGCTGAGGCACAGCTGCCTAATTAACTAGAGCCTGAGGCAGGGCAGGGCTGCTGTGTGTGTGTGCACAGCAGCCTATCAATCATAGTGAACCCAGACAGAATGGCGCATATGACCCAGCGTGCGCGGCAACAGTGGTGGTCAGCCACATACCAATACAGAAGCAAAAAAAGAAGAGAAGCCAGCACTGCTGAAGGTCAAAACGCAGTATCTAAAGTGCACATGCACATAATAAATTCTGACTGTATTTCAAATATGAGATATTTAGCAAATAATTGATCAATTCTTTGAGCTACCCCGCCACTTCACGGCAATCTCATAATGGGGCAGTCCTAACTCTACGTTTTTTATTTACATTGTGCCATTACGGCCTCCTAAATGTATAGAGAGTGAGAAAAAAAAAAAAAGGACAGACCACATTACATAACATTACATGACAAGCTGTACCTGGAGCATTGACAGAATCACTCCCTTAGTGCCAGGAAGGCGAGCGCGGATAGAGGCCGATCAGGTCCTGTGCGGACATATCAGATCTGGCCTCCACACTGCCAAACCAACACCAAAGTTAAAGGATGAAACTGGCTGAGGCACAGCTGCACAGAGATGCAATCCCTCCAAGAACAATTGACAACTGGCAAAGACTAATGAATCCTGCAGACCTAAATAGTCCATTCAGAGGTGCAATCAGCAGAGACACCTGCCCAGGATTGCAATCCAGGGACAACTGCACTACCACTAACAACCACCGGGGGGAGCCCAAGAGCAGAATTCACAACAGTACCCCCCCTTGAAGAGGGGTCACCGAACCCACACCAGAGCCCCCAGGCCAGATGAAAGGCACGGACCAAATCAGCAGCATGGACATCAGAGGCAAAAACCCAAGAATTATCCTCCTGGCCATAACCCTTTCATTTGACAAGGTACTGAAGCTTCCGCCTCGAAAAACGAGAATCCAAAATCTTCTCAACCACATACTCCAACTCCCCATCAACCAACACAGGGGCCGGAGGATCAACAGAGGGAACAACGGGTACCACATATTTCCGCAATAAAGATCTATGGAAAACATTATGGATGGCAAAAGAGGCCGGAAGGGCCAAACGAAAAGACACTGGATTGATAATCTCAGAAATCCTATAAGGACCAATAAACCGAGGCTTAAACTTAGGGGAAGAAACCTTCATAGGAACATGACGGGAAGACAACCAGACCAAATCCCCAACCCGCAGCCGGGAACCAACACACCGACGATGGTTAGCAAAACGCTGGGCCTCCTCCTGAGACAACACCAAATTGTCCACCACATGAGCCCAAATATGCTGTAACCTGTCAACCACAGAATCCACACCAGGACAATCAGAAGGCTCAACCTGCCCTGAAGAAAAACGAGGATGAAAACCAAAATTACAAAAGAAGGGCGAAACCAAGGTAGCCGAACTAGCCCGATTATATTATTAAGGGCAAACTCGGCCAATGGCAAGAAAGCCACCCAATCATCCTGATCAGCAGACACAAAGCATCTCAAATAAGTTTCCAAAGTCTGATTAGTTAGCTCGGTCTGGCCATTTGTCTGAGGATGAAATGCGGAAGAAAAAGACAAATCAATGCCCAGCCTAGCACAAAAGGCCCGCCACGAACGCTATACCACCGGCTTACACGGTGACACAGACGAAGTTGCACACGACATAGAAGAGGAGGTCATAGATGACCCAGTTGTTGACCCCGATTGGCAGCCATTGGGGGAACAGGGTGCAGGCGGCAGTAGTTCTGAAGCGGAGGAGGAGGAGCCGCAGCAGGCATCAACATCACAACAGGTTCCATCTGCCGGGCCAAAAACGCTTGGCAAAACCAAAACCAGTTGGAGGACAGCGTGGCCATCCGGTTAAAGAAGCTCAGTCTGCAATGCATGAAAAGGTATCTGATAGTAGAAAGAGTGCAGTCTGGCATTTTTTTAAACAACATCCAAATGATCAGCGCAAAGTCATCTGTTAAAAATGTTCAACTTCCTTAAGCAGTGGTCAGAATCTTAAAAGTCTAAATACAAGTTGCATGCATAGACATTTAACCACCATGCATTTGCAAGCCTGGACTAACTACCAAACATCCCTAAAGGTTGCAGCACCCTCGGCCAATGAAGCTAGTCAGCAACGCTACATCCCTTCCCTCCCTGTAAGCCCACCATTTCCCGCACCACCTGCAGTATCTGTGCAGCTTTCGTCGCCAGGCCAAAGCAGTCAGGGAATCACCAGGTTAGTAGTAGGAAACACTGCATGTAGGGCACCGGCAAGAATACCATCTCCAACCCTCTCTCAGTCACCCATGTCCACCGGCACCCCCGCTAGTTCCACCGTATGCAGCTCTCCAGTCCAGCTCACCCTTCATGAGACTCTCGTTAGGAAAAGGAAGTACTCATCCTCACATCCGCGTATACAGGGTTTGAACGCCCACATTGCTAGACTAATCTCATTAGAGATGATGCCCTACCGGTTAGTTGAAAGCGAAGCTTTCAAAGCGCTGATGGACTACGCTGTACCACGCTACGAGCTACCCAGTCGACACTACTTTTCGAGAAAAGCCATCCCAGCCCTCTACCACCATGTTAAAGAGCGCATCGTCCATGCACTCAGGCAATCTGTGACTACAAAGGTGCACCTGACAACAGATGCATGGACCAGTAGGCATGGCCAGGAACGTTACGTGTCCATCACGGCACACTGGGTGAATGTGGTGGATGCAGGGTCCACAGGGGACAGCAATATTGGGACAGTTCTGCCTAGCCCACGGTCTAGGAAACAGTTGGCTGTAGGTGTTCGCCCCTCCTCCTCCTCCTGCAGAAGCGAGAGCTCGTCCACAGACCGCAGTCGCACATCCACTCCATCCGCAGCTGCCACTGTTGCACACCAGGTGTGCCATTATGGGACAGCTAGTGGCAAGCGTCAGCAGGCTGTATTGGCAATGAAGTGTTTGGTCGACAACAGACACACCGCGGAAGTTCTGTCCGAGTTCTTGCAGAAAGAAACCCAGTCATGGCTGGGCACTGTACATCTTGAGGCAGGCAAGGTAGTGAGTGATAACGGAAGGAATTTCATGGCTGCCATAGCCCTTTCCCAACTGAAACACATTCCTTGCCTGGCTCACACCTTAAACCTGGTGGTGCAGTGCTTCCTGAAAAGTTATCCGGGGTTACCCGACCTGCTCCTGAAAGTGCGCAGACTTTGCTCTCATATCCGCCGTTCGCCCGTACACTCCAGCCGTATGCAGAACTATCAGCGGTCTTTGAACCTTCCCCAGCATCGCTTAATCATCGATGTTGCAACAAGGTGGAACTCAACACTGCACATGCTTCAGAGACTGTGCGAACAGAGGCGTGCTGTTATGTATTTGTGGGAGGATACACATACACGGGCAGGCAGTTGGATGGCAGACATGGAGTTGTCAGGTGTGCAGTGGTCGAAGGTACAAGACCTGTGTCAAGTCCTTCAGTGTTTTGAGGAATGCACACGGCTGGTTAGTGCAGACAACGCCATAATAAGCATGAGCATCCCCCTAATGCATCTGGTGATGCAAAGATTGACGCAAATAAAGGAGCAGGCGTCTGCAGCCGAGGAAGAGGAAAGCCTTGATGACAGTCAGCCATTGTCTGGTCAGGGCAGTCTACAGGATGAGGTAGCGGGCGAAGAGGAGGAGGACGAGGAGGATGATGGGGATGAGTATTTTTTAAATGAGGAAGCTTCTCCGGGGCCAATGGAAATTGCTGGTGTGGCAAGGCCGTGTTCAGGTTTTTTGAGGGAGACAAGTGACGTAGATTTGCCTGTGACTGCCCCTCAAACCAGCACAACCGCAGATTTGACTACTGGAACTTTGGCCCACATGGCGGATTATGCCTTATGTATCCTCAAAAGGGACCCATGCATTATTAAAATGATGACCGATGACGATTACTGGTTGGCCTGCCTCCTTGATCCTCGCTATAAAGGCAAATTGCTAAATATTATGCCACATGAGAACCTCGAACAAATATTAGCAACCAAACAAGCAACTCTTGTAGACCGTTTGATTCAGGCATTCCCAGCACACAGCGCCGGTGATGGTTCTCACACGAGCTGCAGGGGGCTACAGGGCAGAGGTGTTAGAGGTGCACAAATCAGAAGTGGCGTTGGACAGAGGGGTTTTCTGACCAGGTTGTGGAGTGATTTCGCAATGACCGCAGACAGGACAGGTACTGCAGCATCTGTTCAAAGTGACAGGAGACAACATTTGTCCAGTATGGTTACTAACTATTTTTCAGCCCTTATCGATGTTCTCCCTCAACCGTCATTCCCATTTGATTACTGGGCATCCAAATTAGACACCTGGCCTGAATTGGCAGAATATGCATTGCAGGAGCTTGCTTGCCCAGCAGCTAGTGTGCTATCAGAAAGAGTATTCAGTGCTGCTGGTTCAATATTAACCGAAAAAAGGACTCGTCTGGCTACCCAAAATGTTGATGATCTAACCTTCATTAAAATGAACCACTCCTGGATTTCAAATTATTTTGCCCCACCTTTCCCGGCTGACACCTAGCTTTCCTATAAAAAGGTCTTGCTTGTGGACTGGTCTTACTGAGTGTTCCAATCTCTTAATTTGCAGCAGCTGTTTGTGCAGCATACGACATGTTTACACCTCCTTAAATGGGAAAACTCCCCCCACGGGGCCGTCGTCTCGCCACTTGCTTCAAGCCCCCGGTAGAGTGCCGTTTGTTTGAAGAGGTGGGTGTGCCCGCTTTTGGTCGATGGCACTGCTACTGGGTCCCTCATAGTACAATAAAGTGTCTCTGGCGGTGGTGGCGCGCAACCAACGTCAGACACACCGTTGTAACATGAGGGGCCCTGGTCCTGTACCACCGGCCACAAGAGAGTTTCCCCCCCCCCAGCTCAAACTGTGCTCTACCACGTGCAAAATTATCTCTCACAGCTCCAACAATGTTTAGTCTATGCGCAGTTGGAGCGCCCCCACACCGCCGCAGGGCCGAGGGGTACCCGGAGCCGGGCCTCTAGGTCTCAGTCCTGGGGTTGTCACGGTAGCTAGACCCGGTCCGTGGCCCTGTCTGTCAGTGGGGGACGTCCGGTGCAATAAGTGATGTTGTAGCGGTGCAGTTGTGGGGTGCAGGTCGCGGTAAATAACGAGGACACCAGGTTGCAGTCTCTTTACCTCTTTACTGAAGCTCTCTGGGTCCTCAGTCCGGAATACGGCTCACCAGGCTGCGCAAGTCCGGCCGGTCCAATGGCACTTCCAGAGCTCTCCTTGCAGGTGGAAATCGGTGCCTTCCTTCTAGCGCTATGTGTTGCAGTCCTTCCCTGCTGTGCTTACGGAAAGTACCCCACAACTGTTGTGTCTGTTTCTCGTGTTCCCTCACAACAACTTAATTCGCAATGATCTTCCTCGTCCCTCCAGATACTATGGTAGGAACGCACCCGTATGACGGGGAGGCTCGGAGATCTTCCGGGACTCTATCTGCGCCCCTCTCCTGTTGGTACCCCCCTTTGCCTTCCTGGGTGATGCGTGAGACAGTCCGCCTCAAGCTAACTGCCCTGCCGTAGGTCTGAGGTATGGCTTGAAACTCTTTACCTCCTCGGCGTTCCGGCCACCGGTAGTGCGCCTCAGTAAGGTGCTGCCTCTTTCAGCACAACCCTCACTGGTATCTCCTTTCGCTTGATTTCGTTTCTCACTCAGCACAATCTATCTCGCTTCTTAGTCCTTCCTTGGGCACCGCCGCTATGCTGAGCAGGCACGGTCCCTTTACGTTCTTTCCATGCCAAGCCTCTGCCAGGATCCCACCCCTGGCAGAGACCCTACAGTCTCTCCCTTCACAACACCCTCTGCCACCAGGTGTTGCTCCGTTCAATCCCGTCAGCGTTCTCTCTCTAACTTCCTGCCTGACCCCCAGTTTACCCACTATGGTGGGGAGTGGCCTAATGAATAGCACCCTTAGCTCCCCCCGGAGGCCCAGCTGTGAAATGTATTGGTGACTGTGATACCTGCTCAGAGAACTCCTTCCGTGCCATCGAACGCAGCATGGCCCCCCTCAGTGGCTGAACCATGCCACTGCAACGACCAGGACTCTGGGGCGCTGCACTGACATCCTTCAATGCTTGGCACTGACAATACCAATTTGTTGACATGTATGATGCTAGTTAAAATAGTCAGCGTCAGTGTCCTATATTGACACCGGTAAATACGTAGTGCCAAATTACTATGTCTGAAACTCAGTAGAGGCGCCCACCCCTGTACCTAAGTATGCCACACTTTTTTTTTTTGTTTTGTTGTTTTGCGAGACATTAACATCTATTTATTTTTTGGGAGTACTAACTGTGTCAGACACTCCTTGCAATCGTCCTCCGCTGACCACACCAATGCTGCCTGTGTACCCCTGCGAGATAACTCTAACTGCCTTGAGCCTATTTTTATTTATTTTAGGCCTAGTAAGCCTGTCTGCGGTCCCTCCTTGCAATCGTCCTCCGCTGACCACACCAATGCTGCCTGTGTACCCCTGCGAGATAACTCTAACTGCCTTGAGCCTATTTTTATTTATTTTAGGCCTAGTAAGCCTGTCTGCGGTCCCTCCTTGCAATCCTCCTCTGCTGACCACACCAATGCTGCCTGTGTACCCCTGCGAGATAACTCTAACTGCCTTGAGCCTATTTTTATTTATTTTAGGCCTAGTAAGCCTGTCTGCGGTCCCTCCTTGCAATCCTCCTCCGCTGACCACACCAATGCTGCCTGTGTACCCCTGCGAGATAACTCTAACTGCCTTGAGCCTATTTTTATTTATTTTAGGCCTAGTAAGCCTGTCTGCGGTCCCTCCTTGCAACCGTCCTCCGCTGACCACACCAATGCTGCCTGTGTACCCATGTAACCTATTTTAAACTGCATAGAGCCTATTTTTATTTATTTTAGGCCTACTAAGTCTGTCTGCGGTCCTTCCTTGCAATCGTCCTCCGCTGACCACACCAATGCTGCCCGTGTACCCCTGGAACCTATTTTAAAGTGCATAGAGCCTATTTTTTTTATTTTATTTAACCCCTTCACCCCCGGAGCTTTTTCCGTTTTTCCGTTTTCGTTTTTCGCTCCCCTCCTTCCCAGAGCCATAACTTTTTTATTTTTCTGTCAATTTGGCCATGTGAGGGCTTATTTTTTGCGGGACGAGTTGTACTTTTGAACGACATCATTGGTTTTACCATGTCGTGTACTAGAAAACGGGAAAAAAATTCCAAGTGCAGTGAAATTGCAAAAAAAGTGCAATCCCACACTTGTTTTTTGCTTGCCTATTTTGCTAGGTTCACTAAATGCTAAAACTGACCTGCCATTATGATTCTCCAGGTCACTACGAGTTCATAGACACCTAACATGACTAGGTTATTTTTCACCTAAGTGGTGAAAAAAAATTCCAAACTTTGCAAAAAACAAAACAAAACAAAATTGCGCCATTTTCCGATACTCGTAGCGTCTCCATTTTTCGTGATCTGGGGTCAGGTGAGGGCTTATTTTTTGCGTGCCAAGCTGGCGTTTTTAATGATAGCATTTTGGTGTAGATACGTTCTTTTGATCGCCCGTTATTGCATTTTAATGCAATGTCGTGGCGACCAAAAAAACGTAAATCTGGCGTTTCGAATTTTTTTCTCATTACGCCATTTAGCGATCAGGTTAATGCTTTTTTTTAGTTGATAGATCGGGCGATTCTGAACGCGGCGATACCAAATATGTGTAGGTTGGGGTTTTTTTTTATTGATTTATTTTGATTGGGGCGAAAGGGGGGTGATTTAAACTTTTATGTTTTTTTTATTTTTTTCACATTTTTAAAAACTTTTTTTTTTTACTTTTGCCATGCTTCTATAGCCTCCATGGGAGGCTAGAAGCAGGCACAGCCCGATCGGCTCTGCTACATAACAGCGATCATCAGATCGCTGTTATGTAGCTAAAATGCAGGTGTGCTGTGAGCGCCGACCACAGGGGGGCGCTCACAGCCACCGGCGATCAGTAACCATAGAGGTCTCCAGGACCTCTATGGTTACAATGGAGGAGCATCGCCGACCCCCGATCATGTGACAGGGGTCGGCGATGCGCTCATATCCGGCCGCACGGCCGGATGCGGTAGTTAAATGCCGCTGTCTGCGTTTGACAGCGGCATTTAACTAGTTAATAGCGGCGGGTGATCGCGATTTCACCCGCCGCTATTGCGCGCACATGTCAGCTGTAAAAAACAGCTGACATGTCGCGACTTTGATGTGCGCTCACCGCCGGAGCGCACATCAAAGCGGGGGTCCCGACATGTGACGTACTATACCGTCACATGTCGGGAAGGGGTTAATATTAATAAAGCCATGATGGACTACGCTGTACCACGCTATGAGCTACCCAGTTGACACTTCTTTTGCGAGAAAAGCCATCCCAACCCTCCACCAGCATGTAAAAGACCGCATTGTCCATGCACTCTGGCAATCTGTGAGTACAAAGGTGCACTTGACAACAGACGCATGGACCTGTAGGCATGGCCACGGAAGGTTACGTGTCCATTACGGCGCAATGGGTTAATGTGGTGGATGCATGGTCCACAGGGGACAGCCTACTAAGTCTGTCTGCAGTCCCTAATTCAAATTGTTCTCAATTCAGGTTTTCGGGCTTTTTTAAAAAATAGGAAACTGCATTTGGGCTACTAGTTTGGTTGGGGCCTACTGTTGATGTCTGACGCTCCTGGGTGTTCTCCTCCTCCTGGGTGTTCTCCTCCTCCTGGGTGTTCTCCTCCTCCTTGGTGTTCTCCTCCTGGTTTCCTTGTCTGAGCTTCAACCTTCTGGCTCTCATTAAGTATTTTTAAATGTAACACTGCAGTTGCCCTGCTACCTGGGTTGGGGCCTAGTAATGGTGTCTGCCGCTCCCTGGTGTTCTCCTCCTCCTTGGTGTTCTCTTCCAGGTTTCCTTGTCTGAGCTTCAACCTTCTGGCTCTCATTAAGTATTTGTTTGTAAAAATTGGTGGTTGGGGCCTACTAACGGTGTCTGACGCTCCTGGGTGTTCTCCTCCTCCTGGGTGTTCTCCTCCTCCTGGGTGTTCTCCTCCTCCTGGGTGTTCTCCTCCTGGTTTCCTTGTCTGAGCTTCAACCTTCTGGCTCTCATTAAGTATTTTTAAATGTAACACTGCAATTGCCCTGCTACCTCGGTTGGGGCCTAGTAACGGTGTCTGCCGCTCCCTGGTGTTCTCCTCCTCCTTGGCGTTCTCCTCCAGGTTTCCTTGTCTGAGCTTCAACCTTCTGGCTCTCATTAAGTATTTGTTGGTAAAAATTGGTGGTTGGGGCCTACTAACGGTGTGTGCCGCTCCCTGGTGTTGTCCTCCACTGTATAAAGCTGAGCTTCAATCTTAAAGCTCTCGTTAAGTAGTTGTTTTTAAAATGTGTGGTTGGGCCCTTAAAACGGTGTCTGACGCTACTGGGTTTTCTCCTGTTTTGTTGTCCCGACCTTCAATGTTCAGGCTTTCGTCTTACATTTTAAATAATTAAACTGCAGTTGGCCTACTACTTTGGTTGGGCCTAGTAACGGTGTGTGCCGCACCTTGGTGTTGTCCTGTGTTATTTTCCTGACCTTTAATCTTCAGGCTTTCGGCCTTCATTTGTAATATTAAACTGCATAGGGCCTACTAGTGTGGTTCGGCCCTACTAACGGTGTCTGCCGCTCCTGGGTTTTCTACTCCACTGAACTAAGCAATGCCACCTGGTTAGTCCTGTTACCAATTTTGAACTGCATTTTACCCACTTTATTATTTGGGCCTATATCAGTGTTTCGTCCTCATCCTGCCCATTGCCCAGCCGGTGCTAGATGAGTCTTGCGGTACTTTGACCCAGACCACTACATTCCCCTTGCACGCTACACAGCCACAATCTGACCCTGCTGAAAGTCAGGTTCCCCTTCCCGCATACTATACCACCTTACACAGGGACAAAGAGGAAGGTGCAGATGAAAGTGCAGGTTTCTTCAACAGGTAGGGGGGCATACTCGTTGGCGACGTCACAGGCACAGGGCCCCTCAGAGTATGCAAAAGTTTCGCTGCCGGTGGGAGGCGCCCCCGCCGTGCAAACACACCGCCGTACTTTGAGGGGCCCTGTGCCAATGCCAAAGCGAAAGAGTGGGCCTCCCTGCTTGCTCAGGATCACAGCACTTGCAAAGTTGAAATACTTACCTCTCACTGCTCCACCGCCGTGACGTAGTCCACGTTTCCTGGGCCCACTAAAACCTTGAACCAGCCCTACCCCCCACAACTTTTGCCAAATGACCCCCAATTTCCAATGCCCAACTATTATTATAAAGTTAATTAAGATTGATAAGCTTCAGAAACAAGAATGGATGTTTTTGGCATTAAAATGGGCACTGTAGGTGTTTTACTGGCCTCCACTCACTGCCGACTATGCTTCCCCATTGACTTGCATTGGGTTTCATGTTTCGGCCGATCCCCGACTTTTCGCGATAATCGGCCGACTTCACTCGACTCGACTTTGGACAAAGTCGGGTTTCGCAAAACCCGACTCGACCCTAAAAAAATGAAAGTCGCTCAACACTACGGACATCCTCTGGGAAACCGGAAGATCTGAAATAAAATCCATAGAAATATGCGTCCAGGGCCTCTCAGGTACCGGCAAAGGCATAAGCAACCCACTAGCGCGGGAACAACAAGGCTTGGCCCGCGCACAAGTCCCACAGGACTGCACAAAAGAACGCACATCCCGCGACAAAGAAGGCCACCAAAAGGACCTACCAACCAAATCTCTGGTACCAAAAATACCAGGATGGCCAGCCAACACAGAACAATGAACCTCAGAAATCACTTTACTAGTCCATCTATCAGGATTCAGGAACAAACAGTTTCCCCACTGGACAGCGGTCAGGTTTGTCAGCCTGAAATTCCTGAAGAACCCGTCATAAATCAGGGGAGATGGCAGAAAGGACCACCCCTTCCTTCAGAATGCCGACCGACCGGTTCAAGGACCTCAGGGGAATCAGGCAAAAAGCTCCTAGAAAGGGCATCAGCCTTAATATTCTTAGAACCCGGAAGATAAGAGACCATGAAATCAAAACGGGAGAAAAACAGGGACCATCGAGCCTGTCTAGGATTCAGCCGCTTGGCAGACTCGAGTTAAATCAGATTTTTATGATCGGTCAAGACCACAATATGGTGCTTGGCTCCCTCAAGCCAATGTCGCCATTCCTCGAAGCCCACTTCATAGCCAACAACTCCCGATTGCCGACATCATAATTGCGCTCAGCATGCGAAAACTTTCGGGAAAAGAAGGCACATGGTTTCATCAAGGAACCATCAGAATTCCTCTGAGACAAAATGGCCCCTGCCCCAATCTCAGAAGCATCAACCTCAACCTGAAATGGAAGAGAAACATCCGGCTGACGCAACACTGGGGCAGAAGTAAATCGGCGTTTAAGCTCCTGAAAGGCAGAGACAGCCGCCGAGGACCAATTCGTGACATCAGCGCCTTTCTTTGTCAAATCGGTCAGGGGTTTAACCACACTGGAGAAGTTAGCAATGAAACGGTGATAAAAATTAGCAAAGCCCAAAAATTTCTGAAGGCTCTTCACGGATGTGGGCTGAATCCAATCATGAATGGCCTGAACCTTAACCGGATCCATCTCTATAGATGAGGGAGAATAAATGAAGCCCAAAAAAGAAACCTTCTGCACTCCAAAGAGACACTTAGACCCCTTCACAAATAAAGCATTATCACGAAGGATCTGAAATACCATCCTGACCTGTTCCACATGAGACTCCCAATCATCGGAAAAAATCAAAATGTCATCCAAATATACAATCATGAATTTATCAAGATAATTCCGGAAGATATCATGCATGAAGGACTGAAAAACAGATGGAGCATTAGAGAGCCCGAATGGCATCACAAGGTATTCAAAATGGCCTTCGGGCGTATTAAACGCAGTTTTCCATTCGTCACCCTGCTTAATACAAACAAGATTATATGCCCCTCGAAGGTCAATCTTAGTAAACCAACTAGCCCCCTTAATCCTAGCAAACAAATCAGAAAGCGAAGGCAAAGGGTATTGAAATTTGACCGTGATCTTATTCAAGAGGCGATAATCAATACAGGGTCTTAAAGAGCCATCCTTCTTGGCAACAAAAAAAAATCCCGCTCCCAATGGTGAAGAAGATGGACGAATATGCCCTTTCTCCAAAGACTCCTTAATATAACTCCGCATGGCGGTATGTTCTGGCACAGACAGGTTGAAAAGTCGGCCCTTAGGGAACTTACAGCCTGGAATCAAGACAATAGCACAATCACAGTCCCTATGCGGTGGAAGGGAGCTGGACTTGGGTTCATTGAATACATCCTGAAAATCAGACAAAAACTCTGGAATTTCAGAAGAGGGGGGAGAGGAGATTGATATCAAAGGAACGTCATTATGAACCCCCTGACAACCCCAACTAGTCACAGACATAGATTTCCAATCTAACACCGGATTATGTACCTGTAACCATGGAAAACCCAGCACAATAGCATCATGCAAATTATGCAACACCAGAAAACGACAATCTTCCTGATGGGCTGGCGCCATGCACATGGTCACCTGTGTCCAAAACTGGGGTTTATTTTTAGCCAAAGGTGTAGCATCAATGCCCCTTAAAGGAATAGGGTTCAGCAAAGACTGCAAGGGGAAACCACAACGCCTGGTAAACTCAAAGTCCATTAAGTTCAAGGCGGCGCCTGAATCCACAAACGCCATGACAGAAAATGACGACAATGAGCAGATCAAGGTCACAGACAGCAGAAATTTAGGCTGTACAGTACTGATGGAAACTGAACTAGCGATTCTCTTTGTACGCTTAGGGCAGACCGAAATGACATGAGAAGCATCGCCACAGTAGAAACACAACCTATTCTGACGTCTGAATCCCCGTTGTTCTGCTCTAGACAGAATCCTATCACACTGCATAGGCTCAGGTATCTGCTCTGAGGACAACGCCACAGTGCGCATAGTTCTGCGCTCCCGCAAGCGCCGATCGATCTGAATGGCCAGAGACATAGAATCACTTAGACCAATAGGCGTGGGAAACCCCACCATAACATCTTTAATAGATTCAGAAAGACCCTTTCTGAAAATTGCCGCCAGGGCATCCTCATTCAATTTAGTCAGCACAGACCATTTTCTAAATTTCTGACAATACAATTCTGCGGCTTCTTGACCCTGAGACAGGGCCAACAAGGTCTTCTCCGCATGATCCACAGAATTAGGTTCATCATACAATAACCCTAGAGCCTGAAAAAAGGTGTCTACCAGTGTTGAGCGATACCGTCCGATACTTGAAAGTATCGGTATCGGAAAGTATCGGCCGATACCGGCAAAGTATCGGATCTCGCCGATACCGATACCAATACAAGTCAATGGAACTCAAGTATTGGAAGGTATCCCTAATGGTTCCCAGGGTCTGAAGGAGAGGAAACTCTCCTTCAGGCCCTGGGATCCATATGAATGTGTAAAATAAAGAATTAAAATATAAAATATTGATATAAAAAATATATAAAATATATAAAATTAAAAAATATTAAAAATATAAAAAATATTGATATACTCACCTCTCCGACGCAGCCTGGACCTTACCGCTGTGAACCGGCAGCACTCTTTGCTTAAAATGAGCGCCTTCAGTACCTTCCATGACGTCACGGCTTCTGATTGGTCGCGTGCCGCTCATGTGACTGCCACGCGACCAATCAGAAGCCGTGACGTCATCCCTCAGGTCCTAAATTCCTCTGTATTATACCCCAGAGGTGCACTAAGTATTCTGCTGGTGCAGTCACTCTGTACATACATTACATTACTGATCCTGACTTACACCCTGTATTATACTCCAGAGCTGCACTCACTGTTCTGCTGGTGCAGTCACTGTGTACATACATTACATTACTGATCCTGAGTTACATCCTGTATTATACTCCAGAGCTGCACTCACTATTCTGCTGGTGTAGTCACTGTGTACATACATTACATTACTGATCCTGAGTTACATCCTGTATTATACTCCAGAGCTGCACTCGCTATTCTGCTGATGCAGTCACTTTGTACGTACATTACATTACTGATCCTGAGTTACATCCTGTATTATACTCCAGAGCTGCACTCACTATTCTGCTGGTGCAGTCACTGTGTACATACATTACATTACTGATCCTGAGTTACATCCTGTATTATACCCCAGAGCTGCACTCACTATTCTGCTGGTGCAGTAACTGTGTACATACCTGTGGATCGCCCCCAAGCGCAGGGCAGTGGGGTACTCTGTACCGGGTCCCTCTGTCTCGGTTCTGGGGATGTCACGGAGGCCCGACCCGGTCCGTGGCCCTGCTAAGGGGCGCCCAATTAAAGGATGTAGTTTGTCAAGTGTTCGTGATGCCACCTGTGGTGTTCGGTCAGGGTGACCGACGCTGCTTAGGGGTCCGCTGGGGTGATGTTATGGCAGCTGGATGGAATACCTTCCCACAGGTGAAGTATGTTCCCAGGGCTTCCCAGTAAGGTAGATGATGATGGTGCAGGTCGCAGTAAATAACGAGGACACAGGGTTGCAGTCTCTTTATCTTTTACTGTAGACTTCAGCGTCCACAATCCAGAGCACTGCTAACAGGGCTGGCTGAATCCGGCCGGTCCGAAGGCACATCCAGAGTTCCCTTTGCAGGTGGAAATCAGTAGCCTTCCTACTAGCGCCTTTGTGTTGTAGTACTTCCCTGCTGAGCGCCACGGGATAGTCCTCACAACTGTCGTGTATGTTTCTGATATTCTCTCTCCGTCCCCCAGATGGTATGGATAGGACGCACCCGTATGACTGGGTAGGCCTGGAACTATTTTATAGGGACCCTAGAGACGCCCCTCTCCCACAAGTTGCCTCCATTGTCTTCATTAGGTTAAAGGTTGGGCAGCCAACTTGGAATTAACTGTCCTGCCATAGTTTGAAGTAATGCATAGAGCTTATTACTCCCTCGGTGTTCCGGCCACCGGCTACGTGCCTCAGAAGGAGGCCGCCGATCTCGGGGCAGACCCTCCTCCCGGTGTTATCTCCTTGTGCTGTGATCTCGTTGCTCACTCTCCACAATATACAATGCCTACAAGTAGTATTCAACCCCCTGCAGATTTAGCAGGTTTAATAAGATGCAAATAAGTTAGAGCCTTCAAACTTCAAACAAGAGCAGGATTTATTAACAGATGCATAAATCTTACAAACCAAAAAGTTTTGTTGCTCAGTTAAATTTTTATAAATTTTAAACATAAAAGTGTGGGTCAATTATTATTCAACCCCAATTACAGCTAATAATCGTCTTTTATAAGACCTGATCAGGCCGGCACAGGTCTCTGGAGTTATCTTGGCCCACTCCTCCATGCAGATCTTCTCCAAGTTATCTAGGTTCTTTGGGTGTCTCATGTGGACTTTAATCTTGAGCTCCTTCCACAAGTTTTCAATTGGGTTAAGGTCAGGAGACTGACTAGGCCACTGCAACACCTTGATTTTTTGCCTCTTGAACCAGGCCTTGGTTTTCTTGGCTGTGTGCTTTGGGTCGTTGTCTTGTTGGAAGATGAAATGACGACCCATCTTAAGATCCTTGATGGAGGAGCGGAGGTTCTTGGCCAAAATTTCCAGGTAGGCCGTGCTATCCATCTTCCCATGGATGCGGACCAGATGGCCAGGCCCCTTAGCTGAGAAACAGCCCCACAGCATGATGCTGCCACCACCATGCTTGACTGTAGGGATGGTATTCTTGGGGTCGTATGCAGTGCCATCCAGTCTCCAAACGTCACGCGTGTGGTTGGCACCAAAGATCTCGATCTTGGTCTCATCAGACCAGAGAACCTTGAACCAGTCAGTCTCAGAGTCCTCCAAGTGATCATGAGCAAACTGTAGACGAGCCTTGACATGACGCTTTGAAAGTAAAGGTACCTTACGGGCTCATCTGGAACGGAGACCATTGCGGTGGAGTACGTTACTTATGGTATTGACTGAAACCAATGTCCCCACTGCCATGAGATCTTCCCGGAGCTCCTTCCTTGTTGTCCTTGGGTTAGCCTTGACTCTTCGGACAAGCCTGGCCTCGGCACGGGAGGAAACTTTCAAAGGCTGTCCAGGCCATGGAAGGCTAACAGTAGTTCCATAAGCCTTCCACTTCCGGATGATGCTCCCAACAGTGGAGACAGGTAGGCCCAACTCCTTGGAAAGGGTTTTGTACCCTTTGCCAGCCTTGTGACCCTCCACGATCTTGTCTCTGATGGCCTTGGAATGCTCCTTTGTCTTTCCCATGTTGACCATGTATGAGTGCTGTTCACAAGTTTGGGGAGGGTCTTAAATAGTCAGAAAAGGCTGGAAAAAGAGATAATTAATCCAAACATGTGAAGCTCATTGTTCTTTGTGCCTGAACTACTTCTTAATACTTTAGGGGAACCAAACAGAATTCTGGTGGGTTGAGGGGTTGAATAATATATGACCCTCTGAAAATACTTTTCACAATTTAAAAAAAAAAATAAACAAAGAAATAACATTCTTTTTTGCTGCAGTGCATTTCACACTTCCAGGCTGATCTACAGTCCAAATGTCACAATGCCAAGTTAATTCCAAATGTGTAAACCTGCTAAATCTGCAGGGGGTTGAATACTACTTGTAGGCACTGTACTTTGCTTTGTGTCCTTTCTTAAGATGCTGCCGCAATGAGGTGCAGGTGCAGCTCAGTAACGTTCTATCTCTCGCTCTGTCTGCCAGGATCCCACACCTGACAGGGACCTCTGTCTGCAGCTCAGATGTTCCTCCTTCTCCCCCTGTCTGCCTGACAGGTCTCCCCTGGGCCAAACCCAGTAGCGTTCTGCCTGACTTCCTATCCAACCCACCAGT
The DNA here is from genome assembly GCF_051348905.1 of Ranitomeya variabilis. NCBI lineage: Eukaryota > Metazoa > Chordata > Amphibia > Anura > Dendrobatidae > Ranitomeya > Ranitomeya variabilis. The sequence continues at coordinate 234,222,793 of NC_135235.1, forward strand.
TTTACCCGTGTGTGAGGAGTGGCCTAGTAAATAGAACCTTTGCTCCCCCTGGTGGACTGGAGTGTGAAGTGTAGTGTGTGACTGTGATACCTGGTCAGGTGAACTCCTTTAGTGCCATCAGACATACCATCACTCCCCCTGGTGGAAGAGTGACAATACTGCAACGACCAGGACTCTGGGGCGCTGCACCTGCATACATCACGTACATACCTGCATACATCACAGATGATGTGTGAAGGGAAGGATCAAGTATTATAAAATATATCCGCTTGTGCTCTTTAGAGGGATGGAAGGATATAGAAGGAGCAGAGGAGTCTTCACAGGTGTTTTGAGGGGCACAGAGGAGACAGGACTGGAGACAACAGAGATCTCTGTATGAGAACAGATGTATCTGGATGAGAACGAGGAGCCTAGAGAGGAAAGAAAGGCTGGAGAGGGACAGAAGAGGCTGAGAAAGCAGAATTATCTTTAGAAGATAGAGAAGTTGGTTTGGAGACAGAGTGGAATGGAGAATAGTTTGTAGGAGGATATATGAATTTTGAGAACAGAGGTGATTGGATGGGATTGTGGAGACTAGTGCATGATGGAAGACACATCTTTTGGAGACATGACACAGTATTCTTGAGAGGGACAGATGTTTCTAGAAGGCAACATAGGACTCTATAGGGGGTCTGAACAGATAAGTCTGGAGAAGACAGAGGTACCTGGAGGAGGACAGCAGTATCTGTGGGGGACAGAAGAGTCTCAAGGCATAATAGTTTTTTAGAGGATACATAAGTATTTGGCAGCATCCAACTTTTCTCTTCCCATATGGAGCCCAAACACATGTGACTGAGCTTTCATGTCTTAGGGGGAGACGTAGGGTTGCCAGAGTTTGTTGTCACTAGAAGGGAGAACCAGATTCCCATTTAATGTATATTTTATATTTTGTTCTGTATTTATTAGTTTGGTCTGGTGCTGTATTTATGTTGTGCACTTGGTTCTGGTTCTGTATTAATGTGCATCTGGCTCTGTGCTGTGTATATGTCGTGCCCTTAGTTCAGGTGTTGTATTTTTGTTATAAGCTTTGAACTAAAGCTGATTGTATCATATGAGCTCAGTTCATACCATAAAGACAGCACCAGAACCAAGCTCACAATATAAAGTTAGCACAAAATTCAGCAGAACTTAATCTTATAATATAAATTATGAGATTGTTTTGTGCTGTATGTATTGTAAGGTTGATTGTGTGTTGTATTTCTGTTATGAACTTGGCTCTGGTTCTGTATTTTCATTTTGAGCTTGGTTCTCGTTCTGTATATATGTTTTGAGCCAACCTCATATCAAACATTCATATAACACTTATAACAAATATGACATATTATACCATTGTTTTGTGCTGTATTTATATTATGAGCTTAGTTCTGGTGCTGTTATGTCATGAGCTTTTCTGTAGTGTATTTGTAGTGTATTTGTGATCTGAGCTTGGTTCTGGAGCTTTACTTAGGTGTTAGCTTGGTTCTGGTGCTTTATTTGGGTTTTAGATTGGTTCTGTATTCAGGTGTTAGCTTTGTTCTCGAGTTTATTTGGGTATTAGCTGATTTATGATGCTTATTTAAGAATTAGCTTGGTTCTGCTGCTTTATTTCAGTGTTAGCTTGGTTCTTGTGACGTCTTTTGGTATTAGGATGATTCTGATGTTGTATTTCAGTGTTGGCTTGGTTCTGGTGCTTTATTTCAGCGTTAGCTTGGCTCTTTAGGTGTTATCTTGGTTCTGGTGCTTTGAGTGTTAGCTTGGCTCTTTATCTAGGTATTAGCTTGGTTCTGGTGCTTTATTTGAGTGTTAGCTTGGCTCTTTATTTGGCTGTTAGCTTGGTCCTGGTGCTTATTTGGCTGTTAGCTCGGTTCTTCTGCTTATTTGGCTGTTAGCTCGGTTCTTGTGTTTTATTTGAGTGTTAGCTTACTTCTGAGGCTGTTTTTATTTAATGGCTTACATGTAAAATCCCAATAAAAACAATACATTTTAATGGATATACATGAAAGATAATTTCCCATCATAAACAAAAATAAGAAAAAAACACACTAATTATGGCCCTATTAGATAAAGGGCAAATTCGAACCCTTAAAAGTAAAGCCATATTTGATAAAGGGCAGATGGGGCACTTTAAATAACTACTAATGTTCCCACACTATCTGCTCTGCTTGCAGTGGACATCTACATTTCCTCTTCTTTTTGAGCCTCCTGATGATCCGCTATCCAGAGGGGGAAAGGGTTTAGGCGCAGCATGTGGATGGATAAGCACAATATGGCTTTTCCTTTCCTCTCTTGATTACATATCCTTGAGCGACATTGGTTTTTTGGCTGAATATTGCTTCATGTCATTTCTGTGTATCAGGTTAGTTACTTGTTCTATGAACTGGATACATAATGTCAGAGATATTCTAGGTGCAGCTATCAGTGAGCGGGATGTCATTTACATCTATTTATATAATCGTCTAAGGGGTACTTCCGTCTGTCTGTCTGTAACGGAAATCCCATGTCGCTGATCAGCGACAGGTTTAGTCCAGCCGCGAATTGGCCCCTCCCTACTCCCCTCCAGTCAGTGCCAGTGTGTCGCCCCATCCCGGACCAACTTTTTACTATTGATGGTGCCTATGCAGCATTAATAGTAAAAAGATCTAATGTTAAAAATAATAATAATTATAAAAAAAATTGTGCTATTCTCACCTTCCACCGATGCGCGCGATGCTGCCGCCAGCTTCCGTTCCCAGAGATGCAATGCGAAATTACCCAGATGACTTAGCAGTCTCGCGACACCGCAAAGTCATCTGGGTAATTTCCCAATGCATCACTGGGAACGGAAGCTGGCAGACGCATCTCGCGCGTCGGGACAGCTTCGGTGCACGACGGATGGTGAGTATATAACTATTTTTTATTTGAATTCTTTTTTTTAACAGGGATATGGTGCCCACACACACTGCTATATACTACGTGGGCTGTGTTATATACTATGTGGGCTGTGTTATATACTACGTGGGCTATGTTATATACTGCGTGGGCTGTGTTATATACTGCGTGGGCTGTGTTATATACTGCGTGGGCTGTGTTATATACTGCGTGGGCTGTTATATACTGCATGGGCTGTGTTATATACTACGTGGGCTGTTATATACTGCGTGCGCTGTGTTATATACTGCTTGGGCTGTGTTATATACTGCGTGGGCTGTGTTATATACTGCGTGGGCTGTGCCATATATTACGTGGGCTGTGTTTTATACTGCGTGGGCTGTGTTATATACTACGTGGGCTGTGTTATATACTACGTGGGCTGTGCTATATATTACGTGGACTGTGCTATATATTACGTGGCCTGTGTTATATACTGCCTGGCTGCTATTTACTATGTGGGCAGTGTTATATACTGTGTGGGCTGTGTTATATACTGCGTGGCCTGTGTTATGTACTACATGGGCTGTGTTGTATACTGCGTGGGCTGTGTTAACTATTTTTTAATTTAATTCTTTTTTTTAACAGGGATATGGCGCCCACACACACTGCTATATACTACATGGGCTGTGTTATATACTACGTGGGCTGTTATATACTGTGTGGGCTGTTATATACTGCATGGGCTGTGTTATATACTACGTGGGCTGTTATATACTGTGTGGGCTGTGTTATATACTGCATGGGCTGTGTTATATACTGCATGGGCTGTGTTATATACTACGTGGGCTGTGCTATATATTACGTGGGCTGTGTTTTATACTACGTGGGCTGTGTTATATACTACGTGGGCTGTGCTATATATTACGTGGACTGTGCTATATATTTCGTGGCCTGTGTTATATACTGCCTGGCTGCTATATACTACGTGGGCAGTGTTATATACTGTGTGGCCTGTGTTATATACTGCGTGGCCTGTGTTATATATTGCGTGGGCTGTGTTGTATACTGCGTGGGCTGTGTTAACTATTTTTTATTTTAATTCTTTTTTTAACAGGGATATGTGTTATGACCCCAGTGGACAGGGTCTCAGAGGAACGTGTAAGTCTGCAAGATACAAAAATCCAGCTCATAGGGCTGTGGTAACTGGGTTGACCAAATAGCTACTCCTAACGCCAACACTAGAAGTAGCCGGGGATCATGCCTACGGTGATCGCTAGATGACTCGCGCCAGCCGGAGAATCTAACTACCCCTAGGAGAAGAAAACAAAGACCTCTCTTGCCTCCAGAGAAAGGGACCCCAAAGCAAGATACAAGCCCCCCACAAATAATAACGGTGAGGTAAGAGGAAATGACAAACACAGAAATGAACCAGGTTCAGCAAAGAGAGGCCAGCTTACTAATAGCAGAATATAGCAAGATAACTTATCTGGTCAACAAAAACCCTATAAAAATCCACGCTGGAGATTCAAGAACCCCCGAACCGTCTAACGGTCCGGGGGGAGAACACCAGCCCCCTAGAGCTTCCAGCAAAGGTCAGGATACAGATAGGAACAAGCTGGACAAAAATACCAAACAAAACAAAAGCAAAAAGCAAAGAAGCAGACTTAGCTAGAAAAACAGGAACCAGGATCAGAGGACAAGAGCACAACAGATTAGCTCTGATTTCAACGATGCCAGGCATTGAACTGAAGGTCCAGGGAGCTTATATAGCAACGCCCCTGAACTAACGGCCCAGGTGAGGATATAGAAAAAGACAGACGCTCCAGAGTCAAATCACTAATGACCACTAGAGGGAGCAAAAAGCAAAATCACAACAGTACCCCCCCCTTAGTGAGGGGTCACCGAACCCTCACCACGACCACCAGGGCGATCAGGATGAGCGGCGTGAAAGGCACGAACTAAATCGGCCGCATGAACATCAGAGGCGACCACCCAGGAATTATCTTCCTGACCATAGCCCTTCCACTTGACCAGGTACTGAAGCCTCCGCCTGGAGAGACGAGAATCCAAGATCTTCTCCACCACGTACTCCAACTCGCCCTCAACCAACACCGGAGCAGGAGGCTCAGCAGAAGGAACCACAGGCACAACGTACCGCCGCAACAAGGACCTATGAAACACGTTGTGGATAGCAAACGACACAGGAAGATCCAGGCGAAAGGATACAGGATTAAGAATTTCCAATATCTTGTAAGGACCAATAAAACGAGGTTTAAATTTGGGAGAGGAAACCTTCATAGGAACAAAGCGGGAAGAAAGCCACACCAAATCCCCAACACGTAGTCGGGGACCCACACCGCGGCGGCGGTTGGCAAAGCGCTGAGCCCTCTCCTGTGACAACTTCAAGTTGTCCACCACAAGATTCCAGATCCGCTGCAACCTATCCACCACAGAATCCACCCCAGGGCAGTCAGAAGGTTCCACATGACCCGAAGAAAAACGAGGGTGGAAACCAGAGTTGCAGAAAAACGGCGAAACCAAGGTGGCGGAACTAGCCCGATTATTAAGGGCAAACTCAGCTAACGGCAAGAAGGTCACCCAATCGTCCTGATCAGCAGAGACAAAACACCTCAAATAAGCCTCCAAAGTCTGATTAGTTCGCTCCGTCTGTCCATTAGTCTGAGGATGGAAAGCAGACGAAAACGACAAGTCAATGCCCATCCTACTACAAAAGGATCGCCAGAATCTGGAAACGAACTGGGATCCTCTGTCTGACACAATATTCTCAGGGATGCCGTGCAAACGAACCACGTTCTGGAAAAACACAGGAACCAGATCGGAAGAGGAAGGCACCTTAGGCAAAGGAACCAAATGGACCATCTTGGAGAAGCGATCACATATCACCCAGATAACAGACATGCCCTGAGACACCGGAAGATCAGAAATGAAATCCATGGAGATATGTGTCCAAGGTCTCTTAGGGACAGGCAAGGGCAAGAGCAACCCGCTGGCACGAGAACAGCAAGGCTTAGCTCGAGCACAAGTCCCACAGGACTGTACAAATGACCGCACATCCCTAGACAAGGAAGGCCACCAAAAGGATCTGGCCACCAGATCTCTGGTGCCAAAAATTCCTGGGTGACCTGCCAACACCGAGGAATGAACCTCGGAAATGACTCTGCTGGTCCACTTATCAGGCACAAACAGTCTGTCAGGTGGACAAGAATCAGGCCTATCAGCCTGAAATCTCTGCAACACACGTCGCAGATCTGGAGAAATAGCTGACAAGATAATACCATCCTTAAGAATACCAACAGGTTCAGCGACTCCAGGAGCATCAGGCACAAAGCTCCTGGAAAGAGCATCGGCCTTCACATTCTTTGAACCTGGTAAATACGAGACAACAAAGTCAAAACGGGAGAAAAACAATGACCAGCGGGCCTGTCTAGGATTCAGGCGTTTAGCAGACTCGAGATACATCAGATTTTTGTGATCAGTCAAGACCACCACACGATGCTTAGCACCCTCGAGCCAATGACGCCACTCCTCAAATGCCCATTTCATGGCCAACAACTCCCGATTGCCCACATCATAATTTCGCTCCGCAGGCGAAAACTTCCTAGAGAAAAAGGCGCAAGGTCTCATAACAGAGCAACCAGGGCCTCTCTGCGACAAAACGGCCCCTGGTCCAATCTCTGAAGCATCCACCTCAACTTGAAAGGGAAGCGAGACATCAGGCTGGCACAAAACAGGCGCCGAAGTAAACCGACGTTTCAACTCCTGGAAAGCCTCCACGGCAGCAGGAGCCCAATTAACCACATCGGAGCCCTTCTTGGTCATATCCGTCAAAGGTTTCACAATGCTAGAAAAGTTAGCGATAAAACGACGGTAGAAGTTAGCGAAACCCAAGAACTTCTGAAGACTCTTAACTGACGAGGGCTGAGTCCAATCAAGAATAGCTCGGACCTTGACTGGGTCCATCTCCACAGCAGAAGGGGAAAAAATGAACCCCAAAAAGGGAACCTTCTGTACACCAAAAAGACACTTTGAGCCCTTGACAAACAAAGAATTTTCACGCAAAATTTTAAAGACCATCCTGACCTGCTCCACATGCGAGTCCCAATTATCAGAAAAAACCAGAATATCATCCAGATAAACGATCAGAAATTTATCCAGATAGTTCCGGAAAATGTCATGCATAAAGGACTGAAAAACTGAAGGGGCATTAGAGAGCCCAAAAGGCATCACCAAGTACTCAAAATGACCTTCGGGCGTATTGAATGCGGTTTTCCATTCATCCCCTTGCTTAATGCGCACAAGGTTGTACGCACCACGAAGGTCTATCTTGGTAAACCACTTGGCACCTTTAATCCGGGCAAACAAGTCAGACAACAGCGGCAAAGGATACTGAAATTTGACAGTGATCTTATTTAAAAGCCGATAGTCAATACAAGGCCTCAAAGATCCGTCCTTTTTAGCCACAAAAAAGAATCCTGCACCAAGAGGGGAAGAAGACGGACGGATGTGTCCTTTCTCCAGTGACTCCTTGATATATGAACGCATAGCGGTATGTTCAGGTATCGACAGATTAAACAGTCTTCCCTTAGGAAATTTACTGCCTGGAATCAAATCTATTGCACAGTCACATTCCCTATGAGGAGGCAATGCACTGGACCTGGACTCGCTAAAGACATCCTGATAATCAGACAAGTACTCCGGAACTTCCGAAGGCGTAGAAGAAGCAATAGACACAGGCAGGGAATCCTCATGAATACCACGACAGCCCCAACTAGACACTGACATAGCCTTCCAGTCAAGGACTGGATTATGGGTCTGTAACCATGGCAGCCCCAAAACAACCAAATCATGCATTTTATGTAGAACGAGAAAACGTATCACCTCGCGGTGTTCAGGAGTCATGCACATGGTAACCTGTGTCCAATACTGCGGCTTATTTTCTGCCAATGGCGTAGCATCAATACCCCTAAGAGGGATAGGATTTTCTAATGGTTCAAGAATAAAACCACAGCGCTTAGCAAATGAGAGATCCATAAGACTCAGGGCAGCACCTGAATCTACAAACGCCATGACAGGATAAGATGACAGTGAGCAAATCAAAGTTACAGACAGAATAAACTTAGGATGCAAATTACCAACGGTGACAGGACTAACAACCTTAGATATACGTTTAGAGCATGCTGAGATAACATGTGTAGAATCACCACAGTAGTAGCACAAGCCATTCTGGCGTCTATGAATTTTCCTCTCATTTCTAGTCAGGATTCTATCACATTGCATCAAATCAGGTGTCCGTTCAGACAACACCATGAGGGAATTTGCGGTTTTTCTATCACATTGCATCACATCAGGTGTCTGTTCAGACAACAACATGAGGGAATTTGCGGTTTTGCGCTCCCGCAACCGCCGGTCAATTTGAATAGCCAGGGACATGGTATCATTCAGACCTGTGGGAATGGGAAAACCCACCATAACATTCTTAATGGCCTCAGAAAGGCCATTTCTAAAATTAGCGGCCAGTGCACACTCGTTCCAATGTGTCAGCACGGACCATTTCCGAAATTTTTGGCAATACACCTCAGCCTCGTCCTGGCCCTGAGACATAGCCAGCAAGGCTTTCTCTGCCTGAATCTCAAGATTGGGTTCCTCATAAAGTAAACCGAGCGCCAGAAAAAACGCATCAATATCAGCCAATGCCGGATCTCCTGGCGCCAACGAAAAAGCCCAATCCTGAGGGTCACCCCGTAAGAATGAAATAACAATTTTTACTTGTTGAGCAGAGTCTCCAGACGAACAAGGTTTCAGGGACAAAAATAATTTACAATTATTCCTGAAATTCCTAAACTTAAATCGGTCTCCTGAAAACAGTTCAGGAATCGGAATCTTGGGTTCAGACCTAGGATTTCTGGTAACATAATCTTGTATACCCTGCACACGAGCGGCAAGCTGGTCCACACTTGTAATCAAGGTCTGGACATTCATGTCTGCAGCAAGCTTAAGCCACTCTGAGGTAAAGGGGAAAAGAAAAAAAAAAATGAGAGAGGGAAAAAAAAAACTCAAAATTTTCTTTCTTATAATCCCACTTCTGCAATGCATTAAACATTTAATACTGGCCTGGCATACTGTTATGACCCCAGTGGACAGGGTCTCAGAGGAACGTGTAAGTCTGCAAGATACAAAAATCCAGCTCATAGGGCTGTGGTAACTGGGTTGACCAAATAGCTACTCCTAACGCCAACACTAGAAGTAGCCGGGGATCATGCCTACGGTGATCGCTAGATGACTCGCGCCAGCCGGAGAATCTAACTACCCCTAGGAGAAGAAAACAAAGACCTCTCTTGCCTCCAGAGAAAGGGACCCCAAAGCAAGATACAAGCCCCCCACAAATAATAACGGTGAGGTAAGAGGAAATGACAAACACAGAAATGAACCAGGTTCAGCAAAGAGAGGCCAGCTTACTAATAGCAGAATATAGCAAGATAACTTATCTGGTCAACAAAAACCCTATAAAAATCCACGCTGGAGATTCAAGAACCCCCGAACCGTCTAACGGTCCGGGGGGAGAACACCAGCCCCCTAGAGCTTCCAGCAAAGGTCAGGATACAGATAGGAACAAGCTGGACAAAAATACCAAACAAAACAAAAGCAAAGAAGCAGACTTAGCTAGAAAAACAGGAACCAGGATCAGAGGACAAGAGCACAACAGATTAGCTCTGATTTCAACGATGCCAGGCATTGAACTGAAGGTCCAGGGAGCTTATATAGCAACGCCCCTGAACTAACGGCCCAGGTGAGGATATAGAAAAAGACAGACGCTCCAGAGTCAAATCACTAATGACCACTAGAGGGAGCAAAAAGCAAAATCACAACAGATATGGTGCCCACACACACTGCTATATACTACGTGGGCTGCGTTATATACTGCGTGGGCTGCGTTATATACTGCGTGGGCTGTTATATACTGCGTGGGCTGTGTTATATACTACGTGGGCTGTGTTATATACTGCGTGGGCTGTTATATACTGCGTGGGCTGTGTTATATACTGCGTGGGCTGTGTTATATACTGCGTGGGTTGTTATATACTGCATGGGCTGTGTTATATACTACGTGGGCTGTTATATACTTTGTGGGCTGTGTTATATACTGCGTGGGCTGTGTTATATACTGCATGGGCTGTGTTATATACTACGTGGGCAGTGTTATATACTGCGTGGCCTGTGTTATATACTGCGTGGCCTGTGTTATATACTACATGGGCTGTGTTATATACTGCGTGGGCTGTGTTATATACTGCGTGGGCTGTGTTATATACTACATGGGCTGTGTTATATACTGCGTGGGCTGTGTTAACTATTTTTTATTTTAATTCTTTTTTTAACAGGGATATGGTGCCCACACACTGCTATATACTACGTGGGCTGTGTTATATACTACGTGGGCTGTTTTATATACTGCGTGGGCTGTTATATACTGCGTGGGCTGTTATATACTGCGTGGGCTGTGTTATATACTATGTGGGCTGTTATATACTGTGTGGGCTGTGTTATATACTGCGTGGGCTGTGTTATATACTGTGTGGGCTGTGTTATATACTACGTGGGCTGTGCTGTCTATTACGTGGGCTGTGTTTTATACTGCGTGGGCTGTGTTATATACTACGTGGGCTGTGTTATATACTACGTGGGCTGTGCTATATATTACGTGGACTGTGCTATATATTACGTGGCCTGTGTTATATACTGCCTGGCTGCTATATTCTTCGTGGGCAGTGTAATACACTGCGTGGCCTGTGTTATATACTGCGTGGCCTGTGTTATATACTATGTGGTCTGTGTTATATACTGCGTGGGCTGTGTTATATACTACGTAGGCTGTGTTATATACTACGTGGGCTGTGCTATGTATTACGTGGGCTGTGTTATATACTGTGTGGGCTGTGTTATATACTACGTGGGCTGTGTTATATACTGCGTGGGCTGTGTTATATACTGCGTGGGCTGTGTTAACTATTTTTTATTTTAATTCTTTTTTTAACAGGGATATGGTGCCCACACACTGCTATATACTACGTGGGCTGTGTTATATACTACGTGGGCTGTTTTATATACTGCGTGGGCTGTTATATACTGCGTGGGCTGTTATATACTGCGTGGGCTGTGTTATATACTATGTGGGCTGTTATATACTGTGTGGGCTGTGTTATATACTGCGTGGGCTGTGTTATATACTGTGTGGGCTGTGTTATATACTACGTGGGCTGTGTTATATACTACGTGGGCTGTGTTATATACTACGTGGGCTGTACTATATATTACGTGGACTGTGCTATATATTACGTGGCCTGTGTTATATACTGCCTGGCTGCTATATACTTCGTGGGCATTGTAATACACTGCGTGGCCTGTGTTATATACTGCGTGGCCTGTGTTATATACTATGTGGTCTGTGTTATATACTGCGTGGGCTGTGTTATATACTACGTAGGCTGTGTTATATACTACGTGGGCTGTGCTATGTATTACGTGGGCTGTGTTATATACTGTGTGGGCTGTGTTATATACTACGTGGGCTGTGCTGTCTATTACGTGGGCTGTGTTTTATACTGCGTGGGCTGTGTTATATACTACGTGGGCTGTGTTATATACTACGTGGGCTGTGCTATATATTACGTGGACTGTGCTATATATTACGTGGCCTGTGTTATATACTGCCTGGCTGCTATATACTTCGTGGGCAGTGTAATATACTGCGTGGCCTGTGTTATATACTGCGTGGCCTGTGTTATATACTATGTGGTCTGTGTTATATACTGCGTGGGCTGTGTTATATACTACGTAGGCTGTGTTATATACTACGTGGGCTGTGCTATGTATTACGTGGGCTGTGTTATATACTGTGTTGGCTGTGTTATATACTACGTGGGCTGTGTTATATACTGCATGGGCTGTGCTATATATTACGTGGACTGTGCTATATATTACATGGGCTATGTTATATACTGCCTGGCTGCTATATACTATGCTGGCAGTGTTATATACTGCGTGGCCTGTGTTATATACTACGTGGGCTGTGTTATATACTATGTGGCTGTGTTATATACTACGTGGGCTGTGTTATATACTGCATGGGCCGTGTTATATACTGCGTGGGCTGTGTTATATATTACGTGGGCTGTGCTATATATTACATGGGCTGTGCTATATATCACGTGGGCTGTGTTATATACTGCCTGGCTGCTATATACTACGTGGTCAGTGTTATATACTGCGTGGCCTGTGTTATATACTACGTGGGCTGTGTTATATACTACGTGGGCTGTGCTATATATTATGTGAGCTGTGTTATATACTGCCTGGCTGCTATATACTTCGTGGTCAGTGTTATATACTGCGTGGGCTGTGTTATATACTACGTGGCCTTTTATATATTGCATGGGCTATGCTATATATTACGTGGGCTGTGCTATATACTATGAGGCTGCTATATACTATGTGGCAGCTATATACTACGTGGCTGTCTGTGTTACGTGGGCTGTGCTATATTTTATGTGGCTGCTATATACTACGTGGCTGTGCTATATACTACGTGGCTATCTGTGTTATATACTACGTGGCTGTGTTATATACTATGTGGCTGTGCTATATACTACGTGGGCATGCATAGATATTCTAGAATACCCTATGCGTTAGAATCGGGCCACCATCTAGTGTATCCTTAAGGTGGCAACCTCTATGACTAGGAAGAACCACCTATAGGGATTAAAAGGGCACACTAGTAGTTATTGTTAAGTGCCCAATTTACCCTTTATCTAATAGGGCATTACATTTAAGTGCTCATATCTGCCCTTTATCTAATAGGGTATTACATTTAAGTGCTCATATCTGCCCTTTATCTGATAACTGCCCTAAATAAAGTCACCAAAGACGTATTAACCGCCAAGAGCAAGAGACACTACTCTGTCCTCCTCCTGGACCTGTCTTCTGCCTTTGACAGTGTGGACCTCTCCCTCCTGTTACAGATTCTATTATCTCTTGGCATCACAGACTTGGCCCTTTCCTGGATCTCATCATATCTAACAGACCGAACATTCAGTGTCTCCCTCTCCCACACCACCTCCTCACCTCGCCCCTCGTCTGTCAGTGTTCCCCAGGGCTCAGTCCATCTACACCATCGACCTGGGACAGCTCATAGAATCCCACGGTATACAGTATCATCTCTATGCTGATGACACGCAGATGTACCTATCTGGACCCGACCTCACCTCCTTACTGACCAAAATCCCACAATGTCTGTCTGCTATTTCATCTTTCTTTTCTACTCGCTTTCTAAAACTGAACATGGACAAAACAGAATTAATCATCTTTCCACCATCTCACTGTACCCATCCACCAGACCTATCTATCAGGGTCAATGGCTGCTCACTTTCCCCAGTCCCACACACTCAGTGCCTCGGGGTGATCCTTGACCCTACCCTCTCTTTCAAGCCACATATCCAAGCACTTGCCTCCTCCTGCCATCTCAAACTCAACAATATTTCCCGGATCCGCGCATTCCTTGACCAAGAAACAACAAAAACGCTTGTGCACGCCCTTATCATCTCCCGCCTCCACTACTGCAACCTCCTACTCTCTGTCCTCCCCTCTAGCAATCTTGCACCACTCCAATCTATCTTAAACTCTGCTTACCAACTAATCCACCTGTCTCCCCATTATTCCCCAGCCTCTCCTCTCTGCCAAGCCCTTCACTGGCGTCTTATTGTCCAGAGGCTCCAGTTCAAAACCCTAACTATGACATACAAAGCCATCCACAACCTGTCTCCTCCATACATCTGTGACATGGTCGCCCGGTACTTACCTACACGCAACATTTGGTCCTCTCAAGATCTCCTTCTCTACTCCCCTCTTATCTCTTCTTCCCACAACCATATACAAGACTTCTCCTGTGCTTCCCCCATACTCTGGAACTCTCTACCACAACACATCAGACTTTTGCCTACCACTGAAACTTTCTGAAGGAACCTGAAGACCCACCTCTTCTGACAAGCCTACAACCTGCAGTGATCCTTAGCCTGCTGAACCGCCACACGACCAGCTCTACCCTATCCTAATGTATCCTCACCCATCCCCTGTAGACTGTGAGCCCTCGCGGGCAGGGTCCTCTCTCCTTGTGTACCTGTGTGTGCCTTGTATTGCTCATGTTGATTGTACTTGTCTACGTATGCCCCTTCCACATGTAAAGCACCACGGAATGGTGCTATAAAAATGAATAATAATAATAATTATAATAATTATAATATGGCATTACATTTAAGCGCTCATATCTGCCCTTTATCTAATGGTGCATTACATTTAAGTGCTCATATCTGCCCTTTATCTAATGGGGCATTACATTTATGTGCTCATATCTGCCCTTTATCTAATGGGGCATTACATTTAAGTGCTCATATCTGCCCTTTATCTAATGTGGCATTACATTTATGTGCTCATATCTGCCCTTTATCTAATGGGGAATTACATTTATGTGCTCATGGAGCGCCCCCACCGCCGCAGGGCCGAGGGGTACCCGGTACCGGGCCTCTGAGTCTCTGCTCCGGGGTTGTCACGGTGGCTAGGCCCGGTCCGTGACCCTGCCGAGGGGCGCACAGTCAATGATGTGACGGGTGACGGTGATGGTGCTGTAGTGGTGCGGTGCAGTAAATAACGAGGACACCAGGTTGCAGTCTCTTTACCTCTTTACTGAAGGTCTCTGGGTCCTCAGTCCAGAACACGGTTCACCAGGCTGCGCAAGTCCGGCCGGTCCAATGGCACCTCCAGAGTTCTCTTCACAGGTGGAAATCGGTGCCTTCCTTCTAGCGCTATGTGTTGTGGTCCTTCCCTGCTGTGCTTACAGAAAGTCCCCCACAACTGTTGTGTCTGTTTCTTAAGTTCCCTCACAACTCGATTAGATGATGTTCTGCTAATCCTCCGTCCCTCCCTGGTGTTCTGGTTGGGACGGCACCCGTTTGACGGGTAGGCTCGGAGCTCTTCCGGGACCCTAGAGTCGCCCCTCTCCACAAGTTGCCCCCCAAGACTGCTTAGGTGATTAAAGTTAGACAGCCCGCCTTAGACTGACTGTCCTGCCGCTGTTTGGAGTATTGCTTGAAGCTGAATGTTATGATACTCCCTCGGCGTTCCGGCCACCGGTAGTGCGCCTCAGTAGGATGTTGCTTCGGTCTTACAGCACGACTCCTACTGGTATTCTCCTTTTGCGTGATCTCGTTTCTCACTCAGCACAATCTATCTCTCTTCTAATCCTTCCTTGGGCACCGCCGCTACCCGGAGCAGGCACGGTCCCGTTACGTTCGTTCAAGTTGCCAAGCCTCTGTCAGGATCCCACCCCCGACAGAGACCCTACTGTATCTTCCCCCACAACACCCTCTGCCACAAGGTGTTGCCTGGTTCCAACCCAGTCAGCTTTCTGCTCTAACTTCCTGCCTGACCCCCAGTTTACCCACTATGGTGGGGAGTGGCCTAATGAATAGCACCCTTAGCTCCCCCCGGAGGCCCGGCTGTGAAATGTATTGGTGTCTGTGATACCTGATCAGATGAACTCCTTCAGTGCCATCAGACGCACCATAGCTCCCCATAGTGGCGGAGCCACAGTACTGCAACGACCAGGACTCTGGGGCGCTGCACTCCCCCCTGGTTAAACACAGTACTCCGGGACTGGGAAGAAAACAACAATACAAGTTAGCAAAAAGACATACAGTTTTGTTGAGTGCAAAAACAATAAGCATATTTGAACAGAGCTTCCCTTTATGGGAGGTGAGGACACTTGAACGTTACAAACATGGTTAGATATCATAGCAACATGCTATAATTAACTTTTCTTACCCAACCGGGTATTCTACTAAGTGCAAAATTGTTGAACAATAATTTAACATTGCCTTTAAGGACATACACTCTGAATCCACTAAAGACCTTCTTATAATCACATTATAAGGTAATTTAACTTTTTCATTCTCCTTCTTTAAATCTGCAGGACCGCCTGTCCTAACGGCACCAGACCTACTGCCTCTCCTTTCTATGCAGGACCGCCCCGTTCAGCCCGGGCCTACTGCCTTTTCAACTACTATACACGGTATAGAACATAACATTACTTTCAGTTAAGAGCACTGAGCCATCTCTACATGACTCCTAGGAGGACTCAGGGTTTACCTTCTATCCTAATTATCTATCAACATTATCAAAACATTTTCTATTAAACATTAAGCCTTCTCATTATCTTTCTCACTATCATGCATGCTGGACACCACGTCTACCCCTACGGGCCCACTGCATCCTTCTTCCATCTTTCACTTTCTTTCGGAGAACATCATCAACATTTCTTCACAATCAACTAGTTAAATACATATAACTTACTCACATAAACATTATCAGCACTTTCTTTCATCAAACATTATTGCTATCTGTCTTAAAGCAATATCACCATTTACGTGCAACAAATGAACATCCCCTTTAAGAGGGGAACAAGTCTCTATGAGGTAGCATATCTTCTCAAGCTACCAGTCCATACTCAGCAAAGGTTCCAGTGTGGTATCTTCACAAAGAGTCCTTCTTTAAGTAAAACCAGTAGGGAGCGCCTTTAATAAGGTGCAAACTATGTACAAAAAGTTCGGATCATGCACTGTTCATGATTTCAGCAGTTCTTTTCAACTAAAAACTTGTGCAAAAACTTTGGAAAAACAAACAAAACAATAGGGATCCCGGGTCAACAGAAGGATCCCCTTAAGAGTTAACCCTGAACGGGTTTTAGCAGCAAAACAGGAAACAACCAAACAGTTAAGAAACTATGTACATACTCATGGTATTGAGGTTTATTCTTCCAAGTCTGGGGGTGGCTTCCGTGAGCACCGCCCTCCTCCCGCCGCCACATAAAGGGCGTCTGCACCCCGGATTGGGGTCTGGGTACTCACGGTTCTCCTCGGAGTAATGGTCCATAAACATTTGGCACACAGGGAGATTGGGGCAATGACCGCTGGTCTCAGTGAATTATCGGAGGATGGTACTGTCACTTCTGGCTTGTATCTGCGCACGTGCAGGGCATACCACCCCTTATCTCCCCAGTGGCGAGTGTACCGAACTCGGTCTCCTGGGTAGAGATCCCGGCCTGGGTGTCCCTCAATGAGGTGCGCCTCTACATCCCGCCGGTTGACAAACACTTCCAAGGCAAGACCGGGCTCCTTAATGAAGCCCCAACCTCCCTGCAGCCGGAAGGTGCTGATCACGCCATAGCGCTGCGGGCCCCAGTTCTCCTCAGCAGCCTGCCTGACCTGGGCTTTGATTTGGAGGTCCTTCTCCCGCTCAGCCTGGCGCTGGAGCTCCTTCTTGCGGGCCCACTCCTCTTCTTGCTGGCGCAGCTGCTGGCGGTATTCCCTCTGGCGGATGACCTCAATACTCTCCCCTTCCTCCTGGGCATCCCCTGGAAACCCCATCAGGTTGGTGGTGGCCGCGCGAGTCCACTTGAAGGTTACCCATTCTCCCTGGAGCTGCGGGGACTGCTTGATGGGTCGCAGGGGGCTATCGGCTGTCTGCAGGGTTTCCCAGGGCCTCTCGCACTCGATGCGGCTACACACCCGTCCGGGTGGTCGTGGTGGGGGCGAGTCTACATCCACCAGCAGGGGCTCTTCAATCGCCACACCCGGGTTGGCGCCGTTACCTGCTTCCGCCGCATCTCCGGCGTCGGTCTCTGTGGTCGGCTGCGGGATCGATGCCGGGTGCGGGTGCGGCTCCTCACTAGGGATGGTTGCTCGCTGACAGAGACTCCGGAACTGCCGGCACAGCTCCTCCACCTCTGCCCCGAGGATTTCCTGATTAGCGCAGCCTGTTACGAACTCCGTCGGCTCCCATTGGCGGGGCCTGGTACGGGTCTTCTCTCCCTCTCTGGGGTGACTTCCGCGCTCCATGCTGCCAATCGGATTCTGCCTAGTGGCATCCAGAAGCTCTTGCTCCTCCCCGTCCGGAGGACGGCCTTTCTCTCCTCCACCATCCCACACTAGGAGGCGGGCCCTTCTCCTTGATGGGCATATTCTCTGAACATAGTAGTACCTGTGAGGGGCGGGCTCCATCTTCGCGCCGCTCTTCCAAGCCACGCCCACGATCACACGCCCCATGTTCCCTGCGCGCCACATAGTATTATAATGGCGACGGTTTTGGCGGGGAATGTCATAGCACAGTCTTTGCAACGTAATACAGTCCTAGCACAATAAATCTCAGTTCCAAGGCACACATGACCTGATTCTTCAGGCTTAAGTAGATCCTGTTCGTGACGCCAAGTTTGGAGCGCCCCCACCACCGCAGGGCCGAGGGGTACCCGGTACCGGGCCTCTGAGTCTCTGCTCCGGGGTTGTCACGGTGGCTAGGCCCGGTCCGTGACCCTGCCGAGGGGCGCACAGTCAATGATGTGACGGGTGACGGTGATGGTGCTGTAGTGGTGCGGTGCAGTAAATAACGAGGACACCAGGTTGCAGTCTCTTTACCTCTTTACTGAAGGTCTCTGGGTCCTCAGTCCAGAACACGGTTCACCAGGCTGCGCAAGTCCGGCCGGTCCAATGGCACCTCCAGAGTTCTCTTCACAGGTGGAAATCGGTGCCTTCCTTCTAGCGCTATGTGTTGTGGTCCTTCCCTGCTGTGCTTACAGAAAGTCCCCCACAACTGTTGTGTCTGTTTCTTAAGTTCCCTCACAACTCGATTAGATGATGTTCTGCTAATCCTCCGTCCCTCCCTGGTGTTCTGGTTGGGACGGCACCCGTTTGACGGGTAGGCTCGGAGCTCTTCCGGGACCCTAGAGTCGCCCCTCTCCACAAGTTGCCCCCCAAGACTGCTTAGGTGATTAAAGTTAGACAGCCCGCCTTAGACTGACTGTCCTGCCGCTGTTTGGAGTATTGCTTGAAGCTGAATGTTATGATACTCCCTCGGCGTTCCGGCCACCGGTAGTGCGCCTCAGTAGGATGTTGCTTCGGTCTTACAGCACGACTCCTACTGGTATTCTCCTTTTGCGTGATCTCGTTTCTCACTCAGCACAATCTATCTCTCTTCTAATCCTTCCTTGGGCACCGCCGCTACCCGGAGCAGGCACGGTCCCGTTACATTCGTTCAAGTTGCCAAGCCTCTGTCAGGATCCCACCCCCGACAGAGACCCTACTGTATCTTCCCCCACAACACCCTCTGCCACAAGGTGTTGCCTGGTTCCAACCCAGTCAGCTTTCTGCTCTAACTTCCTGCCTGACCCCCAGTTTACCCACTATGGTGGGGAGTGGCCTAATGAATAGCATCCTTAGCTCCCCCCGGAGGCCCGGCTGTGAAATGTATTGGTGTCTGTGATACCTGATCAGATGAACTCCTTCAGTGCCATCAGACGCACCATAGCTCCCCATAGTGGCGGAGCCACAGTACTGCAACGACCAGGACTCTGGGGCGCTGCACTCATATCTGCCCTTTATCTAATAGGGCATTACATTTAAGTGTTCATATCTGCCCTTTATCTTATGGGGCATTACATTTATGTGCTCATATCTGCCCATTATCTAATGGGGCATTACATTTAAGTGTTCATATCTGCCCTTTATCTAATGGGGCATTACATTTAAGTGTTCATATCTGCCCTTTATCTAATAGGGCAATACATTTAAGTGCTCATATCTGCCCTTTATCTAATGGGGCATTACATCTATGTGCTCATATCTGCCCTTTATCTAATGGGGCATTACATTTAAGTGCTCATATCTGCCCTTTATCTAATGGGGCATTACATTTAAGAGCTCATATCTGCCCTTTATCTAATGGGGCATTACATTTAAGTGCTCATATCTGCCCTTTATCTTATCGGGCATTACATTTAAGTTCTCATATCTGCCCTTTATCAAATAGGGCATTACATTTAAGTGCTCATATTTGCCCTTTATCTAATAGGACATTACATTTAAGTGTTCATATCTGCACTTTAGCTAATAGGGCATTACATATAAGTGCTCATATCTGCCCTTTATCTAATAGGGCATTACATTTAAGTGTTCATATCTGCCCTTTATCTTATGGGGCATTACATTTATGTGCTCATATCTGCCCATTATCTAATGGGGCATTACATTTAAGTGTTCATATCTGCCCTTTATCTAATGGGGCATTACATTTAAGTGTTCATATCTGCCCTTTATCTAATAGGGCAATACATTTAAGTGCTCATATCTGCCCTTTATCTAATGGGGCATTACATCTATGTGCTCATATCTGCCCTTTATCTAATGGGGCATTACATTTAAGTGCTCATATCGGCCCTTTATCTAATGGGGCATTACATTTAAGTGCTCATATCTGCCCTTTATCTTATGGGGCATTACATTTAAGTGCTCATATCTGCCCTTTATCTAATAGGGCAATACATTTAAGTGCTCATATCTGCCCTTTATCTTATGGGGCATTATATTTAAGTGCTCATATCTGCCCTTTATCTAATAGTGCATTGTTTTTATGGGTATTTTATGTATAACACTTTATTCACGGTCCTCTTGATATCATAATTAATGTCAATCTGTATTTATGTAATACTTCTATGGTTGTTCGGTTGACAATAACACATAATTCTTTAGAAATTTGATCCAAGCAGCTTTAGTTTAATGTCCCATGCAGACTCAATGGACCAGGTACCCGTCCTTATCTGAACATTTAGGAAAGCTTCTTGATATAAGATGGATTTCAAGTGAGTGAAATATTGTGGTCTATGGCAGTGATGGAGTTAAAGGGATTGTGTCTTGTCAGCTAGCTTTAGCCCATAGGCTCAGTGATGTATAATAAATCAATCTGATTTTATTTACCCTTCCCGGAATGGTATTAATAAGCTCCCTTGAATAATATGACCTACTCCTCTCTCCTCGGCCATCTCCATACCCGTCTGCAGCAATCCACCCAGTCCTTCCATCTCTTCTCTCCCACCCTCTCCCTGTTTTGTGTCTTTCAGTGCTGCCGCTGACTTCATTCCATGGGGGTCAAACGGAGTGTGACGCACATCATCAATGTTAGAAACCTTGGTGTTACAAATAAATATTTTTGGAAAATTAACATTTTTATTTTGTTGGTCCAATTCCAATAAATCCTATGTGACTCTCTTGGGGTCAAAAAGTTCACGGCGCCCCTAGACACATTTCTTGATCCTGATCAGCAGAATCAGGTTAATAAACACGGAGTGGTGTTTGTTTGTCATCAGCCGCGTGTTTGAAATCAAATGAACCGAAACTTTGTATCTACTTTGCTTTAGTTCCGGTAACACTCCCTAACTAACTCACTTTTTTCTTAAACTTTCTAATAAGTTAACAAATTTCTTAAATGCTGTTTTGAAGACTGAGCTGTGCTGGATTAAAAATGAAGCGACTTTAGGAATCAATTCAGGTCCCTTTAGAAGTGAATTAGGTCCTAAAAATGATGATGTTTAAATGTTCATGAAAATTTGAAGAATTGCAGTTAAACTTACCGGCCTTGTAACATTAGGAAAAGAATAAAAAGAAGTTTTCAAAAATGACACCAAGAAAAAGTCAATTTATTGCACATATTATTTATTAACTATGTCTGATATACGAGCAGAATTAAAATTCAAATGTTGAAAGTTGCAAACTTTTTCATAAGTGTCGGAAAACTCAATTTTTATAATACAAACAGAATGAATATTGACCACAATTTACCAATAGTATAAAGTACAAAGCGTCATGAAATCTTGGTATCAGCCAATATCAGAAAAATTGACATACATCCAGAATTGTTTGCATTTTTTTACTATTTTATTTCAGGTTTCAACGATTTCTATTAATACGGTGGTGATGATAAGGACAGTAATTACGATGGTCCCGATCACTGTAGCTGCGATATTTAGCCTGTAGGCGGTACCGGAATGCTTGAGTGCCAGGGCTGCGTTATTCTGACTGTTGGCGTCGCGGGTCTGTAAATAAAAGGAATGATTTATTGATGGCATCTGCATATGGCTCATTCTTAATTATGTGACCAAGATGAGCACAGACCACTCCTCTCTGCTTCCCACCTGAATGCACTTTCTAGCAAATATATTGCAAACTATTAGTCTGCCAAGACGTCAGTCTGCCCAGTGCATCACATAAGTGCATCATAGAAGTGTGTGGAGGTATGGAAGAATTAATCCAGAATAGTGATGGGCGAACCCAAACTGTAAAGTTCGGGACCGTACCGAACACATAGTGTTCGATCACACAGGTTTTTATGGGAATCTCGTGTTACAGTTCGGGTCCAGTTTGGGCTGTAAAAAAAGCAGAAAATTAATAATAAACAATATAATTATACTTACCTGTCCAGCATCGCGTCCTCCCGTCCCGCTGTCTCCCTGCCGCATCTGCTTCCAGGGCCGCTCATTACCTTCTGCCGGTATTCACTGCACTCAGCATTCTTCGGCTTTTTCCGGCAGTGTTCTTGCGGTAACGTCACCACACGAACACTGCCTGAAAAAGCCTAAGAATGCAGAGTGCAGTGAATACCGGCAGAAGGTAATGAGTGGCCCTGGAAGCAGATGCGGCCGGGAGACAGTGTGATGTTAGGACGCGTCGCTGGACAGGTAAGTATAATTATAATGTTTATTATTAATTTTCTGCTTTTTTTTTGCAGCCCCCCTCCCCATCCCATATATGTAAAGTCTGAGTTCTCTGGGTTCAGACGCAAGTTCGTGTCATATCCGGCCCCGAACTCGAACTTTACAAACAAATCGGGCGATCCCGAACATAGCGGGGTTTGCCCATCACTAATCCAGAATTGAACCAGAAGGGAACTGAAGGTAACTGGATACAGTCTCTGCAAACAAAGTTTCTGTTTGTCTTCACTCTCACCCCTTTGTCTTTAAATATTTATGTTCATCCCTCTCCCATAATGATAGTTCTGCTTCACGTCACCTGTCTTATCTATTGTATTATTTCTGTGCTGTGTATAAATATGTGATTCTTCAGATTTTGTATTAGTCTATTCCTAATGAAGAGACCTCAGTAGTTTTGAAAGCTGCAATTTGTTACCATCTTTTCAGTTAGGCTACTTTCACACTAGCGTTTTTTGCAATCCGTCGAAATGCGTCGTTTGGCAGAAAAAACGCATCCTGCAAAAGTGCTTGCAGGATGCGTTTTTTCCCCATAGACTAACATTAAACGACGCATTGCGACGGATTGCCACACGTCGCATCCGTCGTGCGACGGATGCGTTGTGTTTTGGTGGACCGTAGGCACAAAAAAAGCTACATGTAACGTTTTTTAATAAAATAAACACCTATAAGTAGCAAAATTAATTAAGCCGAGCAGTAGTAATTATACACACCAAAAGAGAATGCTAAACGGCACTAATAATTATAATATCAACTTTATTAAGGAACAGGTAAAACCAAATGTATAAAAAATGAGACACCACAGAGAACAGACGCAGCTGGCAGGGATGGCTGGAAACTAAGTGGCTAACATAGAACAACCACCTCCCAATATGATATTAAGGCAGATAGTAATAGCATTCAACCAGTACCAGAGTATAGCTACCGATATGGTGACTGACAAAAAAGTGCAAAAGTGCGAATCATACAATAGTAACAATTAATAAATATTCACAAATGTGATGTAGTACCAAGTGGTATACTATATACTATAAAAGTATGTAAAAGGCATCAGTCAACATATCGGAAAGCATAACATACATCCATTAGTAAATACCAGGAGGAACATATTTATCTATTAGGTGCCACCAGCCAGGGACCCGACCACACCCGACGCACGTTTCGCTAAGGAAAGCTTCGTAACGTTTTTTGTGCCGACGGTCCGCCATTTCCGACCGCGCATGCGCGGCCGGAACTCCGCCCCCACCTCCCCGCACCTCACAATGGGGCAGCGGATGCGTGGAAAAACAGCATCCACTGCCCCCGTTGTGCGGCGCATACAACGCTAGCATCGGTACGTCGGCCCAACGCACTGCGACGGGCCGAGTACGACGCTAGTGTGAAAGTAGCTTTAGCCATTAAAAGGTATTAACCACTGAGGACTCTCAATTCTAATATTTTTCTATCTACTGGCTAACATGGTACCAAGATATATATCTTTCCTGTATTAAAACTAAACATGGACAAAACAGAATTAATCATCTTTCCCCCATCTCACTTGACTCTCCCAACAGACCTATCCATTACAGTAAACGGCTGCCCACTCTTCCCAGTCCCACAAGCTCGCTGCCTCGGGGTAATCTCTGACACTGATCTCTCCTTCAAACCACATATCCAAGCCCTTTCCACCTTCTGCAGACTACAACTCAAAAATATTTCCTGGATACATACATTCCTCAACCAAGAATCTGCAAAAACTCGAGTCCATGCCCTCATCATCTCCCGCCTCGACTACTGTAACCTCTTGCTCTGTGGCCTCCCCTCTAACACTCTCGCACCCCTCTAACCTATTCTAATCTCTGCTGCCCGACTAATCCACCTGTCCCCCGCTATTCCCCGGCCTCTCCCCTCTGTCTTCTCCTTCACTGGCTCCCCGTTGCCCAGAGACTCCAGTTCAAAACCCTAACAATGACTTACAAAGCCATCCACAACCTGTCTCCTCCATACATCTGTGACCTCGTCTCCCGGTACTTTCCTGCACGCAACCTCCGATCCTCACAAGATCTCCTTCTCTACTCCCCTCTTATCTCCTCTTCCCACAATGGCATACAAGATTTCTCCCGTGCTTCCCCCATACTTTGAAACTCTCTACCACAACATATCAGACTCTCACCTAACATCGAAACCTTCAAAAAGAACCTGAAGACTTACCTCTTCCGGCAAGCCTACAACCTACAGTAACCACCGATCCACCAAACCGCTGCACAACCAGCTCTATCCTCACCTACTGTATCCTCGCCCATCCCTTCTAAGATTGTGAGCCCTCGCGGTCAGGGTCCTCTCTTCTCCTGTACCAGTTGTGACTTGTATTGTTTAAGATTATTGTACTTGTTTTTATTATGTATACCCCTCCTCACATGTAAAGCGCCATGGAATAAATGGCGCTATAATAATAAATAATAATAATAAATATGAAACAAAATAGCAAAGCATAAAAGCACAAATCCTCACTAAATGAAGGCAGTATATAAAGTAAACATTAAGCGCTATGTCGTCTATTACCATACAAATCAGAGAAAAGGAGAACAGTAGTAACCAGCGAAATCCGGGACAGACAATAAATTAGCCAGTTGTATACTGAATCAATCATCACAAGTTGAGTCCACATGCAGATAGATGAGGTACCACCCAAATTACCCCAATCAGGAGGTAGGCTGAAGCCAAATGTAACTAAATGGGGGAGAAAATTTACCTACACGTTTCGCCACCTCAATTTGGCTCTGTCAGGGGTACAGTGAAAATGCATGCATTGTATCTATTTATAAAGAAATGATACAGCAATTACCAAATGTTTGTCAAGAGAAGGTGAAAAAAGGGCATTTTGTGAACCTTGTCTAGAAGTATCAACATGCGCTTGTGCAAGAGTTATTAGTAGGGATTAGCGCAAGGGCACATGCGTCATGATGTCATGTCAGATACAAAGTGAATGAGCGTCAATGTGATGGCGCCGGGTGTTATATGCTCACATTACCATTCGTCTATATTATTAATTAGCGCACTACTTGGCAACAATCACTGCAAGTGCGAATGCGCAAAAGTGCTATAAGCGAAACCTAAGGCCGGGATCACACTAGAGAGGAATATGGATGAGCCAGAGGCGCAAAAACAACTGACTCTTCAAAAAAATCCTGTAAAGTTAAAAATGAAGTAAAAGTATATAAAACATCAATTTTTATTGAATAATCTTTAAAAATATAAATGCAAAAAAAGTGAATAAACCCCACCACCACTTAGATAAAATAGACGCACCTAGGGGAGGTGACTGACCCTATATACAGCCTGTCTCACCCTGCCTGACAGCAGAGGTTGGCACCCTATATCCTGCGCACTGGCGCTCCCACTCGTCGGCGGCTGACCCTGTCTACCCTGGTTGTCTCTATAAATGACAGGGGAGTGAAAAGGATGCACAAAGGGTGAAAAGATAGTACACAAAAGATTCGGCTATGTACACTATTTGTAATTTCTCTGGTTGTGTAGAAATCACAATTGGCTAGAGATAAGCTGTTGCTGTATAAAAATAGCTCAACCTATAGCTAATAAGCCTGCGGAGAAGTATATCCTATGGAGAGAAAAAAAACTGTCTTACAAATAAATAGTGATACTCTTGTTCATCTCTCTATAAGGAATATGAAGATATAAATCCTGCAGAAATAAGATAAGGGATAGCTATTTAAGTATCAGGGTCACTAAACATGTGTATAACTCTTTAAGAAAAGGAGCAGAAAGAGAGAGGTATAGTCTGTTTTCTTAGATGAATAAATAATCCATTATATGAACATGTTTGATAATGGATTAGCCCACCGCTCTCTATATCAAAGATATATACCACAAGTCCAAAGACTTCTGCACAGTCCAGAAGTATCAAAGTAATACAGTGCCAATCTGCATATTGTATGCTCCCGAGGTCGCAGCACTAGAGAGGCCGTACGGGGCCCATGGCACCTAAGGGGAGGCCGACATAATCTAGCTGCGTGGGACTTGGTGAGCTGACGAAGGTAGTTGGCTGGGAAGGACGGGTTAGCAGGGGTTATTGGCATGTGAGGGGAGGGATCATTATCATTAATTTTCAAACTAGAAGGAGGTGGGGTTAAGGTTAGGAGGGGAGGGGTAGTATAAGAGGGAGCACTATCTTACGCAGGCAACCATTTTAAGTACCCACCTGACGTGTAAGGAATTTGCAGGGTACTGCTTCAATGGAGTTCGAAGCCTTGCTTCAACGCCTGAGAGACGCAGCCAGCTCCCAGGGAACAGATTGGCTGCAGGCATCAGTTAACAGCCTGCTACAGGGGACAACATATGGAGCTTCCCAGGCTCAACCAGGTGGGTGCCGGCTGCAGAGGTCCAGGCCTCCGGCGCGCTTGAGACCCGACGTTGCCCCCCGGATCCGACGCTGAAATAAGAGCCCCTCCGGTATGAAGCGCAGGCCCCAGTCCTTTGGCCGCGCGCCGCAATGCCGGGAGGAATTCACTTGAGCAGCAGGGCCAACATCGGGGGAGGAGCCATCCTCCCCTCAGTCTGTGACGAAGCAGTGAGGGGCGGCAGGAGCAGGAACTGCGGGCGCCAGCACGTCGGCTGGTCCCGCTCAGCACAGGAGACTTCGGGAGGCGAGGAGGCAGGGGCCGTATCCGACGGCCCCTCAGCGCCAGGGACAATGTGGGTGGCAGCTGGCCAGCCTGGGTGACAGTGCGCTGCCCGATGTAGCGCAAAGCGGCATTGGGCATAACAGCGCTATACCGTTAGCCTGCAGGAGGCAGGCAACATCAGCCTCTTACAGGCAGCAGTCGGTCGCTTCGGCCTCCAGTCCTGGGGACATTTCTTTAGCAATGGGTCAAGCGTCTCCCCAAGGGCAGCAAGACGCTGGCCCTGCTCCCATCGCACCGTCCACATCAGCTCAGAGGACTGCAGTGCAATTAGTGGCAGTGGCACCTGATGATAGTTGGCGGTCCTTGGAGCAAGAAAATGTAGCGCCCCCACCGCCGCAGGGCCGAGGGGTACCCGGTACCGGGCCTACGGGTCTCTGCTTCTGGGGTTGTCACGGCGGCTAGGCCCCGGTCCGTGACCCTGCCGTGGGGCGCACAGTGAATGATAGGTGTGGATGTTGGTAGTGGTGGTGCGGTGCAGTAAATAACGAGGACACCAGGTTGCAGTCTCTTTACCTCTTTACTGAAGATCTCTGAGTCCACAGTCCAGAATACGGTTCCCCAGGCTGCGCAAGTCCGGCCGGTCCAATGGCACCTCCAGAGTTCTCTTCACAGGTGGAAATCGGTGCCTTCCTTCTAGCGCTATGTGTTGCGGTCCTTCCCTGCTGTGCTTACGGAAAGTCCCCACAACCGTTGTGTCTGTTTCTTAAGTTCCCTCACAACTCGATTAAATGATGTTCTTCTAATCCTCCGTCCCTCCCTGATGTTCTGGTTGGGACGGCACCCGTTTGACGGGTAGGCTCGGAGCTCTTCCGGGACCCTAGAGTCGCCCCTCTCCACAAGGTGCCCCCCAAGACTTCATAGGTGATTTGTGTGAGACAGCCCACCTTAGACTGACTGTCCTGCCGCTGTTTAGAGTATTGCTTGAAGCTGAATGTTATAATACTCCCTCGGCGTTCCGGCCACCGGTAGTGCGCCTCAGTAGGGTGTTGCTCCGGTCTTACAGCACGACTCCTACTGGTATTCTCCTATTGCTTGATCTCGTTTCTCACTCAGCACAATCTATCTCGCTTCTAGTCCTTTCTTGGGCCCCGCCGCTTCCCGGAGCTGGCGCGGACCCGTTACGTTCTTTCCAATGCCAAGCCTCTGTCAGGATCCCACCCCTGACAGAGACCCTACTGTATCTTCCCCTACAACACCCTCTGCCACAAGGTGTTGCCTGGTTCCAACCCAGTCAGCTTTCTGATCTAACTTCCTGCCTGACCCCCAGTTTACCCACTATGGTGGGGAGTGGCCTAATGAATAGCACCCTTAGCTCCCCCCGGAGGCCCAGCTGTGAAATGTATTGGTGTCTGTGATACCTGATCAGATGAACTCCTTCAGTGCCATCGGACACACCGTAGCTCCCCATAGTGGCGGAGCCACAGTACTGCAACGACCAGGACTCTGGGGCGCTGCACTCCCCCCTGGTTAAACACAGTACTCCGGGACTGGGAAGAAAACAACAATACAAGTTAGCAAAAAGACATACAATTTTGTTGAGTGCAATAACAATAAGCATATTTAAACAGAGCTTCCCTTTATGGGAGGTGAGGACACTTGAACGTTACAAACATGGTAAAATATCATAGCAACATGCTATAATTAACTTTTCTTACCCAACCGGGTATTCTACTAAGTGCAAAAATTGTTGAACAATAATTTAACTTTGCCTTTAAGGACATACACTTTTAATCCACTAAAGACCTTCCTATAATCACATTATAAGGTATTTTAACTTTTTCATTCTCCTTCTTTAAATCTGCAGGACCGCCTGTCCTATCGGCTCCAGACCTACTGCCTCTCCTTTCGGTTACAGGACCGCCCCGTTCAGCCAGGGCCTACTGCCTTTTCAACTACTATACACAGTATAGAACATAACATTACTTTCAGTTTAAGAGCACTAAGTCATCTCTACATGACTCCTATGAGGACTCAGGGTTTACCTTCTATCCTAACTATCTATCAGCATTATCAAAAACATTTTCTATCGAACATTAAACCTTCTCATTATCTTTCTTCCTATCATGCATGCTGGACACCACGTCTATCCCTACGGGTCCACTGCATCCTTCTTCTTTCACCTTTTACTTCTCAGAGCACATCATCAGTATTTCTTCACATTTAACTAATTAAACACATATAACTTTTCTCATATAAACATTATCATCATTTCCTTTGATCAAGACATTATTGCTTCCTGTCTTAAAGCAATATCACAGTTTAAGCGTAACAAATGAACATCCCCTTTAAGAGGGGACCAAGTCTCTATGAGGTAGCGTATCTTCTCAAGCTACCAGTCCATACTCAGCAAAGGTTCCAGTGCGGTATCTTCACAAAGAGTCCTTTTTGAAGTAAAAGCAGTAGGGAGCGCCTTTAATAAGGTGCAAACTATTTACAAGAAGTTCGGATCATGCACTGTTCATGATTTCAGCAGTTCTAAAACTTGTGCAAAAACTTTGGAAAGACAAACAAAACAAAACACTAGGGATCCCGGGTCAACAAAAGGATCCCTTTAAAAGTTTACCCTGGACGGGTTTAGCAGTCAAACAGGAAACAAACAGTTAAAAACTATGTACATAGTAATAAAGCAATTATGCTTACTCGTCCTTTGTGGAGCAGGGTGGTTTCCGATCTGGCCTCACCAGGCCAACGGATCGCACTGGTGAGCCAGGACGCGGTTCCGGTCCCCGCAGCGATAAGATCCCTCGCCGGGAGGCCCTTCTCACTGGCAGGTGCACACGTCCCTCCGGGGCACGGCGAGGCCGGGCTTCTCGAGGTTCTGCGGGGCCGGGCTCTGCTGCCCCCTTTACGGGATCATCTTCTTCCGGTGTTCCGGCAGCAGCCTGGAGGGCAATGCATCGCTGTACACCTCGGGCTATCCAGCCCGTCCCACCAGCTTCCCTCCTCCACCTCGTGTAGGTCACAGCGTCGCCCGGCTCCAGATCACGAGCGAACCTCCTGCTGCAGGGCTCCACCTCCTCCTGATCGACACGGACCTGCAGCGGCTCCCCAATCTCCTGGATGACTCCTCTCCCGTGCCGGGAGTTAAAAGACACTACCACACCCCAGTGTGATGGCGGGATCTCCGGGGCTCTGACCAAGTCAATCGGCGCTGCAGGGTTGGGCCGGCTCCGCCATGCTGCCATCAGACACCGTAGATGTTCGGCGTCCGGCATGATCTTTAGGCCCGGCGTCTGTAGCGTACTCCCAGCCGCGGCCAAGTGGGAGGGAACAGGGGACAACCGGACCTCCGTGGGCTGGCCCAGCTGAGTAAGCACGCGGGCATCAGCCTCCAGCCGGCAGGCTAGCTGGCGGGCCTCGGCTGCAGCCACACACTCCTCAGACAGCGGCAAAGGGGGTCGGCCCATCGGTAACTCCGTGAGGGTCAGACCCCGCAGCGTTGGCGCTTCTGGGGCTGTGTCGGGTTGCGCAGCCTCAGGCCGGATCGGGTCAGTCCCACGCGTTGTTCCTGGTGTCGCCATCTTTGCCTTTCCTCCAATGTCCTCTTCCCGCGGTCTCTTTCGTGGGCGGCCCCGTCTCCATGGTCTCCACCCTCCAAACAAGATCAGGAGGCGGACCTCAGCCGCTGACGGACACGTCCTCAGGACACAGAAATATTTAGACTGGGCGGCCATTGCTGTTCGCGCTCTCCAGCTTGTCTACGCCCACTTCACGCCCCTCTTCTTCTCCTGCGCTGTAATGGCGGCGGATTTTTGGCGGTAAATGGCACAGCACAGTCTTTGCAACAAAGTACAGTCCAAGCACAGTAAATCACAGTTCCTAGGCACACATGACCTGATTCTTCAGGCTTAAGTAGATCCTGTTCGTGATGCCAAATTGTAGCGCCCCCACCGCCGCAGGGCCGAGGGGTACCCGGTACCGGGCCTACGGGTCTCTGCTTCTGGGGTTGTCACGGCGGCTAGGCCCCGGTCCGTGACCCTGCCGTGGGGCGCACAGTGAATGATAGGTGTGGATGTTGGTAGTGGTGGTGCGGTGCAGTAAATAACAAGGACACCAGGTTGCAGTCTCTTTACCTCTTTACTGAAGATCTCTGAGTCCACAGTCCAGAATACGGTTCCCCAGGCTGCGCAAGTCCGGCCGGTCCAATGGCACCTCCAGAGTTCTCTTCACAGGTGGAAATCGGTGCCTTCCTTCTAGCGCTATGTGTTGCGGTCCTTCCCTGCTGTGCTTACGGAAAGTCCCCACAACCGTTGTGTCTGTTTCTTAAGTTCCCTCACAACTCGATTAAATGATGTTCTTCTAATCCTCTGTCCCTCCCTGATGTTCTGGTTGGGACGGCACCCGTTTTACGGGTAGGCTCGGAGCTCTTCCGGGACCCTAGAGTCGCCCCTCTCCACAAGGTGCCCCCCAAGACTTCATAGGTGATTTGTGTGAGACAGCCCGCCTTAGACTGACTGTCCTGCCGCTGTTTAGAGTATTGCTTGAAGCTGAATGTTATAATACTCCCTCGGCGTTCCGGCCACCGGTAGTGCGCCTCAGTAGGGTGTTGCTCCGGTCTTACAGCACGACCCCTACTGGTATTCTCCTATTGCTTGATCTCGTTTCTCACTCAGCACAATCTATCTCGCTTCTAGTCCTTTCTTGGGCCCCGCCACTTCCCGGAGCTGGCGTGGACCCGTTACGTTCTTTCCAATGCCAAGCCTCTGTCAGGATCCCACCCCTGACAGAGACCCTACTGTATCTTCCCCTACAACACCCTCTGCCACAAGGTGTTGCCTGGTTCCAACCCAGTCAGCTTTCTGATCTAACTTCCTGCCTGACCCCCAGTTTACCCACTATGGTGGGGAGTGGCCTAATGAATAGCACCCTTAGCTCCCCCCGGAGGCCCAGCTGTGAAATGTATTGGTGTCTGTGATACCTGATCAGATGAACTCCTTCAGTGCCATCGGACGCACCGTAGCTCCCCATAGTGGCGGAGCCACAGTACTGCAACGACCAGGACTCTGGGGCGCTGCAAAAACACAAGAGCTACAGATTCTAGAGCGGACCAGACCAGGACGGGTTTGGGACAACTTCACCAGGAATGCGGATCTTCGGCTGCTGGGTTCACAGCACCCAGGCAGCTAGGTGAGAACAACTTTCCTTTACTTTCTAACCCTTGTTTAGCTTCCCCTGATACTAGGAGTGTAGATGTCTTTTCGGTGGTAGCTGGCGGGGGTATGGGCTTGATCCTTAAGGGCATGGGTGAACTAGCGGGGTTATGGGGGTTAGGACATAACAGAGGCGCATTTCCGTCGGCTGCCTGGTTGGGGAATTCCGGGGCGTTCACAGGATACGGGGGCTCATCTGAAGTTTTGAGGTAATTTAGGCAACTCGGGGTCTAGTGTGGTGTTGCGGGTTCTTCAGGGGAAAGTGGCAGAGCATCTAGAGCTATGACGCCAGTTGACGGGTCAGGGAGTGTGGCTTTAGTTGAGGGATCGACTGGGGAAAAAGAAAAGGAAGACGCATTCCGCTTAGACGATACAGCCAGAGGGGAAGTGTACGTATGTTTTGAGGGTCCTTTAGGGGCTCATTTAAAACAAGAGGTGAGGGAAAAAGTATGGAAGCGAGAATACGTGGAGATATTTTCCCTATTGCCTCTAGAGCATTTTAATTTAGACGGAGGGTGGATTAAAAAAAAGAGGACGAAGAGAAAAAGGAGGTATAGGTTAATTCCGAGATCCTTTGCGAATTGGCTGCAGGCTTTCGCTATCTTAGCTAGCGTTATTGGAGAAAAGGCCCCTGAAAACTGTTCGGGCCTTTTTTGCTATTTGGATGCAATAGGTGAGGCTTACAGAGTTTACGGTGGTCAGGGATGGTTGAGGTATGACGAACAACGTCAACGTCAATGTAAAGCGTTCCGGCCTCACATCCGTTGGGATCACAAAGATATAGCATTGTGGATGACGGTTATGGTCCCGTCTAGGTTAGGTCAAACCAGTCAGCCTTTTCATGGGGGCACCGGGAGTTTAGGGCAGTCAGGACACTCGGTGGCATTACAGAAAGGACTGTGTTTTTCCTTTAATGAAGGAATGTGCAAATTTGGGAAAAAGTGTAAATTTAAACATGAATGTTCAGCCTGCTGGGGCATGCACGGTGCAGCAAAATGTTTCAGAGGAAATAGGAAGAAAGGAAGCGATTCAGCTGAAAAAAGGGGTGACTCCTGTAATGGGGGCCAGGGTGGTAGCCGTACCAAGGGATTGCTGCTGCTTCCTCATCACACCCCAATGCTCCGCTACAGAAATATCATGTCCATTTTGTGGTGTGCTGTGTGTGTCACGTATTTCACCCACCTGTGGGTCAGAATCCTTCACAGCATACAGGGCTCCAATCCGTCGCAGACACACACAAATGTTCTCAAAAGTCCAAGTTCATTTTCAATAAAACTTTACTTAACTCGTGCACCTTCATAACAGTTACAGTCCATCCATTTTCCCAATACATGAGTAATCCATCTCCTGCGTTTTCCCTGGTCTGCTCCCTCAGCTTTTCTTCCTGCACCGTGGCTCCCAGGCCCGCAGCTTCCTGACCCATCCAGCTAGCTGATACTGAGTGCTCGCCGTCCACTTTCCCCATCTTGGGTGAAAATTCAGGTTGCCTCCGCAATTCCTGTTCGGACCGTAAGTCCCGGACGTCACGGGAGGTAACCCACAGACTAGCCACTGATTCTTCCAGGCTGCCTCGCTCTCTCAACTCTACACTGTTGCTCTCTTCAGCTTTCTGTCACGACTCCTTCTAGAACAATTCTCCTCACACAGCTTTAGCTCCTCCCATTACTTGAAAATTACCTCAGAAGGGCCCTCTCCCTGCCACTACACTGGCTCCGCCCCTTTCTCAACTGTCACTACTCTGACTGAAACCAGTTCTCAACACAATCTAATCTCCTACTCTGCAGTGCCCCCTTAACACTAACCTGTAACTACACTGCCATAACCCTTACCAATGCTGACCTACCACTGCCACTGACTGTCCCTATTTCTGTCCCTAACACACAGATATCAGAACAGTGTCAGCCATTATCATATGAAACAGTGTCAACTATCATAAACTACACAGGGCACACAGCAAACACAAAACATACCCAGTTTCATTAGGTAGGCATGCACAGGAATGCAGGGCTCAAACCAGCCACCTGCACACCCCCTTACAGTCCGATGCAGTGGGACGTGATGGAGGGCTTTCTAAGTAGATATCCCGATTCAGCGGCAGCAGCTTTTGCTGTGCGACGGTTTTAGGGAAGGCTTTAAAATTCCATTTGTTGAGCATGAAGTTTGGTTATCTAAAAGGAATTTGAAATCAGCGTCACAATTTCCTGATGTAGTCTCGGAGAAATTAAGGAAAGAAGTTGCATTGGGTAGAATGGCAGGGCCATTTGCGGAGCCTCCTGTCGACAATTTGAGGGTGTCACCACTCCAGGTGGTCCCTAAGAAAGAACCGAATAAATACAGGTTGATCCATCATTTATCTTTTAAAAAAAAGGCTCCTCAGTTAATGATGGGATTGACCCTCAATTGTGTTCAGTACTGTACACTTCGTTTGATATGGCTATGGAGTGGGTTCGTTTATGTGGAAGAGGGGCCAAGCTAACAAAAACTGATATTGAGGCGGCTTTCCGCTTATTACCGGTTCACCCTGAGAGTATGCATTTTGTTGGGTTGTTTTTGGGACGGTGGGTTTTTTGTTGATCGTTGTCTCCCTATGGGTTGCTCGCTTTTCTGTGCTTATTTTGAGGCGTTTAGAACCTTTCTGGAGTGGGTTGTTAAAGACGTGTCTGGGTTAAGTTCATGTATCCATTATCTGGATGATTTTTTGTTTGTTGGTCCCGCTCAGACAGCGGATTGTTTGGTTTTGTTGCCCACAATGGAAAGTGTGACGAGACGATTTGGGGTACCGTTAGCGGGAGAAAAGACAGTGGGTCCGGTGACGGTGTTGATTTTTCTGGGAAACGAAATCGACACCATGGCAAAGGAGTGCAGGTTACCCGAGAACAAGCTAATTGCTCTACGCGAGGAAGTGGTTAGAGCAGTCAGATTAAAAAAGATAACCTTACGTGGTTTGCAATCATTGTTAGAAAAACTGAATTTTGCTTGCAGGATCATGCCGATGGGGCGTGCGTTTTGTCGGCGTTTATCATTGGCAATGGTAGGGGTGAAGTCCCCCTTGCATTGTATCAGACTGAAAAGTGAATTTCGCGAGGACTTGAAGGTGTGGGCAATTTGTCTCGACGATTACAATGGAAAATCTCTTTGGATACAGCCGGTGGTGTATGCCGACAATTTGGGCATTTTGGTCAGTATCGTCGAGGAGAGTAGTTTTAGTCTATTCTTTCAAGGGAGCTGGCTGGCAGCATAATGGCCTTTGGCTTGGAAGGAGCAGGGTTTAACTTCAAATCGGATATTGCTTCAATTGTTTCCAAGGGTCGTGGCGTTGTCCTTGTGGGGCGACAAATTGATGAATTCAAAGATCTGTTTTCCCTGTGAGCACAGGGGCGGTGTCAGCCATAAACTCATTGTCAGGAGCAACGCCAGCCGTGGTGAAGGTATTGCAACACTTGGTTTTCTTGGGCCTTAAACATAATTTGTGGATTGTGTCTGAGGTTGGACCGTTTGTGCCTGATCCAATCATTGACGTTCTTTCTCAATTTCAGTGGCAGCGTTTCTGGGAGTTGGCACCACAAGTGGAGGCAGCGGGCTTGGAATGTCCAGTGGAGTTATGGAACCTGCCGTGTGGGCTGTAAGGGATCTATTTTCTAGGTCGCTGTCGGACGGATCGTGGACTCAATATGGTAAGGTATGGCGTTTATGGGAATCTTGGAGGGCAACCATGGAGGAAGAGATGGATGAAGATTGTTGTTGTTCATCGGTCACTATTGGGAAGCAGGGTGGTCCATAGCAAAATTGAATAAGTTTTTGGCAGGGCTATCTTTTTGTTTTAAGACCAGAGGTTTCAGGGACGTAACAAAATCCTTTTTGGTGCGTCAAGTGGTTCTAGGCTGGAAAAAAAGGGGGAAGGCAGTGAATGGCAGGCGTCCCGTTTCTTACGAAGTGCTATTAACTATCGGACATCATTTACAGGAGGTATGTTCATCAGAGTAGGAAGTGGTTTTGTTTAAAACGGCCTTTTCGTTGGCCTTCTTTGAGGCTTTTCGGCTGGGGGAATTGATCAGCCCTAGGTGTAAAAAGGGAAATTTGTTGAGAGAAAATGTGGATGTCGACGGCAATAAGGTGATTGTGTTTATTAAGTCTTCTAAAAAGGATTTGTTTGGCAGGGGGTGTAAAGTGGTTTTATTTGGCGTTGATGGTTCTCCCTTATGCCCATTGGTATGTGTTAAGAATTACATGTCTAGGGGTATGTGTCCACGTTCGGTTTTGCTTCAGGCTTTGGTCAGGATTTTATGCAAGTAAAATCCTGACCAAAAATGCACCTGAGGTCACTGGCAGGTCACCTGCGGTGTTCCTGCGTGTTTTGCTCAGTGTAGCAACATGCTGCGTTCTGAAAAATCGCACCGCATGTGCGTTTTTGCAGGAAAAACGCATGCGTTTTTAAACGCACAGTGGAGACGGGATTTCATTAAATCCCCTCCACTATGCTGTAACATCTGGATGCTGCGTTTTTGACGCTGCGGCTCAGCGCTGCGTCAAAAACGCAGCGTTTCCTGAACGTGGACACATACCCTAGGGGTGGTATCCTGAATGAGTCACTGTTAGTTCATAAAGACGGCTCCTTCTTGTCTCGTTTTCAGTTTATCACGATATTTAGAAGATGTTTGGAAGAGAGTGGCATCCCCGTGGCAAATTATAGCAGGCACTCTTTTAGGATCGGGGCAATGACAGAGGCAGCCAGAATGGGTCTGAGTGATGAAATGGTTAAGAGGATCAGACGTTGGGAATCTACGAGGTTTCGTTGGTATGTTCGT
Organism: Ranitomeya variabilis; assembly: GCF_051348905.1. Taxonomy (NCBI): domain Eukaryota; kingdom Metazoa; phylum Chordata; class Amphibia; order Anura; family Dendrobatidae; genus Ranitomeya; species Ranitomeya variabilis. Next base: position 234,259,955 of record NC_135235.1, read on the forward strand.
CCGGCATTAGTGTGAAGATCTTAGCTGGCTTTGGGTTGTTGTTTGTTGCATACTTGTTGTTATTTTCTTTTATTTCAGAGGCTGATCCGATCCTCGTTTGGATAATGGGGCATTCGTTCGTTTTTTGGGCCGCGTTGAGAGCAGCAGTGCGTCCGGACGGGCGACAATTAGGTTTTCCTCGCGAGTCAGTAATGCTATGTTGGATTGGTAAAAGGGGAATGGTGTGGAAGCAATGGTTGCCTGAATTTTACCGTTTTGTCCGGTTGGACAGGGTGCCAGAAGTGGTTGTTGTACATTTGGGGGGGAACGATTTGGCCAAACGGCCTCGTAGGGAGTTGATGAAGGATATTAAATTTGACATGTTGAGGTTATGGGCCATGTTTCCGAAGGTCTTATTAATTTGGTCTGATATCATCCCGCGGAAGGTGTGGCGAGGTGCGAGGTCTATTGACGGAATCAATAGAGTGAGGATCAAAGTGAACCGGGCTATATCCCGGTTCATGGTTCGGAATGGGGCTTTGGTAGTGAGGCACGTGGATTTAAAGTCGGGCCAGGGTGGTTTTTGGAGAGCTGATGGAGTACACTTGAATGCGGTGGGGACTGATATGTGGTGTCTGGCTATTCACGAAGGCATTGAATTAGGCTTAAAGGTGTGGAGGGACATAAATGGCTAAGTTGTCAGACCAATTATGTTCATGACGGGGGGGGAAGGTCCTCGAAGTCGGTGGAAGTGGAAAATGGCGGATTAGTGGGGGGATCATGAGAGGTCCTGGACTCCCCATGAGTGAATTTAACTAGGCGTGGTTCGATTATCCCGCTGGAGGGGTATTCAAGGGACCCTTGGATGGGTTATTGGTTGACCAGGTTGGTTGTTATCTATCCCTGAGCTGGTGCTTAACGGTTAGGTGGGTAAGACTTAACCTGGGGGCCAATGTGGGATTTGGAGATTTGAGCTTTATAATTTTGGGGCTTCGAGGACCACCCCTCTTATTTTTTCGATTGTTAAAAATTGTTTTATAATTTATGTTAACCCCTTTCTGACCTCGAACGGGATAGTATGTCCGAGGTCAGAAGCCCCGCTTTGATGCGGGCTCCGGCGGTGAGCCCGCATCCAAGCCGGGACATGTCAGCTATTTTGAACAGCTGACATGTGCCCGTAATAGGCGCGGGCAGAATCGCGATCTGCCTGCGCCTATTAACTAGTTAAATGCCGCTGTCAAACGCAGACAGCGGCATTTAACTACCGCTTCCGGACGGATGGCCGGAAATGATCGCATCGCCGACCCCCGGTCGGAGGTCGGCGATGCTTCAGAATAGTAACCATAGAGGTCCTTGAGACCTCTATGGTTACTGATCCCCGACAGCTGTGAGCGCCACCCTGTGGTCGGCGCTCACAGCACACCTGCAATTCTGCTACATAGAGCGAACATCAGATCGCTGCTATGTAGCAGAGGCGATCGTGTTGTGCCAGCTTCTAGCTTCCTATGGAGGCTATAGAAGCATGGCAAAAGTTTTAAAAAAAGTAAAAAAAAATGTGAAAAAAATAAAAAAAATATAAAAGTTTAAATCACCCCCCTTTCGCCCCAATCAAAATAAATCAATAAAAAAAATCAAATCTACACATATTTGGTATCGCCGCGTTCAGAATCGCCCGATCTATCAATAAAAAAAGCATTAACCTGATCGCTAAACGGCGTAGCGAGAAAAAAATTCGAAACGCCAGAATTACGTTTTTTTGGTCGCCGCGACATTGCATTAAAATGCAATAACGGGCGATCAAAAGAACGTATCTGCACCGAAATGGTATCATTAAAAACACCAGCTCGGAACACAAAAAATAAGCCCTCAACCGACCCCAGATCATGAAAAATGGAGACGCCACGAGAAACGGAAAATGGCACAATTTTTATTTTTTTTAGCAAAGTTTGGAATTTTTTTTCACCACTTAGATAAAAAATAACCTAGTCATGTTAGGTGTCTATGAACTCGTACTGACCTGGAGAATCATAATGGCAGGTTTTCAGTTTTAGCATTTAGTGAACCAACAAAAAAGCCAAACAAAAAACAAGTGTGGGACAGCACTTTTTTTGCAATTTCACTGCACTTGGAATTTTTTTCCCATTTTCTAGTACACGACATGGTAAAACCAATGATGTCGTTCAAAAGTACAACTCGTCCCGCAAAAAAATAAGCCCTCACATGGCCAAATTGACGGAAAACTAAAAAAGTTATGGCTCTGGGAAGGAGGGGAGCGAAAAACGAACACGGAAAAACGGAAAATCCCAAGGTCATGAAGGGGTTAATAAAAGGCTGCTGTGGCCATTTAAATCCAAACAACGATTTGAGTGTTTATTGGGGCAAGGGGGATGTTTTTTATTATATCGGGTTGGAAGGGCCGGGAGATGTTTGTTATCAAGAGTTAATTGGGAGTTTTAATTCAAGCTCACAGGAGTCACGTATACCATTATGTCATGTAATAGAGATTGCTGCAATTCACAACATATATTCCCCTGTCAAAAGATAAACCTGCTAACCATTAACAGGCACTGTGTTACATACTCCAGGTTCAACAGCACTCAACGCGTTTCGCCTCCACTTCGGTTCATCAGGAGTAAGATAATAAAATCGTTACAAGGAGTACTTAGCTCATATTTCTTATGGTAAATACGGATCAGGCACAATAACCAGAGCCCCACTGGAGACAATCCTCATTCTATGCGATGCGTTGAGTGCTGGTGACACTGGAGTATGTACACACTGCCTCTTAATGGTTAGCAGGTTTATCTGTGACTGAGGAATATATGTTGTGATTGCAGCAATCTCTATGACAAGTGCTGCGACCTCGGGAGCATACAATATGCACATTGGCACTGTATTACTTTGATACTTCTGGACTGTGCAGAAGACTTTGGACTTGTGGTATATATCTTTGATATAGAGAGCGGTGGGCTAATCCATTATCAAACATGTTCATATAATGGAATATTTACTCATCTAAGAACACAGACTATACCTCTCTCTTTCTGCTCCTTTTCTTAAAGGGTTATACACATGTTTAGTGACCCTGATACTTGAATAGCTATCCCTTATCTTATTTCTGCAGGATTTATATCTTCATATTCCTTATAGAGAGATGAGCTAGAGTATCACTATTTATTTGTAAGACAGTTTTTTTTCTGTCCATAGGATATACTTCTCCGCAGGCTTATTAGCTATAGGTTGCGCTATTTTTATACAGCAACAGCTTATCTCTAGCCTATTGTGATTTCTACACAACCAGAGAAATTACAAATAGTGTACATAGCCAAATCTTTTGTGTACTATCTTTTCACTCCCCTGTCATTCATAGAGACAACCAGGGCAGACAGGGTCAGGCGCCGACGAGTTGGGGCGCCAGTGCGCAGGATATAGGGTGCCTCCCGGCATGGCATCATCTCTTATGTCACCGCTGCAGCCAATCGAAGCCGCTTTGATCAGTGGCAGCGGCAGAAGAGGTGAATATTTTATTTTAGTTCATTTGTTACTGAAGTTGACAGATACATCAGCAGACTTGGGGCAGATTATCAGCTGTGGATTTACCTGCAGATACTTCTACTTCTATGTTAACAGAGATAAAAAAAAAAAGTTCTGGCTCTTAGAGAGCGACAATAAGAATACTGGAAACCAAAAATTTTAAAATTTGCGCTTTCTTTGGCACAAGATTACCTGGTTCTGGAAGAGTTAAATAATGGATAATCACTCAGAGAAATGTGGATTTTTACCTCGATGGAGAAAAATAAAGCGGCCAGTCCTAGAGGCATGCAGCAAAAGAGCAGGTTGATGATGGACCACACCAGATAATGCTTCTGTGGGGTCTGGAAGGGCACCGACCCGGGCTGCACGGTCTCATCAGAAATCGATTGGTACATTTTCTTATTGTCTCCTTCTATATACAGTTGCAGTAGACTCCAGTTGCTACCTTTGCTCTGCGCACCCTGCTGTGCTCAACGTTATGTGTAAGGGGGAAGTTCTATAGGATGAGAGTTTATTACATTAATTTGCATGACTTCTTAAAGGGCCCCTATTATTGGCTGTTACTGCTGTCAGGAAGAGAGGGATGTTGGGGCAGTCACTGTGTACATACATTACATTCATTACATTACTGATGCTGCACTGATCCTGAGTTACCTCCTGTATTATACTCCAGAGCTGCACTCACTATTCTGCTGGTGCAGTCACTGTGTACATACATTACATTACTGATCCTGAGTTACATCCTGTATTATACTCCAGAGCTGCACTCACTATTCTGCTGGTGCAGTCACTGTGTACATACATTACATTACTGATCCTGAGTTACATCCTGTATTATACTCCAGAGCTGCACTCACTATTCTGCTGGTGCAGTCACTGTGTACATACATTACATTACTGCTCCTGAGTTACCTCCTGTATTATACTCCAGAGCTGCACTCACTATTCTGCTGGAGCAGTCACTGTGTATACATTACTGATGCTGAGTTACATCCTGTATTATACCCCAGAGCTGCACTCACTATTCTGCTGGTGCAGTCACTGTGTACATACATTACATTACTGATCCTGAGTTACATCCTGTATTATACTCCAGAGCTGCACTCACTATTCTGCTGGGGCAGTCACTGTGTACATAGATTACATTACTGATCCTGAGTTACATCCTGCATTATACTCCAGAGCTGCACTCACTATTCTGCTGGAGCAGTCACTGTGTACATACATTACATTACTGATCCTGAGTTACATCCTGTATTATACACCAGAGCTGCACTCACTATTCTGCTGGTGCAGTCACTGGTACATAGATTACATTACTGATCCTGACTTACATCCTGTATTATACGCAAGAGCTGCGCTCACTATTCTGCTGGTGCAGTCACTGTGCACGTACATTACATTACTGATCCTGAGTTACATCCTGTATTACATCCCAGAGCTGCACTCACTATTCTGCTGGGGCAGTCACTGTGTACATACATTACATTACTGATCCCGAGTTAACTCCTGTATTATTCCCCAGAGCTGCACTCACTATTCTGCTGGTGCAGTCACTGTGTACATACCTGCATATATCACAGATGATGTGTGAGGGGAAGGTTCAAGTATTATAAAATATATCCGCTTGTGCTCTTTAGAGGGATGGAAGGTTATAGAAGGAGCAGAGGAGTCTTCACAGGTGTTTTGAGGGGCAAAGAGGAGACAGGACTGGAGAGAACAGAGATCTCTGTATGAGAACAGATGTATCTGGAGGAGAACGAGGAGCCTAGAGAGGAAAGAGGCTGGAGAGGGACAGAAGAGGCTGAGGAAGCAGAATTATCTTTAGAAGACAGGGAAGTTGGTTTGGGGACAGAGTGGAATGGAGAGGACAGAGAAGTCTGGAGAATAGTTTGTAGGAGGATATATGAATTTTGAGAACAGAGGTAATTGGATGATATTGTGGAGACTAGTGCTTGGAGGAAGACGCATCTTTTGGAGACATGACACAGTATTCTTGTGCAGCGCCCCAGAGTCCTGGTCGTTGCAGTACTGATGCTCCGCCGCTAAGGGGGGCTATGGTACGTCTGATGGCACTGAAGGAGTTCACCTGACCAGGTATCACAGACACCAATACACTTCACAGTCTGGCCACCAGGGGGAGCTAAGGGTACTATGTATTAGGCCACTCCTCACAATCTGGTAAAACTGGGGGTTAGAGAGGAAGTTAGACAGAAGCTGACTGGGAATCGAACAGGCAACACCCTGTGGCAGAGGGTGTTGCGGGGAGAGACTCAGGGGGGTCCCTGTCAGGGGTGGGATCCTGACAGAGGCCTAGCGAACTGAGAGAACGTTACGGGACCGCGCCTGCACCTGATCGCGGCGGTGCCCTAAGAAAGGACAAGAAGCGAGGTATATTGTGCTGAGTGAGAAACGAGATCAACGCAACAAGGAGAAATACCAGTAGGAGTCGTGCTGTAAGACGAGGCAACATCCTACTGAGGCGTGCAGCCGGTGGCCGGAACGCCGAGGAAGTACTAGGCTCCAAGCCATACTTCAAACCTACGGCAGGACAGTCAGCTATAGGCGGGCTGTCTCACACAAATCACCTACGAAGACACAGGGGGCAACAACAGGAGAAGGGCGACACTAGGGTCCAGGAAGAGCTCCGAGCCTACCCGTCATACGGGTGCGTCCTAGCCATATCATCTGGGGGACGAAGAAGAACATCATAATCGAGTTGTGAAGGAACTTCAGAAACAGACACAACAGTTGTGGGGACTATCCCGTAAGCACAGCAGGGGAGGACCACAACACACAAGCGCTAGAAGTTAGGCACAGATTTCCACCTGCAAAGGGAACTCTGGAGGTGCCATCGGACCGGCCGGACTTGCGCAGCCCGGTTAACCGTATTCCGGATTGAGGATCCTGAAGCCTTCAGTAAAGAGGTAAAGAGACTGCAACCTGGTGTCCTCGTTATTTACTGCGACCTGCACCGCACCATAACATCACCCCCACCAACACCTTCATTGTACGCCCCTCAGCAGGGTCACGGACCGGGTCTAGCCACCGTGACAACCCCAGAGCAGAGACTCAGAGGCCCGGTACCGGGTACCCCTCGGCCCTGCGGCAGTGGGGGCGCTACACTTGAGAGGGAGAGATGTTTCTAGAAGGCAACAGAGGACTCTAGGGGGTCTGAACAGATAAGTCTGGAGAAGACAGAGGTACCTGGAGGACAGCAGTGTCTGTGGGGGACAGAAGAGTCTCAAGGCATAATAGTTTTTTAGAGGATACATAAGTATTTGGCAGCATCCAACTTTTCCCATATGGAGCCCAAAAACGTGACTGAGCTTTCAAGTCTTAGGGGGAGATGTAGGGTTGCCAGAGTTTGTTGTCACTAGAAGGGAGAACCAGATTCCAATTTAATGTATATTTTATATTTTGTTCTTTATTTATTAGTTTGGTCTGGTGCTGTATTTATGTTGTGCACTTGGTTCTGGTTCTGTATTAATGTGCATCTGGCTCTGTGCTGAGTATATGTCGTGCCCTTGGTTCAGGTGTTGTATTTTTGTTATAAGCTTTGAACTAAACCTGATTGTATCATACGAGCTCAGTTCATACCATAAAGACAGCACCAGAACCAAGCTCACAATATAAATACAGCGCAAAATTCAGCAGAACTTAATCTTATAAATTATGTCATTATTAGATTGTTTTGTGCTGTATATATTGTAAGGTTGATTGTGTGTTGTATTTCTGTTATGAACTTGGCTCTGGTTCTGTATTTTCATTTTGAGCTTGGTTCTCGTTCTGTGTATATATTATGAACCAACCTCATATCAAACATTCATATAACACTTATAACAAAAATGACATATTATACCGTTGTTTTGTGCTGTATTTGTATTATGAGCTTAGTTTTGGTGCTGTAGTTATGTCATGAGCTTTTTTGTAGTGTATTTGTAGTGTATTTGTGATCTGAGCTTGGTTCTGGAGCTTTGCTTAGGTTTTAGCTTAGTTCTGGTGCTGTATTTAAGTGTTAGCTTGCTTCTGGTGCTCTAGTTAGTTGTGAGCATGAATATGGTCCTTATTTAAGAGGCAGCTTGGTTATTTCACTGTTAGCTTGGTTCTTGCGCTGTCTTTAGGTTATTTGGTTGATTCATGTGTTGCATTTAGATATTAACTTCGTTCTGGTGCTTTATTTGGGTTTTAGATCGGTTCTGTATTCAGGTGTTAGCTTGGTTCTCGGGTTTATTTCAGTGTTAGCTTGGCTTTCGTGCCGTCTTTTGGTATTAGGATGATTCTGATGTTGTATTTAGATGTCAGCTTGGTTTTTGTGCTTTATTTGAGTGTTAGCTTGGCTCTTTATTTAGGTGTTAGCTTGGTTCTGGTGCTTTTTTTGGCTCTTAGCTCGGTTCTCGTGCTTTATTTGAGTGTTAGCTTGCCTCTTTATTTAAGTGTTAGCTTGGTTCTGGTGCTTTATTTGAGTGTTAGCTTGACTCTTTATTTAGGTATTAGCTTGGTTCTGGTGCTTTATTTCAGTGTTAGCTTGGCTCTTTATTTAGGTGTTAGCTTGGTTCTGGTGCTTTATTTGAGTGTTAGTTTGGCTCTTTATTTTGGTGTTAGCTTGGTTCTGGTGCTTTATTTCATACCTCCCAACCGTCCCGATTTCAGCGTGACAGTCCCGCTTTGGCACCGGGGTCCCGCTGTCCCGCTTCGGGCATTTAAAATCCCGAATTTGCGGCCGCCGGTGAAGCCCCGCCCACTTCCGGGACGTAGAGAGAGCCCGATTAGTACCCGCTGTTCGTTCCGTTCCCTGGGACTGCGTTGTAGCCACGCCCCCTTGAGTTGCCTCACCGCCCGCCTCCGGCTTCCTCCTCAACTATAGACGTGGGTGGACTCTGAGGACAGAGCGGCAGCACCCGGACTGGTTTCTGGCACGGGGGCAGAGTTGTGAGACACTCCGTGTCTGTGTGACCGCGGGAGCAGCGAGCGGATCTCCAGACTGTAAGTGAATGTATGTGTCTCTCCCCCTCTCCATGCAGCGCTGCCCTGCTGCGGTTACAGCAGAGACTCTGACAGCATAGGAGGACTGACAAACTAAACTTTGTCTCCCCATGGTGCGCGCACCCCGCTCCCACTCTCCCCCTGGTACCCATCCATCGGATTCTCCACCAACCTGGTGCAGCACCCCTTACATTCTATGGGGGCTGCCACCTGCCTGCGTTACATTCTATGGGGGCTGCCACCTGCCTGCGTTACATTCTATGGGGGCTGCCACCTGCCTGCGTTACATTCTATGGGGGCTGTGCAGCATTATATTCTATGGGGCTGTGCTGTATTACATTCTATGGGGACTGAGCTGTAATGCTGGATACAGCAGTCAGCGGCGCAGCTGGATGACACCATTCAGCGCCGTGGGAGTGGAAGCTGCCGGCTGCTGCGAGGGAGCGCGGTGAAAGGTGTTTGTGTGTACTGATGGAGAAGGCAATGATGGGGGTGGGGTAACCATGTGTGGCCATTATACTGCACCCAGCATTGTGTGGGGCCATTATACTGTACCCAGCATTGTGTGGCCATTATACTATACCCAGCATCGTGTGGGGCCATTATACTGTACAAAGCATCATGTGGCGCCATTATACTGTATGGACCATCACGTGGGGCAAGTATACTGTACGCAGCATCATGTGGGGCCATTATACAGTATGGAGCATAATGTGGCCAATGGCCATTGTACAGTATGGAGCGTCGTGTGTGGCCATATTTTTTTGTTCATAATTATTGTTAACGAAACATTGTGATCAGAAGTGCTAAATGGGTGTGGTTGGGGCGTGGCTAGTTGTGAAATGGGTGTGGCCTAAAATTTGCCGCTGACTTTGTCCCTCTTTCCCTTCCCCTAAAGTTGGGAGGTATGTTTATTTGAGTGTTAGCTTGGCTCTTTATTTAGGTGTTAGCTTGGTTCTGGTGCTTTTTTTGGCTGTTAGCTCGGTTCTGGTGCTTTATTTCAGTGTTAGCTTGGCTCTTAATCTAGGTATTAGCTTGGTTCTGGTGCTTTATTTCAGTGTTAGCTTGGCTCTTTATTTAGGTGTTAGCTTGGTTCTGGTGCTTTATTTGAGTGTTAGCTTGGCTCTTTAACCCCTTAAGGTACCTTCACACGAAACGACTTTGTAACGATATCGCTAGCGATCCGTGACGTTGCAGCGTCCTCGCTAGCGATATCGTTTAGTTTGACACGCAGCAGCGATCAGGATCCTGCTGTGATGTCGCTGGTCGCTGAATAAAGTCCAGAACTTTATTTGGTCGTCCGATCGCCGTGTATCGTTGTGTTTGAAAGCAAAAGCAACGATACCAGCGATGTTTTACACTGGTAACCAGGGTAAACATCGGGTTACCAAGCACAGGGCCGCGCTTAGTAACCCGATGTTTACCCTGGTTACCAGCGTAAAAGTAAAAAAAAAAAACAGTACATACTCACCTGCGCATCCCCCAGCGTCTGCTTCCTGACACTTACTGAGCGCCGGCCCTAAAGTGAAAGTGAAAGCACAGCGGTGACGTCACCGCTGTGCTGCTAGGGCCGGAGCTCAGTCAGTGTCAGGAAGCAGACGCTGGGGGACGTGCAGGTGAGCATGTACTGTTTTTTTTTTTTACTTTTACGCTGGTAACCAGGGTAAACATCGGGTTACTAAGCGCGGCCCTGCGATTAGCAACCCGATGTTTACCCTGGTTACCCGGGGACCTCGGCATCGTTGGTCGCTGGAGAGCGGTCTGTGTGACAGCTCCCCAGCGATTAAACAGCGACGCTGCAGCGATCGGCATCGTTGTCACTATCGCTGCAGCGTCGCTTCGTGTGAAGGTACCTTTAAGCCCCGAGGGTGGTTTGCACTTTAATGACCGGGCCAACTTTTACAATTCTGACCACTGTCCCTTTATGAGGTTATAACTCTGGAACGCTTCAACGGATCTTGGCGATTCTGAAACTCTTTTCTCATGACATATTGTACTTCATAATAGTGGTAACATTTATTCAATATAACTTGCGTTTAATTGTGAAAAAAATGGAAATTTGGCAAAAATTTTGAAAATTTCGCAATTTTCCAACTTTGAATTTTTATGCCCTTAAATCACAGAGATATGTCACTCAAAATACTTAACAAGTAACATTTTCCACATGTCTACTTTACATAAGCACAATTTTGGAACCAAAATTTTTTTTTGTTAGGGAGTTATAAGGGTTAAAATTTGACCAGCAATTTCTCATTTTTACAACACCATTTTTTTTTAGGGACCACATCTCATTTGAAGTCATTTTGAGGGGTCTATATAATAGAAAATACCCAAGTGTGACACCATTCTAAAAACTGCACCCCTCAAGGTGCTCAAAACCACATTCAAGAAGTTTATTAACCCTTCAGGTGTTTCAGAGGAATTTTTGGAATGTTTAAATAAAAATGAACATTTAACTTTTTTTCACACAAAATTTACTTCAGCTCCAATTTGTCTTATTTTACCTAGGGTAACACGTGAAAATGGGCTGCAAAAGTTTTTGCACAATTTGTCCTGAGTACGCTGATACCCCATATGTGGGGGTAAACCACTGTTTGGGCGCATGGCAGAGCTCGGAAGGAAAGGAGCGCCATTTTACTTTTCAATGCAAAATTGACTGGAATTGAGATGGGATGCCATGTTACGTTTAGAGAGCCCCTGATGTGCCTAAACATTGAAACCCCCCACAAGTGACACAATTTTGGAAAGTAGACCCCCTAAGGAATTTATCTAGATTTGTGGTGAGCACTTTGACCCACCAAGTGCTTCACAGATGTTTATAATGCAGAGCCGTAAAAATAAAAAGTAATATTTTTTCACAAAAATGATCTTTTCGCCCCCAATGTTTTATTTTCCCAAAGGTAAGAGAAGAAATTGGACGCCAAAAATTGTTGTGCAATTTGTCCTCAGTACGCTGATACCCCACATGTGGGGGTAAACCATTGTTTGGGTGCATGGCAGAGCTCGGAAGGGAAGGAGCGCCATTTGAATTTTCAATGCAAAATTGACTGGAATTGAGATGGGACGCCATGTTGCGTTTGGAGAGCCCCTGATGTGCCTAATCATTGAAACCCCCCACAAGTGACAATATTTTGGAAAGTAGGCCCCTTAAGGAACTTATCTAGATGTGTGGTGAGCACTTTGACCCAACAAGTGCTTCACAGAAGTTTATAATGCAGAGCCGTAAAAATAAAAAATCATATTTTTTCACAAAAATGATCTTTTTGCCCCCAATTTTTTATTTTCCCAAGGGTAAGAGAAAAAATTGGACCCCAAAAGTTGTTGTACAATTTCTCCTGAGTACGACGATACCCCATATGTGGGGTAAACCACTGTTTGGGTGCATAGCAGAGCTCGGAAGGGAAGGACCGCCATTTTACTTTTCAATGCAAAATTGACTGGAATTAAGATGGGACGCCATGTTGCGTTTGGAGAGCCCCTGATGTGCCTAAACATTGAAACCCCCCACAAGTGACACCATTTTAGAAAGTAGACCCCTTAAGGAACTTATTTAGATGTGTGGTGAGCACTTTAACCCAACAAGTGCTTCACAGAAGTTTATAATGCAGAGCCGTAAAAATATAAAATCATATTTTTTCACAAAAATGATATTTTCGCCCCAATGTTTTATTTTCCCAAAGGTAAGAGAAGAAATTGGACCACAAAAGTTGTTGTTCAATTTGTCCTGAGTACGCTGATACCCCATATGTGGGGGTAAACAACTGTTTGGGCACATGGCAGAGCTCGGAAGGGAAGGAGCGCCGATTGACTTTTCAATGTAAAATTGACTGGAATTGAGATGGGAGACCATGTCGCGTTTGGAGAGTCCCTGATGTGCCTAAACATTAAAACCCCCCACAAGTGACACCATATTGGAAAGTAGACCCCCTAAGGAACTTATCTAGATGTGTTTTGAGAGCTTTGAACCCCCAAGTGTTTCACTACAGTTTATAACGCAGAGCCATGAAAATATATTTTTTTTTCACAAAAATGATTTTTTAGCCCCCAGTTTTGTATTTTCACAAGGGTAACAGGATAAATTGGATGCCAATAGTTGTTCAATTTGTCCTGAGTATGCTGATAGCCCATATGTGGAGGGGAGCCACTGTTTGGGCGCATGGCAGAGCTCGGAAGGGAAGGAGTGCCATTTGGAATGCAGACTTAGATGGATTGGTCTGCAGGGGTCACATTGCACTTGCAGAGCCCCTGATGTACCCAAACAGTAGAAACCCCCAACAAGTGACCTCATATTGGAAACTAGACATCCCAAGGAACTTATCTAGATGTGTTGTGAGAACTTTGAACCCCCAAGTGTTTCACTACAATTTATATCGCAGAGCCGTGAAAATAAAAATTATTTTTTTTTTCACAAAAATGATATTTTGGCCCCCAGTTTTGTATTTTCCCAAGGGTAACAGGAGAAATTGGACCCCAAAAGTTGTTGTCCAATTTGTCCTGAGTACGCTAATACCCCGTATGTGGGGGGGAACCACTGTTTGGGCGCATGGCAGAGCTTGGAAGGGAAGGAGCGCTATTTGGAATGCAGACTTAGATGGATTGGTCTGCAGGCATCACGTTGCATTTGCAGAGCCCCTGATGTACCCAAACAGTAGAAACCCCCCACAAGTGACCCCATATTGGAAACTAGACCTCCCAAGGAACTTATCTAGATGTGTTATGAGAACTTTGAACCCCCAAGTGTTTCACTACAGTTTACAACGCAGAGCCGTGAAAATAAAAAATCCTTTTTTTTCCCCACAAAAATGATTTTCAGCCCCCCAAACTTTTATTTTCCCAAGGATACAAGAGAACTTGGACCCCAAAAGTTGTTGTCCAATTTGTCCCGAGTACGCTGATACCCCATATGTTGGGGTAAACCCCTGTTTGGCCGCACGGGAGAGCTCGGAAGGGAAGGAGCACTGTTTTACTTTTTCAACGCAGAATTGGCTGGAATTGAGATCGGACGCCATGTCGCGTTTGGAGAGCCCCTGATGTGCCTGAACAGTGGAAACTCCCCAATTCTACCTGAAACTCTAATCCAAACACACCCCTAACCCTAATCCCAACGGTAACCCTAACCATATCCCTGACACACCTCTAACTCTAATCCTAACCCTAATCCCAAACGTAAATGTAATCCAAACCCTAACTTTAGCCCCAACCCTAACCCTAACTTTAGCCCTAACCCTAACTTTAGCCCCAACCCTAACCCTAACTTTAGCTCCAACCCTAGCCCCAACCCTAACCCTAGTCCTAACCCTATCCCTAACCCTAACCCTAGCCCTAACCCTAACCCTAGCCCTAACCCTAGCCCTAATGGGAAAATGGAAATAAATACATTTTTTTAAATTTTTTAATTTTTCGCTAACTAAGTGGGTGATGAAGGGGGGGTTTGATTTACTTTTATAGCAGGTTTTTCAGCGGATTTTTATGATTGGCAGCCGTCACACACTGAAAGACGCTTTTTATTGCAAAAAATATTTTTTGTGTTACCACATTTTGAGAGCTATAATTTTTCCATATTTTGGTCCACAGAGTCATGTTAGGTCTTGTTTTTTTGCGGGACGAGTTGACGTTTTAATTTGTAACATTTTCGGGCACGTGACTTTTTTTTATCGCTTTTTATTCCAATTTTTGTGAGGCAGAATGTTCAAAAACCAGCTATTCATGAATTTCTTTTGGGGGAAGCATTTATACCGTTCCGCGTTTGGTAAAATGGATAAAGCAGTTTTATTCTTCGGGTCAGTACGATTACAGCGATACCTCATTTATATCTTTTTTTATGTTTTGGTGCTTTTATACGATAAAAACTATTTTATAGAATAAATAATTATTTTGGCATCGCTTTATTCTGAAAAGTATAACTTTTTTATTTTTTTGCTGATGATGCTGTATGGCAGCTCATAAATAATTATTTTTGCATTGCTTTATTCTGAGGACTATAACTTTTTTATTTTTTCGTTGATGATGCTGTGTCGTGGCTCATTTTTTGCGGGACAAGATGACGTTTTCAGCGGTATCATAGTTATTTATATCCGTCTTTTTGATCGCGTGTTATTCCACTTTTTATTTGGCGTTTTGATAATAATGCGTTGTTTTTTGCCCCTTTTTTTTTTTTTTTACGGTGTTCACTGAAGGGGTTAACTAGTGGGACAGTTTTATAGGTCGGGTCGCTACGGACGCGGCGATACTAAATATGTGTACTTTTATTGTTTTGGTTTTTTATTTAGATAAAGAAATGTATTTATAGGAAAAATATATATATATATTTTTTTGTATTTTTTTTGGAATTTTTTTTTTTTTTTTTTTTTTACACATGTGAATTTTTTTTTTTTTACACTATAACATTGCCCCAGGGGGGGCATGATGTTATAGTGTAAGATCACCGATCTGACACTTTGCTGTGCACTGTGTCAGATCGGCGATCTGACGTGCACAGCTCCTGGAGGCTTCTCGGCGCCTGCTCTGAGCAGGCGCAGTGAAGCCACCTCCCTGCCTCCCTGCAGGACCCGGATGCCGCGGCCATCTTGGATCCGGGACTGCTGCAGGGAGGAGGAGGTAAGAGACCCTCGGAGCAACATGATTACATCGCGTTGCTCCGGGGGTCTCAGGGAAGCACGCAGGGAGCCCCCTCCCTGCGCGATGCTTCCCTATACCGCCGGCACACTGCGATCATGTTTGATCGCAGTGTGCCGGGGGTTAATGTGCCGGGGGTTAATGTGCCGGGGGTTAATGTGCCGGGGGATCGCTCCTGGCACATAGTGCCGGATGTCAGCTGCGATAGTCAGCTGACACCTGGCCGCGATCGGCCGCGCTCCCCCCGTGAACGCGGCCGATCGCCTATGACGTACTATCCCGTCACTGGGAATTAAGTCCCAGGTCACCTTGACGGGATAGTACGTCATATGGGATTAAGGGGTTAGTATTTAGGTGTTAGCTTGGTTCTGGTGCTTTATTTGAGTGTTAGCTTGGCTCTTTATTTAGGTGTTAGCTTGGTTCTGGTGCTTTATTTGAGTGTTAGCTTGGCTCTTTATTTAGGTGTTAGCTTGGTTCTGGTGCTTTTTTTGGCTGTTAGCTCGGTTCTGGTGCTTTATTTCAGTGTTAGCTTGGCTCTTTATTTAGGTGTTAGCTTGGTTCTGGTGCTTTATTTGAGTGTTAGCTTGGCTCTTTATTTAGGTGTTAGCTTGTTTCTGGGGCTTTATTTGAGTGTTAGCTTGGCTCTTTATTTAGGTGTTAGCTTGGTTCTGGTGCTTTATTTGAGTGTTAGCTTGGCTCTTTATTTAGGTGTTAGCTTGTTTCTGGGGCTTTATTTGAGTGTTAGCTTGGTTCTTTATTTGGCTGTTAGCTCGGTTCTCATGCTTTATTTGCTGTTAGCTCGGTTCTTGTGTTTTATTTGAGTGTTAGCTTGCTTCTGAGGCTGTTTTTATTTAATGGCTTACATGTACAATCCCAATAAAAACAATACATTTTAATGGACATAGATGAAAAATAATTTCCCATCATAAACAAAAATAAGAAAAAAACACACTAATCATGGCCCTATTAGATGAAGGGCAGATTTGAACACTTAAAAGTA
Organism: Ranitomeya variabilis; assembly: GCF_051348905.1. Taxonomy (NCBI): domain Eukaryota; kingdom Metazoa; phylum Chordata; class Amphibia; order Anura; family Dendrobatidae; genus Ranitomeya; species Ranitomeya variabilis. The sequence goes on from NC_135235.1 coordinate 234,276,069, forward strand.
AAGCCATATTTGATAAATGGCACGTGGGGCACTTTAAATAACTACTAATGTTCCCACACTATCTGCTCTGCTTGCAGAGGACATCTACCATTCCTCTTCTTTTTCAGCCTCCTGATGATCCACTATCCAGAGGGGGAAAGGGTTTAGGCGCAGCATGTGGATGGATAAGCACAACAGACACATCCTGTTAATATAAGGGATTTATTATCTATGGCTTTTCCTTTCCTCTCTTGATTACATATCCTTGAGCGACATCAACACTGTTAGGGCTAGCGGAACGCACCAAATAATTAGAGAAAAGGAATAAGGTGATGATAAGGTGCAGAGATGGAACCTGCTGCTAAGCAATGACGGACTATATGGTGGTACAATGAGGATACACACGGGTTAGGCTACTTTCACATTAGCGTCGTGCACTGCACGTCGCAATGCGACGTTGCAGCGCACCGATGCATACTGTGGAAATGCCGCACAACGGGGGCAGCGGTTGCTGTTTTTCAACGCATCCGCTGCCCCATTGTGAGGTGCGGGGAGGCGGTGGCGGAGTTCCGGCCTGCATGCGCGGTCGGAAAAGACGGGCACGACGCACCAAAAAACGTTACAAGCAACGTTTTTTGGCGGCGACGGTCTGACGCAACACGACGCAACCGTCGCACGACGGTTGCGACGTGTGGCAATGCGTCGCACTGCGTCGCTAATGCAAGTCAATGGAGAAAAAACGCATCCTGCAAGCACTTTTGCAGGATGCGTTTTTTAACAAAACGACGCATAGCGATGTGCAGTGCACAACGCTAGTGTGAAAGTAGCCTTAGCTTCACCCTGTGTGAAAGAAGCGAACCCTTTTGCGTCACAGGGCCGCAGTACCGCACGTAAAAGACATAATAATAAAGTAGCCGAACTGGTGGTCACAGTAATAGACGCTGTTTGTGTACCAGTGTTGGTAACAAGTCGGGCGCTAGATTGCAATCATCCTCCTTACGCGAGCATTCAAACACAAGGGAGGGGAAGTTTAACCCCTTTCTGCCAATGGACGTACTATTCCGTCCATGTGGGGTGGGCCCTACTTCCCAAGGACGGAATAGTACGTCCAGCACGATCGGCCGCGCTCACGGGGGCCGATCGCGGCCGGGTGTCAGCTGCCTATCGCAGCTGACATCCGGCACTATGTGCCAGGAGCGGTCACGGACCGCCCCTGGCACATTAACCCCAGGCACACCGCGATCAAACATGATCGCAGTGTGCCGGCGGTACAGGGAAGCATCGCGCAGGGAGGGGGCTCCCTGCGGGCTTCCCTGAGACCCCCGGAGCAACGTGATGTGATCGCGTTGCTCCGAGGGTCTCCTACCTCCTTCCTCGCTGCAGGTCCCGGATCCAAGATGGCAGCGGCATCCGGGTCCTGCAGGGAGGGAGGTGGCTTACCGAGTGCCTGCTCAGTGCAGGCGCTGGTAAGCCTGCAGTGTTCTAAGTCAGATCTGTGATCTGACAGAGTGCTATGCAAACTGTCAGATCACCGATCTGTGATGTCCCCCCCTGAGACAAAGTAAAAAAAAAAAATGTCCACATGTGTAAAAAAAAAATAAAAAAAAAATTCCTAAATAAATTAAATAAAAAAAAAAATTATTCCCATAAATACATTTCATTATCTAAATAAAATAAAAAATCAAACAATAAAAGTACACATATTTAGTATCGCCGCGTCCGTAACGACCCCACCTATAAAACTATATCACTAGTTAACCCCTTCAGTGAACACCGTAAAAAAAAAAAAAAAAAAAAACGAGGCAAAAAACAACGCTTTATTCTCATACCGCCAACCAAAAAGTGGAATAACACGCGATCAAAAAGACGGATATAAATAAACATGGTACCGCTGAAAACGTCATCTTGTCCCACAAAAAACGAGCTGCCGTACACCATCATCAGCAAAAAAATAAAAAAGTTATAGTCCTCAGAATAAAGCGATGCCAAAATAATTATTGTTCTATAAAATAGCTTTTATCGTATAAAAGCGCCAAAACATAAAAAAATGATATAAATGAGGTGTCGCTGTAATCGTACTGACCCGAAGAATAAAACTGCCTTATCAATTTTACCAAACGCGGAATGGTATAAACGCCTCCCCCAAAAGAAATTAATGAATAGCTGGTTTTTGGTCATTCTGCCTCACAAAAATCGGAATAAAAAGCGATCAAAAAATCTCCCGTGCCCGAACATGTTACCAATAAAAACGTCAACTCGTCCCGCAAAAAACAAGACCTCACATGACTCTGTGGACTCAAATATGGAAAAATTATAGCACTCAAAATGTGGTAACGCAAAAAATATTTTTTGCAATAAAAAGCGTCTTTCAGTGTGTGACAGCTGCCAATCACAAAAATCCGCTAAAAAACAGCTATAAAAGTAAATCAAACCCCCCTTCATCACCCGCTTAGTTAGGGAAAATTAAAAAAATTTAAAAAATGTATTTATTTCCATTTTTCCATTAGGGTTAGGGCTAGGGTTAGGGCTAGGGTTAGGGCTAGGGCTAGGGTTAGGGCTAGGGCTAGGGTTAGGGCTAGGGTTAGGGCTAGGGCTAGGGTTAGGGCTAGGGTTAGGGCTAGGGTTAGGGCTAGGTTTAGGGTTAGAGCTAGGGTTAGGGTTAGGGCTAGGGTTAGGGTTAGGGTTAGGGTTAGGGCTAGGGCTATGGTTAGGGCTAGGGTTAGGGTTGGGGCTAGGGTTGGGGCTAGGGTTAAGGCTACATTTAGGGTTGGGGCTAAAGTTAGGGTTAGGGTTGGGGCTAAAGTTAAGGTTAGGGTTTGGATTACATTTACGGTTGGGAATAGGGTTGGGATTAGGGTTAGGGGTGTGTCTGGGTTAGAGGTGTGGTTAGGGTTACCGTTGGGATTAGGGGTGTGTTTGGATTAGGGTTTCAGTTATAATTGGGGGGTTTCCACTGTTTAGGCACATCAGGGGCTCTCCAAACACGACATGGCGTCCGATTTCAATTCCAGCCAATTCTGCGTTGAAAAAGTAAAACAGTGCTCCTTCCCTTCAAAGCTCTCCAGGGGGCCCAAACAGGGGTTTACCCCAACATATGGGGTATCAGCGTACTCGGAACACATTGGAGAACAACTTTTGGGGTCCAATTTCTCCTGTTACCCTTGGGAAAATACAAAACTAGGGGCTACAAAATAATTTTTGTGGAAAAAAAAAGGATTTTTTATTTGCATGGTTCTGCGTTATAAACTGTGGTGAAACACTTGGGGGATCAAAGCTCTCACAACACATCTAGATGAGTTCCTTAGGGGGTCTACTTTCTAAAATGGTGTCACTTGTGGGGGGTTTCTACTGTTTAGGTACATTAGGGGCTCTGCAAACGCAATGTGACGTGTTGTGAAATTGGATTTTGGGCTCCCCCGGTGGCCACTGGTGGAATTGAACTGGTGTGCATCATCCCCTCTGTTCACCTGTTTCCATCAGGATGTGGGAGTCGCTATTTAACCTTGCTCCTCTGTCACTTCCATGCCGGTCAACATTGTAATCAGAAGCCTTTCTGTGCATGTTCCTGCTTCTAGACAACTCCCAGCTAAGTTGGACTTTAGTCCTCGTTTGTTTTTGCATTTTGTTCCAGTTCACAGCTGTAGTTTCGTTTCTGTGTCTGGAAAGCTCTTGTGATCTGAAATTGCCACTCTGATGTTATGAGTTAATACTAGAGTCTTAAAGTAATTTCAGGATGGTATTTTGATAGGGTTTTCAGCTGACCATGAAAGTGCCCTTTCTGTCTTCCTGCTATCTAGTAAGCGGACCTCAATTTTGCTAAACCTATTTTCATGCTACGTTTGTCATTTCATCTAAAATCACCGCCAATATATGTGGGGGCCTCTGTCTGCCTATCGGGGAAATTTCTCTAGAGGTGAGCCAGGACTATATTTTCCTCTGCCAGGATTAGTTAGTCCTCCGGCCGGCGCTGGGCGTCTAGGGATAAAAACGTAGGCAACGCTACCCGGCTACTGTTAGTTGTGCGGCAGGTTTAGTTCATGGTCAGTTTAGTTTCCATCCTTCCAAGAGCTAGTACTCATGTTTGCTGGGCTATGTTCTCTTGCCATTGAGAACCATAACAGTTTGACCGGCCCAAAAAGGGTTAAATTAATTGACAGAGAAAGGAGAGAAAAGAGAAGTCTGCTGAAGATTTTTTTTTTTTTTTTCCCCTTCCCTTCAGTTCTGAGTGTGCTTGTAATTTAATCTCTTGCAAGTCTGCCTATATTGCAGCCTTTCTCTCTCTCTCTCTCCTTCTAATCCTGGAATGGCTCTGTGTTCACCTGTTTAAAATGGATATTCAGAGTTTAGCTGCAGGTTTGAATAATCTCACCACAAAAGTTCAAAATTTACAAGATTTTGTTGTTCATGTTCCTATATCTGAACCTAGAATTCCTTTACCTGAATTTTTCTCGGGGAATAGATCTTGCTTTCAAAATTTCAAAAATAATTGCAAGTTGTTTTTGTCCCTGAAATCTCGCTCTGCTGGAGATCCTGCTCAGCAGGTCAGGATTGTGATTTCCTTGCTCCGGGGCGACCCTCAGGATTGGGCTTTTGCATTGGCTCCAGGGGATCCTGCGTTGCTCAATGTGGATGCGTTTTTTCTGGCCTTGGGGTTGCTTTATGAGGAACCTCAGTTAGAGCTTCAGGCGGAAAAGGCCTTGATGTCCCTATCTCAGGGGCAAGACGAAGCTGAAATATACTGCCAGAAATTCCGTAAATGGGCTGTGCTTACTCAGTGGAATGAGTGCGCCCTGGCGGCGAATTTCAGAGAGGGTCTCTCTGATGCCATTAAGGATGTTATGGTGGGGTTCCCTGTGCCTGCGGGTCTGAATGAGTCCATGACAATGGCTATCCAGATCGATAGGCGTCTGCGGGAGCGCAAACCTGTGCACCATTTGGCGGTGTCTACTGAGAAGACGCCAGAGAATATGCAATGTGATAGAATTCTGTCCAGAAGTGAACGGCAGAATTTAAGACGAAAAAATGGGTTGTGCTTCTATTGCGGTGATTCAACTCATGTTATATCAGCATGCTCTAAGCGTACTAAGAAGCTTGATAAGTCTGTTTCAATTGGCACTTTACAGTCTAAGTTTATTCTATCTGTGACCCTGATTTGTTCTTTATCATCTATTACCGCGGATGCCTATGTCGACTCTGGCGCCGCTTTGAGTCTTATGGATTGGTCCTTTGCCAAACGCTGTGGGTATGATTTGGAGCCTCTTGAAACTCCTATACCCCTGAAGGGGATTGACTCCACCCCATTGGCTAGTAATAAACCACAATACTGGACACAAGTAACTATGCGGATTAGTCCGGATCATCAGGAGATTATTCGCTTTCTTGTGCTGTATAACCTACATGATGTGTTGGTGCTTGGATTGCCATGGCTGCAATCTCATAACCCAGTCCTTGACTGGAAAGCTATGTCTGTGTTAAGCTGGGGATGTAGGGGGACAAATGGGGACGTACCTGTGGTTTCCATTTCATCATCTATTCCCTCTGAGATTCCTGAATTCTTGACTGAATATCGTGACGTTTTTGAGGAGCCTAAGCTTGGTTCATTACCTCCGCACCGGGAGTGCGATTGTGCCATAGATTTGATTCCGGGTAGTAAATACCCTAAGGGTCGTTTATTTAATCTGTCTGTGCCTGAACATGCTGCTATGCAAGAATATATAAAGGAGTCCTTGGAAAAGGGACATATTCGTCCTTCGTCATCTCCCTTAGGAGCCGGTTTTTTCTTTGTGGCTAAGAAAGATGGCTCTTTGAGACCGTGTATTGATTATCGGCTTTTGAATAAAATCACGGTTAAATATCAATATCCGTTGCCACTGCTGACTGATTTGTTTGCTCGCATAAAGGGGGCCAAGTGGTTCTCTAAGATAGATCTCCGTGGGGCGTATAATTTGGTGCGAATTAAGCAGGGGGATGAGTGGAAGACCGCATTTAATACGCCCGAGGGCCACTTTGAGTATTTGGTGATGCCTTTTGGTCTTTCTAATGCCCCTTCAGTCTTTCAGTCCTTTATGCATGACATTTTCCGTGATTATTTGGATAAATTTATGATTGTGTATCTGGATGATATTTTGATTTTTTCGGATGACTGGGACTCTCATGTCCAACAAGTCAGGAGGGTTTTTCAGGTTTTGCGGTCTAATTCCTTGTGTGTGAAGGGTTCTAAGTGCGTTTTTGGGGTTCAAAAGATTTCCTTTTTGGGATATATTTTTTCCCCCTCTTCCATCGAGATGGATCCTGTCAAGGTTCAGGCTATTTGTGATTGGACGCAACCCTCTTCTCTTAAGAGTCTTCAGAAATTTTTGGGCTTTGCTAACTTTTATCGTCGATTTATTGCTGGTTTTTCTGATGTTGTTAAACCATTGACTGATTTGACTAAGAAGGGTGCTGATGTTGCTGATTGGTCCCCTGCTGCTGTGGAGGCCTTTCGGGAGCTTAAGCGCCGCTTTTCTTCCGCCCCTGTGTTGCGTCAGCCTGATGTTGCTCTTCCTTTTCAGGTTGAGGTCGACGCTTCTGAAATCGGAGCTGGGGCAGTTTTGTCGCAGAGAAGTTCCGATTGTTCCGTGATGAGACCTTGTGCCTTTTTCTCGCGTAAATTTTCGCCCGCCGAGCGGAATTATGATGTTGGGAATCGGGAGCTTTTGGCCATGAAGTGGGCTTTTGAGGAGTGGCGTCATTGGCTTGAGGGGGCTAGACATCAGGTGGTGGTATTGACTGACCACAAAAATCTAATTTATCTTGAGTCCGCCAGACGCCTGAATCCTAGACAGGCGCGCTGGTCGTTGTTTTTCTCTCGGTTTAATTTTGTGGTGTCCTACCTGCCGGGTTCTAAGAATGTTAAGGCGGATGCCCTTTCTAGGAGTTTTGAGCCTGACTCCCCTGGTAACTCTGAACCTACAGGTATCCTTAAGGATGGAGTGATATTGTCTGCCGTTTCTCCAGACCTGCGGCGGGCCTTGCAGGAGTTTCAGGCGGATAGACCTGATCGTTGCCCACCTGGTAGACTGTTTGTTCCTGATGATTGGACCAGTAAAGTCATTTCTGAGGTTCATTCTTCTGCGTTGACAGGTCATCCTGGAATCTTTGGTACCAGGGATTTGGTGGCAAGGTCCTTCTGGTGGCCTTCCCTGTCTCGAGATGTGCGAGGCTTTGTGCAGTCTTGTGATGTTTGTGCTCGGGCCAAGCCTTGTTGTTCTCGGGCTAGTGGATTGTTGTTGCCCTTGCCTATCCCGAAGAGGCCCTGGACGCACATCTCGATGGATTTTATTACGGATCTTCCTGTTTCTCAGAAGATGTCTGTCATCTGGGTGGTGTGTGACCGTTTCTCTAAGATGGTCCATTTGGTTCCCCTGCCTAAGTTGCCTTCTTCTTCCGAGTTGGTTCCTCTGTTTTTTCAAAATGTGGTCCGTTTGCATGGTATTCCGGAGAATATCGTTTCTGACAGAGGAACCCAATTCGTGTCTAGATTTTGGCGAGCATTCTGTGCTAGGATGGGCATAGATTTGTCTTTCTCGTCTGCTTTCCATCCTCAGACAAATGGCCAGACCGAGCGGACGAATCAGACCTTGGAGACATATTTGAGGTGTTTTGTGTCTGCAGATCAGGATGATTGGGTTGCTTTTTTGCCTTTGGCGGAGTTTGCCCTCAATAATCGGGCCAGCTCTGCCACCTTGGTGTCTCCTTTTTTCTGTAATTCGGGGTTTCATCCTCGATTTTCTTCTGGTCAGGTGGAATCTTCGGATTGTCCTGGAGTGGATGCTGTGGTGGAGAGGTTGCATCAGATTTGGGGGCAGGTAGTGGACAATTTGAAGTTGTCCCAGGAGAAGACTCAGCTTTTTGCCAACCGCCGGCGTCGGGTTGGTCCTCGGCTTTGTGTTGGGGACTTGGTGTGGTTGTCTTCTCGTTTTGTCCCTATGAGGGTTTCTTCTCCTAAGTTTTAGCCTCGGTTCATCGGCCCGTACAAGATATTGGAGATTCTTAACCCTGTGTCCTTCCGTTTGGACCTCCCTGCATCTTTTTCTATTCATAATGTTTTTCATCGGTCATTGTTGCGCAGGTATGAGGTACCGGTTGTGCCTTCCGTTGAGCCTCCTGCTCCGGTGTTGGTTGAGGGCGAGTTGGAGTACGTTGTGGAAAAAATCTTGGACTCCCGTGTTTCCAGACGGAGACTCCAGTATCTGGTCAAATGGAAGGGATACGGTCAGGAGGATAATTCTTGGGTGACTGCCTCTGATGTTCATGCCTCCGATCTGGTCCGTGCCTTTCATAGGGCTCATCCTGATCGCCCTGGTGGTTCTGGTGAGGGTTCGGTGCCCCCTCCTTGAGGGGGGGGTACTGTTGTGAAATTGGATTTTGGGCTCCCCCGGTGGCCACTGGTGGAATTGAACTGGTGTGCATCATCCCCTCTGTTCACCTGTTTCCATCAGGATGTGGGAGTCGCTATTTAACCTTGCTCCTCTGTCACTTCCATGCCGGTCAACATTGTAATCAGAAGCCTTTCTGTGCATGTTCCTGCTTCTAGACAACTCCCAGCTAAGTTGGACTTTAGTCCTCGTTTGTTTTTGCATTTTGTTCCAGTTCACAGCTGTAGTTTCGTTTCTGTGTCTGGAAAGCTCTTGTGATCTGAAATTGCCACTCTGATGTTATGAGTTAATACTAGAGTCTTAAAGTAATTTCAGGATGGTATTTTGATAGGGTTTTCAGCTGACCATGAAAGTGCCCTTTCTGTCTTCCTGCTATCTAGTAAGCGGACCTCAATTTTGCTAAACCTATTTTCATACTACGTTTGTCATTTCATCTAAAATCACCGCCAATATATGTGGGGGCCTCTGTCTGCCTATCGGGGAAATTTCTCTAGAGGTGAGCCAGGACTATATTTTCCTCTGCCAGGATTAGTTAGTCCTCCGGCCGGCGCTGGGCGTCTAGGGATAAAAACGTAGGCAACGCTACCCGGCTACTGTTAGTTGTGCGGCAGGTTTAGTTCATGGTCAGTTTAGTTTCCATCCTTCCAAGAGCTAGTACTCATGTTTGCTGGGCTATGTTCTCTTGCCATTGAGAACCATAACAGTGACGCCTGCAGACCATTCCATCTAAGTCTGCATTCCAAATGGCGCTCCTTCCCTTCAGAGCCCTCCCATGCGCCCAAACGGTGGTTCCCCCCCACATATGGGGTATCAGCGTACTCAAGACAAATTGGACAACAACTTTTGGGGTCCAATTTCTCCTGTTACCATTGGGAAAATACAAAACTGGGGGCTAAAAAATAATTTTGGGGGGAAATTTTTTATTTTTATTTTCACGGCTCTGCGTTATAAACTGTAGTGAAACACTTGGGGATTCAAAGTTCTCACAACACAACTAGATAAGTTCCTTGGGGGGTCTAGTTTCCAATATTGGGTCACTTGTGGGGGGTTTCTACTGTTTAGGTACATTAGGGGCTCTGCAAACGCAATGTGACGCCTGCAGACCAATCCATCTAAGTCTGCATTGCAAATGATGCTCCTTCCCTTCCGAGCTCTCCATGCGCTCAAACGGTGGTTCCCCCCCAGATATCAGGTATCAGCGTACTCAGGACAAATTCGACAACAATATATAGGGTCCAATTTCTCCTGATACCTTTGGAAAAATACAAAACTAAGGGCTAAAAAATAATTTTTGTGGAAATTTTTTTTTTTTTATTTGCACGGCTCTGCGTTATAAACTGTAGTGAAACACTTGGGGGTTCAAAGCTCTCACAACACATCTAGATGAGTTCCTTAGGGGGTCTACTTTCCAAAATGGTGTCACTTGTGGGTTTTTTTTACTGTTTAGGTACATTAGGGGCTCTGCAAACACTATGTGACGCCTGCAGACCATTCCATCTAAGTCTGCATTCCAAATGGCGCTCCATCCCTTCCGAGCCCTCCCATGTGCCCAAACGGTGGTTCCCCCCACATATGGGGTATCAGCGTACTCAGGACAAATTGGACAACAACTTTCGGGGTCCAATTTCTCCTGTTACCCTCGGGAAAATACAAAACTGGGGGCTAAAAAATAATTTTTGTGGGAAAAAATTTTTGTTTTATTTTTACGGCTCTGCATTATAAACTTCTGTGAAGCACTTGGTGGGTCAAAGTGCTCACCAAACCTCTAGATAAGTTCCTTAGGGGGTCTACTTTCCAAAATGGTGTCACTTGTGGGGGGTTTCAATGTTTAGGCACATCAGTGGCTCTCCAAACGCAACATGGCGTCCCATCTCAATTCCAGTCAATTTTGCAGTGAAAAGTCAAACGGCGCTCCTTCCCTTCCGAGCTCTCCCATGCGCCCAAACAGTGGTTTACCCCCACATATGGGGTATCAGCGTACTCAGGACAAATTGTACAACAACTTTTGGGGTCCAGTTTCTTCTCTTACCCTTGGGAAAATAAAAAATTGGGGGCGAAAAGATCATTTTTGTGAAAAAATATGATTTTTTATTTTTATGGTTCTGCATTATAAACTTCTGTGAAGCACTTGGTGGGTCAAAGTGCTCACCACACCTCTAGTTAAGTTCCTTAGGGGGTCTACTTTCCAAAATGGTGTCACTTGTGGGGGGTTTCAATGTTTAGGCACATCAGTGGCTCTCCAAACGCAACATGGCGTCCCATCTCAATTCCAGTCAATTTTGCATTGAAAAGTCAAATGGCGCTCCTTCGCTTCCGAGCTCTGTCATGCGCCCAAACAGTGGTTTACCCCCACATATGGGGTATCGGCGTACTCAGGACAAATTGTACAACATCTTTTGGGGTCCATTTTCTCCTGTTACCCTTGGTAAAATAAAACAAATTGGAGCTGAAGTAAATTTTGTGTGAAAAAAAGTTAAATGTTCATTTTTATTTAAACATTCCAAAAATTCCTTTGAAACACCTGAAGGGTTAATAAACTTTTTGAATGTGGTTTTGAGCACCTTGAGGGGTGCAGTTTTTAGAATGGTGTCACACTTGGGTATTTTCTATCATATAGACCCCTCAAAATGACTTCAAATGAGATGTGGTCCCTAAAAAAAAATGGTGTTGTAAAAATGAGAAATTGCTGGTCAACTTTTAACCCTTATAACTCCCTAACAAAAAAAAATTTTGGTTCCAAAATGGTGCTGATGTAAAGTAGACATATGGGAAATGTTACTTATTAAGTATTTTGTGTGACATATCACTGTGAGTTAATTGCATAAAAATTCAAAGTTGGAAAATTGCGAAATTTTCAAAATTTTCGCCAAATTTCCATTTTTTTCACAAATAAACGCAGGTAATATCAAAGAAATTTTACCACTATCATGAAGTACAATATGTCACGAGAAAACAATGTCAGAATCACCAGGATCCGTTGAAGCGTTCCAGAGTTATAATCTCATAAAGGGACAGTGGTCAGAATTGAAAAATTGGCCTGGTCATTAACGTGCAAACCACCCTTGGGGGTGAAGGGGTTAAAGAGCAACTTTCACTCACAACACACACGTAAACAAGTGTATACTAGCGCATGGCCGTGCGGCCATGCAAACCTTTTATAGCTGCAGCAAGTTCAGGACTTTCCTAGAGGACCAATGAGAACTGCTATAGTAACTGAGCAACTTCAGGACCTTCCTAGAGGACCAATAGGAGCCACTGCAGTACCTGAGCATGTGACCCCAGACCTCCACTGAGAGGTGTTCCTTTGGGCATGCTCAGAAGGGGAAAAGCAGGACTTAGTCCCAGAGACGTCTGCTCGCCGCTGATCAGTACAGGCTACAATGACAGAGCCTGGTAAGGCAGCAGTAACCCTTTGCACAGAATCAGACTGAGCAGGCTCCACTGCAGCTGATGCAGAATGAGAGTCCGCAGCAGACCTGGTTCGAGATTCCCCCTGTGCAGCGGTGGGAACTTGACTCCTAACATTACCCCCCCTCCTTGTGCCTTGCTACGCTCAAATGCAGCAATGAGCAGTGGAGCCCAAATGTGCTCTACAGGTTTCCAGGTTCTGTCCTCAGGGCCGTGGCCCTTCCAGTCCACCAGATAGTATTTTTTGCCACGTGCTACCTTGCACCCCATGATAGCATTCACCTCGTACTCATCCGTGGACGAACCCGATGTCTTGGTAGATGACTCAGGAAACCGGGACATGTAGACGGACTTTAAGAGGGAAACGTGGAAGGTGTCGGTGATACCAAGGTGCGGAGGAATACCTGTTCTAGAACCTTGAAGGACCAATGTAGCGAGGGGCAAACTTAGTGGATCCAACTCGCAGCCTGATGTTATGAGCGGAGAGCCACACTAAGTCATCAGGAGCGAAGGTCGGAGCGGGGCGCTGGTGAGCATCAGCAAAGACCCTAATTCTCTCCTTGGAAGCACGAATGGCATCTTGTGTGCGGTGCCAAATGTCACATTCCTCCACTGCCCAGTCTGCCACCCTAGAATCAGTGGATGAAAAGGGCATGGGCACAGGGACATGCGGATGCTGACCGTAATTAAGGAGAAAAGGAGTCTGCTCAGTGGAATCGGCTACGGCGTTGTTCAGAGCAAATTTTGCCCAAGGTAGCAAAGATACCCAGTCATCCTGCCTAGCAGAGACAAAATGTTGCAAATATGTTACCAGAGTCTGGTTGGCCCTTTCTACCAACCCATTCATCTCGGGATGATATGCAGAGGAGAGATTTAGTTCTATGCTGAGTAAACGACAGAGCTCTCTCCAAAACCGAGACGCGAACTGGGGACCCCGGTCACTGACAATTTTATCAGGCATGCCATGTAAACGGAAAATATGCTTAATGAACAACGCTGCCAAGGCCCATGCAGAAGGTAACCATGGAAGCGGCACCAAGTGACCATCTTAGAGAAATGATCGGTAACAACCCAGATAACGGTGCAGTTACAAGACTTGGGTAAGCCCACCACGAAGTCCATCCCGACCATCTCCCAGGGCCTGTCTGCCACCGGCAGGGGGTAAGGTTGCCCAGCAGGCTGTTTCCGAGGAGACAGATTCTTGGCGCAGGATACACACGCCTGAATATAGTCCACGACATCACGGGCCATATGCAGCTACCAGTACATCCTCACCAAAAGCTGAGATGTCCTCTTGGTACCAAAATGTCCACCCACCCTGGACGAGTGAGCCCAAGAGAGAACCTCTGGTCGCAAATTAGATGGAATGAAAGTCTTGCCTGGGGGCACAGACTCTAGCGAAACTGGAGCCACAGTTCTCAGGCTCTCAGAAGGGACAATAAGCCGAGGCTCCTCCTCTTCCTCAGATGACACTACGGAGCGAGAGAGAGCGTCGGCACGAATGATCTTCTCCCCGGAGAGAAAAGGGAGGGTAAACTGGAACCGGGAGAACAGGGACCATCTAGCCTGGCGAGAATTCAGCCGCTGGGCCGTCTGTAATACACCAAGTTCTTGTGGTCTGTGATCACTTGGAAGGGAAAGCGAGCACCCTCCAAGAGGTGTCTCCACTCTGAGAAAGCCAACTTCATGGCTAGCAACTCCCAGTCCCCGATGGAATAATTCCTCTCCGCTGGTGAAAAGGTTTTGGAGAAGAAGAAGCAAGGATACTTCTGACCTTGAGCATCCTTTTGGAAGAGGACTGCTCCAGCACCAACGGATGAGGCATCCACCTCCATAATAAATGGCTTATCTACAGCGGGGCGATGCAGGATGGGAGCGCTAGCGAAGTGTGACTTAATCGAGAGAAAGGCCTTGGAGACCTCCTCCGACCACAAATTGCGATTTGCTCCTTTCTTGGTGAGGGCAACCAAGGGAGCTACCAAAGTTGAGAAGTGTGGAATGAACTGGCGATAGTAATTAATGAACCCCATAAAGCGCTGCACCGCTTTAAGAGAATGGGGTTCTTGCCAGTCCATCACAGCCTGTAGCTTGGCAGGATCCATAGCCAATCCCTGGGCAGAGATGATATAGCCAAGGAAAGGCAAGAACTCCTGCTCAAACACACACTTCTCCAACTTGGCGTAGAGGGAGTTTGCCTGTAAGAGGTCGAAGACTTTGCGAGCATCTCTCCGATGGGAGTCAATATCTGGAGAGTAGATGAGAATATCATCCTGATAGACTACGACTGAGGTGGTGAGCATCTCCCGGAAGATGTCGTTCACAAAGTCTTGGAAAATGGCCTGGGTATTACAGAGCCCGAGGGGCATCACCAGATATTCATAGTGCCCATTCCTGGAGTTAAAAGCCGTCTTCCATTCGTCCCTCTCACGGATCCGAATCAGGTTGTAAGCACCCCACAGATCTAACTTAGTAAATACCCTTGCTCCCCGTAGCCTATCAAAAAGCTCAGATATCAGGGGTCGTGGGTATTTATTCTTAATGGTGATGCGTTAAGACCCCTGTAGTCTATGCATGGACGTAGTTCTCCATTCTTCTTCTGCACAAAGAATTACCCAGCCCCTGCATGTGACACTGACTTCCTAATGAATCCTCTTGCCAGATTCTCTTGAATGTACTGGAACATTGCCTCCGTCTCCAAGAGAGATAACGGATAGGATAGACTCATCCCGGGGAGGCTCAGCACCAGGCAAGAGGTCAATAGGACAGTCATAGGGGCGGTGAGGCGGAAGGGTTTCCGCAGCCTTTTTGGAGAACACGTCTGAATTGGACCAATAGTGCTTGGGGGGAGAGGAAAGATCTGCGAGTACTTCTGTAGAAGCAACCTGAACGCACTCCCTCTGACATCTACCCTCACATGATTTACTCCATCCCTAAATTTTCCCTGTGGTCCACTCTATATGAGGAGAAGCCATGGTTTCCCCAACAGGACCTCATCAATTCTCTCAGGAATGACTAAAAAGGAGATAATCTCCTGATGTGATGGAGACATAGAAAGAGTGAGTGGAATGGTCTGTTGTGTAATCTGTGAGGGTAATGTTGACCCATTTACCACTCAAACGGTCACATGTTTGGAGAGCATCACCAGGGGTATTGCGTGACGCTGGGCGGAAGCAGATGACATGAATTTGCCTTCTGCCCCGGAGTCCAGGCAAAGCTCTACCATAAGAGTGGATGGGCCTATGGTAATTGTCCCCTTGAAGGACAATTTAGAGGAAAACGTCTCCGTGTCTAGTGTACCTCCTCCAACTACCACTAGACGCCGACATTCTCCTGACCGCTGAGAACACTAGGAGGCAAGATGTCCTGACTGCCGTAAAACATGAAAGACCATAAGTGCATGAGCGGATCGGGACTTAGATCCCACACGCAACGCCTCTATGGCCTCATGTGACTCGGACGCCTGGACCGGAGATTCCAGAGGTTTGGTTAAGGTGGGAGCCAGCCGAAATCTTTGCCTACACTGGGTTCGCTCCAACCTTCGCTCGTGAAAATGAAGGTCGATGCGGGTTGTCATAGCTATGAGCTCCTCCAGTGTGGCGGGAATCTCCCTAGTGGCCAAAGCATCCTTCACATGGTCAGCCAGCCCTCTCCAAAATACCGGGATAAGGGCTTAATCCGACCATTCCAGCTCAGATGCCAAATAGTCTGTCATTGCTTAGCCAGATCCTGGCGCTAGTATAATGTTAGGGCTAGCGGAACGCACCAAATAATTAGAGAAAAAGAATAAGGTTCGTTCGCAGCCCGGGGTCCTCCTTGCAGAGATGGAACCTGCTGCTAAGCAATGACGGACTATATGGCGGTACAATGAGGATGCTCACACGGGTTAGCTTCACCCTGTGTGAAAGAAGCAAACCCTGTTGCATCACAGGGCCGCAGTACCGCACGTAACAGAAATAATAAAGTAGCACGAGAGTGCATGCGGCGCCGCACTGGCGGACACAGCAGTAGTCGCTGTTTGTGTACTTGTGTTTGTAACAAGTCGGGCGCTAGATTACAATCATCCTCCTTACGCGAGCATGCAAACACAAGGGAGGGGATGATTAAAGAGCGACTTTCACTCACAACACACACACATAAACAAGTGTATACTAGCGCATGGCTGTGCGGCCATGCAAACCTTTTATAGCTGCAGCAAGTTCAGGACCTTCCTAGAGGACCAATTAGAACTGCTACAGTAACTGAGCAACTTCAGGACCTTCCTAGAGGACCAATAGGAGCTACTGCAGTACCTGAGCATGTGACCCCAGACCTCCACTGAGAGGTATTCCTTCGGACATGCTCAGTAGGGGAAAAGCAGGACTTCGTCCCAGAGACGTCTGCTCGACGCTGATCAGTACAGGCTACAATGGCAGAGCCTGGAAAGGCAGCAGTAACCCTTTGCACAGAATCAGACTGAGCGAGACACAGGGACCGACATCTCCACTAAGCAGACTACACTGTGGCTGATGCAGTATGAGAGACCACAGCAGACATGGTTCGAGGTTCCCCTGCGCAGCAGCGGGAACTTGACTCCTAACAAGCACTGTGCTTTTTTTGGGCTGAATAATGCTTCATGTCGTTTCTGTGTATCAGGTTAGTTACTTGTTCTATGAACTGGATACATAATGTCAGAGATATTCTAGGTGCAGCTATCAGTGAGCAGGAGGTAATTTACATGTATGCATAAGGTGCCAACCTCTGCGGCTACGTAGAACCACCTATAGGGATTAATAGTGTACACTAGTAGTTATTGTTAAGTGCCCAATTTACCCTTTATCTAATAGGGCATTACATGTAAGTGCTCATATCTGCCCTTTATCTAATAGGGCATTACATTTAGGTGCTCATATCTGCCCTTTAACTAATAGGGCATTGTTTTTATGGGAATTTTATGTATAACACTTTATTCACGGTCCTCTTGATATCATAATTGATGTCAATCTGTATTTATGTAATACTTCTATGGTTGTTCAGTTGACAGTAACACATAATTCTTTAGAAATTTGATCCAAGCAGGTTTAGTTTAGTGTCCCATGCAGGCTCAATGGACCAGGTACCCGTCCTTATATCAACATTTAAAAAAGCTTCTTGATATAAGATGGATTGCAAGTGAGTGAAAGATTGGGGTCTACGGCAGTGATGGAGTTAAGGGGATTGTGTCTTGTCAGCTAGCTTTAGCCCATAGGCTCAGTGATGTACGAGTCAATCTGATTTTATTTACCCTTCCCGGAATGGTATTAATAAGCTCCCTTGTATAATATGACCTACTCCTCTCTCCTCGGCCATCTCCATACCCGTCTGCAGCAATCCACCCAGTCCTTCCATCTCTTCTCTCCCACCCTCTCCCTGTTTTGGGTCTTTCAGTGCTGTCACTGACTTCATTCCATGGGGGTCAAACGGAGTGTGACGCACATCATCAATGTTAGAAACCTTGGTGTTACAAATAAATATTTTTGGAAAATTTACATTTTTATTTTGTTGGTCCAATTCTAATAAATCCTATGTGACTCTCTTGGGGTCAAAATGTTCACTGCGCCCCTAGATACATTTCTTGATCTTGATCAGTAGAATCAGGTTAATAAACACGGAGTGGTGTTTGTTTGTCATCAGCCGCGTGTTTGAAATCAAATGAACCCAAACACTTTGTATCTACTTTGCTTTACTTCCGGTAACACTCCCTAACTAACTCACTTTTTTTTCTTAAACTTTCTAATAAGTTAACAAATTTCTTAAATGCTGTTTTGAAGACTCTGAGCTGTGCCGGATTAAAAATGAAGCGACTTTAGGAATCAATTCAGGTCCCTTTAGAAGTGAATTAGGTCCTAAAAATGGAGTTGTTTAAATGTTCATGAAAGTTTGAAGAATTGCAGTAAAACTTACTGGTTTTGTAACATTACCAAAAGAATTAAAAGGCGTTTTCAAAAATGAGACCAAGAAAAAGTCAGTTTATTGTACATATTATTTATTCACTATGTCTGATATACAAGCAGAATTGTTGAAACTTTTTCAAAATTGTCTGAAAATTCCATTTTTATAATACAAGCAGAATGAATATTGACCACAATTTACCAATAATATAAAGTACAAAGCGTCATGAAATCTTGGACCCAGTACTAGCGATCATCAGGCAATACCAGAAAAATTGACATACATCCAGAATTTTTTGCTTTTTTTTTACAATTTTATTTCCGTCTGCAAAGATTTATTTTGCGATGGTGAAACGAATGATGATAAAGACAATAATTAGGATGATCCCGATCACTGTAGCGGCGATATTTAGCCTGTAGGCGGTACCGGAGTGCTTGGATGCCAGGGCTCCGTTATTCTGCTGGGTGGCGTCGCGGGTCTGTAAATAAAAGGAATTATTTATTGATGGCATCTGCATATGGCTCAGTCTTAATTATGTCACCAAGATGAGCACAGACCACTCCTCTCTGCTTCCCACCTGAATGCACTTTCTAGCAAATATATTGCAAACCATAAGTCTGTCAAGACGTCCGTCTGCCCAGTGCATCACATAAGTGCATCATAGAAGTGTGTGGAGCTATGGAAGAATTAATCCAGAATTAAACCAGAAGGGAACCGAAGGTATCTGGATAAAGTCACTGTAAACAATGTTTCTGTTTATCTTCACTCTCACCCCTATAATCCTTCACTTTCTACTAACCCCTCTAATCCCTACACCTAGTAAGGGACTGGCTATCTCTCCCTCCATCCTCCCCATCCATCTCGCCTCCTCCTCAGAAGCTTTCCTTAACATACAATCCTCTGTCTCCAAGCACAGGCAGTCCCCTCATGCCATTTCCTGCTCCCTCCTGCTTTCACTTTCTCTGCTCCTCCTTCTAAGCTTTTGCCCTGTCTCCCCTACATAAAGACCCCCAGTTGGACATTTGGTACAAATAATTAAGTACACCACACCACCACCACTAATGTGGTGTTCTTAATTATTTGTACCAAATGTCCAACTGGGTGTCTTTATGTAGGGGAGACAGGGCAAAAGCTTAGAACAAGAATAAATTCTCACCTCCACACAAGAAGAGAAAAAAAAATGGATCTACCTGTGGCCAAACATTTTTGTCTCCCTGATCACAGCACCATTGACATGAGAATACTTGTTTTAAAGGATAACTTCAAGTCTCAGAGAGACAGAAGGGTCTGGGAGTATAATCTCATGACAACCTGTGACACACTCAGTGCAGGAATGAATGTGTCACATGGATTTATGTCTTTTTACATCAACTAAGGAATTTACTCCTCAGACCTTGTGGGGTCATCACAACATAGAACCAGACCCATTCAGAGGACAATAAAACTTTCACACTCCTTATCTATGAACTGTTCCAATATTTATGTTCATCCCTCTCCATAATGATAATTCTGCTTCACATCACTTGTCTTATCTATTGCCTTTCTCTCTGTGCTATGTTGTGCATAAGTATGTGATTCTTCAGATTTTGTATTAGTCTATGCCTGATGAAGAGACCTGAGTAGTCTCCAAAGCTTGCAATTTGTTACCATCTTTTCAGTTAACCATTAAAAGGTATCAACCACTGAGAACTCTCAATTCTAAATATTTTTCTATCTACTGACTAACACGGTGCAAAGATATATATCTTTCATGTATTATAACTAAACATGGACAAAACAGAATTCATCATCTTTCCCCCATCTCACTCGACTCTCCCAACAGACCTATCCAGTACAGTAAACGGCTGCCCACTCTCCCCAGTCCCACAAGCTCTCTACCTCGGGGTAATCCCTGACTCTGATCTCTCCTTCAAACCACATATCCAAGCCCTTTCCACCTTCTGCTGAGTACAACTCAAAAATATTTCCTGGATCCACACATTCCTCAACCAAGAATCTGCAAAAACCCTGGTCCATGCCCTCATCATCTCCCTCCTTGACTACTGCAACCACCTGCTCTGTGACCTCCCCTCTAGCACTCTCGCACCACTCTAATGTATACTAAACTCTGCTGCCCCACTAACCAACCTGTCCCCCCGCTATTTCCCAGCCTCTCTCCTCTGTCAAGCCCTTCACTGGCTCCCCATTTCCCAGGGACTCTAGTCCAAAACTCTAACCATGACATACAAAGCCATCCACAACCTGTCTCCTCCATACATCTGTGACCTCGTCTCCCGGTACTTTCCTGCACGCAACCTCCGATCCTCACAAGATCTCCTTCTCTACTCTCATCTCCTCTTCCCACAATCGCATACAAGATTTCTCCCGCACTTCCCCCCTACTCTGGAACTCTCTATCCCAACATCCCATCCTTTGTAAATTGTGAGCCCTCGCGGGCAGGGTCCTCTCTCCTCCTGTACCATCGTGACTTGAATTGTTTAAGATTATTGTACTTGTTTTTTATTATGTACACCCCTTTTCACATGTAAAGCGCCATGGAATGAATGGTGCTATAGTAATAGTGATAAATAAAAATAATAATAATAATAATGGTGCAAGAAGCATTAAAAAAAAGTGTTAATTACCATAGATCTGTTTCTGCAAAACACTGGTGAAACTGTAGGAGTCATAATGAAAACATAACAAAGATGGAAACCACTAAAAGGAGAAAAATCAACTCAAGAGCAAACACTCCAAAAACAAAAAAAGTCTAAAAAAATCAGGATTGTATTAAATTCATCTACAACATATAATAACTAAGTAAAAATACTTAAAAGTGTAAAAACCTATTATTATATGCAAGGGTGCGATTATAATACTCCATCTATCCTAGCACCCAATCTCTAGGATCACAGATAATGAAAATATATTCAATAAGTTACATTGGAGAAACAGTGCAAATATGGAACAAAATAGCAAAACATAAAATCACAAATCCTTAGTAAATGAGGGCAGTATATAAAGTAAACATTAAGCGCTATGACATCTATTACCAGACAAATCAGACAAAAGTAGAACAGTACCAACCAGCGAAATCCGGGACAGACAATAAATTAGCCAGTTGTATACTGTACCATCCATCACAAGTTGAGTCCACATGCAGATAGATGAGGTACCACCCAAATTACCCCAATCTAAACAGGAGATAGGCTGAATCCAAATGTATCCAAATGGGGAATTGGTGGAGAAAATGTACCTACACGTATCGCCACCTCACTTTGGCTTTGTCAGGGGTACAGTGAAAATGCATGCTTTGTGTCTATTTATAATGAAATAATACAGTAATTACCAAGTGCTTGTCAAGTGAAGCTGAAAAAAGGACATTGTGAGAACCTTGTCCAGAAGTATCAACATGCGCTTTTGTAAGAGTTTTTAGTAGGGATTAGCACAAGTGCACATGCGTCATGATGCCATAAGCCAGATACAAAGTGAATGAGCGTCAATGTGATGGCGCCGGGTGTTATATGCTCACGTTATCATTCGTCTATATTATTAATTAGAGCAGTAATTGGCAAGAATCATTGCAAGTGCTAATGTTCAAAAGTGCTATAAGCGAAACCTAATCCTGAAGATAAGAACGCCATTACAATGAAACCAAGTGTAGGCAACACTAAAAGCCTTCCGGCTCAAGAAGAAAAGTGCAAACCCTAATAGACAGTTCCTCTGATTGTCCATTAGTGCCCGAGGGAAATCTGCTTTATGGAAGGCTTTTGAAACTTGCAATCTCTTGGGAATACGGCAGGTCTTCCATGTAAATCAACATGTGTGCATTCACATCATGGCTGGGGGTATGCTGATTTCAGTAATGGAGGACAAAATCTTGTTGGAGGAGAAAATTTATGAATGAAACAAACTAAAAAGAACATCAAGTAAATGCCTTGTAAAATTAGATCGGAAAAACAACAATAAAATTCTGAAATGGAAAAACGAAGAAAGAGCAAATGCAAAAATCAAAATCAAATGGTAGAACTTAAAAAAAGAAGAAAATAAACAAAAAAAGGAAAGATAAAAGCTGCAAAGGATAAAAAAAATACTATTGGAAAATAAAGTAAATGCTAAAGGGAAAACACTTCAAGATGTTTTTTATTTTTAAATAGAGGAAAGAATAGAATAAAAGATACAAATTGTGTAAATATTGACGACATCAAACAGCAGGACGGACAGTACATGTATGTGCGGGCGCCATTCCCACTGGGCGTCGGCTGAAAGTCTCATTTATAACACACAAGCTGCTACAGTGAATGTTGTAATGATAAACTAAAAAACAACAATGGAAGATTTTTATTCTAATTAACCCTTCAAAAAAATCCTGTAAACATGAAAATGAAGTAAAGATACATCATCATCAACATCATCATCATCACCTCCTCTGTCATTTTTGCGGCACCCAGCATTGTTTGTATGCCATCCCAACCTCCTGACATGATGTCTTCTCTTATGTCACCGCTTCAGCCAGTCGGAGGCGCT
Source organism: Ranitomeya variabilis (assembly GCF_051348905.1). Taxonomy (NCBI): domain Eukaryota; kingdom Metazoa; phylum Chordata; class Amphibia; order Anura; family Dendrobatidae; genus Ranitomeya; species Ranitomeya variabilis. The sequence continues at coordinate 234,298,286 of NC_135235.1, forward strand.
GTGATCGGTGGCAGCTGCAGAAGAGGTGAGTATTTTATTTTATTTCATTTGTTACTGAAGTTGACAGGTAAATCAGCAGACTTGGGGCAGATTATCACCTGTGGATTTACCTGCAGATACTTCTACATCTTTACTAACAGAGAGAGTTCTGGCTCTTAGAGAGCGACAATAAGAAAACTGGAAACAAAAAATTGAAAAATTTGCGCGTTCTTTGGCACAAGATCACCTGGTTCTGGAAGGGTTAAATAATGGATAATCACTCAGAAAAATGTGGATTTTTACCTTGACAGAGTAGATGACAGCGGCCAGTCCTAGGGGCAGGCAGCAACAGATTAGGTTGACGATGGACCACACCAGATAATCCTTCTGCGGGGTCTGGTAGGGCACCGGCCCGGGCTGCATGCTCACCACATCTGAAGTCGGCTGGTACATTTTCTTATTGTCTCCTTACATATACAGTTGCAGTACACTCTAGCTGCTACCTTTGCTCCGCGCACTCTGCTGTGCTCAACGTTATGTGTAAGAGGGAAGATCTACAGGATGGGAGTTTATTACATTTTTTTGCATGACTTCTTAAAGGGCCCATGTTATTGGCTGTTACTGCTGAGCCTGTCAGGAAGGGAGGGATGCTGGGGCAGCCACTGTGTACATACATTACATTCATTACATTACTGATGCTGCACTGATCCTGGGTTACATCCTGTGTTATATCCCAGAGCTGCACTCACTATTCTGCTGGTGCAGTCACTGTGTATGTAATAGTATGAAGGTAATGAGTATGTCACCACGGAACAGACAGACCAACAGTTGAGGGGTTTAATGACAGGAATCAGGTTCTCCTCGTAGGGAGGAAGCAGTGGAATATAACTGGCAATAAAACAGTGCAAAAATATGGGAGTCAAACAGTATAACAGAATTAAGCAGGATTTCTTGAAAAAAAGAACACTTATCAGTTTGATGTGGACTTGCTTGAAGGGTCATCTTCTCCAACGTAGGCGCCGAGAAACAGCAGCACTTGCCATCCCTTTGTTGTCCGTGGGCTGAGTAGTCTCTAGGAGTCCGCTGCCTGGGGTTTCGGGAGTTAATGTGATAGGCACAGGCTCTGAGTCTTTAGCTTTTACAGCACAGCCTATCCTCAGAAAATGATGGTCAGTCTATTATTAAGTCTTTCACCAGGAATCAAGGGCTCTGCACTGATACCGTGGGTACCAGGGGTCACAGTCTCTATACTGATACCGTGGGTACCAGGGGTCACAGTCTCTGCACAAGCCAATGTCTCTGCACTGGTCTCAAAGCGCCCCTCTCCAGTCACAGCAGAGTCCGCTTTCATGTACTCACAAGATGCAGTCTTTCTGGGCAATCTCCCTGTATTTGTCCTCTGACAGGAAGCTCTCTCTCCCAATGCGCAGCTGCACCCTGCTCTGACCGCTGCTCACGCTGCTCTGATCCTTGCGCGCGCACCTTTCCCGCTCTCTGCCCGGCTTCCTTCCTGTACCAGTTTCTAAGTCTGCCCCCTGGGAAACCTGTAGCACAGCTCAATGGTTCCAGGCACAGAGCCGAGAAGGTAACTGCCCCCGGACTCTTCATGTGCTTCACTTCCTTACATTTCCCCCCTCTTTCTGCTCGCCATTCCACGGGCGAGATTTTCAGGAGTTCCTGTTGGCAATCTTCCAGTCCTTGCACAATCTGCTGCCAGATGAACTCGTCCTGATTGTAGCGAACAGGGGGTACACCAGCCGTTGAACGTTCAGAGCGTCTCAAATCAGCAGGGGAGGTGGTGTCAACTGCTGTGGGAGGAGTCGAGGTTTCCTCCGATATGTTGGTAGTTTCAGGCACCAGCCCTGTTTCTGGGTTCCCTGGGAGAGATTGGGAGTCTTCCTCGTCTTCCACATCTACATTGATCACTGGCGCAGCCGGTGGGGGCGCTGGAGCCAATTGGACTGATTCAGGATCTCGAGACAAACATGGACGCAACATATTCCTGTGCAATGTGCAGGTGGGAGTCCCCTCTTCCGTTTCGGGCTGGACCTCATAAACGGGACCCTGAGCCGCCGCTTCACTCGGTACGGCCTTTTCTCCCACCGGTACTCTAGTTTGTTGTGTGGGCGCTTTTCCCTCACTAAGACTCAGTCTCCAGGCTGCAGGGCTGAGCTACCTGGAGATGCTCCAATTCTTGCTGCCGGTTCTGCACTAGATGTTGAATTGTCCGCAGCCGACGACGATGTTCTTGAACCCAGGCGTACACCCCCATCCGTGGGTAGTCCTCCTCGGGTTCCAGCTCCAGCTCTGCCAGCCCCCTCCTGGGTCGGCCAAAGAACAAAGAGTAGGGAGTGAATCTTGTGGTGCTGTTTCCGATTGTTATACGCCCACACCAATTCAGGGACGGACTCAGTCCACTTCGCCTTCTGATCCTCTTCCAGGGACCTCAGCATTTGAATCAGAGTGCGGTTAAATCTTTCACAAGCCCCATTCCCCTGTGGATGATAAGGGGTGGTCCGGGACTTATCGATTTTGTACAGCTGGTGCAGCTCCTCCACCACTCTTCCGAGGAAGCAGGCCCCTTGATCAGAATGGATGTGCTTGGGACACCCGTACACCTGTATGAAGTGTTTGCAAATTGCGTGAGCAGCAGACTCGGAAGTCTGGTCCCGCGTGGGTGTCACTACGGCAAATTTAGTAAAGTGGTCTATCATCACTAAACAATGCTCATAGCCTTGGTGTGCTGGTCCAATTGTCAAGTAATCTATTGCCAGTAGGTCCAAGGGGCCAGAAGACCTCACCGTCTCTGTGGGGGCTCGTTGTTCTGGTGGTTTGACCAGCTCACAACTTCTGCATTGCTGACATACTTTCTCCACAATGTTCCTTAAGTGGGGATGATAAAATAGGCGCTGTAACCACTGGAAAGTTTTTTCTGGCCCAAAGTGTGCTCCTTTCTCATGTGCTTACTTAGCCACCTGATCTATCAAGGACGAGGGAATCACCGTCTGCCATACAAGACTGAGTTCTGTTTGCAGGAATACCTTCCGATACAGGATACCATCCCGCAACTGGAGCCTCTCCCACTGGCGTAGCATCTTCAGTACTTCAGGTGACATGGACCTCCTCTTGTGCCGACTGGGCATTTGTTCAGTCACGACCCACCTTCTCAACTGAGATAGCTCCGGATCCTCCTGCTGCACTCGGACCCACTCATCACGGGGCTGCTCCAGCAAATTCACACAGGCCTCTTCCTGTTCAATTTCCCACGTAGCTGCCACCGTCCTGGCAGTCTCTCCAAAACCTGGAACCTCCACATCTTCCAGTTCTTCATCCTGGCTGGGTTCTGGTTTGCGATAGTTTACTCGGGAGAGGGCATCCGCATGAACATTCTCAGCTCCTCTTTTATACGAAATTCGGTATCGGAACTTGGCCATTCAGGCTACCCAACGTTGTTCCAGGCCCCTAACTTGGCATTCTCGAGGTGGGCCAACTGAGTGTTCTCGGTGCGTAAATGAACTTCTGAGCCAGCCAGATATTCCACGAACTTCTCAGTCATTGCCCACATCAGCGCCAACAACTCCAGCTTAAACGAACTGTAGTTTTCTGGATTCTTTTCTGAGTCATGACGAGCTCTTTCCCGTCCTGCATCTGCGATAGTATGGCCCCGAGGCCCTGCAGGCTCCCATCAGTGTGCAAGATGAACGGTTGTGTGAAGTCAGCATAGGCCAATATGGGGGCCTCCGTCAAAGCCTTCTTGAAAGCCAAGAATGCCTCCTCCTGACACTTCCCCCACTGTATGTTCCTGTTTATGGTGCAAGAGGGCACTCCCCTCAACAACTCCTGGAGTGGATTAGCAAGGCGGGTAAAGTCTTTTATGAAGCGTCTGAAGTATCCTGTGAGTCCCAGAAACGCACGCACATCTTTCACAGTTTTTGGAGTTGGCCACTCTTGTACTGCAGCGATCTTCTCCTGGGAAGGCCTCACCCCCTCAGTGGAGACAACATGTCCCAAGTATTCAATCTCGGTACGGAAGAGGTGACATTTCTGGGGTTTCACTTTCAAGCCATACTTCTGTAGCCGACTCAGAACTTGCTTTAGTCTCTGCAGATGCTCCTCAAAGGTGGGGGCAAAGATGATGATATCATCCAAGTAAATCAAAGTGGCTTCAAAGTTCAGGTCTGCCAGACATCTCTCCATGAGTCGCTGAAATGTTCCTGGGGCGTTTGCTAGGCCGAAGGGCATCTGGTCGAACTCATACAGTCCCATCGAAAGGATGAAAGCTGTTTTGGCTCGTTCTTACTCAGACATGGGCACCTGCCAGTAGCCGCTGGCCAAGTCTAACGTGGTGAAATATCTGATTTCCCTAGTGCCGTCAGGGACTACTCTATCCTGGACAGTGGGTACGAGTCCCGCACTGTGCAAGCATTGAGCCGGTGATAGTCCACAAAGAACCGCAAGGACCCGTCTTTCTTTCTCACCAAGACTATAGGGGCAGCCCACGGGTTCTGACTCTCGCGTATAACTCCCATCTTCAGCATGTGTGACAGCATTCCCTTCACCTCCTGGTATATCTGTGGGGGTATTTGGCGTTACTGTTCCCGGATTGGTGCCGCATCCCCGGTGGGTATCTCGTGGGTGATGGCCGTGGTACGTCCAAAGTCATCTTCATCTTTGGCGAATGCCTCCTGAAATTTCCCCAATATGGCTTTCACCTGAGGTACCTGCTGCGGAGTAAGTTCTGAGAGCTCCGCCCTCATGCGTTCCAGTATCTGGCGACCTTCTTGCAGTAATCTGGGGTCCGGAGCTGCCTCCGCTTTAACGGTCACCAGCCACGGATCTTCTGGCCTTGCGGTCAGCTGTACCACCTCAGTTGGGACCAACTCGCCTGGGAGGCCCAGGACTTGGGCGACTTCGCTTCTAGGGGCAAAGTTGTATCTGTCTCCCCCAAATTTTATGCAGCACACAAGAACAGTTCCATCACGCACGGTAGCCAGGGACCGCGCAACCAATATTCCTGACGGCAGCTGGTCGGCTCTGCTGGGCTCAATTTGGACTTCAACCCCTTCCAGTGGGATGCCAGCTCGTATAGGCAGGGGAAGCACCATCTGCCCAGGGGGCAACACTCGATTGACTGAGGCGGGGGTGACGACTTTGCCGAGTTCCTTTCCGTCGCTGTATGCTTCCTGGACCTGGGCGGTCCGTATCAGTTGTTGAAAGACCCTTCTCTGGGGGGTTTGGTCGCTCCATTGTTGCAGGAACTGTTCCGGGGACTCATTGAAAACCAGGCTTCTGAGGTCTTTTAACACATTCATGCCCAGGGTAAAGGTATGGTCTTTAGCTACCTCTCCATCCACCAGTACCACTCCTCTTCTCCCGAGGTCTTTTCTGCAGACCTCTATGTTCATCCATACCACCCCTGCGACCGGGATGGGCAAGTGATTGGCCGCCATAAGTTTGATCACAGGGCCCAATTCGGGCCGTAGCGCCTCTGGGAAGTGAAGGTGGAAATATCTCTCAGGCATGGTGGTCACTTGTGAGCCGGTGTCTATGAAGCACCGCACTGCTCTTCCATTGATTTCTGCCCAGACCAGAAGGCACGTGGAAACAAGGCTGTGGGGACTTTTACTACTCCTCCTCTGGTCTTCACGCTCCGAGTGGTGCCCCTCGAGCTCAGAGCCATCTAGTTTAAAGGAGGGTGCGGGGATGGTTGGCTCCGCCGGGGACACCATCGAGCAATGTGGCCGGATTCTCCACAGGTGTAGCATGTAAGAGGACTTTTCCTCCCGGTAGTTTCACCCTCCCTTTGGGGGGCAGCTTCTCTGTCTCGCACCAGAGGGCCGGGCCCTTCTGCCAGAGTTCTTCTGGAGGCTGCCATTTCTTTACGGACCTGTCTAATCTCCATTCTCAAGTCCTCCACCCACTGGGGGATCTTGTCTGCGGTGGTGGTTACCTCCCCGCTCTGCACCCTTCCCACCAGCCCCGTCACTCCCTGTTCTTGTTCTCGCACACGCGCCTCACTGCCAACCTCAGAGAAAGTCATGTCTGGCTTTACTCGCATGCACTCTCGCAGTGCCTGTTTCATCATTGCGTTACGCAGTCCCATCACCAGCTGATCCCTGAGCATCAACTGGCCCTACACCTACACCGTCTTTCCATCTAATAGCAGTGTGAAGCTCTTGTAGGGCATTAATAAATTGGGTCACAGTCTCCTCATCTCGTTGTACCCAGTGAAACAGTCGCATGCAAAGTTCCCTTATGTCAGTGGGGTCCCCATGCGTCTCCTCAAGTATGCGCAGCACTTTGTCCAGGGTATCTCTCTCCCGGGGGGACCTATGCATGACAGAATCCCACGCCTCCCCTTCCAGGGCCATCAATGCAATTTCTGCCTCCAGGGCTGGTGTCATGGGATGTATCCGCATCATTCCCCAGATACGCTCAGTCCAACTCCACAGCATTACATTGTTCCCAGTGAACCTTGGCAAATTATTCAACATGGCTCCCAGGGAAATGCTAGACCTGGGAACTTCCCCAGCTGCTTGGTCTGCCCTTTCCGCGCTACCGTGTGACATCCTGCCGACTACGCCAAATGTAATAGTATGCAGGTACTGAGTATGTCACCACGGAACAGACAGACCAACAGTTGAGGGGTTTAATAACAGGAATCAGGTTCTCCTCGCAGGGAGGAAGCAGTAGAATATAACTGGCAATAAAACAGTGCAAAAAATATGGGAGTCAAACAGTGTAACAGAATTAAACAGGATTTCTTGAAAAAAAGAACACTTATCAGTCTGATGAGGACTTGCTTGAAGGGTCGTCTTCTCCAACGTAGGCATCGTGAAACAGCAGCCCTTGTCGTCCCTCTGTTGTCTGTGGGCTGAGTAGTCTCTAGGAGTCCGCTGCCTGGGGTTTCGGGAGTTAATGTGATATGCACAGGCTCTGAGTCTTTAGCTTTTACAGCACAGCCTATCCTGGAAAAATGATGGTCAGTCTATTATTAAGTCTCTTACCAGGAATCAAGGGCTCTGCACTGATACCGTGGGTACCAGGGGTCACAGTCTCTGTACTGATACCGTGGGTACCAGGGGTCACAGTCTCTGCACGGGCCAATGCCTCTGCACGGGTCTCAAAGCGCCCCTCTCCAGTCACAGCAGAGTCCGCTTTCATGTACTCACAAGATGCAGTCTTTCTGGGCAATCTCCCTGTATTTGTCCTCTGACAGGGAACTCTCTCCCGGTGCGCAGCTGCACCCTGCTCTGACCGCTGCTCACGCTGCTCTGATCCTTGCACGCAAACCTTTCCCGCTCTCTGCCTGGCTTCCTGCCTGTACCAGTCTCTAAGTCTGCCCCCTGGGGAACCTGTAGCCCAGCTCAATGGTTCCAGGCACAGATCCGAGAAGGTAACCGCCCCCGGACTCTTCTTGTGCTTCACCTCCTTACATGTACATACATTACATTACTGATCCGGAGTTACATCCTGTATTATACTCCAGAGTTGCACTCACTATTCTGCTGGTGCAGTCACTGTGTACATACATTACATTACTGATCCGGAGTTACATCCTGTATTATATCCCAGAGCTGCACTCACTATTCTGCTGGTGCAGTCACTGTGCACATACATTACATTTCTGATCCTGAGTTACATCCTGTATTATACTCAAGAGCTGCACTCACTATTCTGCTGGTGCAGTCACTGTGTACATACATTACATTACTGATCCTGAGTTACATCCTGTATTATGCCCCAGAGCTGCCCTCACTATTCTGCTGCTGCAGTCACTGTGTACAAACATTACATTACTGATCCTGAGTTACCTCTTGTATTATACTCAAGAGCTGCACTCACTATTCTGCTGGTGCAGTCACTGTGTACATACATTACATTACTGATCCTGAGTTACATCCTGCATTATACTCCAGAGCTGCAGTCCTATAGACACTCATACACAGTAGAGCAATGTTCTCTGAACCCTAGCTGATTTCAGCAGAGCTGGTTGACCATGTATTGTACACAGGAGACTCCTAACTTTCCTTTAGCAGATAATGTCGGAGGTAAAGGATCATCTATTCTAACATGTACCCGTTAGTGCTATTTAGAGGGACTGAATGGTATAGAGTCGACAGAAGAGTTTGCAGGAGGAAAGCAGTGTATAGAGGGGAAATAGTAGGCTGTGATGATGGATAGCAGTGTCTTTAGAGTTGGAGAGGACAGAATTGTCCAGATTGGAACAGATGTATCTTAAGGATGAAGGGGAGTCTGAAAAGATCAGAAGGGTCCAGAGAAGAAAGAGGCTGCAGAGGAACAGAAGAGGCTGGAGAAACAGTATAGTATGGAGAGAACAGAGAAATCTGAGTGGGAAAAAGAGGTTTCTGCTGGAGACAGAGGCCTGTACAAGAAAGCATCAGTGTATGGAGGAGAGGGGCGTTGCCTGGAGAGGAGGACTAGTGCTGTGGGGTGGGGGATCAAAAGAGTCTCTAGAACAAAGGAGGACAGATAATTCTGAAGGAGGACAGAGATGTCTAGTGATGAAAAAGACAGAGGCCGAGGTTGGAAAGGGGGGCATTAATAGAGGCACCCGAAGGGGGCTGGGAGGCTGCGTGGGAACAGAGTGGTATGGAGGGGACAGAGGAATCTGGAGAGGAGGAGAGTGTTGGAGAACATATGAGTCTTGAGAACAGAGGTGACTGGAGGAGACTGTGGAGTCTAGACATAACAGAGATTCCTGGTGAAAGACAGGTTTTTGGGTCAGAAGAAGGAGAGCTGCCTGGCAGTACATAGCAGTGTCTCTAGGGGACAGAAGAGTCTTGAGGTGGAAAAGGTTTTGAGAGTGTACAGAGGAATTGGCAGCATCCATCTTCCCTTTTCCCACACAGAACACAATCCCACTTGCCCGAGCTGAGCGTTCATGTCTTAGGAGGTGACAGAGGATTGGGAGAGTTTGCTGTCACTAAAAGGGAGAACCAGATTCCCGTTTAATGTGTATATATTTTATTTCATTCTGTATTTACTAGCTTGGTTCTGGTGCTGTATCTTTGTTCTGAGCTTTGATTTGTGGACTTTTTTATGTTATGTAAGTGGATCTGTTGCTGAATTTTGGTTATGAAATATGTACTAATGCTATAGTTGTGATATGAGCTCACTTCTGGTGCTGTATTTATGGTTTGAATCTGGTGCTTGTACTGTACTTATGTCAGAAGTTTTGTTCTGTAACTACAAAATGCACTTGGTTCTGGTGCTATATTTATAATCTAAGCTTGGATTTGGTGCTGTATTTTTGGTATGAACTTGCTTTTTGTGCTATATTTCTGGCATTCTCTTGGTTCTGGTGATATATTTAAGTGTTATGTTCATTATAGAAATGTGTTAGATTTTAGCTTTGGCTCTGTGCCGTATGTTGGTGCTAATGTTTTGGTGCTGTATTCAGGTGCTAGCTTTTTCCTGGTGTTGTATTTAGGTGTTAGTCTGGGTCTTGGGTTGTATTTAGGTGTTAGTTTGCGTCTAGATGTTTATTTAGGGTTAGCTTGAGTCCGGGGTTGTATTTCAGTGTTATCTTGATGCTGGTGTTTTATTTATGTATTATTTTGTTCTGGTTCTGTATTTAGGTGTTGGCTTTGTTCTGTTGCTTTATAAATGTGTTATCTTAGTTCTGGTTCTATATATAGATGCTCTTTTTGTTCTGGTGTTTTATTTAGGTATTAGATTGGATATGGTGCTGTATTAAGGTGTTGGCTTTGACCTGTTGCTTTATTACGATTTTATCTTGCTTCTGATACTGTATATAGGGTATTTTTTGTTCTGATTTTCTACTTAGATGTTAGCTTGGGTCTGGGGTGTATTTCAGTGTTAGCTTGATTATGGTGCTTTATTTAGGGGTAACTTGGTTCTGGTGTTGTATTTACATGTTAGCTTGGTTCTGGTGCTTTATTTAGGTGTTATACTGGCTTTGATGTTTTATTTGGATGTTAGCTTGATTCCGGTGTTTTATTGTTTTATAGTTTGGCTTTAGTGTAGTATTTAGGTTTTAGCTTGATTTTTGCGCTGAAATTAGACGTGAGCTCTTTTCTTGTGCTGTATTTAGGTGTTAGCTTGTTTTTTGTGCTGTATTTAATAGTTAGCTGGGCACTGGTGCTTTATTTCATTGTTAGTTTTGTTGTGGCGCTTTATTTAGGTGTAAGCTTGGTTCTGGAGCTGTATTTAGATGCTGCCTTGGTGCTTGTGTTTTATTCAGTTGTTGTTTCTGGTGCTTCATTTAGATTTTAGCTTGAGTATGGTGTTTAATTTAGGTGTTAGCTTCATTCTGGTGCCATGATTAGGTGTTATCTTGCTTCCTGTGCTGTATTTAGGTGTAAGCTTGGTTCTGTTGCTTTATTTAGTTGTTTATCTGGTTTTGGTGATTTATTTAGGTATTAGCTTGGTTCTGTTGCTTTATTAAAGTGTCACTGTGGTTGTGTTACTTTATTTAGGTAGGTGTTTATCTGGATTTGTTGACTTATTTAGATGTTAACTTGGTTCTGGTGCTGTATTTAGGTGTTAGCTTGGCTCTAGTGTTGTTTGAGGTTAAGGACTAGTTTAATTCTGGAGATTTATTTAGGTGTTACTTTAGTTCTGGTGCTTTATGTAGGTGTTAGCTTGGTTCTGGATAATTATTTAGGCGTTAGTTTGGCTATTGAAATTTTTTTAGGCATTAACTCCATCCTGGTCCTTTAATTAGGCGTTAGCTGGGTTCTGGTGCATTATTTAAGTATTAGCCTGGTTCTGGTACCATATTTAGGTGTTATCTTGGTTCTGATTCTTTATTTAGGTGATATCTGGTTCTGATCCTTTGTTTAGGTGATAGGCTGTTTCAGCTTGGTTCTGGCACTTCATTATTTTGTTACATTGGTTCTGGTATTGTATTTAGTTGTTAGCTTAGTTCTCATGCTTTATTTATGTGTTACCTTGGTTTTGGTTCTGTATTTAGTTGTTTCATTCTGGTGATTTATGTAGGTATTAGCTTTGTTCTGGTGCTTTATTTCCATGTTAGCTTGGTTCTGAAGCTGTGTTTAGGTGTTAGCTTGGCTCTAGAGATGTATTTCATTATTGGTTTTGTTCAGGTGTTGCATTTAAATGTTAGCTTGCTTCAGGTACTGCATTTAGGTGTTAACTTGGTTGGGCTCCTATTTTTATATAATACATTCATAGTTGTTCAGATGATACAAATATGTAGTAAACATTTTATTCAACATCCTGAAAAATAGCAAAATTAAGTGCCATTTGGCTAACACTTTGCTGGATTCACAGCACCTGCGTGGGGTTAAAAAAATAATCCCACTAAAATGTTTTACTCATGTCTTCTTGGCTCTCCTCACACCTGTCCCACCGCCTGGTCATTTCATCTATGCTCTTCTCCCTTCTTCTTCCAAAACTGATTCCATCCCATGGGGGTTAAGCAGTATGTGACGCACGTCATTGACATTAATTTCTTTGGGGCTTCAGCTAAATATCATTGGAAAAAAAATATTTTTGAGGCCCAATTCTAATAAATCCTATGAGACTCCCAAGGGGGTCAAAATGTTCACTGCACCCCTGGATAAATGTCTTGATCATGATCATCAGAATAATAAATATGAAGTGGTGTTTCTCTGCTATCGGCCGCGTGTTTAAACAAATGAAGTAAAATTTCATATTTTCTCCACTTTAATTCATGAAAAACTCACCAACAGAATAACAAGCTTCCTAAATGCTGTTTTGAAGACTTTGATGTGTGCCGGATTAAAAACAAGGTGATTTTAGGGAGCCATTCAGACACCTTTAGAATTAATTGGTTCCTAAAAAATTGAGATTTTTTTTAAAAATGTTCATGAAAATTTGAAAAATTGCTGTAAACTTACCAACCTTCTAACATCCCCCCCAAAAATAAAAATTATGTTTGAAAAATTGTCAGCCAGAAAAAGTAAATATACGGTAAATATAATTTATTCACTATGTCTGATTTACAAGCAAAACTCAAATTGTGAAACTTGTCAACTTTTCGAAATTGTTTGTAATTTCCATTTTTATAAAATAATCCAACTGAATGTTGATTAGAATTTACCACTAACATAAAGTGCAAAGTGTCATGAAAACTGTCAGTGACTGTGTAACACATAAAGTGACATACTGTATGTCCAGAATTTATTGTATTATTTTTTAGCTTTTCAAGGATTTATCTGGTGAAGACACGGATCATAAAGAGAAAAGCAAGCAAGGTCCCGATCACTGAAGCAGAGATATTTAGGGTGTAGGCGGTAGCGGAGAACTTGGCTGCCAGGTCTGGATCATTCTGATGAGCGGCGTCGCGGGTCTGTAAATAAAAGGAATAATTTATTGATGACATAAGATGCAGAAAAAGACAAATTATAAAGTTGTATATCCACCATCACAAAACGAGTTCACATGCAGATAGGCGAATTATGGCTAAATTACCCAGATATAAACAGCAGAAAGGCTGAAGCCAAATGCGGAATGTCTGTAGAAGACTTTCTCACGTGTTTCGCCATGTTAATTTGGCTTTGTCAGGAGTAAAGTGACAATGCATACAGGATGTCTATTTATGATGAAATAGTAATTACCAATCTGATTTTCACACCTAGCATCCGATTTACATCTGAGTGCAGAGCAATTTGCTATACGATTGCAATGCGATTTTAACATGATCTTTTACATGCAGCAGTTCTCTATGTCATTTCCAAATCATTTTCAAAGGAAATATTCAACAAAACACACACACATATATACAGTACAGACCAAAAGTTTGGACACACCTTCTCATTTAAAGATTTTTCTGTATTTTCATGACTATGAAAATTGTATATTCACACTGAAGGCATCAAAACTATCAATTAACACATGTGGAATTATATACTTAACAAAAAAGTGTGAAACAACTGAAATTATGTCTTATATTCTAGGTTCTTCAAAGTAGCCACCTTTTGCTTTGATGACTGCCTTGCACACTCTTGGCATTCTCTTGATGAGCTGCAAAAGGTAGTCACCGGGAATGGTTTTCACTTCACAGGTGTGCCCTGTCAGGTTTAATAAGTGGGATTTCTTGCCTTATAAATGGTGTTGGGACCATCAGTTGTGTTGTGCAGAAGTCTGGTGGATACACAGCTGATAGTCCTACTGAATAGACTGTTAGAATTTGTATTATGGCAAGAAAAAAGCAGCTAAGTAAAGAAAAACAAGTGGCCATCATTACTTTAAGAAATGAAGGTCAGTCAGTCCGAAAAATTGGGAAAACTTTGAAAGTGTCCCCAAGTGCAGTTGCAAAAACCATAAAGCGCTACAAAGAAACTGGCTCACATGAGGACCGCCCCAGGAAAGGAAAACCAAGAGTCACCTCTTTTATCCGAGTCACTAGCCTCAGAAATCGCAGGTTAACAGCAGCTCAGATTAGAGACCAGATCAATGCCACACAGAGTTCTAGCAGCAGACACATCTCTACAACAACTGTTAAGAGGAGACTTTGTGCAGCAGGCCTTCATGGTAAAATAGCTGCTAGGAAGCCACTGCTAAGGACAGGCAACAAGCAGAAGAGACTTGTTTGGGCTAAAGAACACAAGGAATGGACATTAGACCAGTGGAAATCTGTGCTTTGGTCTGGTGAGTCTACATTTGAGATCTTTGGTTCCAATCACCGTGACTTTGTGCGAAGCAGAAAAGGTGAACGGATGGACTCTACATGCCTGGTTCCCACCGTGAAGCATGGAGGAGGAGGAGGTGTGATGATGTGTGTGTGTGGGGGGGGTGCTTTGCTGGTGACCCTGTTGGGGATTTATTCAAAATTGAAGGCATACTGAACCAGCATGGCTACCACAGCATCTTGCAGTGGCATGCTATTCCATCCGGTTTGCGTTTAGTTGGATCATCATTTATTTTTCAACAGGACAATGACCCCAAGCACACCTCCAGGCTGTGCAAGGGCTATTTGACCAAGAAGGAGAGTGATGGGGTGCTACGCCAGATGACCTGGCCTCCACAGTCACCAGACCTGAACCCAATCGAGATGGTTTGGGGTGAGCTGGACCGCAGAGTGAAGGCAAAAGGGCCAACAAGTGCTAAGCATCTCTGGGAACTCCTTCAAGATTGTTGGAAGACCATTCCCGGTGACTACCTCTTGAAGCCCATCAAGAGAATGCCAAGACTGTGCAAAGCAGTGATCAAAGCAAAAGGTGGCTACTTTGAAGAACCTAGAATATGACATAATTTCAGTTGTTTCACAATTTTTTGTTAAGTATATAATTCCACATGTGTTAATTCATAGTTTTGATGCCTTCAGTAATTTTTAGTGCTCGGAAATTTAGTTTTTCTTGCCGCAGCTGAATGATTTACATCTGCTAGCCAGCATAAGTACATGTGGGGGTTGCCTGGTTGCTAGGGAATCCCCACATGTACTTATGCTGGCTAACAGATGTAAATCATTCAGCTGCGGCAATAAAAACTAAATCTCCGAGCACTAAAAAATACTCGGAGGACACCCGAGTGTGCTTGGGAAATCTCAAGTAATGAGTATATTCGCTCATCACTAATAAAGACACAGACTCCTTTAATATTCTTAATTAAAGCATGCTTACAACCAAACCTAATTCCTGCGAAGCCCTCGATCTCCTGTAATAAAGGTAAGATAACAAACCAACAATATACCCATACCTGTCCATCGTTGTGTCCCATGCAGTAATCCATATCTGGGGGATATACAGTTTTCAACCTGGACGGTGCCAAGATGCGACCTACCCAGCTGAAAACAGCTGGTGAATGAGCTGCTGGGAGCGGAGCTTCAGTGACTAGCGGTCACGTCACTGAAGCTGCGCTTCCTCAAAGCCTGAACTGCGGTGAACTATGGACCATGGGAAAATGCACTGTCATAGCTGTCTGCATAGCCTTTGCTGGTTATTAATTATGGGAGGACCCCATGTCATTTTTTGGGGGGCTCCCCTATTTTAATAGCCAGTAAAGGCTAAGTATACAGTTGTGAGCTGATAATAATAGTCTGGGAAGTTCCATGGGTATTACCCCCTTCCCAGGCTATAAACATCTGCCCCCAGTTGCTGGCTTTCCCTCTGCTGGTTTTGAAAATTGCACAGGAGCCCACATCATTTTTTCCTGAAAAAAAAACTTTAATTAACCCATTATCTACCAATGTCATTTTTTGGGGACACCTAATCTTTAGCTTCTAGCAACTAAAATTTTATAATTTTTATAATTAGGTTCAATTTTTTTGTGTTGTGTTTGTAAAATAAATGTTTTCAAAATAGGAAATCATGTCATTGTAATTTTTAATTGAATATTGGGATGCCCTTTTCTGAAAAATCCATACTTGAAAAATTTTTGCAAATTATGTTTCTGATTCATTAGGACCCAAATCATTAAAAATCTGTCATAAAAAAAAATGAAAATTGCTAATTTGGCAAGTAATGGGTTAAATACATGTACAGTAATTTGAACACACACTATACTAATTATATTTGTCACAGACATCCATATGGTGGTGCGAGTGCTGTGCGTTTATTTCTCAAATCCATTGACTTGTATTTGCGAGGCTCGTCCGAGATACGCTGCAATTCACAGCATGTTGCGATTTTTTTCTCAGTCCGATTTGAGCTGAGAAAAAAAATTACAGATGAGATGTCACCCATTGAATAACATTGGTCAGAGTGCAATCCGATTTTTTATCGGATTGCACTTGTCCGTGTTTCTCACATATGGGTACGTACCCTTACAGAGTAGATAACAGCCGCCATTCCTATAGGCAGGCAGCAACAGAGCAGGTTTAGGATGGACCACACCAGATAATCCTTCGGTGGGGCCTCGCAGGACTCCGGCCCGGGCTGCATGCTCACCACATCTGAAGTCGGTTGGTACATTTTCTTATTGTTGCCTTCCATACGCAGTTGCTGTAGACTCCAGTTTCCTACTCTGTTCCGCGCACTCTGCTGTGCTCCACGTTATGTGTAAGGGGGAGGATCTACAGGATGGGAGGTTATTACAATTTTTATTATGACTTTTAAAGGGCCCCTGTTACCGCTGTCAGAAAGGGAGGGATAAACTCCACATAATGCCGGCGCTGCTAAGAGGAGAGTTTGTTTGGAGCAAGTTTTTTTTTTTTAAATGGCGATTAATATAAGACAGCTACTAGTCTGTTTCATTTTCTGCTTATTCTCTCTAGAACTTATCAGCCTGTGAATCTGCTACTCTGCCCACAGTATACCCAAAAGATAGTGCACGCAGTCATTTGTACATACATTACATTGCTGATCCTGAGTTACATCCTGCATTATACCCCAGAGCTGCACTCACTATTCTGCTGGTGCAGTCACTGTGTACATACATTACATTACTGATCCTGAGTTACATCCTGTATTATACTCCAGAGCTGCACTCACTATTCTGCTGGTGCAGTCACTGTGTACATACATTACATTACTGATCCTGAGTTATATCCTGTATTATACCCCAGAGCTGCACTCACTATTCTGCTGGTGCAGTCACTGTGTACATACATTACATTACTGATCCTGAGTTACATCCTGTATTATACTCCAGAGCTGCACTCACTATTTTGCTGGTGCAGTCACTGTGTACATACATTACATTACTGATCCTGAGTTACATCCTGTATTATACCCCAGAGCTGCACTCACTATTCTGCTGGTACAGTCACTGTGTACATACATTACATTACTGATCCTGAGTTACATCCTATATTATACTCCAGAGCTGCACTCACTTTTCTGCTGGTGCAGTCACTGTGTACATACATTACATTACTGATCCTGAGTTACATCCTGTATTATACTCCAGAGCTGCACTCACTATTCTACTGGTGCAGTCACTGTGTACATACATTACATTACTGATCCTGAATTACATCCTGTATCTCATTTTTATTATAAAAGTATAAAACAAAACTTACAGGCAAAGCTTACAGACAAACTCAATAACAAAACAAATTATTCACAATACCCAAAAGTCCAATGTCCAGCAGATTTATACAAAAAAAAATGTTCCTCCATTTCATTAATACCCCCCAGCAAGGGAAGAGACCTCAACCTATATCCTTTTTTTACCTCCCTTGTACCTTTTTCCCCTCATACACACATACCCATGCATTCACCCCTAGAAAAATAAACAAAAGTCGGCCAACTGCCTTAAAGAAAGTAAATAGGCCACCTGGCCGAAACCTGATCATATATTTTTATATATAAATATATTTTTTCTTTTTTTTTAATTATATATTGTAGCGTAGCTAAAGGGTGTCTAA
This sequence comes from Ranitomeya variabilis, assembly GCF_051348905.1. NCBI lineage: Eukaryota > Metazoa > Chordata > Amphibia > Anura > Dendrobatidae > Ranitomeya > Ranitomeya variabilis. The sequence goes on from NC_135235.1 coordinate 234,315,546, forward strand.
TCGACGGGAGATATGTGTCGCATAGATGGCTTGCCGCTGTAATGTAGCCATAGCTACCTATATGTCTGTCAGGACCTGTGGTGATGTCACAACCACATGCCTGATCATGTGATGGGTTCTGGGTGTGGTAGACCTATAAAAGAAAGCCTAATACTTAGCACAGTGGATATGTGTGGAGCTGCTAGGCTCCTGAGTGTGTTAAAGTTCCAGGTCTGAGCCTGGTGGACTGGACACTTTGTTTTTCCTTTTCCTGAACTAAAGGCTATTTGTTTGCTGTTATTTTGCCACATGGTTTATGATGTAATAAACCTATGAACTTTTTAAAGGAATGTGCCTCCTGAAGTGTCAGCCATCGCACCTGAGTGAGTGAAACCCCTACAATTGGTGGTAGACGTGCGGGCAGCATTCCCAGCGGAGACGAAAAGTCTGTTATTGAATGTCCTGGGTCAAGTCTGTTGTAAGGCAGCCGGGGAAAATGGAGGAACTGCTGAAATATCGGATTACTCACCGGTAATGCTCTTTTATAGAGCCCACGACAGCACCCACTGAGAGAGGGGATCCGCCCCTAGGAACAGGAAACCTACAGAGAGATAAAAGGGGCGGCCCCCCCTCACTCCTCAGTTGTTTTACAGAGAAAAAGGAGGAACCGCCGCCAGGTGTTTTAGTTTAACAGGTTTTAGGCATATATACATATTTACAACCTCGTACCATATTACTCTATTATATACATCTCCCTATTAAGACACCACGTGCAACTAAATAAAGAAAAAGGGAGGGATTCGAATGGGTGCTGTCGTGGGCTCTATAAAAGAGCATTACCGGTGAGTAATCCGATATTTTCTATTCGCCACGACAGCACCCACTGAGAGATTTTCAGAGACTATATACTGGGTGGGTTAACTGAATCAAGAACCGAAACCCCAAAGGTTAGGTCAGAAGCAGCAGATAGATCTAATCTATAGTGTCTATAGAAGGTGTTTGGTGAAGACCAAGTCGCAGCCTTACATATAAGGTCTATCGGCACATTCGCCCTCTCTGCCCAGGAGGTTGACACGGCTCTTGTGGAGTGAGCTCCCACATGCATTGGAGGATCTCTTCCTCCTGCTTTATACGCCAGGACTATGGCATCTCTAATCCAGCGTGATAGCGTGTTCTTTGTAACTCTGGAACCTTTGGTTTTTCCCTGGAAAGAGACAAAGAGAGCCCTACTCTTCCTCCAGTCCCTAGTCCTCTCTAAGTAGGCTAGAATAGTTCTCTTAACATCTAGGGTATGAAGCCTAGCTTCTTCTGGAGTCGAGTGGTCTTTATAGAAGGTAGGTAACAAGATCTCCTGGGATCTGTGAAAACTAGTGGCTACCTTAGGGAGATAACAAGGGTCCGTTTTTAAAATTATTCTATCAGATGTCACGGATAGATAAGGAGGGTCAATTGATAAGGCATGGAGATCACTCACTATTCTAGCGGATACTAACGCTACCAACAGTATTGTTTTTAGCGAGATGTTCTTTAATGAGGCCTCATGTAGAGGCTCAAACGGGCTTTGTGTCAAGGCATCTAGGACCAGCGATAGATCCCACTGAGGCACCTGTGGTATGTGAATAGGTTTTGATCGTTCACATGCTGATATAAAACGAGAAACCCATCTATCTCCCGCCACATCATAACTAAAGAGGGCTCCTAGAGCTGAAACCTGGACTCTTAGAGTATTTACAGACAGTCCTAATTCAAGTCCTTTTTGCAAGAACTCTAATATTGAAAATATAGGTACTTTAGCGGAAAGTTGTGCAGTATGAAATTGAAGGAATTTCTTCCAAACCCTGACATAGATTTGGGTAGTGGAAGGCTTTCTACTTTTCATAAGAGTATCTATAAGCCCACTAGAAAAACCCCTTAGAGTTAGTAAGTGCCTTTCAAATTCCATACCGTCAGATTCATGCCTTTTACCCGAGGATGGAAGAACGGTCCCTGAGACAACAGGTCCTTGGTCTGAGGCAGGATCCAAGGGTCTGTAGTCGACATCGCCCTGAGCCAGGAGAACCATGGCCTCTTGGGCCAGAATGGGGCTACCAACAGAACTCTTGCCCCCTCCTCCCTTATTTTTCTTATTACTATAGGTAATAGATTCCATGGAGGGAATGTGTAGGCCAGGTCGAATGTCCATGGCACCTGAAGGGCATCGAATATGTCGGGGTTGTCCAGTCTGCAAAGGGAAGCAAATGTTTTGACCTGACGGTTGGACCTTGTTGCGAATAGGTCTATTTGTGGCACGCCCCATCGGTCTGTTATCAGCCGGAAAATCTCTCTGCTGAGCATCCATTCCCCTTGATGAAGGGTATGGCGACTGAGGAAATCGGCACGAATGTTGTCTATACCTCTGATGTGCACCGCTGATAAGGACAACAGATGACTTTTGGCTAACGTCATGATGTCCGAAGAGACTTTCATAAGATTTTCTGACCGTGTACCTCCTTGACGATTTAAATAGGCTACTGCCGAGGTGTTGTCTGAGAGGACCCTTGTGTGAGAGCCTCGTAGCTGGGGAAGAAAGTGGAGTAGGGAATAATATATGGCTCTTAATTCTTTTACATTAGAGGAATTAGCTAATTCTGACCTGGACCAAAGGCCCTGAACCACCTGATCACCAAAATGCGCTCCCCAGCCCTCTGGACTAGCATCTGTGGTCACTATGGTAGAAGGGGTAATGACCCATGGTACCCCCTCTGATAGATTTCCCCAATCTAACCACCATGTAAGGGAGTGTACTACCTCTGCCGTTAAGAAAATTGTTCGGTCTAAGTGTACCCTATTTTTAGTGTCCTCCTGTAATACCAATTTCTGCAGCTGCCTGGTATGGAATTGAGCCCATTTAACCGCAGGGATACATGATGATAGTGAACCTAACAACGACATGGCATTTCTTAGTGATATATCATGCTTTTTGATAGCCAAATCTACTTTATTAATGATTGAAAATTTTTTATCATCAGGCAACCAACATTTTTGGTATACTGAATCCAGGAGGAGACCTAAAAATCTTTGACAAGTGACGGGTTGGAGTCTGGATTTTTCCCAGTTAACAATCCATCCCAGCCTTTGTAAAGAGGATACCACCTCCTCTAACCTTTGCTCACACTGTAAAAAATTTTTCCCCACAATTAGTAGGTCATCCAGATATGGGATGACCAACGTGTCTTTTAACCGTAGAAAGGACATTACCTCCAAAAGTAATTTAGTAAAGACCCTAGGGGCCATAGATAGACCAAAGGGCATTGCTCTATATTGAAAATGACGAACTTGACCGTCTATAACTACTGCTACCCGAAGAAACTGCTGGTGTGACTGGTGTATGGGAAGATGATAATAAGCATCTTTGAGATCAAGTACTACCATGTAACAGTTAGGGAATAAATTTTTAATGGCTGATCGAATGGATTCCATTTTAAATGTTGTGGGTTTTATGAACATATTTAGTTTTCTCAAATTAAATATAGTTCTATAGGATCCGTCAGGTTTGGTAATCAGAAACAAGGGGGAGTAGAACCCCTGCCCCGTTTGAGATGACGGAACCTCTATTAAGACCCGTTTTGCAAGAAGGGACTTAACTTCTACTTCCAATGCTTCTTGTTGTAGTTTGGATTTTAGGGAGGTGAGCCGAAAGGAATCCGGAGGTTTTCGGATGAAGTCTAGGGTGAGGCCTGAGGATATTAATTTTATGGCCCATGGGTTAACAGTTATTTCTCTCCACTGATTGATAAATCCCAGTAGTCTACCGCCCACTGGTGGAATAAGGTTCCCGGGACTTTTCGGCTGGTTTGAAGGGACGTTTGTTAAACAAATTGCCTTTCTGCCTGAAGTCTTTGTTCCTCCATTGCTCTTTAAAGCTTCCCTTTCTGCCAAATGCTGGCCTCCTAAATGCCCTTCTGTAAGCAGGAACAAAGGGATTAGGAAAACCTTTTTTACGTTCACCCGCCTTAGTGAGTATCTCATCCAGAATAGTTCCAAAGAGGTACTCACCCTGACAGGGTATGGCACACAACTTGGATCTGGACTGGGCATCCCCCTTCCAGTTCTTTAACCATAAGGCCCGGCAGGCAGTGTTTGCGAGGCTGGCTGTCCTGGCCGCCAGGCGGAGAGAATCCATGGAGGCATCGGATATAAATGCCGCAGCGCTTCTGATTAAGGGGATGGATGCCCGCAATTTCTCCCTAGATATACCACTCTTTATATTCTGGTCCAGCTGGTCTAACCAAACCAGCATAGATCTACTGGTACATGTGGTGGAGATTGCCGGCCTAAACGCAGTGACACAGGCCTCCCATGATTTTTTCAAAAGTGCATCCGATTTCCTATCCATGGGGTCAGATAAGGAGCCTGCATCTTCCACCGGTAGGGAAGAACGGCGGGAAGTGGATGCGACAGCCGCATCGACCTTTGGAACTTTAGTCCAGGTATTTAAATCTTCGTCCTCAAAGGGGTAACGTCTCTTACAGGACACTGGTGTAAACCCCTTCTGTCCCTTGCTCCACTCTTTCTTAATGAGGTCTTTTATAGTCTGGTTCACTGGGAATACGTGGCCCTTTCGCTGAGATAGACCTGCGAACATAACCTCCTGGGCCGTTTGGGGTTCTTTAACCTCCGACACCCCCATCGTTTTCCTCACTGATTTAACTAGACTATTTACTCCCTCAGTCGGGAAACAGACATGTTCCTCCTCATCTGAGGAACCAGACAAGTGGGAAACGTCTGAATCAATCTCCCCACTTTCCGCCGACGTGTCAGCATTAGGTGAGGATCTTCTCCTACTCCTTTTCTCAATACTGCCCGCGGGACCACCACTCAACGATTGGAGTTCCTCCCGAATCATGAGCCGTATTTCGTCCATTTTAACGGACTCCTCCTGCCGCAGGGTGTTAGCTATGCATGCCTGACATAACGTCTTAGGATAAGAGTCAGGCAGGGGCTCAATACATATAGCACACTGCTTGTGCTTGGTCTTCTCCTTGCTTTTTGCCTAGAGGGACATGAGCAGAGGAGACCCATATAAGCTCTGAAGGAGCTGAGAACCCAAACATTCTGAAGCATACTATACCGATTGTTGGGTGGATCGTTGGGTGGATCGTCCGGTCTGGGATGTGGAACGGGATGATTTCCTTCCTGATTTATCGGTGGAATCACTCTTCCTGGAGTGTCCACTATTTCTTTTTGCAGCATCACCACCTTGCATTAGTGGCTCTTCTACAAGGTGCTCACTGACTTCCTCGTGGGACGACATAATGCGCACTGTTTTCACTTCCTAATGGACTTTTATAGTGTGGACTATCAATCTCAGCCCCCCGCAGCTGCACCCTCTTTTTTTTTTTTTTTTTAAGTACCTGCATTAGGAAAACCTGCGAACACTGCCAGGAGGAATCCAATATGGCCGCTACCCCGGAAATGCAATGCCGACCTTCAGGGGGTCGGCCATACTACATCCGGGATTCCGGACGCACTGCGCATGCGCCGGCGTCTGCCGCATTTTTCCGGCACTGCAACCCCACGCGTCGTACCTGAGGGACCGGGGGGAGCCTCCGCTGTCCAGCGCCACATCGTTCCAGACCGGGATCAACCAGGTATGCCATGGTCGCTCTTTCCACAACGATGTCCCAGCAGGGAGATCGTTGGAACGTTTCAGGCCCCATCCTTCGGCCGGTGCAGACGAGGAGGAAACCAACAGGAATCCCCGACTCCGCCTCTACTCACTCTGGAGCCCCTGCCGCTCAGCAGAGACGTACAGGCGGCATCCAGGCGAGAGTTTTTTTTTTTTCATAGACACCGCTGTACAGTGTCTACAGAGATCTTCTCTGTGGGCTTCCTTCTAAGAACAGGAAACCAACTGAGGAGTGAGGGGGGGCCGCCCCTTTTATCTCTCTGTAGGTTTCCTGTTCCTAGGGGCGGATCCCCTCTCTCAGTGGGTGCTGTCGTGGCGAATAGAAAACACTTGGTCCAGTTGCAGTCACAGCAGGAGCAACGGCAGCAGGTACAGCAAGAGACCAACAGGCTGTTGCAGTCACAGCAGCAAGAGACCAACAGGCTGTTGATGCAGCAGATACAACAGAGCCAGCAGGAGCAACGGCAGAGCCAGCAGGAGCAACGGCAGCAGATGCAGCTTCTGGCAACCGCCATCCAGGGCAAGACGAGCGCCCCAACCCCAGGTTTGGCTGATGACACCCACGTCCGGAAGACGGTAAGATGCACATTACAGAAAATTACTCCCGGGGATGATGTTGAGGCCTTCCTGACGGTGTTTGAGAGGGTCGCTGAGAGGGAAAAACTTCCGCCAGAGCAGTGGGCAGAGGTGTTGGCACCTTACCTGACGGGGGAACCTCAGAAGGCATACTATGATTTGACCTTGCAGGATGCCAAGGAGTATGACAAATTGAAAGCCAAGGTTCTCACATGTTTGGGGGTGACACTGACTGTTAGGGCACAGCGAGTTCACTCCTGGGCTTATCACTGGGACAAACCGCCTCGCTCCCAAATGTTTGACCTGTTGCACCTGGTCCAGAAATGGCTGCAGCCAGAGTCCTCTACGCCTGCACAGATGGTAGAACGAGTGATGATGGATCGGTTTGTGCATTCCCTCCCGAGGTCCATACAGACTTGGGTGGCCCAGGGTGATCCCCAGAATGCGGAAGAACTGATCGGACTGGTCGAGAGATACCAAGGATTGGAAGGCTCCTCCGGGAGACAACCCATGCCGTACTGGGGGTCCCAGAAGAGAGCGGAGTCCCAAAAAGGGGTGGTGCGTCCAAGGTCACAAAGGGCGGGGGAGGTAGTGCCCAAGGTCCCTACGGGTGATATTATTTGTTGGAGGTGCCACGGGCCAGGACATATAGCTGCCCGTTGTTCCCAGACCACTGAGCAGATGGACTGCAGCATGGGACGCCGTTGTTCATACTATGCGTATCCAGCCTGCAGTGTGAACTCTCCGCCCAACGAGGGACCTCAAGCGTGTCCCGTAAAGGTGAACGGTCGAGCAGTAACGGCACTGTTAGACTCGGGGAGCCTAGTGACCCTGGTGAGGGCCACTTTTCCTCTCCACCTACTCCCGGGAAAGAAGGTCGGAGTGCGGTGCATCCATGGTGATGCAAAGGACTACCCTGTGGCTAGGGTGGACATTGAAACGGCATGTGGCACTGAGTCCCACATAGTCGGCGTCGTGCAGGACTTGTTGCACCCTATAATTATTGGCCGGGATTTCTGTTTGTTTTGGGATTTGTGGGGAAAAGGTTCTGAGCTCCCTAGCAAGAGTAAGGAACCAGTGAACCCTGGAAGGGTGTCACCACACCCAGAGACAGACAGGTTTCCTTTTTGTGTGCTGGTTGGGGATGAGGAGGAAGTGTCCCCTGCATCTGACACTATGGAGTTAGAGGTAACCGGTGAAAATTTTGGGACTGCCCAACATAGGGACCCCACTCTGAGGGAAGCCTTTAATAATGTCACAGTTATTGACGGGGTGGTACAGGAGCCGGGGGCAGACACAAGGTTTCCCCATTTTCTGATGAGTGGGGAGTTGTTGTACCGGGTCACGAAAATAAGGGAGGAGTTGGTAGAGCAGTTGGTAGTACCGGGTCCATATAGACGGAAGGTGTTGGACATGGCCCATTCACACATCTTGGGTGGACACCTAGGGGTGGAAAAAACGCAGGAACGGGTTGTGCAGAGATTCTACTGGCCTGGGTGTCACCGAGAAATAGTGAACTATTGCAGGTCCTGCCCTACATGTCAGCTAACTGCTCCCACTCCTCATTTCCGGAACCCCCTTGTGCCACTGCCCATTATTGAGGTACCGTTCGAGAGAATTGCCATGGACTTGGTTGGTCCCTTAGTTAAATCAGCCCGGGGCCATCAGTATATATTAGTCATCCTGGACTATGCCACACGCTATCCTGAGGCAATTCCCTTGAGAAATTCTTCCTCGAAGAGTATAGCCCGCGAGTTGGTCCATGTCTTTTCCCGGACAGGTCTGCCGAAAGAGATCCTGACTGACCAGGGGACACCTTTCATGAGCAAGGTGATGAGGGAGTTATGCAAAGCCCTGAAAATCTCCCAGTTGAGGACCTCGGTGTACCATCCCCAGTCAGATGGTCTTGTTGAGAGATTTAACAAGATACTGAAGAACATGCTGAGAAAGGCTATAGAGAAAGACGGTAGAGACTGGGATTGTCTCTTACCCTATCTGATGTTTTCCATTCGTGAAGTTCCACAGGCCTCCACAGGGTTCTCACCGTTTGAGCTTCTATATGGCCGACATCCGCGAGGACTCCTGGATGTAGCCAAGGAAACCTGGGAAGCCGAAGCCACGCCCCACAGAATCGTCATTGAGCATGTGGCCCTGATGCAGCAGAGGATTGCAAAGGTGATGCCTATCGTGAAAGAACACCTCCTCCAGGCACAAGAAGCTCAGGCCAGAATCTATAACTGGTCTGCAAGAGTGAGGCAGTTCAATCCGGGAGACCGAGTTCTTGTGTTAGTTCCGACAGTGGAAAGCAAGTTCTTGGCCAAATGGCAAGGGCCATATGAGGTTGTCGAGAAACTTGGTGAAGTAAATTATAAAATTCACCAACCAGGAACACGGAAACCATTCCAAGTATACCATGTCAACCTCATCAAGCCGTGGCAAGATAGAGAGCCGACAGTAACTCCATCGTTGTTAAGCAACCCAGAAGGTGAGGTTGGAGCGGTTACTATAGCGGAGACGCTATCGAAGACCCAGAAACAACAGTGCCGGGAGTTACTCCAGAAAAACAGGGACCTGTTTTCAGAGTTGCCAGGACACACGAAGGTCATAGCGCACGAGGTCCTAACAGAGCCACATGTGCGGGTGAACGTGAAGCCCTATCGTATTCCTGAGGCTCGACGAGAAGTTGTCTCCAAGAAAGTGGAGCGTATGTTGAAGCTTGGAGTTATTGAGGAATCCAAGAGTGGTTGGTCGAGCCCAATTGTCCTGGTCCCAAAACCTGATGGAGAGTGGAGGTTTTGCAACGACTGTCGGAAATTGAATGAGGTCTCCAAGTTTGACGCTTATCCCATGCCCCGCGTTGATGAGCTCATCGAAAGGCTTGGACCTGCCAGGTACATAACCACCTTGGATTTGACGAAGGGGTATTGGCAAATCCCCATGGCACAGGAAGCCAAGGAGAAGACGGCTTTTTCTACACCAGATGGATGTTTCCAGTATGTCCGGATGCCGTTTGGCCTACAGGGAGCTCCGGCGACCTTCCAGAGGGCTATGGATAGAATCCTTGCACCCCATAAGGCATACGCTGCTGCGTACCTGGATGATATCGTCATCTTTAGCCCGGATTGGGAGAGTCATCTGGAAAAGGTCCAAGCGGTGTTTGATGCTATAAGAGAGGCTGGTTTTACAATAAACCCGAAGAAGTGTGCCTTGGGTAAAGAAGAAGCTAAGTACCTTGGATACATAGTGGGTCGTGGAGAAATAAAACCCCAAATCAGTAAAGTGGAGGCAATTCAAACATGGCCAAAACCAGTTTCCAAGAAGCAAGTTAAAGCCTTCCTGGGTATCGTGGGATATTACAGGAGGTTCATCCCAAAGTTCGCCACGATGGCTGCGCCTCTGACTGACCTGCTAAAAGGGACAAAATCAGTAATGGTTAAGTGGTCCGAAGAAACAGAGTCAGCCTTCCAAGGAATGAAAGAGGCTTTGTGTAAGCAACCCGTTCTGATGGCCCCAAACTTCAAAAAAGAGTTTATTCTTCAGACAGATGCCTCAGATGTCGGGGTGGGAGCAGTCCTTTCCCAGGAGCTACATGGGGAGGAGCATCCTGTCCTCTATCTGAGTAGGAAGTTGTCCTCGTCTGAAAAGAACTACTCAGTCGTTGAGAAGGAGTGCTTGGCCATAAAATGGGCGGTGGACACATTACGGTACTATCTGCTGGGACGTAAATTTAGATTGATATCCGACCATGCCCCACTTAGGTGGATGAGGGAAACGAAGGGTAGAAATGCTAGGGTCACCCGTTGGTTCTTAGCCCTGCAGGACTTCTGTTTCCATGTGGAACATAGGGCCGGAAAGCTGCACGGTAATGCTGATGCCCTGTCAAGAATCCCTTGTCTAGTGGGGGAAAGTGCCAAGCCCCACGGCTTTAGGCAGAGGGGGGAGGTATGTAGCGTAGCTAAAGGGTGTCTAATCGACGGGAGATATGTGTCGCATAGATGGCTTGCCGCTGTGATGTAGCCATAGCTACCTATATGTCTGTCAGGACCTGTGGTGATGTCACAACCACATGCCTGATCATGTGATGGGTTCTGGGTGTGGTTAGACCTATAAAAGAAAGCCTAATACTTAACACAGTGGACATGTGTGGAGCTGCTAGGCTCCTGAGTGTGTTAAAGTTCCAGGTCTGAGCCTGGTGGACTGGACACTTTGTTTTTCCTTTTCCTGAACTAAAGGCCATTTGTTTGCTGTTATTTTGCCACATGGTTTATGATGTAATAAACCTATGAACTTTTTAGAGGAACATGCCTCCTGAAGTGTCAGCCATCGCACCTGAGTGCGTGAAACCCCTACAATATATATATATATATATATATATATATATATATATATATTTTTTATATATTTTTTCCCTCCTAAACTAAACCACCACCATTCCCCCAAAGGTCCCACGAAAGTTTGTGGCCTATCACACCAGGTCTCACGAGAGTTTGTGGCATATCACACCAGGTCCCACGAGAGTTTGTGGCCTTTACTATACAGCAAGGTCCATAAAACTTTATGGCCTTTTTTTTTTTTTTTCCTCTTCCTGGCATCTCGCCGGACGTCCATTCTCCAAAATCCATCCCCCCCCCAAGAAACCCCCCACCCCACCTACACTAAATCACCCCTACACGCATGATAGTACACATGTAACATATATATACAACCTTATAATAACATATAATCAATAATAACATAATAATAACCAGTACACACCTTAACCATGACCAAAGAACAGGCCCAAGTTCAATGCTTGCAAGCCCTATACCCGGGTTACCAATTACAAAACAAAAATCTATAAGTGAGGGTTACAGCCCACCACCAGGAACTGGAGACCATAGAGGCTCTCACCCTAATCTACCGCACATCACCCTGACCCTCCCTAACAACACAAAAGAGAAAATCCTGTCCCTATAGCCCTACCAATCTCTCCCTACCTGCCCCTACCTGTCCCTCACTGACCCTCACTACCAACCTAATACTAACTACCTGTCCCTAAAGACTGTCCCTATCTGTCCCTCCCTTTCCCTACACATCTATCTGACCCTACAAAATAAAGATAAAAAGATAAAAAAGACTAAAGGTACCGTCACACTCAGCGACGCTGCAGCGATATAGACAACGAGCCGATCGCTGCAGCGTCGCTGTTTAGGTCGCTGGGGAGCTGTCACACAGACAGCTCTCTCCAGCGACCAACGATCAGGGGAACGACTTCGGCATCGTTGAAACTGTCTTCAACGATGCCGAAGTCCCCCTGCAGCACCCGGGTAACCAGGGTAAACATCGGGTTACAAAGTGCAGGGCCGCGCTTAGTAACCCGATATTTACCCTGGTTACCATTGTAAAAGTAAAAAAAAAACACTACATACTCACCTTCTGATGTCTGTCACATCCCCCGGCGTCCACAGGGTTACGCGCTGCTGCTCAGAGCTTCCTGCACTGAATGTGTCAGCACCGGCAGTAGCAGAGCACAGCGGTGACGTCACCGCTGTGCTCTGCTTTACTGCCGGCGCTGACACATTCAGTGCAGGAAGTTCTCGGCAGCAGCGCGTAACCCTGTGGACGCCGGGGGACGTGACAGACATCAGAAGGTGAGTATGTAGTGTTTTTTTTAATTTACTTTTATAATGGTAACCAGGGTAAATATCGGGTTACTAAGCGCGGCCCTGCACTTAGTAACCCGATGTTTACCCTGGTTACAAGTGAACACATCGCTGTATCGGCGTCACACACGCTGATACAGCGATGACAGCGGGTGATCAAGCGACAAAATAAAGTTCTGGACTTCTAGCTCCGACCAGCGATATCACAGCGGGATCCAGATCGCTGCTGCGTGTCAAACTCAATGAGATCGCTATCCAGGACGCTGCAACGTCACGGATCGTCGTCGTTCTCGCTGCAAAGTCGCTTAGTGTGAAGGTACCTTAACTCAACCCTATCACAGGCACACAGAACCTAACTCTCCCTAGGGCACATTAAAGGAGAAACCCCTCCAAAGAACAGAGGCCCTCCCTGCACCCAGCCTCTCAAACTCCAGCAAGCGCACTTTTGCCAGGTCACCCAGGATGTTCCTAATCACCTCTTCCCTGGGGAGGACTTTCCGCTGAGTAGACACTAGACACCGTGCATTCCAAGTGTGGAACCTAATTACTAAACTAACTAAGAAAACAGTGCTCCGATCTCGGCCACCAAGGGACCTGAATGCCCCATAGGCCCACTCCACATAGGAAAGGCCTGCCAGCCTGGGCCAGCCAATGGAAGCACCCACCCTGCTGTAGACCTCTGTATTAAAGGGACACCGAAGCAGGAAATGCTCCATGCTTTCAAGCATACTGCCACACTCCTCGCGGGGACAATCCCGGTCATCAGAGCATCTGCACTTCAGGTTGTCCCTCACATACAGCTTCCCATGGAAGCAGCGCCAAGCCAAGTCCCAAAACTTCAAGGGGATCCGCTTAGAGTTTAATAACCCGAGCCCCACCTCCAGATCCCGGCTTGGGCAATCCCTGAGCGCCAGGGGCTTCTGAAAGTGGGTCAACAAGACCCTATTGTCAAGAAACCTTCTCGACATGGTCCTGATATCCCACACTCCCAGACCCCACCGACGGATCACCTTCAGAACCGGGGTAGCATAAGCCGGAAGATGCCCATGAGGTGTACGAAGGTCCTATACCTGCCCTCCTGTCTCCATTCCTGGAAGAAAGGCCGAAACCACCCCCTACAGGAGAATACCCACTGAGGAGCCCTCTCTAACCAGAGGTTGGCGATGTTTGCCTTAAGAAAGGTGTTTACTAGAAACACCACTGGGTTGACCATACCCAACCCTCCTAGTCTCCTCGTGCGGTATGTGACCTCCCTCTTGATTAGGTTTAGCCTATTTGCCCATAATAATTGGAAAAACAGGCTGTAGACCCATGTCCAAAGAGGCTCTGGCAAGATGCAGACTCTGCCCAAATATATTAGCAAAGGAAGCAAATAGCCCTTGGCAAGACTTACCCTTTCCCTTAGGGTCAAAGACCAACCCTTCCACTGATCCACCTTCTGGGTGGCAATCTTAAGTCTGCCCTCCCAGTTTTGCTGGGGATAGTCCCCCGGGCCGAAACTGATGCCTAATATTTTTGCTGTGGCCTGAGGCCCTGGAAGGGTGTCCGGGAGATCAAAACTTGGATCTCCCCCTTCCAGCCAGAGACTCTCACACTTGTCCCGGTTGATCATGGACCCGGATGCCACCGAGTAACGTTCAACCTCAGACATCACCCAATCTGCCTCCTCTCTCGAGGATAGAAAAAGGGAAACATCGTCAGCGTACGCCACTACCCTCAAGGGGGCCTCTGGCTCCGCCCGGTCCATCCCGACTCCCACCAACGGTCCACGCTCCACCCTCCTTAAAAGGGGGTCGATCGCAAACACGTATAACAGTGGGCTCAGAGGACAGCCCTGGCGGACACCAGACCTCACCTCAAAAGGTTGTCCGACCCAACCGTTCACTAGCGGAAAAGTCTCTGCCCCATTGTATAAAACTCTCAACCAATCAACAAACCTCCCAGGCAGACCATACCTCAGAAGGAAGGACCAGAGTTACTCATGGTTAACCCGGTCAAAGGCCTTTGCCTGGTCTAAGGACAGCAAGTACCCCTTCCAGTGACCTGCCCTGCCCTGCTCCACTGCCTCCCGGACACCGAGCACAGCACTAAATGTAATGCGGCCTGGAACAGAGCAATGCTGGGCCCCCGAAAGGAGCCGGGGCGCAAACTGCACCAACCGATTAAAAAGCACCTTTGCCAGAACCTTTCGGTCCGTATTGAGAAGCGCTATGGGACGCCAATTCTCAATACGGGACGAGTCTTTACCCTTTGACAGGATAATCAGGGCTGACTTCCTCATTGAACTGGGCAGAATGTCCGAGGAGAGGCACTCATTAAACACCTCAGTCAAGAGGGGGACCAAAGATTCCCTAAAAGTCTTGTAGAACTCGTATGTTAAGCCATCCGGACCGGGCGAATTTTTGGGCCGGAGACCATCAATCGCCAGTCTCACTTCCTCTTCCCTGATTGCTTCTGCCAAAACATGAAGAGAGGGGTCATCCCCTGGCTCAGGGATGGTTTCAGTCAGGAAAGCCGACATCTCATCCCTCCTCCCCAAGAGATGCAAGTAGAAGGATCTGACCACCTCCAGGATCCCTGATTTGGATCTGTTCAGGGACCCCGTACTGTCAATCAGTCCTCTCACCATCTTAGAATTCACTGACAACCTGCAGTTTCTGTAAGGGTCGGGCGAGCGGTACCTCCCGAAATCCCTCTCAAAAACCAAGGATGTGTGCCTATCATACTGGCACCCCTTGAGCAAGGTCTTCACCCTGGAGATTTCCTCTCGGTCCCCTCCAGTCGAGACGAGCTGCTCGAGTTTCCTCCCCAGCTCCCGATACAGGCGATACCTGTTCAGGCCCCTGAGGCTCGAGAGCTGACGGAAGAACCTTGCAACCCTTCTTTTGAAGATCTCCCACCACTCAGACTTACTGCTACAAAGACCCAAGAGAGGTAACTGGCTCTGAAGAAATTCCTCAAAGGACTGTCTTACTTCCGCCTCTTCCAGAAGGGACGAATTCAGCTTCCATAGGCCTCTCCCCATCCGGGGGGTCTCTGTAACATTCAAAGTAAAGAAAATGAAACAGTGATCGGAGAACTCCACCTCAACAGTGGACACTGCAGAAGAGACGGCTTCCTCCTTTAAAAAAAACCTATCTATCCTAGACCTACTGCTTCCCCTAAAAAAGGTGAAACCCCCGTGACCTGGGGTGTGCCGGATGTGGACATCCACCAGGCGAGCTTCGCTTACTATGCTATTCAAGGCTACGCTATCATAAGCCAGCCGGTCTCCGGGGCCTCCCCTATCACGGAGTCTGGTTACAGTATTAAAATCCCCACCGAAGACCACCTGCCGGCTCGTAAAAAGATAGGGCTTGATCCTCAGGAAGAGACATTTACGGTCCCACTTGGATTGCGGGCCATAGATATTGATGACCCGAAGCTACTGTCCCCTCATGAAGACGTCAAGGACCAAACATCTCCCCATTTCTACCTCGATCACCCGTCTGCATTCCACCTCCGCGGTCTTAAAAAGGACCGCTACCCCGCTATACGGCTCGGCCGCAAGAGACCAGTATGAGGGCCCACTCCTCCATTCCCTCTTTGCTTTGTAGATGGACCCCAGGTCCGTTAGTCTGGTCTCCTGCAAAAATAAAATATCAGCCTCAACCCGGGTGAAAAATTCAAAGGCCGTAAATCTAGCCGTATCTGACTTTATGCTGGCGACATTAATCGACGCCAGAGTCAACGGGGTAGGTTCCGCCATCATGGGTGATTGAGTTAGATGGCCTGTTTTTTAACCGTACCCCCTGATTTCCTCTCCCCCTCTGAGGAGGAGCCCGACTCATCCCTCCTCTTTAAAGATACGGAGGTGTCCATATCCTCCTTTACAGCACTGGACTTCCCAGAAATAGATTCCTCGCCCCTGGACCCCGAGGTAGTCCCCCCTCCAGAGGAGTGTGAATCCCCCGGAGGACAGACCTCACCACTCCCCGAAGGCACCCCAGATGTTGTGTCCGGCCCCTCATCCCCGACCTCCGACACAGCAGAGTCATCAAGGGCTTGGAACCGATTGGAGAGGGGGATCAGAGGGGAGTCGGTGAGCCCTTCCGTAGGCACCCTAGTGGCCAGGGGGGGCTTAGATTTTTTAGCCTTGTTCTTCCTCTTCTTCTGACTCTTACCGGTACGATTGTCACCCGTTTTTTTAGGCTGCTCCACCACCTCTTCATCCAGACTTTCATACTGGGAAGAGTTATCAGAAGCAGCCAACTCCTCCCTCTCCATCCTCCGGATCTCCTCGCTCACCGCCTTCTCCCCCAGGGCCTCAGAGACTTCGGCTGCCATCTCCAGGGTGGGGGCAGTCATCACCCCAGTTGCCTGAGGCTTATCCTGCCCCCTGCCCTTACGGTGCCTCACCTGTTGCCACTGGTGGGCAGAGGTACCAGCCTCGCCTTTCCTCACCGACCCCTCAGCTCCCCTCACGCCTCCACCCTCAGCCCCAGTAGAAGTTGCACCACCGGGGACCCCCCCTTGGCTCCCCCCTGCCGGGCCAGACATGGTGCTGGAAAAGGAACGGGGGCAGCGGCTATACGGGTGACCTAGGTCACCACACAGGTGACACCTAATGTCACCACAGGCCGCGGCAAGATGGCCTACCCCGCCACACAAGGCACATTTCTGCACCTTGCAGCCTGCGCTGAAGTGGCGGGACCACCGCACCTGTGGCAGACCTTCGGTTGCCCCTGGTAGAAGATCTGGATTCTGTCACTCCCCAGAAATGCTGAGGAGGGGATGGTGGTGACCGTACCTCCTGAAACCTTCAACTTTACCATGAAGGTCCAGCCCCCTGACCAAATGCCAAACTCGTCCCTATTTTTTTTAGGGACCTCGGTGACTTCCCCATAACGGGAAAGCCACGTCATTATGTCGACCCCAGAGAGTGACTCGTTACTTGTCAGAACGGTCACCCTCTTTACACTATTTTGGCGAGACACCGCCTGCACGGCAAAGTCTCGCCAGCCGGGCTCCCCCTTTGCCAGTTCGAAATTCTACCAGAAAAGCTCCAAGCCCTCTGGCCGAACAAAACTGACATCGAAGAAAGAGGTGCCAAACAGATGAATCAGGGCAAAGATGTCCGTCGCCCTGAAGTCCATCTTCAGAAGGAGCTCCACAACCCTCGCCCTTGGCGGGCATGCTTCACTGCCCCTCCACCGAAGACGGACCACATTCCGCCTGGCCACCCCCTGCCCGGCTGACGGGAGGGACCAAACCGTTTCCCCTTCCCTTTTATCTTGGAAGGCAGCCAGACTGTGTCTATCCAGCCAAAAGGCCAAGTCCACCACTCTTCCCTCTACTTCGATCGTCCATTCTCCCTTTTTGAGGGCCTCCAGGAAGCGGTGCCGCAAGACGCTATCCCTGAGGTCCAGAGGCGAGGAAACCCCCTGACTAGACCCCGAGGCTCCAGCCACCACCCCCGAATAACTCAGAGAACCTGTGGCCGGGGGGGGCAGATAGACCAGCCCCCTCCCCCCTTCTCCCACTACCATCAGACACCGTACTCACACTTGCCACCCTATTCACACTTGCCACCTTAGACGCACTGCCACTCGCATCCTTAACCATAGACACTTCCATACCTGCACCCTCCTCATCCACTCCATCAGTCACCCCACTCTCACTCAAATGCACACTGGGGTCAATATTATTTTGCCTCACCTTTTAGGTATTTCCAGGCTCTGTTTCCCCTCTGCTACCGCCACCTATTGGTGGCATCTTCCCTGCTGGAGGGTTTGGCACACACAGCGCTTGTGTCCCTTTAAGAGTCGTGCTGCCATAGGGTTTAAGCAGCACAGCCTGACTTTGCACCACAGCAGGCACAGAGCCTCCTCCCTCACTGGCAGGTAGGAAGCCAGGTGCAGACCCGCCTCCAGCTCCATCCTGCCTTGTCACCGGAGCCCCCACCGCAGGTAAGCCCCCAGACTCAGGGGACCCCGCCAGGCAGGCGCCCTTGCTGCTGTCTGCTGCAGCTGCAGTCCCTGCTCCATTGCTGACCGCAGCTAAGACAATTATTTTTTCCTTTTGCTTGGGAAGCCACGCCCCCAGCCTCCAGCTGCACAGCACAACTTTCCAAAGCTGCTCCTACATGGGCAGCGGGTGCCGAGGAGGCCATGCCCCCTGAGACCAGCCGCAGCGGGACCCCCAGAGCCGACCCAGAGCTGGATCCACCCCCAGGAATCCCCCCGGCGGTACAGAACCCCCCCACCACCACACCCTGGGCCACAAACAGCCTGGTCACTGCAGCTCCAGCAGCCGGCCCCAGGCTAGGCCACTCCCCCTCAGCATCCACGAGCGGCGGTGCCCCCAATGCAGGAGGCCCTGACTTCACCGCAGACCCCGCCAGGGGAGCCCCCACCATTTTCTTTTTATGAGCCGTTCTGCCGGAGCCGCAGGCTCCTCCCCCTTTACTTTACTAGGTGCCTGGGTCCCCAGAAGCGATCCAGCTTTATCGGATCCGTAAGTGGGGGACCCGGACACCCCAGCGCTCACCGCCGGAGATGCAGTCCCGGCTGCCACTCTCTTGCCCACCTCTGGGCCACCTTCCACATCATGCTCCATATCAGACACATCACTACCCCCTCAGTTACCACAAACAGAGGCAGCGCGCTGCGTGTCATGGCCTGTAATCTCCCCGCTCCCTCGCTGCGGACCCACAACAGAGCCTGAGCCGGGGTGGGTAGCGAGTGCCGCACAGCGGGATCGGGGGGCCCCAGAGAGGGGGACATACACATATTTCTCCACAGTAGATGTTTTCTTCTTCTTACTTTTCTTAGCCTTTCTCTTCATCCCCGTCCTGGTTGCCTCGTCCTCGCAGATCTCATCCCCGAACCTCAGCTGGTTAAAACGGACCGGGGACTCGATCTGCCGGATCTGCTGCATGACGAGGCAGCCCCCCTCACTGCTGCTACTACCACCATCCTCATCCTCCCCCTCGCTCCTCCTGTCCCCTGAAGGGCCAGAATCTGACAGGAGAGCCACCTGCTCGGGGGCTATCCCACTATGCGACGCCTGGAGATCTCTTACCAGGCCACCAGGCGGTGGGTAGGGCGCGACCTCCTCCTCGCATTCCTCTTCCTCATCATCCTCCTCCACCACCTGGCTGGAGCTCCGTGACCCCTCCGGTCTTGGCTCTGAACCGGTCATCGTTCTCCAGCTTTTCACAGAAGGGCCCACTGCCATCCAGGATCTCACACCTCCGGCTTTCCAGGTCTTGTATGGATTTTTTTATCTTCTTGACCGCAGTGGATAGCTCGGCCTTCTTATTGCCGGAGGCCCTGTCAGACCTCTCCTTAGCTACCCTCAACTGCCCCCAGAGGGATTTTAGCATCCTTGAGGCGTCCTCATACTCGCAGAGGTGCGCATGGATGCGTGAACCATAGCCCACGGCGGATTCTCTAGCCGCCTTAGCACCCCAACCAAGGGGCACCGCTGCAGCACCCCTGCTCGTACTAGGCCTACCTCCGGGGGAAGGAGCCGCCGCGGCCTCAGGGGTCCTACGGGTCTTCATACTGGATCCCTTGCCTGATCCTTGGCCAGATCTTGTGGCCCTAGCCGGAGTTGGAGTCCTCCCACCCCCCGCCGGCTTGGACCGGGAGGTGGGAGCCGGGGGCCCTGCCCCGGAGGCCAGTCCCAAAATGAGCCTTCTTTCCTGGGAAGGGGGCAGACAAAAAGTCCTGGATGAAAAACTTTACCTCCCTTCCCAGGAGCTCTCTCTAGGCAGCACACTGAGCACACGGCAAGCAGGCTCCGCCTCTTCCTGTATGACACTCCAGAGCTGCACTCACTATTCTGCTGGTGCAGTCGCTGTGTACATACTGTTCATTACATTACTGATCCTGAGTTACATCCTGTATTATACCCCAGAGCTGCACCCACTATTCTGCTGGTGCAGTCACTGTGTACATACATTACATTACTGATTCTGAGTTACCTCCTGTATTATACCCCAGAACTGCACTCACTATTCTTGTGCAGTCCCTGTGTACATACATTACATTACTGATCCTGAGTTACCTCCTGTATTATACTCCAGAGCTGCACTAACTATTCTGCTGGTGCAGTCACTGTGTACATACATAACATTACTGATCCTGAGTTACCTACTGTATTATACACCAGAGCTGCACTCACTATTCTGCTGGTGCAGTAACTGTGTACATACATTGCATTACTGATCCTGAGTTACCTACTGTATTATACACCAGAGCTGCACTCACTATTCTGCTGGTGCAGTCACTGTGTACATACATTGCATTACTGATCCTGAGTTACATCCTGTATTATACTCCAGAGCTGCACTCAGTATTCTGCTGGTGCAGTCACTGTGTACATACATTACATTACATTACTGATCCTGAGTTACATTCTGTATTATATTCCAGAGCTGCACTCAGTATTCTGCTGGTGCAGTCACTGTGTACATACATTACATTACTGATCCTGAGTTACATCCTGTATTATACCCCAAAGCTGCACTCACTATTCTGCTGGTGCAGTCACTGTGTACATACATTACATTACTGATCCTGAGTTAACTCCTGTATTATACTCCAGAGCTGCACTCACTATTCTGCTGGTGCAGTCACTGTGTACGTACATTACATTACTGATCCTGAGTTACATCCTGTATTATACTCCTGAGTTGCACTCATTATTCTGCTGGTGCAGTAACTGTGTACATACATTACATTACTGATCCTGCGTTACATCCTATATTATACTCCAGAGCTGCACTCACTTTTCTGCTGGTGCAGTCACTGTGTACATACATTACATTACTGATCCTGAGTTACATCCTGTATTATACCCCAGAGCTGCAGTCACTATTCTGCTGGTGCAGTCACTGTGTACATACATTACATTACTGTTCCTGAGTTACATCCTGTATTATACCCCAGAGCTGCACTCACTATTCTGCTGGTGCCGTCACTGTTTACATACATTACATTACTGATCCTGAGTTTCTTCCTGTATTATACCCCAGAGCTTCACTCACTATTCTGCTGGTGCAGTTGGAGCGCCCACACAGCAAGGGCAATGGGGTACTCGGCACCGGGTCCTTCGGTTCGGTAGGGATGTCACGGTAGCCCGACCCGGTCCATGGCCCTTTGAGGGGTGTCCAGTAAAGAAGAGAGTTTTTATGGTTTTGGGAAAGTTCTTTAAAGGGATAGTTTGTGACGCCACCTGTGGTATTCGGTCAGGGTGACCGACGCTGCTTAGGGGTCCACTGGGGTGATGTGATGGCAGCTAGATGGTATACCTTCCCACAAGTGAAGTGTTTTCCCAGGGCTTCCCAGATGTGTAGATGGTGATGGTGGATGATGTAAGGCACGGACAATAACGAGGACACAAGGCTGCAGTCTCTTTACCTTTTTCTGGAGGCTTCAGCATCCACAGTCCAGGGTACAGACCACAGGGTCGGCAGAGTCCGGCCGGTCCGAAGGCAAATCCAGAGTCCCCTTATCCAGGTGGAAATCAGTAGGCTTCCTACTAGCGCCTGTGTGTTGTAGTACCTCCCTGCTGAGCTTCCCGGTAAGGTCCTCACAACTCTTGTAGATGTTCTAGATGTTATTTCTTCCTCTCTGTCCCCCAGATGGTGTGGATAGGACAAACCCATATGACTGATGGCCTGAGGCTTGTTTATAGGGACCCTAGAGACGCCCCGACCCCCACAAGTTGTCACTGTGTCTTCTTAGGTATTAAGGTCGGGCAGCCAACTTGGAATTGACTGTCCTGCCGGTCTCTGAAGTAAAGCGTAGAGACAATTACTCCCTCGGTGTTCCGGCCACCGGCTATACGCGCCTCAGAAGGAGGCAGCCTTTACAGGGCAGAACTCCTCCTGGTGTTTTCTCCTTGTGCTATGACTTTGTTTCTCATGCACTACCACACAGTTCTCTTTGTGTCCGTTCTTAGGATGCTGCTGCACGTGGGGCAGGCGCAGCTCCGTGTCTTTCTGTTCTAGCTAGACCTCCGACAGGATCCCACCCCTGCCAGGGGCCCTCTGTCTGCAGCTCCGATGTTCCTCCTTTCCCCAGTGTCTGCCTGACAGGTGTTGCCTGGGCAAAGCCCAGCCAGCTTCTCTCTAGCTTTCTATCCAGCCCACCAGTTTTACCCTTCTGTGAGGAGTGCCCTAGTAGATAGGAGCAAGGCTCCCCCTGGTGGACTGGAGTGTGAAGTGTGGTGTATGGTTTGTGATACCTGGTAGGAAGATCTCCTTTATTGCCATCAGACGTAATATCACTCCCCCTGGTGGAAGAATGACATCACTGCAACGACCAGGACTCTGGGGCGCTGCACAGTCACTGTGTACATACATTACATTACTGATCCTGAATTACATCCTGTATTATACCCCAGAGCTGCACTCACTATTCTGCTGGTGCAGTCACTGTGTACATACATAACATTACTGATCCTGAGTTACCTCCTGTATTATACCCCAGAGCTGCACTCACTATTCTGCTGGTGCAGTCACTGTGTACATACATAACATTACTGATCCTGAGTTACCTCCTGTATTATACCCCAGAGCTGCACTCACTATTCTGCTGGTGCAGTCACTGTGTACATACATTATATTACTGATCTTGTGTTTGCTCTTTAGAGTGAAGGTTACAGTGTTGTCCGTGGAATCTGCAGGAGGAATGAGTTGTATACTGGGGAAAGAATGGGGTGGGATGATGGATTTGAATGACTTGAGAGGCACAGAGGAGAGAACGCTGGAGAGGACAGAGTTGTCTGGATGGGAACAGATGTATCTGGAGAAGAAAAATGTCGGGACTCTGCACATTTTTATTACCTTTTGTGCATTGCTGCCCTTTTTCAAGATGGCGTCTTTGGTCTCATGTGCACTGTGTCTTTCTGCTATAAAACTCCACACCAGCCTTCAGTCTGTGCTAGAGTATTCTGCCTTGCATCCAGCTCCTGACTCTGATGACTCCCTGGCTATATACCTGCTCCTGTGAACCTGTGTGGAGATCCTGCTACTCTGCTCTTATTTCCTGCTGCATACACCAGTTTCCAGTAATCCTCCTTCAGCTGCCGCTCGTGTTTACTCCCATCTGCATTTGCTGGACATGTAAGCTGTTGCTGCTCTGCTTAAACCTGAGATTATCACCCAGGCCTTCCTGGTTGAGATAATACATTGCTTGAACTGCCTTATAAGCATATCTATCTATGTTTGGACTAAAACAAGGACTTATTCGTGTCAAGTATCCTCAAGAATAACTGTGCTTCATAGACTTTCTGCGTGATTGCATTTTCCTCTGAAGTTCCCTATAGACTGTTTAAGCTGCATTTAATATTTACACCAAGTGTTGTGGACTTGAGTTTCTCTCTGCACCTGTTTGAATCACTGTGTGATAATATAGACTTTACCACTTATAAAACTGTGTCCTGTAGTTGTCTTGTTCCACACAAAGAGTCTCCTGAGTTATCCCCTATAATTATTACAAAAGATGAGTGAAAATGACAGGTGTCTAGAGAAGAACAGAAGAGACCGTCAGAACATTATAGTCTGCAAAGAACAGAGAAGTCTGAGTGCGAACAGAGGTTTTTGCTGTAGACAGTGGAGTGTACAAGAATATAAGTGGGTCTGGTGGAAGGATGTTCTCTGGAGAGGAGGACTAATGCTCTTGGGTGGATGGTCAAAGGAGTCTCAAGAAGATAGAGGAGTCTACAGAGAGACAGATAATTCTGAAGAAGGACAGAGGTGTATAGTCAGAAAAATGGAGGCTGAAGGTGGAAAGTGGGGCATTAATAGAGACAGAGGCGTTGGGAGGAGGCTGGAAGCCTGCATGGAAATAGCATGGTATGGAGGGGAAAGAGGAACCTGTAGAGGAGTGTGTTGGAAGACATATGAGTCTTGAGAATAGGGGAGACGACTGCAGTCTAGACATAAGAGATGCCTGGTGAAAGACAGGTTTTTGGTGTAGAAGACAGAGTAGTCTTGATAGACACAGATTTTTCTAGAGCAGTGTTCCCCAACTCCGGTCCTCAAGAGCCACCAACAGGTCATGTTTTCAGGATTTCCTTCGAATTGCACAGGTGATGAAATTAATGTCTGTGCAGGTGATGCAATTATCACCTGTGCAATACTGAGGAAATCCTGAAAACATGACCTGTTGGTAGCTCTTGAGGACCAAAGTTGGGGAACACTGTTCTAGAGGGCAGCAGAAGACTCCGGAAGAGGGACTGAGGAGTCTGAAAGGATCAGAGGAGTCTGGAGTATGCAGAGGTGCCTGGAGGTGGACACCAGTGTCTGCTGAGGGCAGAAGAGTCTTGAGACTAAAGAAATTTTCAGAGTATACCGTGGTGTTTGACAGCATCCAACTTCCTTCTTCCCACACAAAACACAATCCCATTTGGCCAAACTGAGCGTTCATGTCTTAGGAGGAGACGGAGGATTGAGAGAGTTAGGTATCACTAAAAGGGAGAACGAGAACCAGATTCCCATTTAATTTATGCTTTTTTTAAATTTTATTCTGTACTTATTAGCTTGATTCTGGTGCTGTTTTTATTTTATGAGCTTTGCATTGTGCGATTCATGTATACTATATGCTGGATTCCTATGCTGAATTTTTAATAGGAGATATGTAATAATGATATATATGATATGAGCTTGTGTCTGGTGCTGTATTTATAGTTGAATCTGGTGCGTATACTGTACTTATGTTATGAGCTTGGTTCTGATGCTGTATTTATAGTCTCAATTTTGATTTGGTGCTGTAGTTTTGGTATGAACTTGCTTTTTTATGCTATAGTTGTGGTATTATCTTGGTACTTATGCTATTTTTATGTATATTGTTGGTTTTAGCTTTTTATCTAGCTGTTAGCTTTGCCTCTGGTGCTGTAGGTAGATGCTATTTTTTCTTTCTTTGTTTAGATGTTAGCTTGGTTCTGGTGTTTTATTTAGGTGTTAGTTTGGGTCTGGTGTTGTATGTAGGTTTTAATGTGCTTCTTGTGCCTATTTAGATGTTTTTTTGGTACCAGTGTTGTATTTAGGTGTCAGCTTTCTTCTGTTGGGTTATTTAGATGTTATTTTGGTTCTGGTGTTCTATTTAGGTGTTTTTTTTATCTGGTGTTTTATTTAGGTGTTTAGCTTGGTTTTATATTTAGGTACATAATTTGTTCTGTTACTTTATTTAGGTGATAAACATATAGATGCTTTTGGGTTATGGTGTTTTATTTAGGTTTTAACTTGGGTCTGGTGCTGTATTTAAGTGTTAGGCCGGGGACAAACCTAACGTATAAAAATACGGTCCGTTTTTACGGCCGAGATATGCAGAAAAGTTCCTGAACAGTGATCCGTATTCAATGCGAGGATGCGATTTATTTCTCCAAAAAGTATCCATGTGTCATCCATATGGCATCAGTACGGCGAGATTTTCTCGCCAGCTTGCAAAATGGACACATAATTGATCCATGGGCTCAAATATTCTTGTAACACATATATACAGTCTATATACTGTATATGTATATACGTGTCAGTGAGACACACACATATATATATATATATATATATATATGTATATATATATATATTTAATACAGAGCTAGATAGCATAAAAGACGGTAATTCAATTGCCGGCTTTTGCTATCTCCTTACCAAACCCGACAGGATATGACACATGGTTACATACAGTAAACCATTTCATATCCGTTATATTTTTACATATTCCTCACTAATAATGTTAGTAGTTTGTGTTTACAAAATTTGGGAGCTCTATGTGTTAAAATAAAGGGTTAAATCACGGAAAAAACTGGCGTGGGCTCCCACGCAATTTTCTCGGCCAGAGTGGGAAAGCCAGTGACTGAGGGCAGATATTAATAGCCCAGAGAGGGTCCATGGTTATTGGCCCCGCTGGCTCAAAACATCTGCCCCCAGCCACCCCAGAAAAGGCACATCTGTGAGATGCGCCTATTCTGGCACTTGGCCACTCTCTTCCCACTCCGGAGTAGCTGTGGGATATGGGGTAATAAAAGGTTAATGTCACCTTGCTATTGTAAGGTGACATTAAGCCTGGTTAATAATGGAGAGGTGTCACTAAGACACCTATCCGTTATTAATCCAATATTAGTAAAGGGTTAAAAATACACACACCCATTATGAATAAAGTATTTTAACGAAATAAATAAACACATGGGGTTTTAATATCTTTATTGTACACTCAATCCACCTGAAGACCCTCGTTCTTCTGAAAAAAAAAGGAAAATAAAAAAGCAACAATATCCCATACCTGTCCGCTGTACAGTCATGTCCCACGCTGTAAATCTGAAGGGGTTAAATACAGTTACAACCTGGAGCCTGATAATGCTGCCGCTCATGGCTGTAAACGACTGTGGAATGAAAGGAATGCAGGTAACGTAGCTTCGGAGACTTGTGGTGCCCTCATAGAAGCTGCGCCCCCTGGTGACATAAACTCATATGCACGGTAGCGTGGGAATTTTCGGAATACTTTCTCACGCTACAGTTCATATGAGTTTATGCAATGCATTGTTTTTGCACCTCTCCCTCGTCCGTATTTCTCTCTAGTGTGATGCCAACCTTAGCTTGATTCTGTTTTTTTAGGTGTCATCTTGGTTCTGTTGTTGTATTTAGGTGTAACTTTGGTTCTTCTGATGCTTTCTTTATGTGTTAGCTTGGTTCCAGTGCTACATTTAGGTGTTTGCTTGACTGAGGTGTTGTATTTGTATTAGCTTGGATGTGATGTTGTATTTAGGCGTTAGCTTATTTCTGGTGCTGAATTTAGTTGTTACTGTGCTTCTTGTGCTATGCTTAACCCCTTAACCCCTTCATGACCCAGCCTATTTTGACCTTAATGACCTGGCCGTTTTTTGCAATTCTGACCAGTGTCCCTTTATGAGGTAATAACTCAGGAACGCTTCAACGGATCCTAGCGATTCTGAGACTGTTTTTTCGTGACATATTGGGCTTCATGTTAGTGGTAAATTTAGGTCGATAATTTCTGCGTTTATTTGTGAAAATAAACAAATTTGGCAAAAATTTTGAAAATTTCACAATTTTCACATTTTTTATTTTTATTCTGTTAAACCAGAGAGTTATGTGACACAAAATAGTTAATAAATAACATTTCCCATATGTCTAATTTACATCAGCACAATTTTGGGAACAAAACCAGTGATTTCTCATTTTTACAACAAAATTTACAAAACCATTTTTTTTAGGGACCACCTCACATTTGAAGTCAGTTTGAGGGTTCTATATGGCTGAAAATACCCAAAAGTGACACCATTCTAAAAACTGCACCCCTCAAGGTGCTCAAAACCACATTCAAGAAGTTTATTAACCCTTCATGTGTTTCACAGCAGCAGAAGCAACATGGAAGGAAAAAATGAACATTTAACTTTTTAGTCACAAAAATGGTCTTTTAGCAACAATTTTTTTTTTCCCAAGGGTAAAAGGAGAAACTGGACCATGAAAGTTGTTGTCCAATTTGTCCTGAGTACGCCGATACCTCATATGTGGGGGTAAACCACTGTTTGGGCGCACGGCAGGGCTCGGAAGGGAAGGAGCGCCATTTGACTTTTTGATTGAAAAATTGGCTCCAATCTTTAGCGGACACCATGTCGCGTTTGGAGAGCCCCCGTGTGCTTAAACATTGGAGCTCCCCCACAAGTGACCCCATTTTGGAAACTAGACACCCAAAGGAACTTATCTAGATGCATAGTGAGCACTTTAAACCCCCAGGTGCTTCACAAATTGATCTGTAAAAATGAAAAAGTACTTTTTTTTCACAAAAAAAATTTTTTAGCCTCAATTTTTTCATTTTCACATGGGCAACAGGATAAAATGGATCCTATAATACGTTAGGCAATTTCTCCTGAGTACACCGATACCTCACATGTGGGGGTAAACCACTGTTTGGGCACATGGTAAGGCTCGGAAGGGAAGGAGCGCCATTTGACTTTTTGAATTCAAAATTATCTCCATCGTTAGCGGACACCATGTCGCGTTTGGAGAGCCCCCGTGTGCCTAAACATTGGAGCTCCCCCACAAGTGACCCCATTTTGCAAACTAGACCCCCCCAAGAAACTTATCTAGATGCATAGTGAGCACTTTAAACCCCCAGGTGCTTCACAGAAGTTTATAACGCAGAGAAGTTAAAATAAAAAATAATTTTTCTTTCCTCAAAAATGATTTTTTAACCCAGAATTTTTTATTTTCCCAAGAGTAACAGGAGAAATTGGACCCCAAATGTTGTTGTCCAGTTTGTCTTGAGTACGCTGATACCCCATATGTGGGGGTAAACCACTGTTTGGGCACACGTCGGGGTTCGGAAGGGAAGTAGTGACGTTTTGAAATGCAGACTTTGATGGAATGCTCTGCGGGCGTCATGTTGCGTTTGCAGAGCCCCTGATGTGCCTAAACAGTAGAAACTCCCCACAAGTGACCCCATTTTGGAAACTAGACCCCCAAAGGAACTTATCTAGATGTGTGGTGAGCACTTTGAACCCCAAAGTGCTTCACAGAAGTTTATAACGCAGAGCCGTGAAAATAATAAATACGTTTTCTTTCCTCAAAAATAATTTTTTAGCCCAGAATTTTTTATTTTCCCAAGGGTAACAGGAGAAATTTGACCCTAAGAGTTGTTGTCCAGTTTCTCCTGAGTACGCTGATACCCCATATGTGGGGGTAAACCACTGTTTGGGCACATGCCGGGGCTCGGAAGTGAAATAGTGACGTTTTGAAATGCAGATTTTGATGGAATGCTCTGCGGGCGTCACGTTGCGTTTGCAGAGCCCCTGATGTGCCTAAACAGTAGAAACCCCCCACAAGTGAACCCTTTTTGGAAACTAGAACCCCAAAGTAACTTATTTAGATTCGTGGTGAGCACTTTGAACCCCCAAGTGCTTCAAAGAAGTTTATAACGCAGAGCCGTGAAAATAATAAATACGTTTTCATTACTCAAAAATAATTTTTTAGCCCGCAATTTTTTATTTTCCCAAGGGTTACAGGAGAAATTGGACCCCAAAAGTTGTTGTCCAGTTTCTCCTGAGTACGCAGGTACCCCATATGTGGGGGTAAACCACTGTTTGGGAACATGTCAGGGCTCAGAAGGGAGAGGGCACCATTTGACTTTTTCAATGCAAGATTGGATGGAATCAATGGTGGCTCCATGTCGCGTTTGGAGACCCCCTGATGTGCCTAAACAGTGGAAACCCCTCAATTCTAACTCCAACACTAACCCCAACACACCCCTAACTCTAATCCCAACCCTAACCACAACCCTACCCCAACACACCCCTAACCCTAGTCTTAACCCTAATTCCAACCCTAACTCTAATTCCAACCCTAACCCTAAGGCTACGTGCCCACGTTGCGGATTTGTGTGTGGATTTTTCCGCACCGTTTTTGAAAAATCTGCAGGTAAAACACACTGCGCTTTACCTGCGGATTTACCGCGGATTTCCAGTGTTTTTTGTGTGGATTTCACCTGCGGATTCCTATTATGGAGCAGGTGTAAAACGCTGCGGAATCCGACAAAGAATTGACATGCTGCAGAAAATGCAACGCAGCGTTTCCGCACTGTATTTTCCGCACCATGGGCATAGCGGATTTGGTTTTCAATAGGTTTACGTGGTACTGTAAACGTGATGGAAAACTGCTACGAATCCGCAGCAACCAATCCGCTGCGGATCCGCAGCCAAATCCGCACCATGTGCACATAGCCTATTTCTAACCCTAATTCCAACCCTAGCCCTAATTCTAACCCTAACCCTAATTGTAACCCTAACCCTAATTGCAACCCTAACCCTAATTCTAACCCTAACCCTAATTCTAACCCTAGCCCTAAGTGCAACCCTAGCCCTAAGTGCAATCCTAACCCTAAGTGCAACCCTATCCCTAAGTCAAACTCTATCCCTAAGTGCAACCCTAACCCTAAGTGCAACCCTAACCCTAACTGCAACCCTAATTGCAACCCTAAGTGCAACTCTATCCCTAAGTGCAACTCTATCCCTAAGTGCAACCCTAGCCCTAAGTGCAACCCTAACCCTAAGTGCAACCCTAACCCTAAGTGCAACCCTAAGCGGGGGGGCGGAGGGGAGGACGGGGGAGGGTCGGAGGGGAGAGGAAGGTGCTTAGGACAGGATGGAGGGGTACGGAACACTGACAGCGGCTGCAGATCACCGCCGTCAGTCGGTGGGGGGGCCAGATCGGGGTCTCCAGCCATGGCCGATGCTATTGCAGCATCGGCCATGACTGGATTGTAATATTTCACCAATTTTCATAGAAGATATTGGACCCCAAAAGTTGTTGTGCAATTTGTCCTGAGTACACTGATACCCCATATGTGGGGGTAAACTCCTGTTTGGGCGCATGGCAGAGCTCGGAAGGGAAGGAGCGCCGTTTGACTTTTCAATGCAAAATTGACTGGAATTGAGATGGGACACCATGTCGCGTTTGGAGAGCCCCTGATGTGCCTAAACATTAAAAAACCCCACAAGTGACACCATTTTGGAAAGTAGACCCCCTAAGGAACTTATCTAGATGTGTTTTGAGAGCTTTGAACCCCCAAGTGTTTCACTACAGTTTATAATGCAGAGCCGTGAAAATAAAAATTCTTTTTTTTTTCACAAAATAGATATTTTAGCCCCCAGTTTTGTATTTTAACAAGGGTAACATGATAAATTGGACCCCAAAAGTTGTTGTCCAATTTGTCCTGAGTACGCTGATACCCCGTATGTGGGGGGGAACCACTATTTGGGTGCATGGCAGAGCTTGGAAGGGAAGGAGCGCCATTTGGAATGCAGACTTAGATGGATTGGTCTGCAGGCGTCACGTTGCATTTGCAGAGCCTCTGATGTACTCAAACAGTAGAAACCCCCATAAGTGACCCCATATTGGAAACTAGACCTCCCAAGGAACTTATCTAGATGTGTTGTGAGAACTTTGAACCCCCAAGTGTTTCACTATAGTTTACAATGCAGAGCCGTGAAAATAAAAAAATCCTTTTTTTCCCACAAAAATGATTTTTAGCCCCCTAAATTTTTATTTTCCCAATGGTAACAAGAGAACTTGGACCCCAAAAGTTGTTGTCCAATTTGTCCCAAGTACGCTGATACCCCATATGTTGGGGTAAACCCCTGTTTGGGTGCACGGGAGAGCTCAGAAGGGATGGAGCACTGTTTTACTTTTTCAACGCAGAATTGGCTGGAATTGAGATCGGACGCCATGTCGCGTTTGAAGAGCCCCTGATGTGCCTAAGCAGTGGAAACTCCCCAATTCTAACTGAAACACTAATCCAAACACACTCCTAACCCTAATCCCAACGGTAACCCTAACGACACCCCTAACCCTGACACACCCCTAACTCTAATCCCAACCCTAATCCCAACTGTAAATGTAATCCAAACCCTAACCCTAACTTTAGCCCCAACCCTAACTTTAGCCCCAACCCTAACCCTAACTTTAATAATATAATATAATAATAATAATAATAATTTTTATTTATATAGCGCCAACATATTCCGCAGCGCTTTACAACTTATAGAGGGGACTTGTACAGACAATAGACATTACAGCATAACAGAAATCACAGTTCAAAACAGATACCAGGACGAATGAGGGCCCTGCTCGCAAGCTTACAAACTATGAGGAAAAGGGGAGACACGAGAGGTGGATGGTGACAATTGCTTTAGTTATTTGGACCAGCCATAGTGTAAGGCTCGGGTGTTCATGTAAAGCTGCATGAACCAGTTAACAGCCTAAGTATGTAGCAGTACAGACACAGAGTGCTATTAACTGCATAAAGTGTATGAGAACACGATGCAAGGAACCTGATTATGTGTTTTGTTTTTTTTTCTATTTTTAATAGGCCACACAGGGATAGTTAGGTTAATGCGTTGAGGCGGTAGGCCAGTCTGAACAAATGCGTTTTTAGGGCACGCTTAAAACTGTGGGGATTGGGGATTAATCGTATTAACCTAGGTAGTGCATTCCAAAGAATCGGCGCAGCACGTGTAAAGTCTTGGAGACGGGAGTTGCTGTGAATTGACTTTTTGGCTCCCTCTTGTGGTCACTAGTGGTATGACTCTGGGATTGTCTTTCTTCAGTTTGGAACTCACCTGGGTCGTTAGTCCAGGGGTGTCGCTATATTAACTTCCTGGATCCTTAGTCCAGTGCCTGGCATCGTTGTAATCAGATCCTTCTGTTGCTCCTGTCTGCTGGTCCTGGCTCTTGCAAAATTAAGCTAAGCCGTGCTTCTTTGTTTTTTGAGTTATTTGCTTGCTCCTATTTTTGTCCAGCTTGTACTAAATGTGATTTCTGACCTTGCTGGAAGCTCTAGGGGGCTGGTGTTCTCCCCCCGGCCGTTAGTCGGTTCGGGGGTTCTTGAATATCCAGCGTGGATATTTTAATAGGGTTTTTGCTGACCATATAAGTCATCTTACTATATTCTGCTATTAGCTAGTGGGCCTCTCTTTGCTAAATACCTAGCTCATGCTTATGTTTGTCTTTTTCCTCTTACCTCACCGTTATTATTTGTTGGGGGCTTGTATCCAACTTTTGGGGTCTTTTCTCTGGAGGCAAGAAAGGTCTTTCTTTTCCCTTCTAGGGTTAGTTAGTTCTCCGGCTGGCGCGAGACGTCTAGAACCAACGTAGGCACGTTCCCCGGCTGCTTCTATTTGTGGTGCTAGGATTAGATATATGGTCAGCCCAGTTACCACTGCCCTATGAGCTGGTTTTTTGTGTTTGCAGACTTGGTATTTATTTCTGAGACCCTCTGCCATTGGGGTCATAACAGTATGCCAGGCCAACATTGAATGTTTAATGCATTGCAGAAGTGGGATAATAAGAAAGGAAATTCCGAGGTTTTTTTTTTTTTTTCCCTCTCTTCCTCCCCTTTACCTCTGAGTGGCTTGAGCTTGCTGCAGACATGAATATCCAGACCTTGATTACAAGTGTGGACCAGCTTGCTGCTCGTGTGCAAAGCATGCAAGATTTTGTTACCAGTAGTCCTATGTCTGAACCTAAAATACCTATTCCTGAACTGTTTTCTGGAGACCGATTTAAGTTTACGAATTTCAGGGATAATTGTAAATTGTTTCTATCTCTGAGACCCCGTTCATCTGGAGACTCAGCTCAGCAAGTTAAAATTGTTATCTCTTTTTTACGGGGCGACCCTCAGGATTGGGCCTTCTCGCTAGCGCCAGGAGATCCGGCATTGGCAAATATTGATGCGTTTTTTCTGGCGCTCGGATTGCTTTATGAGGAACCCAATCTTGAGGTTCAGGCAGAAAAAGCCTTGCTGGCTATTTCTCAGGGCCGGGATGAAGCTGAAGTGTATTGCCAAAAATTTCGGAAATGGTCCGTGCTTACTCCGTGGAATGAGTGTGCTCTGGCCGCAAATTTCAGAAATGGCCTTTCTGAAGCCATTAAGAATGTGATGGTGGGTTTCTCCATTCCTACAAGTCTGAATGATTCCATGGCGCTGGCTATTCAAATTGACCGGCGTTTGCGGGAGCGCAAAACCGCTAATCCTCTGGTGGTGTTGTCTAAACAAACACCTGATTTGATGCAATGTGATAGAATTCAGACCAGAAATGAGCGGAAAAATCATAGACGTCAGAATGGGTTGTGTTTTTACTGTGGTGATTCTACACATGTTATATCAGCATGCTCTAAACGCCTAACAAGGGTTGTTAGTCCTGTCGCCATTGGTAATTTGCAACCTAAATTTATTTTGTCTGTAACTTTAATTTGCTCATTATCCTCTTACCCTGTTATGGCGTTTGTGGATTCAGGTGCTGCCCTGAGTCTTATGGATCTGTCATTTGCCAAGCGCTGTGGTTTTGTTCTTGAGCCGTTGGTTAATCCTATCCCTCTGAGGGGTATTGATGCTACGCCATTGGCGGAAAATAAACCGCAGTTTTGGACACAGGTAACCATGTGCATGACTCCTGAACATCGGGAGGTGATTCGTTTTCTTGTTCTGCATAAAATGCATGATTTGGTCGTTTTGGGTTTGCCATGGTTACAGACTCATAATCCAGTCTTGGATTGGAAGGCAATGTCTGTGTCAAGTTGGGGCTGTCAGGGTATTCGTGGTGATTCCCCGCCGGTGTCTATTGCTTCCTCTGCTCCTTCGGAGGTTCCTGAGTATTTGTCTGATTATCAGGATGTGTTCAGCGAGTCCAGGTCCAGTGTTCTGCCTCCTCATAGGGACTGTGACTGTGCCATAGATTTGATCCCAGGTAGCAAATTTCCTAAGGGAAGACTATTTAATCTGTCTGTACCTGAGCATACCGCAATGCGTTCGTATATCAAGGAATCTCTGGAGAAGGGGCATATCCGTCCTTCCTCTTCCCCTCTTGGTGCGGGATTCTTTTTTGTGGCCAAGAAGGACGGATCTTTGAGACCTTGTATTGACTATCGGCTTTTGAATAAATTCACTGTTAAATTTCAGTATCCTTTGCCTCTGTTGTCAGACTTGTTTGCCCGAATTAAAGGTGCCAAGTGGTTCACCAAGATAGATCTTCGTGGTGCGTACAACCTTGTGCGCATTAAGCGAGGAGATGAATGGAAAACCGCGTTTAATACGCCCGAAGGTCATTTTGAGTACTTGGTGATGCCTTTTGGGCTCTCTAATGCTCCTTCAGTGTTTCAGTCCTTTATGCATGATATTTTCCGGAAGTATCTGGATAAATTTATGATCGTTTATCTGGATGATATTCTGTTTTTTTCTGATGACTGGGACTCGCATGTAGAGCAGGTCAGGATGGTGTTTCAGGTTTTGCGTGAGAATGCTTTATTTGTTAAGGGCTCAAAGTGTCTCTTTGGAGTACAGAAGGTTCCCTTTTTGGGGTTTATTTTTTCCCCTTCTGCGGTGGAGATGGACCCAGTCAAGCTCCGTGCTATTCATGATTGGACTCAACCCACGTTAGTTAAGAGTCTTCAGAAGTTCTTGGGTTTTGCTAACTTCTACCGTCGTTTTATTGCTAATTTTTCTAGCATTGCTAAACCTTTGACGGATATGACCAAGAAAGGTTCTGATGTTGCTAACTGGGCTCCTGCAGCCGTGGAGGCTTTCCAGGAGTTGAAGCGCCGGTTTACTTCGGCGCCTGTTTTGTGCCAGCCTGATGTCTCACTTCCCTTTCAGGTTGAAGTGGATGCTTCTGAGATTGGGGCAGGGGCCGTTTTGTCGCAGAGAGGCCCTGGTTGCTCTGTGATGAGACCTTGTGCCTTTTTCTCGAAGAAGTTTTCGCCTGCTGAGCGGAATTATGATGTTGGCAATCGGGAGTTGTTGGCCATGAAGTGGGCATTTGAGGAGTGGCGTCATTGGCTCGAGGGTGCTAAGCATCGTGTGGTGGTCTTGACTGATCACAAAAATTTGATGTATCTCGAGTCTGCTAAACGCCTGAATCCTAGACAGGCCCGCTGGTCATTGTTTTTCTCCCGTTTTGACTTTGTGGTCTCGTATTTACCAGGTTCAAAGAATGTGAAGGCTGATGCTCTTTCAAGGAGCTTTGTGCCTGACTCTCCGGGAGTCGCAGAACCTGTTGGTATTCTTAAAGAGGGAGTTATTTTGTCAGCCATTTCTCCAGATTTGCGACGTGTGTTGCAGAGATTTCAGGCTGGTAGACCTGACTCTTGTCCACCTGACAGACTGTTTGTTCCTGATAAGTGGACCAGCAGAGTCATTTCCGAGGTTCATTCCTCGGTGTTGGCAGGGCATCCGGGAATTTTTGGCACCAGAGATCTGGTGGCTATGTCCTTTTGGTGGCCTTCCTTGTCACGGGATGTGCGGTCGTTTGTGCAGTCCTGTGGGACTTGTGCTCGAGCTAAGCCTTGCTGTTCGCGTGCCAGCGGTTTGCTCTTGCCCTTGCCTGTCCCGAAGAGGCCTTGGACACACATTTCCATGGATTTCATTTCAGATCTCCCGGTGTCTCAGGGCATGTCTGTCATCTGGGTGGTATGTGATCGCTTTTCTAAGATGGTCC
This sequence comes from Ranitomeya variabilis, assembly GCF_051348905.1. NCBI lineage: Eukaryota > Metazoa > Chordata > Amphibia > Anura > Dendrobatidae > Ranitomeya > Ranitomeya variabilis. The sequence continues at coordinate 234,351,411 of NC_135235.1, forward strand.
ATTTGGTACCTTTGCCTAAGCTGCCTTCCTCTTCCGATCTGGTTCCTGTGTTCTTTCAGAATGTGGTTCGTTTACACGGCATTCCTGAGAATATTGTGTCTGACAGAGGATCCCAGTTTGTTTCCAGGTTCTGGCGATCCTTTTGTGCTAGGATGGGCATTGAGTTGTCGTTTTCGTCTGCCTTTCATCCTCAGACTAATGGACAAACGGAGCGAACTAATCAGACTCTGGAGGCTTATTTGAGGTGTTTTGTTTCTGCGGATCAGGATGATTGGGTGACCTTCTTGCCATTGGCTGAGTTTGCCCTTAATAATCGGGCTAGTTCCGCTACATTGGTTTTGCCATTTTTCTGCAACTCTGGTTTCCATCCTCGATTTTCCTCGGGACATGTGGAGCCTTCTGACTGTCCTGGGGTAGATTCTGTGGTGGATAGGTTGCAGCAGATCTGGAATCATGTGGTGGACAACTTAAAGTTGTCACAGGAGAAGGCTCAGCGTTTTGCCAACCGCCGCCGCGGTGTGGGTCCCCGACTTCGTGTTGGGGATTTGGTATGGCTGTCTTCTCGATTTGTTCCTATGAAGGTCTCCTCTCCTAAATTTAAGCCTTGCTTCATCGGTCCTTACAAGATATTGGAAATCCTTAATCCTGTGTCCTTTCGCTTGGATCTTCCGGTGTCATTTGCCATTCACAACGTGTTCCATAGGTCTTTGTTGCGGCGGTATGTTGTACCTGTGGTTCCTTCTGTTGAGCCTCCTGCTCCGGTGTTGGTTGAGGGCGAGTTGGAGTACGTGGTGGAGAAGATCTTGGATTCTCGTCTCTCCAGGGGGAGGCTTCAGTATCTGGTCAAGTGGAAGGGCTATGGTCAGGAGGATAATTCCTGGGTGGTTGCCTCTGATGTGCATGCGGCCGATTTAGTTCATGCCTTTCACGCTGCTCATCCTGATCGCCCTGGTGGTCTTGGTGAGGGTTCGGTGACCCCTCCTTAAGGGGGGGGTACTGTTGTGAATTGACTTTTTGGCTCCCTCTTGTGGTCACTAGTGGTATGACTCTGGGATTGTCTTTCTTCAGTTTGGAACTCACCTGGGTCGTTAGTCCAGGGGTGTCGCTATATTAACTTCCTGGATCCTTAGTCCAGTGCCTGGCATCGTTGTAATCAGATCCTTCTGTTGCTCCTGTCTGCTGGTCCTGGCTCTTGCAAAATTAAGCTAAGTAGTGCTTCTCTGTTTTTTGAGTTATTTGCTTGCTCCTATTTTTGTCCAGCTTGTACTAAATGTGATTTCTGACCTTGCTGGAAGCTCTAGGGGGCTGGTGTTCTCCCCCCGGCCGTTAGTCGGTTCGGGGGTTCTTGAATATCCAGCGTGGATATTTTAATAGGGTTTTTGCTGACCATATAAGTCATCTTACTATATTCTGCTATTAGCTAGTGGGCCTCTCTTTGCTAAATACCTAGCTCATGCTTATGTTTGTCTTTTTCCTCTTACCTCACCGTTATTATTTGTTGGGGGCTTGTATCCAACTTTTGGGGTCTTTTCTCTGGAGGCAAGAAAGGTCTTTCTTTTCCCTTCTAGGGTTAGTTAGTTCTCCGGCTGGCGCGAGACGTCTAGAACCAACGTAGGCACGTTCCCCGGCTGCTTCTATTTGTGGTGCTAGGATTAGATATATGGTCAGCCCAGTTACCACTGCCCTATGAGCTGGTTTTTTGTGTTTGCAGACTTGGTATTTATTTCTGAGACCCTCTGCCATTGGGGTCATAACAGGGAGTGGGAGGTTCTGATTATTGAGGATGCTAACCTGAGGTCATTAGCGGAGCGGAGGGCACGGGTAGGGTGGTAGACTGAGACCAGAGAGGAGATGTAGGGTGGTGCTGAGCCATGGAGTGCTTTGTGGATGAGGGTAGTAGTTTTGTACTGGATCCTGGAGTGGATGGGTAGCCAGTGTAATGACTGGCACAAGGTAGAGGCATCGGTGTAACGGTTGGTGAGGAATATGATCCTGGCAGCAGCATTCAGGACAGATTGGAGCGGGGAGAGTTTGGTAAGAGGGAGGCCAATTAGTAGAGAGTTGCAATAGTCCAGACGGGAATGAATAAGAGAAACAGTAAGAGTTTTTGCAGAGTCAAAAGTAAGAAAAGGGCGAATTCTAGAAATGTTTTTGAGATGCAGATAAGAAGAGCGAGCCAGTGATCGGATGTGGGGGGTGAATGAAAGCTCGGAATCAAGGATGACCCCAAGGCAGCGGGCATGTTGCTTTGGAGTAATGGTGGAACCACACACGGAGATAGCAATGTCAGGCAAAAGTAGGTTAGTAGAGGGAGAGAACACGAGGAGTTCAGTTTTTGACAGGTTCAGTTTCAGATAGAGGGAGGACATGATGTTAGAGACAGCGGTAAGACAATCACTGGTGTTTTCTAAGAAGGTCGGAGTGAAAGCAGGAGAAGAGGTGTATAATTGGGTGTCATCAGCATAGAGATGGTACTGGAACCCAAATCTACTGATTGTTTGTCCAATAGGGGCAGTATACAAAGAGAAGAGGAGGGGGCCTAGGACTGATCCTTGAGGAACCTCAACAGTAAGGGGAAGGTGAGGGGAGGAGGAACCAGCAAAACATACAGTGAAGGATCGGTCAGAGAGATAGGAGGAGAACCAAGAGAGAACGGTGTCCTTGATGCCAATGGAGCGGAGCATAGTGAGGAGGAGCTGATGATCCACAGTGTCGAATGCTGCGGAAAGATCCAAGAGAATTAGCATGGAGTAGTGACCATTAGATTTAGCTGTTAGTAGGTCATTAGAGACTTTAGTGAGGGCAGTTTCAGTATAGTGTAAAGAGCGGAAGCCAGATTGAAGAGGGTCGAGAAGAGAGTTATCTGAGAGATAGCGGGTAAGACGGGAGTGGACCAGGCGTTCCAGGAGTTTAGAGATGAAGGGAAGATTAGAGACAGGTCTATAATTAGCGGCACAGTTTTACTTTAGCCCTATGTTGTGGATTCTGTTTTTGGGCTCCCTCTGGTGGTTACGGCTGGTACTGGGTGACTTTGGTGGGTTGCGGTCTCTGGTTTCCACCTGTCCATCAGAGGCTGGGTGTTTCCTATTTAACCTGGCTTTCCTGTCATTCCCTTGCCGGCTATCAATGTACTCAGATGTGCTCAGTTTGGTTCCTGACTACCTGCTCCCAGATCTCTCAGGATAAGCTAAGTTCTGTTTTTCAGTTGTTTGGTTTTTTTGTCCAGCTTGCTAATTATGACTCTATGCTAGCTGGTAGCTCTAGTGGGCTGAGGTTCTCCCCATGTGCCATGAGTTGGCACATGGGTTCTTGTAATCTCAGGATGGTTTTTGATTAGGGTTTTTTGCTGACCGCTCAGACCCCTTTTGTATCATTCTGCTTTCTAGTTATAGCGGGCCTCATTTTGCTAAATCTATTTTCATCTCTATGTGCGTGCCTTCCTCTCATTTCACCGTCAATACATGTGGGGGGCAACTATACCTTTTGGGGTTCATTCCTCTGGAGGCAAGCTAGGTCTTTATTTCCTCTGCAGTGCTAGTTAGCTCTTAGGCTGGCGCGTGGCGTCTAGAATCAACGTAGGCACGCTCCCTGGCTATTTCTAGTTGTGTTTGTCAGGAGTAGGGCAGCGGTCAGCCCAGGTTCCATCACCCTAGAGCTCGTCCGTTATTTATGTTATTTTGCTTGTCCAGTGCGATCCCCAGCCATTGGGATCCATGACAGCCCTAACCCTAACTTTAGCCCCAACCCTAACCCTAACTTTAACTCCAACCCTAGCCCCAACCCTAACCCTAGTCCCAACCCTAACCCTAGCCCTAACCCTAACCCTAGCCCTAACCCTAGCCCTAGCGATAACCCTAGCCCTAACTCTAGCCCTAACCCTAACCCTAGCCCTAACCCTAACCCTAGCCCTAATCCTAATGGGAAAATGGAAATACATTTTTTTTTACTTTATTATTTTTCCATAACTAAGGGGGTGATGAAGGGGGGTTTGATTTACTTTTATAGCGCTTTTTATAGCGGATTTTTATGATTGGCAGCTGTCACACACTAAAGACGCTTTTTATAGCAAAAAAGTTTTTGCGTCTCCACATTTTGAGACCTATAATTTTTCCATATTTTGGTCCACAGAGTCATTTGAGGTCTTGTTTTTTGCAGGACGAGTTGACGTTTTTATTGGTAACATTTTCGTGCACGTGACATTTTTTGATCGCTTTTTATTCTGATTTTTGTGGGGCAGAATGACCAAAAACCAGCTATTCATGAATTTCTTTTGGGGAAGGCGTTTATACCGTTCCACGTTTGGTAAAATTGATAAAGCAGTTTTATTCTTTGGGTCAGTACGATTACAGCGATACCTCATTTATATCATTTTTTATGTTTTGGCGCTTTTATACGATAAAAACTATTTTATAGAAAAAATAATTATTTTGGCATCGCTTTATTCTGAAAATTATAACTTTTTAATTTTTTTTCTGATGATGCTGTGTGGCGGCTCGTTTTTTGCGGGACAAGATGACATTCAGCGGTACCATGGTTATTTATATCTGTCTTTTTGATCGCGTGTTGTTCCACTTTTTGTTTGGCGGTATGATAATAAAGCGTTTTCTGCCTCGTTTTTTTGGGGGTTTTTTTACGGTGTTCACTGAAGGGGTTAACTAGTGGGATAGTTTTATAGGTTGGGTTGTTACGGACGCGGCGATACTAAATATGTGTACTTTTATTGTTTTTTGTTTATTTAGATAAAGAAATGTATTTATGGGAATAATATATTTTTTTTTCTTTATTTAGGAATTTATTTATTTTTTTTACACATGTGGAAATTTTTTTTTAAACTTTTTTGCTTTGTCCCAGGGGGGGACATCACAGATCGCTGATCTGACAGTTTGCACAGCACTCTGTCAGATCAGCGATCTGACTTACAGCGCTCCTGGCTTACCAGCGCCTGCACTGAGCAGGCGCTTGGTAAGCCACCTCCCTGCAGGACCTGGATGCAGCCCCGTGGCCATTTTGGATCTGGGGACTGCAGGGAGAGGAGGTAAGAGACGCTCGGAGCAACGTGATCACATCGCGTTGCTCCGAGGGTCTCAGGGAAGCATGCAGGGAGCCCCCTCCCTGTGCGATGCTTCCCTATACCACCGGAACACTGCGATCATGTTTGATCGCAGTGTGCCGGGGGTTAATGTGCCGGCGGCGGTCCGTGACCGCTCCTGGCACATAGTGCCGGATGTCAGCTGCGATAGTCAGCTGACATTCGGCCGCGCTCCCCCTGTGAGTGCGGCCGATCGCATATGACGTACTATCCCGTCGGTGGGAATTAAGGCCCACCTCGACGGGATAGTACATCATATGGGATTAAGGGGTTAAGCGTTAGCTTGGTGCAGGTGCTTTGAGTGTTGGCTTGGTTCTTTTGGTTTATTTAGGCATTAGCTTGATTCTTGATTTTATTTACGCCTTAGTTTGATTTTATTGCAGTATTTAGGTTTACTTTTATTTTGTTGCTGAAATTCGTTGTGAGCTTGGTCCTGGAGCTGTTTTTAGTTGTTAGCTTGGTTCTTGTGTTGTATTTAGGTGTTAGCTTGCTTCGGGTGTTTAATTGAGCTGTTAACCTGGTTATGTTGCTTTATATAGGTGTTAGCTTGATTCTCCTGCTTTATTTAGGTAATAGTTTTATTCTCGTGCAGTTTTTATGTGTTAGCTTGGCTGTGGGGCTGAAGTTATGGGTGAGCTTGTTTCATGTACAGTAGAATCATACAGCAGAGTCATTGTGTCCAACTCCCTGCTCAAGGCAGGATTCACTAAACCATCTCAGATGACTGTCCAGTCTCTGTGTGAAGACTTTCACTGAAGGAGAACTCACCACCACTTGTGGCCGCCTGTTCCACTCATTGATCATCCTCACTGTCAAAAAGTTTTTTTGTAATATCTAATCTGTATCCTCTCCCTTTCAGTTTCCTTCCATTGCTTCTCGTGTTTCCATTTGAAAATGAGAATAATGATTATCTCTCTACACTGTGACAGCCATTCAGATATTTGTAGACAGCTATTAAGTCGCCTCTTCCTCTTCTTCATTGCAGCGAAATATTCCCAGATCATTTGTCCGTTCCTCGTAAGACATACTTTGCAGTCCGCTCACCTTTCTGGTAGCTCTTCTCTGAACTTGCTCCAGCTTTTCAATATCTTTTTTACAATGTGGAGCCCAGAACTGGACCCAGTATCCAGATGAGGATTGACCAAGGAGGAGTAGAGGAGATAATTACTTCACGTGATCTAGAATCTATGCTTCTCTTAATACATCCCAGAACTGTGTGTTGCCTTTTTTGCTGCTGCATCACACTGATGACTCCTGTGCAGTCTGTGATCTATTAGTATATCCAAGTCTTTTTCACACATGCTGTTGCTTAGTTCTATTTTTCCCATTCAATAGATGTAATTTTCGTCTTTTTGCCCAGATCTAGAATCTTGCATTTCTTCCTGTTAAATACTATTCTATTAGTCGCTGCCCATCGTTCAATCTTCTCTAGATCCTTCTGAATCCTTTCTCTGTCTTCTCCAGTGTTGGCTATCCCTCCGAGCATTGCATCGCCAGCAAATTTGATCAGTTTACATTCAGTTCCCTTATCTGGATCATTCATAAAAATTTTGACCGACACTCAGGCCAGGACAGAGTCTCGTTGTCTCCACTTGTAACACGGGGTCCAGTACTCAACCTTGTGGTCCCCATGGTGTGCCCCGTCAGGGCAAGGGGTTACTCGGTACCGGGTCCTGCGGTTCACAGGGGGATATCATGGTGGCTTACCCGGTCCATGGCCCTGGGACGTCCGTATAAAAGAGAAAGGTCTTTAAAGGGATAAGATTTATGTTCGTGACGCCACCTGTGGTATTCGGTGAGGGTGACCGACGCTGCTTTAAGGGGTCCGCTGGGGTGATGTTATGGCAGCTAGATGGTATTCCTTCCCACAGGTGAAGTATATCCCCAGGACTTCCCAGTATGTAGATGGTGAATGGTGAATGGCGCAGTGAAGAACGAGGACACGAGGTTGCAGTCTCTTTACCTTTACTGAAGACTTCAGCATCCACAGTCCAGGGCACCAGACCACAGGGCAGGCAGAATCCGGCCGGTATGGAGGCAAGTCCAGAGTCCCCTTGTCCAGGTGGAAATCAATAGCCTTCCCTTGCGCTGTAGTGGTGTTGTCCCTTACTGCATAAGCTTCAAATAAAGACCTCACAGATTTGATGTCTCTCTCTCTGTCCCCCATAGTCGGATAGGGCAAAACCCGTATGACTGGTGGCTTGAGGCTGTTTATAGGGACTCTAGAATGCCCCGACCTCTGAGGGGTGCCACAGTGCCTCCAGGGTGTAGGTGCGGACAGGTAACGTGCAATTAGCTGTCCTGCCGGTCTCTGAAGTAAGGCATAGAGGTCCATACCACCTCGGTGTTCCGGCTACCGGTGTTCTGCGCCTCAGAAGGAGGCAGCCTGTTTGGGGCTGGTCCCCTTCTGGTATACTCTCCTGTGCTTTGCTTTCCTGCACGCTCACTGGAATACAATTCTGCTTTGAAAATGTCTCTTTCTTGGAGCTGCAGCTCTTAGGGCATGCACAGCTCCGTGGACCCTCTCCTCCGTCCTCTGACAGGAATTTGCTCCTGCCAGGAACAGCTTCCCTGAAGGACTGACCGACCTTCTCTCTCCAGACTACCAGTTATATATATGGGGAGTCACCTAGTAAATATGATCAAAAGCTCCCCCTTGTGGCCTGAAGTATGAATGTGTTGCATGTTTGTGATACCTGAATGCAGTTATCCTTCCTTGCCTCCAAACGTAGCATCACTCTCCCCGGGAGGAAAGCAATACCACTGTGATGACCAGGACCCTGGGACACCACACTCCCCCCGTTAAATCCAGTACTCCCGGACTGGGAAAAGAAGAACAACAATACATGTTAGCAAAAAGACATACAATTTTTAAAATGCTATAAACTTATAAAACTAATTAATACTATTTCTAGAGCTTCCCTTTATGGGAGGTGAGGACACTGGAACGTTGCATGAACTATTTACATTGTATGTGTACTTTTGCGAATAGAGAAATTTAATAAAACAATATGACTATGAACTAACTATGAAATACAATTACCCACTACGGGTATACTATCATAGAACTTCAAAGTGCAAAACAATTATTTTATCTCTACTCTTTTTCAAGTGCAAAACTTTCTATCAACCTCCACAGGTTCACTATATTTTCTCCATTTTATCAAAAGTGCATCATCTACTTCTTTTATATAATGCTATTTAACTTCAACTCTCAATTTTATTACTATTTACTATATTAACTCTTTAATATATTAACTTCCCATCTTGCAACATACAAGTCTAACTAGCAAAGTGCAATGACTCAACATTCCCCTTAAGGGTCCAAACAGTATTCAAGTCTTTCAATGAAGTAGTGCAAATAATACTCAAGTCAATCAATAACATTGTAACAGCAGAAACGATGTGAGGGACCTGTCATTAACCCCCAACGTTGGACTAGGGCGGGCAACAAGGCATGTATCCAGACCTGGAATCCTGCCGCGGCAGATGGGTTTTTCTTCAGGTCTCTGGAAAACAAAGCAGTTCTCACAACAATGTTAGAGGCAGTCTTTTAAAACTTCTTTTTGTAAAACCAGTAGGAAGCACCCTTAAGAAGGTGCAAACCATTTACAGTGGAAAGTTTGTGAGCCATTCACTGTCCATGACTCCAGTGTCTTTGAATGAAAGGCAACGAGCAACTTGTGCAAAACGTAGGATCCCTTTAAACAGAGGACCCCTTTTAGAAGAAACCCTGGTAGGGTTTGTGATCTTTTAGACGGGAGAAGCAAAGAGTTAATGGTTAACTATATACAGTCATATTACTTTTCTCATTTACTTTCTCTTATGCTTGTCTGGCCAGGGATGGTTGCTTTCCCTGCTCCTGCCAGGTTATAATGGGGAGTTCCCCTTGGAGCATGATCATGTCCTCCTCTGCGGCTCTTTCTACAAATGCTAAAGGCTCCGGATAGCTAGCCTGGGGCCCACGGGTTGGAATAAGCAAGGCTGATGGTGCTGGGAGCGGACCTACCAGTGACTCGTCGGTGAGCAGCGTGGCACAGTCGGTGGCCACGGTAACGTCAGTCACTGGAACAGGGTCAGTAGCTGTGGCACGAGCAGTCACTGGAGCGGAGTCGGTCACTGGGGCAGGGTCGTTCTTCATATCTGCTTCAGATGCGGTCCCTCTGGTGCCGATCTGCTCCTCTGCTGGGGTCAGGATCACTTGTTGCAGTGCCTGGTCTGCGGGCTGCAGGGCCTTGTGTTTCGGTATTGTCATCTCCTTTTGCAGCATCTCGCTTTCAGGTGGTGTCTTACTTTCTGGCTCCGTTGGGGTTGTGAGTGCTGGTGGTAAGTTTTGTCACTGTGCGGTCATCATTATTTTGATCAGGGACTCCTTCCGTGTGGTCAACGCTGTCATCTGGGTCCGCTGGAGGCATCGGGCCGGCTCCTCCATCTCTCTCCGCAGGAGGTCTGGGCTCATCGTCGGTGACGGGTGCAGTTCTTGCACGTCCCGGCTGGGAGAGTCCTCTAGCTCCATCCCACGCTCTGGGGTCTGCTCACCTCCCTCCGCCATCTTGATTCCTGGTTCTTCCTCCTTCCTCACATCACAGTGCTGGCAGGGGCCAGGCATGATCTTCGCGCCGCTCTGCTGGACTCGCCCACAATGGCACGCCCTTCTTCTCCGGTGCTCCTCATGGCGCTATAATGGATCTGGCTGCAATTTTGGCAGTCTTTTGCAGTACACAGTCTCTGAGCACAAAAACAGTTAGGCACAGTCCTTTAGGCGCACATGACCTCGATTTTCAAGGTCAGTCCATCCTGTTCATGACGCCAAGTTTGGAGCGCCTCGTCAGGGCAAGGGGTTACTCGGTACCGAGTCCTGCAGTTCACAGGGGGATGTCACGGTGGCTGACCCGGTCCATGGCCCTGGGACGTCCGTATAAAAGGGAAAGGCCCTTAAAGGGATAAGGTTTATTTTTGAGACGCCACCTGTGGTATTCGGTCAGGGTGACCGACGCTGCTTTAAGGGGTCCGCTGGGGTGATGTTATGGCAGCTAGATGGTGTACCTTCCCACAGGTCAAGTATATCCCCAGGACTTCCCAGTATGTAGATGGTGAATGGTGAATGGTGCAGTGAAGAACGAGGACACAAGGTTGCAGTCTCTTTACCTTTACTGAAGACTTCAGCATCCACAGTCCAGGGCACCAGACCATAGGGCAGGCAGAGTCCACCTGGTTCGGAGGCAAGTCCAGAGTCCCCTTGTCCAGGTTGAAATCAATAGCCTTCCCGTGCGCTGTAGTGGTGTAGTCCCTTACTGCATAAGCTTCAAATAAGGGCCTCACAGATGTGGTGTCTCTCTCTCTGCCCCCATAGTCGGATAGGACAAAACCTGTATGACTGGTGGCTTGAGGCTGTTTATAGGGACCCTAGCATGCCCCGGCCTCTGAAGGGTGCCACCATGCCTCCTGGGTGTAGGTGTGGACAGGTAACGTGCAATTAGCTGTCCTGCCGGTCTCTGAAGTAAGGCATAGAGGTCCTTACTACCACGGTGTTCCGGCTACCGGTGTTCTGCACCTCAGAAGGAGGCAGCCTGTTTGGGGCTGGTCCCCTTCTGGTATCCTCTCCTGTGCTGTGCTTTCCTGCACCCTCACTGCAATACAATTCCGCTTTCAAAATGTCTCTTTTTGGGAGCTGCAGCTCTTAGGGCATGCACAGCTCCGTGGACCCTCTCCTCCGTCCTCTGACAGGAATTTGCTCCTGCCAGGAACAGCTTCCCTGAAGGACTGACCGACTCTCTCTCCATACTACCAGTTATATATATATGGGGAGTCACCTAGTAAATCGGATCAAAAGCTCCCCCTGGTGGCCTGGAGTATGAATGTGTTGCATGTTTGTGATACCTGAATGCAGTTATAATAATAATAATTTGTATTTATATAGCGCCAACATATTCCGCAGCACTTTACAATTAAGCGGGGACATGTACAAACAATAAATTCAATTCAGTTATCCTTCCTTGCCTCCAAAAGTAGCATCACTCTCCCTGGGAGGAAAGCAACACCACTGTGATGACCAGGACCCTGGGATGCCACACCCACTCATCACACTCTTCCAATTGGATGTGCAACCATTTATTACTTTCTTTATTAATTCTGTAACCATTTCCTTCCTCTTGTTCTCTCCTCTACCTTTTGAAAGAAAAAGTTGTCAGCGAGAGAAGATAAAAGTTTTGTAGACCAAATACTTTTGCCTGAGAGAGATTCCCAACAAATATCTGGATAGTTTAAATCTCCCATGATGTCATACTTTTTTGAGACCAAAGACATCTCATGTAAAAAAAAAGTACATCCATATCTTCAGTCTGTCGAGGTGGCCTATAGTAGACACCTATAATAGTGTCCTTTTCTGTTTTTCTTTCCTTGTATTCCTACCCAAACAATTTCTACAGAGCTACCATTCTCTGAAACTTGGATCTTTGTGGAGATATACGATTTCCTAAGGGGTTAAATGAACACCTTACCTATAGCTGCTTTATTTGAAATTATTTTGTTTCTTTTGTCACTGAGTTGGTGATTATTCTACCCATCATTTTATGGTTATCTGGCCATTTAGCATACACTTATGAGATAGTGTGCGACCATGTAAAGGGGACCGGACGTAGCCCCTTTTTTGTATCTTTTGCATCTATTGTATTTATGACAAATGTTTCCTATTTATGCTGGGGTTATATGAGGTGAAAAGTAGGAATCTATTGATCCCATTAAACCACCTTTCCTTGTGCTATGGATCAGTGGAGCTATGACATGTAGTGTAGGTGTCTTTTAAACCTTTTGGGTTTGTGGGTTGGGTTTTGCATTTCATGGGTTGTGTATGGTGGAGGAGTGATTATGAGTATTAATACGCGCATTTGTTAATACAGAGTGCAGCCCTCTTCAGGTGGTGAGAGACCATAAAAATGGCAGTGAGCATGTGTAAAATGCATTCTAATGAACCGCATCTGCGGGAGATGTAAAACACTACCGCCAGCAAGTTAATGCGCCATTATTAGGTAGAAGTTATAAACCTCTAGTACGCACGCATGCTATGGAGCACTATCCTCTTTTCGGTCATATCATAAAGGTGGCAGTATGCGTGCACAGTGTGGAACGCAACACTGCAAACCACGCATGCGCGAGCTGGAAAGCTTGGCCGCCGGGAAGTGAAAGCGCTGACAGGAGGAAGGAGTAAAGGACCTCTAGCGCTTGTGATTTAACTAGACATGCGCAGTTCGGTTAAGTAGACACTGGGATGAGTGTTGTGATTCGGTTTGTGGGCTCCCCCGGTGGTCTCTTGTGGTACTGGTGTCCTGCAAGCTTTGCCTTCTCAGTTCACCTGTTCCTATCAGGATGTGGGAGTATCCTATTTAACCTTGCTCCTCAGTCATTCTAATGCTGGCCATCAATGTATCCAGAGTGATTCTGTTGCATGTTCCTGCTCCCAGTTTTCTGCTCAGCTAAGTTGGACACTTTAGTCCTTAAGTCTATTTTTGTATGTTTTGTCCAGTTTGCACTTATGTGAATCTCTGCAGCTGGAAGCTCTTGTTGGGCTGAAATTACCACTCCAGTGGCATGAGTTGTCACATGAGTTAAGGTAATTTCAGGATGGTGTTTTGAAGGGTTTTGCAGCTGACCGCGAAGTCCTCTGTTGTATCTTTCTGCTATTTAGTTAGCGGGCCTCTCTGTGCTAAATCTGCTTTCATACTACGTGTGTCTTTTCATCTGCTCTCACCGTTATTATATGTGGGGGGCTGCTATCTCCTGTGGGGACATTCTCTGGAGGCAAGCCAGGACTGTGTTTTCTTCTACCAGGGGTAGTTAGTTCTCCGGCTGGCGCGCGGCATCTAGAGACAACGCAGGAATGCCCCCTGGCTACTTCTAGTGTGGTGTGTAGGTTTAGCATCGCGGTCAGCTCTAGTTTCCATCACCCGAGAGCTTGTCCGTTTATTCTATGCTTCTGATGTTTCCTTGCCATTGGAAACCATAACAGTATGGCCAGCCCAAATGTTTAATCTATAGGCTGAAGCAGGAGAGAAAAGGAACTGTGTGAAACCTTTTTTTTTTTTTTTTTTTCCTTCCTCTGAAGTTGCACTCCAGCTCTAATTGCAGTCTCCTGTTTTCCTCTCCTCTTAACCCCTGAATGGCTCAGACTTTATCTGTTGAAATATGGATCCCCAGAGTCTGGCTACCAATTTGAATAATCTTGCCTCTAAAGTTCAGAATATACAAGATTTTTTGTTACATGCTCCTCGGTCTGAACCTAAAATTCCTATACCGGAGTTTTTTTCTGGAGATCGATCTTGTTTTCTAAATTTTAAATACAATTGTAAATTGTTTCTTTCGCTGAGATCTCATTCTGCTGGAGATCCTGCCCAGCAAGTAAAAATTGTTATTTCTTTACTGCGGGGTGACCCCCAAAATTGGGCATTTTCATTGGCACCAGGGGATCCTGCGTTGCTCAATGTGGATGCGTTTTTTCTGGCTTTGGGGTTGCTTTATGAGGAACCAAATTTGGAGATTCAGGCTGAGAAAGCCCTAATAGCCCTCTCTCAGGGGCAAGATGAAGCCGAAATATATTGCCAAAAATTTCGAAAATGGTCTGTGCTTACTCAGTGGAATGAGTGCGCTCTGGCGGCAATTTTCAGAGAAGGTCTCTCTGATGCTGTAAAAGACGTCATGGTGGGGTTTCCTGCGCCTACTGGTCTGAATGAGTCCATGACAATGGCAATTCAGATTGATCGGCGTTTACGGGAACGCAAACCTGTGCACCAGTTGGCGGTGTCTTCTGAAGAGGCACCACAGAGTATGCAATGTGATAGCTTTCTGTCCAGAAGCGAACGACAGATTTATAGGCGCAAAAATCATTTGTGCTTCTATTGTGGAAATTCTACTCATGTTATATCAGCATGCTCTAAACGAACAAAGAAAGTTGATAAATCCTCTGCTATTGGCACTTTGCAGTCCAAGTTTATTTTGTCTGTAACTCTAATTTGTTCGTTATCTTCTATTGTTGCGGATGCGTATGTGGATTCTGGCGCCGCTTTGAGTCTTATGGATTGGTCCTTTGCCAGGCGCTGTGGGTTTGATCTAGAGCCTCTGGAAGTTCCTATACCTTTAAAGGGTATTGATTCTACACCATTGGCTAGTAATAAACCACAATACTCGACACAAGTGACTATGCGTATGACTCCAGACCATCAAGAGGTGATTCGCTTCCTTGTACTGTATAATCTACATGATGTGTTGGTGCTGGGATTGCCATGGTTGCAAACTCATAACCCAGTCCTTGACTGGAAAACAATGTCTGTACTAAGCTGGGGATGTCAGGGAAATCATGGGGACACATCTTTGGTCTCCATTGCTTCATCTATTCCCTCTGAAATTCCTGAGTTTTTGTCTGATTATCGTGAGGTTTTTGAGGAATCTACTCTTAATTCTCTTCCTCCTCACAGAGATTGCGATTGCGCCATAGATTTGATCCCTGGCAGTAAATTTCCTAAGGGTCGTCTATTCAATCTGTCTGTACCTGAACATGCTGCCATGCGAGAGTATATTAGGGAGTCCTTGGAAAAGGGACATATTCGTCCTTCTTCGTCTCCTCTTGGAGCGGGGTTCTTTTTCGTAGCTAAAAGCGATGGTTCTTTGAGACCTTGTATTGATTATAGACTCTTGAATAAGATCACAGTCAAGTATCAGTATCCTTTGCCATTGCTGACAGATTTATTTGCTCGCATTGAGGGGGCGAAGTGGTTCTCTAAGATTGATCTTCGCGGTGCGTATAATTTGGTGCGAATTAAGCAGGGGGATGAGTGGAAAACCGCATTTAATACGCCCGAGGGCCATTTTGAGTATTTGGTGATGCCTTTTGGTCTGTCAAATGCCCCTTCGGTCTTTCAGTCTTTTATGCACAATATTTTCCGTGAATATCTGGATAAATTTATGATTGTGTATTTGGACGATATCTTGATTTTTTCGGATGACTGGGAATCTCATGTTCAACAAGTTAGGAGGGTTTTTCAGGTTTTGCGGACCAATTCTCTGTTTGTTAAAGGTTCAAAGTGTGTTTTTGGGGTTCAGAAGATTTCTTTTTTGGGGTACATTTTTTCCCCCTCTTCTATTGAGATGGATCCTGTGAAGGTTCGGGCTATTTGTGACTGGACGCAACCGACTTCTCTTAAGGGCCTTCAGAAATTTTTGGGCTTTGCTAACTTTTATCGTCGATTCATAACTGGTTTTTCTAGCGTTGTCAGGCCTTTGACTGATTTGACTAAAAAGGGTGCTGATGTTGCAGATTGGTCTCCTGCTGCTGTGGAGGCCTTTCGGGAGCTTAAGCGCCGTTTTTCTTCTGCTCCGGTGTTGTGCCAGCCTGATGTTTCTCTTCCTTTTCAGGTGGAAGTTGATGCTTCCGAGATCGGAGCGGGGGCGGTTTTGTCGCAGAAAAGTTCAGATTGTTCAGTGATGAGACCTTGTGCGTTCTTTTCTCGAAAATTTTCGCTCGCCGAGCGAAATTATGACGTCGGTAATCGGGAGCTTTTGGCGATGAAGTGGGCATTCGAGGAGTGGCGTCATTGGCTTGAGGGTGCTAAACATCAGGTGGTGGTCTTGACTGATCACAAAAATTTGATTTATCTTGAGTCGGCCAGACGTCTGAATCCTAGACAGGCGCGCTGGTCGTTGTTTTTCTCCCGGTTTAATTTTGTGGTTTCGTATCTGCCAGGTACTAAGAATGTGAAGGCGGATGCCCTTTCTAGGAGTTTTGAACCTGATTCCCCTGGTGATTCTAAACCTACGGGTATACTTAAGGATGGGGTGATATTGTCTGCTGTCTGCCCAGACCTGCGACGTGCTTTACAAGAGTTTCAGGCGGATCGGCCTGATCGTTGTCCGCCTGGTAGATTGTTTGTGCCGGATGAGTGGACCAATAGAGTCATCTCGGAGGTTCATTCTTCTGCGTTGGCAGGTCATCCGGGAATTTTTGGTACCAGAGATTTGGTGGCTAGGTCCTTCTGGTGGCCTTCCCTGTCTCGGGACGTGCGTACTTTTGTGCAGTCTTGCGATGTTTGTGCTCGGGCCAAGCCTTGTTGTTCTCGGGCTAGTGGGTTGTTGTTGCCCTTGCCTGTTCCTAAGAGGCCTTGGACACACATCTCTATGGATTTTATTTCTGATCTCCCTGTTTCTCAGAAGATGTCCGTCATTTGGGTGGTGTGTGACCGCTTTTCTAAGATGGTTCATTTGGTGCCCTTGCCCAAGCTGCCTTCCTCATCTGAGTTGGTGCCCCTGTTTTTTCAGAATGTGGTTCGGCTGCATGGTATTCCGGAGAATATCGTTTCCGACAGGGGATCCCAGTTTGTGTCCAGATTTTGGCGGGCGTTTTGTGCCAGGATGGGCATTGATTTGTCTTTTTCGTCTGCATTTCATCCCCAGACAAATGGCCAGACGGAACGTACTAATCAGACCTTGGAGACTTATTTGAGGTGTTTCGTGTCTGCTGATCAGGATGACTGGGTCTCCTTTTTGCCGTTGGCTGAGTTTGCCCTTAATAATCGGGTCAGTTCTGCCACTTTGGTCTCCCCTTTCTTTTGCAATTCAGGGTTCCATCCTCGTTTTTCATCTGGTCAGGTGCAGTCTTCGGATTGTCCTGGAGTGGATACCATGGTGGATAGGTTGCATCGTATTTGGGGGCAGGTGGTGGACAATTTGGAGTTGTCCCAGGAGAGGACTCAACGTTTTGCTAATCGCCATCGTCGTGTTGGTCCTCGTCTTCGTGTTGGGGACTTGGTGTGGTTGTCCTCCCGTTTTGTCCCTATGAGGGTCTCTTCTCCTAAGTTTAAGCCTCGGTTCATCGGTCCTTATAAGATTTTGGAAATTCTTAACCCTGTGTCTTTTCGTTTGGACCTCCCAGCATCCTTTGCTATCCATAATGTCTTCCATCGGTCATTATTGCGGAGGTATGAGGTACCACTTGTGCCTTCTGTTGAGCCTCCTGCTCCTGTGCTGGTTGAGGGTGAATTGGAGTACGTGGTGGAGAAAATCTTGGACTCCCGTGTTTCCAGACGGAGACTTCAATATCTGGTGAAATGGAAGGGCTACGGTCAAGAGGATAATTCTTGGGTTACAGCTTCTGATGTTCATGCTTCTGATTTGGTCCGTGCCTTTCATAGGGCTCATCCAGATCGCCCTGGTGGTTCTTGTGAGGGTTCGGTGCCCCCTCCTTAAGGGGGGGGTACTGTTGTGATTCGGTTTGTGGGCTCCCCCGGTGGTCTCTTGTGGTACTGGTGTCCTGCAAGCTTTGCCTTCTCAGTTCACCTGTTCCTATCAGGATGTGGGAGTATCCTATTTAACCTTGCTCCTCAGTCATTCTAATGCTGGCCATCAATGTATCCAGAGTGATTCTGTTGCATGTTCCTGCTCCCAGTTTTCTGCTCAGCTAAGTTGGACACTTTAGTCCTTAAGTCTATTTTTGTATGTTTTGTCCAGTTTGCACTTATGTGAATCTCTGCAGCTGGAAGCTCTTGTTGGGCTGAAATTACCACTCCAGTGGCATGAGTTGTCACATGAGTTAAGGTAATTTCAGGATGGTGTTTTGAAGGGTTTTGCAGCTGACCGCGAAGTCCTCTGTTGTATCTTTCTGCTATTTAGTTAGCGGGCCTCTCTGTGCTAAATCTGCTTTCATACTACGTGTGTCTTTTCATCTGCTCTCACCGTTATTATATGTGGGGGGCTGCTATCTCCTGTGGGGACATTCTCTGGAGGCAAGCCAGGACTGTGTTTTCTTCTACCAGGGGTAGTTAGTTCTCCGGCTGGCGCGCGGCATCTAGAGACAACGCAGGAATGCCCCCTGGCTACTTCTAGTGTGGTGTGTAGGTTTAGCATCGCGGTCAGCTCTAGTTTCCATCACCCGAGAGCTTGTCCGTTTATTCTATGCTTCTGATGTTTCCTTGCCATTGGAAACCATAACAGATGAGGTATTACAATGCTTGGTACACTCCCATACATTTTTTCACACAACTTAGGGGCTGATCTAAGCGGGCCCGTTAAAAACCCATTTTTTCCTGGTTTACTTTACATCTGCAACCAGGATGTCCTGACTGCCATATGCTGTGTATCTTTTCGCATCGGCTGATCCATTTGCCTCCTGATGAAGTAGCATTATGGAAGGGAAACACATTGAGGCATTTGTTTATCGTCTGGACCCCAGATAAGTGGATCGCCCCCAGAGTAGGGCAATGGGGTACTCGGTACCGGGTCCTTCGGTTCGGGGGATGTCACGGTGGCTGACCCAGTCCGTGGCCCTCAGGGGTGTCCAGTAAAAGAGTTTATATATGGGCAAGGTGCAGTATAAACAAGGAGACAAGTTTGCAGTCTTTTACCTTGTTTACTGAAGACTTCAGATGGTATCCTCAGCCCGGAGTGCCAGATGACAGGGCAGGTAGAGTCCGGCCGGTCTGAAGGCAAATCCAGAGTCCCCTTATCCAGGTGGAAATCAGTAGCCTTCCTACTAGCGCCTGTGTGTTGTAGTACCTCTCTGCTGAGCTTCCCGGTAAGGTCCTCACAACTCTTGTAGATGTTCTAGATGTTATTTCTTCCTCTCTGTCCCCCAGATGGTATGGATAGGACAAACCCCTATTACTGATGGCTTGAGGCTTTTTATAGGGACCCTAGAGACGCCCCGGCCCCCGCAAGTTGCCACTGTGTCTTCTTAGGTATTAAGGTCGGGCAGCCAACTTGGAATTGACTGTCCTGCCGGACTCTGGAGCAAGGCTTTGAGACAGTTACTCCCTCAGTGTTTCTGGCTACCGGCTTCTGCACCTCAGAAAGGAGCAGCTTGTTCCTGGCTGATCTCCCTCTGGTATTACTCTCCTGTGCTCTGCTTTTCTGCACACTCTCTGCAGTATGTTCACCTCTTTGTGTCTTTTCCCAGGAGTTGCAGCACTTCATGCCAGCAAAGCTCCTCTTCTTCTGTCTGCCTGACAGGAACTGAACTCCTTTCCCTCTAGATCAGGATGTAAATAGGGGAGTTCACCCTAAACAGGCTTAGAGCTCCCCCTTCTGGTCTGGAGTGTGAACATGTTGCATGTGTGTGATACCTGAATGTGGTTGTCTTTCATTGCCTTCAGACATAACATCACTTCTCCCCTGAAAGGATGACATCACTGCGATGACCAAGACACTGGGGTGCCGCACTCCCCCCCTGTTAAATCCAGTACTCCAGGACTGGGAAAAGAAGAACAACAATACATATTAGCAAAAGACATACAATGTTGAAATGCTATGAACAACTTATACAAAAGTAGTGCTTCCCTTTATGGGAGGTGAGGACACTTGAACGTTGCGAAAGTCTCGGTCATGCACAGTTCATGACTCCCAGTTCAGTGAGTGCAAACTTGAAACAGCAAGGATCCCGGGTAAACAAAGGGATCCCTTTAAAAGTATAATGAAAGTTTTGGAGCAATTCACTGTCCATTACTCCATTGTCCATTTTAAACCTGTAACAACGATATATATATGCAAACATTTTCAACCAAACAGCAGCAACCGTTAATATTTCCAAGTTTTGTAGCGAATTGGGGTCTGATTTTTAGTGCTACGTGTAGACCTCTGCAATGCAGGGGTTGCTAGTGACCTATCAGGGTCGAAACGTCAAAACAGGCACCACGATGGCCTGATTTATGTGAGTCCAAGACTGGGGAAAGTCGCCAAGAACAGTGTGTATCACCTTCCCCTCTTCCACGGGTGGAGACGTTCTTTAATCCGTTTCTCTATCTCTCAACTTGTCAGGGCATACTTTGAGGTGGTCCCTGGATATTGCTGTCGAAGTTTCTCCTCCATCTTTGCTGATGAGACAGACCTTTGTATTGTCAAAGTCAGATGGTAGGACAGTATATGGTTCTGCTTCCCATTGGTCGTCAAGTTTGTGTAGTCTCCTTTTCCGTTTGAGTACCTGTTCACCTGGTGATAAGGGAACTGCAGGAGCATGCTGGTTGTAGTCCCTTTCTTGTTTTTGTCTGTCTTGGGCTCGACTTCTTTCCACGCACTCCTGTACTTTGCGATACCTTTGCTGCCTTTCTGTATCCCAATCTGCATCTGGCGAGGTATCTTCTGGGGTTAGGACCCCCATCTCTAGATCAACAGGTAACTTGCTGGATCTTCCTCTCATCAGGTATGCTGGGGTACAGTTGGTGGAATTCACTGGGATGTAGTTGTACATGTCTACCAAATCGGGCAACTTTGCTAGCCATAAGTTCCGTTCCTCCACAGGCAAGGTCTTCAGTAAGTCGATTACCACTTGGTTCATATTTTCGCACATCCCATTGGTTTGGGGGTGATACGGTGTAGTTCTGATCTTTTTACACCCGTATAAGTTGCAGAATTCCTGGAACACTTTCGCTTCAAAGGCTGGTCCTTGATCAGTCAGTACCTTTTCCGGGTACCCGTGTGGTCTACAGAAGTACTGCTGGAAGGCTTTGGCTGCTGTCCTTGCTGTCAGATCTTTCACAGGCACAACTACTAGAAATCTAGAGTAGTGATCTACGATGGTTAGGGCGTAGACATAGCCTGACCGGCTGGGTGTTAGCTTCACATGATCTAGCGCGACCAGTTCGAGCGGTCGTTTGGTGATGATGGGCTGTAGGGGAGCCCTCTGGCTGTCACGGTCCTTCCTGCGTAGGCTACATGGGCCATACTCTCGGCACCACTTTTCGATGGCTTTCTTCATGCCAATCCAGTAGAACCTTCCACGAAGCAGACTCTCCAACTTCCTCCATCCGAAGTGTCCTGCTCCATCGTGGTATGCTTCCAGAACCATTGGCGCATCTTGCTTTGGGACTACTATCTGCCATACCAACTCATGGGTGCGTGGGTCGATGCTTCTTTGGCACAGCTTACCATCGTAGATAAACAGCTTGCCTCTCCCCTTCCACAGCTGTTGCGTCTCTTGTGGATCCTCCGGGCCAGGGTGTGAACCTGCCTGTGTCAGGAGCTCTTTCACCCGACAGACCGTGGGGTCACTGTCCTGAGTCTCTGCCCATCCATGGTGGGGCAGGGGATTCAGCGTGGCGTCCTGCTTGTTCCTGCGCCCGTTCCTCTCAAGATGGGAATACTGAGTGGCCTTGGGGCAATGGAAAGCTGGCAATTCTATTTCCTCGAGTGCTTCCGAGTCCTCTCCCGTTTCGGGCAAGTTGGGCATCCTGGACAATGAAACGGCATTCGCATTCTTGTGCCCTGCCCGGTACTTGATGGTGAAATCATAATTGGACAACCGGGCCATCCACCGCTGCTCCAAGGCACCAAGTTTCGCTGTGTCCAAGTGAGTCAGTGGATTGTTGTCCGTGAAGACGGTGAATTTTGCTGAGGCCATGTAGTGCTTGAACCTCTCCGTCACTGCCCAAATGATGGCGAGGAACTCCAGCTTAAAGGAACTGTAGTTGTCAGGGTTCCTTTCAGTTTGACGAAGTTTCCTGCTGCGTAAGCATTTACCCTCTCTTTGCCTTTCTGGACCTGGGACAATACGGCTCCCAGTCCCATGTTGCTGGCATCCGTATACAGCACAAACGGTTGGTCATATTCAGGGTAGGCCAGCACCTCTTCTCCCATCAGAGCCAACTTCAAACAAGTGAAGGATCCTTCCAGGCCGTCATTCCAGTCAAATGAGGTATTCTTACTCTTGGTTTTCTTGGATTGGCCCACCAACAGGTCTTGCAATGGCGCGGGTTTCTTGGTGAAGTCTTTGATAAACCTCCTGTAGTAGCCTACCTACCCAAGGAACTGCCGGACTTCATGGAGGTTGCTGGGCTTCGGCCATTCTCTGATCACAGTGACCTTGTCAGGGTCTGGGGCCACCCCTTCAGCACTCACTACATGGCCCAGGTACTGCACTTTAGGCTTTAACAGATGGCATTTGGACGGTTTTACCTTTAGGCCAAAGTTGGACAGGGCTTCGAACACCTCGGCCAGGTGCTTCAGATAGTCCTCATAAGTCTTGGAGAAGACAATGATATCGTCCAGATATAGCAACACGGTTTCAAAGTTCTTGTGTCCAAGACAGCACTCCATCATCCTCTGGAACGTTCCTGGGGCGTTGCACAGTCCGAATGGCATGTAGTTGAATTCACAGAGACCCATCGGTGTGGTGAAGGCCATCTTTTCCTTGTCCGCCTCTGCTACGGGAACCTGCCAGTACCCACTGGTGAGATCCAAGGTAGAGAAGTAGTTAGCAGATTTTAAAGCAGCCAAGGACTCTTCTATTCTGGGCAGTGGGTATGCATCTTTATGGGTAATGCGGTTTATCTGCCTATAATCAACACACATCCTCATTGTGCCATCCTTCTTCCTGACGAGGACTAATGGAGCTGCCCAGGGGCTACAACTGTCTCTCACTACCTCAGCCTCCTTCATCTCTCGCAACATGTCTTTGACACACTGATAATGAGCTGGGGGTACAGGACGGTATCTCTCTTTAATGGGTGGATGATCTCCCGTGGGGATATGATGTTGAATCCCTTTTACCTGCCCAAAATCTAGGGGGTGCTTGCTGAATACCCGCTCATACTCATGAACCACCCTGTAAACCCCTTGTTTTTGGTGTGATGGGGTAGAGTCAGTGCCCACGTGTAATTTCTGACACCAATCTTCCATTTGTCCTGCAGAGCCATTGTCCTCCGCCTGGTTGGACGGGACCAAGGGTTCTGTTGCCTGTATCACATTATTATCAATAGCAAACAATTTGGCAAGTGTGGCATATTTGGTTAGGTGGACCTCTTCCTCTCCACAGTTAAGGACACGTACTGGCACCCTTCCCTTGCGGACTTCAACCACCCCTCTGGCTGTCATGAGGGTGGGCCTACTATCTGAATACACAGGTTCTACTAGGGCCTGGTAGTCTTTACCTCTGAGGCCTATTGCTGCCCGACACCATATTAACATTTCACTCCTGGGGGGTATTGCAATGGGGATTGAATCACTCACTGTGACACGGCCAATTTCTCCACCAGTCAGTTCTACCTGCTGTCTCTGCATCAGAGCTCTGATTTCTTTCTGCAGGGCACGTTGTTCACTGTAACCAGCTGTTTCTGCCACCTGCTGTAACAAGACAATAACCTCTGCAAGACAATTTTCTATGACATTTGTACCAATGGTCATCATGGGGTTACATTCACGTCGGTCAATATCAACAATTACAATTCCTTGGGCCTTCAATTCTACCCACCCCACATTAATGGTGACCTCTTTGTACCCCACTTGTGGCAATGGCTGACCGTTACTGGCTATTATGGTGAAATCATCATCAGGGCCACAAGTAATGTCGGTGTCCTCCCAATAACATTTATAAAGGATGTAAGGCATAGTTGTCACCTGAGAACCGGTGTCCAACAGAGCGTTCATGGGAATACCGTCGATCACAATGGGGAGAACAGGTCGTCATCCAATGTACTTGGCTCTCCAGTTTTGCGGGCCTAGTCGTCCTACTCCTGGGGGTTGGCCCTCTGCCCCAGGGATTGCTTGTTTAAATGACAGTACCTTGCAATGTGGCCCACCTGGTTGCAGCGGCGGCAGATGGGTCGTCCGTCCTGATGAAAACAATTGTTGTCTCTGCCTCTGGTCGGCGGGATCCTCCTCTGTCGTCGCCAGGGAACATCCTCCGGTCTGGAAGCCAGCTTGATCTTCTCCTTGGGGGCCTCCTGTAGGGACTGCATGGTCCGAGCTAAGGCAGCAACGCTCTTGGTCAGCTCCTGCATCTGGAGGCGTAGTCCTGCAGGGGAATCATCTTCCAGGATCTGGGCATCGGCCTCGGCAGAAACTTGAGCATCTGGCACCACCTCCTGGTGGTACGTGAGGGCTTGATGCCTGGGAAGTACTGCACGGCTGGGCTGTCACTCCTGTAGCACTTGGATGGCCTTGTCTTTAAATTGCGCAAAGGTCAGGTCAGGATTCTGCATGGCCAGGAGGAGCAGTTGGGCCCTTTGGTGACTGCACAGGAGCCCCTCGATGAACCGCTCTTTTAAAAGTTTATCCTCATCTTGCATGCTGTTTGGATCATCCTGCTTGATTGCCCGCAGTGCCTCCTGGAGATTAAGGACATAGTCCCATAAGCTATCCTGCGGCCTCTGCTTGCACCCATAGAACGTCAATTTAATTTCTGTAGCGGTGCGGGTGTCAAAGGTGGTTTTAAGCTTTGCAAAGACCTGCTGCGCAGTTCTCTTATCCACAGTGGGCCAGGACTTCACTTCTCTCAGAGCAGCTCCAAACAGTTGGCCTGTTACCATGTGAAATTTCTGAGGCTCTGTCAAGGGATAAAACTCAAGCAGGCTGCAGATCCCTTCCTTAAAGTCAGTTAATGTATGCGATTCTCCAGAGTACCGTGAGAGCCAGGCTGCTCCAGGTATGTATGGCACGGAGAAGGGCATTATGGCCACTGTAGCCGTGGCGGTGTCCGGCTGGCTGATGGAAGCGGCAAACTCTGCGGAACCCGGCGGCGGTACAAGGCCTGCGGCTGCGCCTATTGCGGGGCCTGGAGGCGCTTCCAGGTCTGCCGGATTGAACATGGCCGTTCCTCCCCTCTGCTAACCTGGTGGAAGTCGGGGCTCCTCTCCGGAATCGGCACTTTGCAGTGTCTCTTCTGGCGGCTCTGCTGCACGGCGTCTCCACTTCCGGCTTTCCCAGGCAGCAGCACTCTTTTCGGCTGGCTCCTCCCCTCGCGCTCCACACAGCGCGGCAATGGCGGATTTTGGCCGCAATTTGCAACACACAGTCTTTAAGCAAATCGCAGTTCACATACAGTTCTGGCACAGTTCTTAGGCGCACATGACCTGATTTTTCAGGCTTAAGTAGATCCTGTTCGTGACGCCAAAATGGATCACCCCCAGAGTAGGGCAATGGGGTACTCGGTACCGGGTCCTTCGGTTCGGGGGATGTCACGGTGGCTGACCCAGTCCGTGGCCCTCAGGGGTGTCCAGTAAAAGAGTTTATATGGGCAAGGTGCAGTAAAGAACGAGGAGACAGGTTTGCAGTCTTTTACCTTGTTTACTGAAGACTTCAGATGGTATTCTCAGCCCGGAGTGCCAGATGACAGGGCAGGCAGAGTCCGGCCGGTCTGAAGGCAAATCCAGAGTCCCCTTAACCAGGTGGAAATCAGTAGCCTTCCTACTTGAGCCTGTGTGTTTTAGTACCTCCCTGCTGAGCTTCCCGGTAAGGTCCTCACAACTCTTGTAGATGTTCTAGATGTTATTTCTTCCTCTCTGACCCCCAGATGGTATGGATAGGACAAACCCGTATAAATGATGGCCTGAGGCTTTTTATAGGGACCCTAGAGACACCCCGGCCCCCGCAAGTTGCCACTGTGTCTTCTTAGGTAATAAGGTCGGGCAGCCAACTTGGAATTGACTGTCCTGCCGGTCTCTGGAGCAAGGCTTGGAGACAGTTACTCCCTCGGTGTTTCTGGCTACCGGCTTCTGCGCCTCAGAAAGCAGCAGATTGTTCCTGGCTGATCTCCCTCTGGTATTCCTCTCCTGTGCTCTGCTTTCCTGCACACTCTCTGCAGTATGTTCACCTTTTTGTGTCTTTTCCCAGGAGTTGCAGCACTTCATGCCAGCAGAGCTCCTCTTCTTCTGTCTGCCTGACAGGAACTGAACTCCTTTCCCTCCAGATCAGGATGTAAATAGGGGAGTTCATCCTAAACAGGCTTAGAGCTCCCCCTTCTGGTCTGGAGTGTGAACATGTTGCATGTATGTGATACCTGAATGTGGTTGTCTTTCATTGCCTTCAGACATGACATCACTTCTCCCCTGAAAGGATAATGACATCACTGCGACGACCAGGACACTGGGGCGCCGCATAAGATCCCATTTTGTTCTGTCATTTGTGGGTTTGTGCAATAGGGGAAGGTGCAATATTGATTTAATTTGGCATTACATAAAGGGGAACACATTAACAAAGGTGTATTATAACGTCACCTGTGTTGTTTGGAAAGCAAACAGTCTAGCTAATTGAAAGTTATACCTGCTATAGGTGATTGTTGGCTGCTGTTTCTATTTGATCGTCATGTGCTGATTTAATTCGATCATGGTTTGCTGTTCTCATCTGCGTCCTGGCACAAAAGTGGACTCCCCATTATTACCCCTAAGCACACTTATCTGCATTTTGTGATCTGGGCTTATCTATTGTCCTTTACACCCTTGATTCAGAGATTCCCTCACACGTGGTTCCCTCACTCTCTTTTGGGTTACTAATTTCTACCTATTTTTTGAGAGTTGAGAGGGTGAGTGTGAAGGGTCAATGAGGGTGAGCCGTCAATGTTACTTTGATTTTGGAGCTGTATTTAGGTGTTAGTTTGGTTGGTTCTTGTGTTTTTATTTAATTGTTGGTTCTGGTGCAGCATTTAGGAGTTAGCTTGGTACTGGCGTCCTATTTAAGTTTTAGCTTGGTTCTGTGTTTAGGTGATAGCTTTGTTCTGATTATTTATTTAGGCAAAAGGTTTGGTCTGGTGCTCTGTTTAGATGTTAGCTTGGTTCTGGAGCTTTAAGTGTTAACTTGGTTCTGGTGCTTTAAGACATTAGCTTCATGTCACGGGGGTACTGGGTAGACTACAGCTGATTACCCGGGCCCCTGCAATATCCCTCAGACTAGGGAAACCCTGTCTGTCCCTCTCCCAGAGTTTACACTGAAGGTGTG
Source organism: Ranitomeya variabilis (assembly GCF_051348905.1). Taxonomy (NCBI): domain Eukaryota; kingdom Metazoa; phylum Chordata; class Amphibia; order Anura; family Dendrobatidae; genus Ranitomeya; species Ranitomeya variabilis. The sequence goes on from NC_135235.1 coordinate 234,378,181, forward strand.
CATGTCTGGGCCGCCAGGCCTTACCCTGACTCCTGTTTCAGTACTAAGCTGAAACCTCCACCTGCCACCCAGTGATAAAACCTCACACCAACCCCTACAGAAAGCACAAACAGGGAAAACTAAAAAACGCACCACGCCGCAGACACACAGGAAAACACTATAATGTGCACAGGGCAAAACAAATACAAATATAGGAAGGAGAAATATGACGAAGGATAATACACCACCAGGTACGATATTTCCTCTCCTAGACCACCACTCCAGGCCGAGATCACCAGGCACAAGACACAAGCTATAACTGGCGACGCCCAAAGTTCAGCAGAACTATTTAAAGGCAGTGGGCGAGACCCAGCCTCCAATCCGAGTACCAGCTAGATTAACCCCGGACAACCTAGATGAAATCTAGCCGGCGCCACTGAGCGCATAGTGGACGAATGCGGAATTACCGCTGTCTGTCGGACGCCCTAGTGTGAATAGCGTCCGACATGACAGTACCCCACCTTCTACGAGGGACCCCAGGGCCCTCACGACTTATAGGACCCGGCTTGTCCGGATGGCGGTGGTGAAACATACTGACCAGCCGGTCCTTATGAATGTCCGAGGCTGGTACCCAAGACCTCTCCTCCGGCCCATAACCACGCCAGTGTACCAGGTACTGTAATGCACTACTCGAGAGTCAACCACCTTGGAGACTTCAAATTCCAAATTGCCATCCACCAAAACTGGAGAAGGCGTCGGCATCGTGTCCACGGAACCCACCACCTTTTTTAACAACGATCTGTGGAACACGTTGTGTATCTTATAAACCGTAGGAAGCTCCAATCGGTAGGCTACTGGGTTAATGATGGTGGCGACCCTAAATGGACCAATAAACCATGGACCTAATTTCAGGGATGGTATTTTGAATTTGATGTTTTTTGTGGACAACCACACCTAGTCACCCACACTCAGGTCCGGACCTGGCACACGTCTACTGTCAGCCACACGTTTGTACCTAGCACCCACACTCAGCAAGCGCTGTTTAACTCTCCTCCAGACAGATGACAGTTGTGCTCCTAGCTGGTCCTCCTCCGGGACGCCAGCCGAGCCCCCCTGACGCAGAGTAGAAAATTGAGGATGATGCCCGTAAGCACAAAAGAATGGGGACTCCCCAGACGATTCCTGGCGGTGATTATTTATCGCAAACTCCGCCAGAGGAAGGAACTTTGACCACTCCTCCTGATTGTCAGAAACAAAGCAGCGTAAATACTGCTCTAAATTCTGGTTCATACGCTCGGTCTGACCATTTGACTGAGGATGAAATGCGGAAGAATGTGATAACTTGATCCCCAGCCGTGAGCAAAATGCTTTCCAAAATTTTGCCACAAACTGAGTACCTCTATCAGACACGATGTCAGACGGAACCCCGTGAAGTCTGACCACCTCCTGTACAAATACCTGAGCCAGAGTCTTAGCGTTAGGCAACGAAGGTAAGGACACAAAGTGAGACATTTTTCAGAACCGATCAACAACCACCAAGATGACCGTGTTCCCAGCTGAAGAGGGCAAATCTGTAATAAAATCCATGGAGATCTCCGTCCATGGCCTACTGGTTACCCTCAGCGGATGTAAAGTGCCAGCAGGACGGGAGCGAGGCGTCTTAGCCCTAGCACATGTGGTACATGCTGACACGTACGAGACTACGTCCTGTCGGATTTTGGGCCACCAAAACCGACGCGACACCAACTCCAAGGTACCCCTAACCCCTGGATGGCCAGCTAGGACAGCATCATGATGCTCACCCAACACCTTTAGGCGAAGATGGAGCGGTACAAACGATTTGTTAATGGGAAGCTCTGGTGGTACTTCCTCCTGAGCCTCGGCAATCTCAGCCTCAACCTCTGTCGTGAGAGCCGAGACCACTATACCTTTTTGGAGGATGGGTACCGGATCTTCCTGAGGCTCTCCCCCTGGAAAACACCTGGATAAAGCATCCGCTTTAGTGTTCTTAGACCCCGGTCGGTAAGTAACAAAAAAGTTAAACCGCGTGAAAAACAATGCCCAGAGAGCCTGCCTGGGGAACAGACGCTTGGCTGACTCCAGATAAAGCAGGTTTTTATGGTCGGTGATAACTGTAACCTGGTGGACCGACCCCTCCAAGAAGTGTCGCCATTCCTCAAAAGCCAACTTGATAGCCAACAATTCCCTGTTGCCGATATCGTAGTTACGTTCGGCGGGCGACAGCTTCTTGGAAAAGTAGGCGCATGGACGTAACTCGCCCAAAGATGAGCCTTGTGACAGCACCGCCCCCACTCCAACCTCAGACGCATCGACTTCCACGGTAAATGGTTTCGATAAGTCCGGCTGCACCAGAATGGGGGCCGAAGCAAAACTGTTCTTAAGAAATTCGAATGCGCGCACAGCAGCCTCAGGCCAGGCGGAGAAATTGGTACCCTTTTTCGTCATGTCAGTAAGCGGTTTAGCAATGGTAGAAGAATCTTTGATAAACTTCGTATAGTAGTTAGAAAACCCAAGAAACCGCTGAAGCGCTTTTAGGTTATCAGGCCGTTCCCAACTCAGCACCGTTGCACCTTAGCGGCGTCCATTTTAAACCCTGAAGCGGACACAATATAACCCAAGAAGGGCAACTCCTGAACCGAAAATACACATTTCTCAAGTTTAGCATAGAGCTTATTCTCTCTGAGAAGCTGTAACACCTGCCTGACATGCTCTAAATGAGTATCACGGTCGCATGAATAAATGAGAATGTCATCTAAGTACACAATAACGAATTTCCCCAAAACATGCGAGAACACATCATTTATGAAATGTTGAAATACTGCAGGCGAGTTTGTCAACCCAAATGGCATCACCAAATTTTCAAAATGACCCTCAGGAGTATTAAAAGCCGTCTTCCACTCATCACCTTGGCGGACTCTTATGAGGTTGTACGCCCCCCTGAGGTCAAGCTTGGAGAAACACTTAGCACCAGCCACCTGGTTGAACAAATCAGGTATAAGTGGCATAGGGTATGGATCACGAACCGTAATCTGGTTTAACTCTCTGAAATCCAGACACGGGCGTAGTCCGCCATCTTTCTTTTTAACGAAGAAGAACCCCGCTGCCACAGGCGAGGACGAAGGCCTGATGTGCCCTTTGCTCAAACTCTCAGCAATGTAGTCCTTTAAAGCTTGCCTCTCAGGACCAGAGATGTTAAACATCCTAGCTTTAGGCAATTTGGCCCCAGGTTTAAACCTGATATTACAGTCATAGGGGCGATGTGGTGGTAATTCTGAGCAACCCTTCTCTGAGAACACATCCGCGAAATCCCGCAGTGACTCAGGAATGCTAGGAGTCACGGCGGACACACATGTGGCCAGGCAATTCTCCTGGCAAAATCCGATCCACTGGATTATGTCCTGCGTTTTCCAGTCAATCACTGGGTTATGCAAAGATAACCATGGAAAACCCAAAACCATTTGTGCAGGAAGATTACTGAGTGAGCACCCTACATGTAACCTGCTCAAAATGTAGTACCCCAATGTGGAGTTTCACTTCAGCCACAAACTCAGTAATTTCCCCCTGTGGGAGAGGAGCAGCATTGATAGTGACCACCCGGATAGGATGAGGCAGTTTTTCGACCGTGAACCCGGCCCTGCGCGCAAACTCCTCATCAATGAGATTAGTGGCCGAACCACTATCCACAAAAACAGTGATTGGCAGCTCTCTGCCAGCGACCATAACCCTGGCAGGGAGCATACATTGAGAGACCACAATGGAAGATATGCATAAACTCAGATTAGTCTCCTCCACACCCTCTGAGTTTAGTAGTTTTCCGCCGATGCGCTTTTTCTTAGGTAACAGAGGACAAGCATTTACATAATGCCCATCTTTACCACAGCAAAAACAGGCTCCCTGCTTCCTGAGCGAGGGGACTCGAGGATGTGACACCCCTGCGATTTGCATAGGCTCCGTGGGCTCACCTGCAGCAACCTCACGTGCACCTACGCCTTCACCCAAAGGCGGCGTCTCTTGCACCCCCTGACGCAAACGGCGATCAATGCGAACAACAAGACTCATAGCAGACTCTAGAGAAGCAGGAGTCTCATACATCAGAAGGGCTTGTTTAACCCTTCTCGAAACCCCACATACAAACTGACTCCGCAGCGCCGGGTCATTCCATTGTGTGTCCACCGCCCAGCGGCGAAATTCAGAACAGTAATCCTCCGCCATTCGCTCCCCCTGGCAGAGAGCGCATATTTTAGACTCTGCTACAGCCAATCTGTCAGGATCATAATAAATGAGTCCAAGAGCAGAAAAAAAACTCTCTGCTGAGTTAAATGCAGCTGAATCAGAAGATAATGAAAACGCCCATGCTTGGGGGTCTCCGTTCAGTAATGACAAAATTAAGCCCACACACTGAGCCTCATTACCTGAGGAAAGCGGGCGCATACGAAAATACAATTTGCAGGCTTCACGGAAAACAACAAATTTACTGCGTTCCCCAGCAAACCTCTCAGGTAAAGGGATTTTTGGCTCTGCAACTCTACCTGCAGTTTCCACTTGCACATTAGATACCACAAGTGTTGTGATTTTGCTTTTTGCTCCCTCTAGTGGTCATTAGTGTTTTGACTCTGGAGCGTCTGTCTTTTCCTATATCCTCACCTGGGCCGTTAGTTCAGGGGCGTTGCTATATAAGCTCCCTGGACCTTCAGTTCAATGCCTGGCATCGTTGAAATCAGAGCTAATCTGTTGTGCTCTTGTCCTCTGATCCTGGTTCCTGTTTTTCAAGCTAAGTCTGCTTCCTTGCTTTTTGCTTTTGTTTTGTTTGGTATTTTTGTCCAGCTTGTTCCTATCTGTATCCTGACCTTTGCTTGAAGCTCTAGGGGGCTGGTGTTCTCCCCTCGGACCGTTAGACGGTTCGGGGGTTCTTGAATCTCCAGCGTGGATTTTTATAGGGTTTTTGTTGACCAGATAAGTTATCTTGCTATATTCTGCTATTAGTAAGCTGGCCTCTCTTTGCTGAACCTAGTTCATTTCTGTGTTTGTCATTTCCTCTTACCTCACCGTTATTATTTGTGGGGGGCTTGTATCTTGCTTTGGGGTCCCTTTCTCTGGAGGCAAGAGAGGTCTTTGTTTTCTTCTCCTAGGGGTAGTTAGATTCTCCGGCTGGCGCGAGTCATCTAGCGTTCACCGTAGGCATGATCCCCGGCTACTTCTAGTGTTGGCGTTAGGAGTAGCTATTTGGTCAACCCAGTTACCACAGCCCTATGAGCTGGATTTTTGTATCTTGCAGACTTACACGTTCCTCTGAGACCCTGTCCACTGGGGTCATAACAGTATGCCAGGCCAGTATTAAATGTTTAATGCATTGCAGAAGTGGGATTATAAGAAAGAAAAGTTTTTTTTTCCCTCTCTCATTTTTTTTTTTTCTTTTCCCCTTTACCTCAGAGTGGCTTAAGCTTGCTGCAGACATGAATGTCCAGACCTTGATTACAAGTGTGGACCAGCTTGCCGCTCGTGTGCAGGGTATACAAGATTATGTTACCAGAAATCCTAGGTCTGAACCCAAGATTCCGATTCCTGAACTGTTTTCAGGAGACCGATTTAAGTTTAGGAATTTCAGGAATAATTGTAAATTATTTTTGTCCCTGAAACCTTGTTCGTCTGGAGACTCTGCTCAACAAGTAAAAATTGCTATTTCATTCTTACGGGGTGACCCTCAGGATTGGGCTTTTTCGTTGGCGCCAGGAGATCCGGCATTGGCTGATATTGATGCGTTTTTTCTGGCGCTCGGTTTACTTTATGAGGAACCCAATCTTGAGATTCAGGCAGAGAAAGCCTTGCTGGCTATGTCTCAGGGCCAGGACGAGGCTGAGGTGTATTGCCAAAAATTTCGGAAATGGTCCGTGCTGACACATTGGAACGAGTGTGCACTGGCCGCTAATTTTAGAAATGGCCTTTCTGAGGCCATTAAGAATGTTATGGTGGGTTTTCCCATTCCCACAGGTCTGAATGATACCATGTCCCTGGCTATTCAAATTGACCGGCGGTTGCGGGAGCGCAAAACCGCAAATTCCCTCATGTTGTTGTCTGAACAGACACCTGATGTGATGCAATGTGATAGAAAAACCGCAAATTCCCTCATGGTGTTGTCTGAACGGACACCTGATTTGATGCAATGTGATAGAATCCTGACTAGAAATGAGAGGAAAATTCATAGACGCCGGAATGGCTTGTGCTACTACTGTGGTGATTCTACACATGTTATCTCAGCATGCTCTAAACGTATATCTAAGGTTGTTAGTCCTGTCACCGTTGGTAATTTGCATCCTAAGTTTATTCTGTCTGTAACTTTGATTTGCTCACTGTCATCTTATCCTGTCATGGCGTTTGTAGATTCAGGTGCTGCCCTGAGTCTTATGGATCTCTCATTTGCTAAGCGCTGTGGTTTTATTCTTGAACCATTAGAAAATCCTATCCCTCTTAGGGGTATTGATGCTACGCCATTGGCAGAAAATAAGCCGCAGTATTGGACACAGGTTACCATGTGCATGACTCCTGAACACCGCAAGGTGATACGTTTTCTCGTTCTACATAAAATGCATGATTTGGTTGTTTTGGGGCTGCCATTGTTACAGACCCATAATCCAGTCCTTGACTGGAAGGCTATGTCAGTGTCTAGTTGGGGCTGTCGTGGTATTCATGAGGATTCCCTGCCTGTGTCTATTGCTTCTTCTACGCCTTCGGAAGTTCCGGAGTACTTGTCTGATTATCAGGATGTCTTTAGCGAGTCCAGGTCCAGTGCATTGCCTCCTCATAGGGAATGTGACTGTGCAATAGATTTGATTCCAGGCAGTAAATTTCCTAAGGGAAGACTGTTTAATCTGTCGATACCTGAACATACCGCTATGCGTTCATATATCAAGGAGTCTCTGGAGAAAGGACACATCCGTCCGTCTTCTTCCCCTCTTGGTGCGGGATTCTTTTTTGTGGCTAAAAAGGACGGATCTTTGAGGCCTTGTATTGACTATCGGCTTTTAAATAAGATCACTGTCAAATTTCAGTATCCTTTGCCGCTGTTGTCTGACTTGTTTGCCCGGATTAAAGGTGCCAAGTGGTTTACCAAGATAGACCTTCGTGGTGTGTACAACCTTGTGCGCATTAAGCAAGGGGATGAATGGAAAACCGCATTCAATACGCCCGAAGGTCATTTTGAGTACTTGGTGATGCCTTTTGGGCTCTCTAATGCCCCTTCAGTTTTTCAGTCCTTTATGCATGACATTTTCCGGAACTATCTGGATAAATTTCTGATCGTTTATCTGGATGATATTCTGTTTTTTTCTGATAATTGGGACTCGCATGTGGAGCAGGTCAGGATGGTCTTTAAAATTTTGCGTGAAAATTCTTTGTTTGTCAAGGGCTCAAAGTGTCTTTTTGGTGTACAGAAGGTTCCCTTTTTGGGGTTCATTTTTTCCCCTTCTGCTGTGGAGATGGACCCAGTCAAGGTCCGAGCTATTCTTGATTGGACTCAGCCCTCGTCAGTTAAGAGTCTTCAGAAGTTCTTGGGTTTCGCTAACTTCTACCGTCGTTTTATCGCTAACTTTTCTAGCATTGTGAAACCTTTGACGGATATGACCAAGAAGGGCTCCGATGTGGTTAATTGGGCTCCTGATGCCGTGGAGGCTTTCCAGGAGTTGAAACGTCGGTTTACTTCGGCGCCTGTTTTGTGCCAGCCTGATGTCTCGCTTCCCTTTCAAGTTGAGGTGGATGCTTCAGAGATTGGAGCAGGGGCCGTTTTGTCGCAGAGAGGCCCTGGTTGCTCTGTTATGAGACCTTGCGCCTTTTTCTCTAGGAAGTTTTCGCCTGCGGAGCGAAATTATGATGTGGGCAATCGGGAGTTGTTGGCCATGAAATGGGCATTTGAGGAGTGGCGTCATTGGCTCGAGGGTGCTAAGCATCGTGTGGTGGTCTTGACTGATCACAAAAATCTGATGTATCTCGAGTCTGCTAAACGCCTGAATCCTAGACAGGCCCGCTGGTCATTGTTTTTCTCCCGTTTTGACTTTGTTGTCTCGTATTTACCAGGTTCAAAGAATGTGAAGGCCGATGCTCTTTCCAGGAGCTTTGTGCCTGATGCTCCTGGAGTCGCTGAACCTGTTGGTATTCTTAAGGATGGTATTATCTTGTCAGCTATTTCTCCAGATCTGCGACGTGTGTTGCAGAGATTTCAGGCTGATAGGCCTGATTCTTGTCCACCTGACAGACTGTTTGTGCCTGATAAGTGGACCAGCAGAGTCATTTCCGAGGTTCATTCCTCGGTGTTGGCAGGTCACCCAGGAATTTTTGGCACCAGAGATCTTGTGGCCAGATCCTTTTGGTGGCCTTCCTTGTCTAGGGATGTGCGGTCATTTGTACAGTCCTGTGGGACTTGTGCTCGAGCTAAGCCTTGCTGTTCTCGTGCCAGCGGGTTGCTCTTGCCCTTGCCTGTCCCTAAGAGACCTTGGACACATATCTCCATGGATTTCATTTCTGATCTTCCAGTGTCTCAGGGCATGTCTGTTATCTGGGTGATATGTGATCGCTTCTCCAAGATGGTCCATTTGGTTCCTTTGCCTAAACTGCCTTCCTCTTCCGATCTGGTTCCTGTGTTTTTCCAGAACGTGGTTCGTTTGCACGGCATCCCTGAGAATATTGTGTCAGACAGAGGATCCCAGTTCGTTTCCAGATTCTGGCGATCCTTTTGTAGTAGGATGGGCATTGACTTGTCGTTTTCGTCTGCTTTCCATCCTCAGACTAATGGACAGACGGAGCGAACTAATCAGACTTTGGAGGCTTATTTGAGGTGTTTTGTCTCTGCTGATCAGGACGATTGGGTGACCTTCTTGCCGTTAGCTGAGTTTGCCCTTAATAATCGGGCTAGTTCCGCCACCTTGGTTTCGCCGTTTTTCTGCAACTCTGGTTTCCACCCTCGTTTTTCTTCGGGTCATGTGGAACCTTCTGACTGCCCTGGGGTGGATTCTGTGGTGGATAGGTTGCAGCGGATCTGGAATCTTGTGGTGGACAACTTGAAGTTGTCACAGGAGAGGGCTCAGCGCTTTGCCAACCGCCGCCGCGGTTTGGGTCCCCGACTACGTGTTGGGGATTTGGTGTGGCTTTCTTCCCGCTTTGTTCCTATGAAGGTTTCCTCTCCCAAATTTAAACCTCGTTTTATTGGTCCTTACAAGATATTGGAAATTCTTAATCCTGTATCCTTTCGCCTGGATCTTCCTGTGTCGTTTGCTATCCACAACGTGTTTCATAGGTCCTTGTTGCGGCGGTACGTTGTGCCTGTGGTTCCTTCTGCTGAGCCTCCTGCTCCGGTGTTGGTTGAGGGCGAGTTGGAGTACGTGGTGGAGAAGATCTTGGATTCTCGTCTCTCCAGGCGGAGGCTTCAGTACCTGGTCAAGTGGAAGGGCTATGGTCAGGAAGATAATTCCTGGGTGGTCGCCTCTGATGTTCATGCGGCCGATTTAGTTCGTGCCTTTCACGCCGCTCATCCTGATCGCCCTGGTGGTCGTGGTGAGGGTTCGGTGACCCCTCACTAAGGGGGGGGTACTGTTGTGATTTTGCTTTTTGCTCCCTCTAGTGGTCATTAGTGTTTTGACTCTGGAGCGTCTGTCTTTTCCTATATCCTCACCTGGGCCGTTAGTTCAGGGGCGTTGCTATATAAGCTCCCTGGACCTTCAGTTCAATGCCTGGCATCGTTGAAATCAGAGCTAATCTGTTGTGCTCTTGTCCTCTGATCCTGGTTCCTGTTTTTCAAGCTAAGTCTGCTTCCTTGCTTTTTGCTTTTGTTTTGTTTGGTATTTTTGTCCAGCTTGTTCCTATCTGTATCCTGACCTTTGCTGGAAGCTCTAGGGGGCTGGTGTTCTCCCCCCGGACCGTTAGACGGTTCGGGGGTTCTTGAATCTCCAGCGTGGATTTTTATAGGGTTTTTGTTGACCAGATAAGTTATCTTGCTATATTCTGCTATTAGTAAGCTGGCCTCTCTTTGCTGAACCTAGTTCATTTCTGTGTTTGTCATTTCCTCTTACCTCACCGTTATTATTTGTGGGGGGCTTGTATCTTGCTTTGGGGTCCCTTTCTCTGGAGGCAAGAGAGGTCTTTGTTTTCTTCTCCTAGGGGTAGTTAGATTCTCCGGCTGGCGCGAGTCATCTAGCGTTCACCGTAGGCATGATCCCCGGCTACTTCTAGTGTTGGCGTTAGGAGTAGCTATTTGGTCAACCCAGTTACCACAGCCCTATGAGCTGGATTTTTGTATCTTGCAGACTTACACGTTCCTCTGAGACCCTGTCCACTGGGGTCATAACACACAAGACCCTGCTGCTGAACTGCCCCTTTCAATTCAGAGACCTGTAAGAACAGCGCCCTCAACTGGCGGTTTATGGAAGTCATGGGATCCATGACATACAAAAAAATATATTATAATTTTTTTTTTCTTTTTGGCCGATTATAATGTCACGGGGGTACTGGGTAGACTACAGCTGATTACCCGGGCCCCTGCAATATCTCTCAGACTAGGGAAACCCTGTCTGTCCCTCTCCCAGAGCTTACACTGAAGGTGTGCATGTCTGGGCCACCAGGCCTGACCCTGACTCCTGTTTCAGTACTAAGCTGAAACCTCCACCCGCCACCCAGTGATAAAACCTCACACCAACCCCTACAGAAAGCACAGACAGGGAAAACTAAAAAACGCACCACGCCGCAGACACACAGGAAAACACTATAATGTGCACAGGGCAAAACAAATACAAATATAGGAAGGAGAAATATGACGAAGGATAATACACCACCAGATATGATATTTCCTCTTCTAGACCACCACTCCAGACCGAGATCACCAAGCACAAGACACAAGCTATAATCGGCGACGCCCAAAGTTCAGCAGAACTATTTAAAGGTAGTGGGCGAGACCCAGCCTCCAATCCGAGTACCAGCTAGATTAACCCCGGACAACCTAGATGAAATCTAGCCGGTGCCACTGAGCGCATAGTGGACGAATGCGGAATTACCGCTGTCTGTCGGACGCCCTAGTGTGAATAGCGTCCGACATGACACTTCATGTTGGCAGTTTATTTAGGAGTTACCTTGGTTCTGGTGCAGTATGTAGGTGTTAGCTTGGTTCTGTTGGTGTGTTTAGGAGTTTATTCTGGTGCTGTATCTATGAGAAAGCTTAATTATTTTGCTGTATATAGATGGTTCTGGTGCTTTTTTTTTAGGTATAAACTTTATCATTTATTTAGGTGTTACCTTGGTTCTGACGTGATATTTAGGAGTTAGCTTGGCTTTGGTGCTTTATTTGCTTTATTTAGGTGATAGCTTGTTCTGTTGCTTTGTTTAGCTATTAATTTGATTATGGTGTCAACTCAGTTCTGGTGCTTTATTTAGGTGTTACCTTGGTTCTCTTAGGGTACGTCTCACAGTGGTGCGTTTTTGCACTTTGGTCGCTACGACGGCACGATGCATGACGTTCCAGCGATATAGTTACGATCTCGCTGTGTCTGACACGCTACTGCGATCAGGGACCCCGCTGAGAATCGTACGTCGTAGCAGATCGTTTGAAACTTTATTTTGTCGCTGGATCACCCGCTGACATCGCTGCATCGGCGTGTGTGACGCCGATGCAGCGATGTCTTCTCTGGTAACCAGGGTAAATATCGGGTCACTAAGCGCAGGGCCGCGCTTAGTAACCCGATGTTTACCCTGGTTACCATTGTAAATGTAAAAAAAACAAAAAACTACATACTTACATTCCGGTGCCTGTCACGTCCCCGGGCGTCCGCTTCCCTGCACTCCTCCTGCATCCTGTGTCAGCGCCGGCCGGCTGTACATCAGAGCACAGCGGTGATGTCACCGCTCTGCTTTACGGCCGCGCTTACACAGGATGCAGGAGGAGTGCAGGGAAGCGGACGCCGGGGGACGTGACAGGCACCGGAATGTGAGTATGTGTTTTTTTTTTTTTACATTTACACTGGTAACCAGGGTAAACATCGGGTTACTAAGCGTGGCCCTGCGCTTAGTAACCCGATGTTTACCCTGGTTACCCGGGCACTTCGGCATCGTTGGTCGCTGGAGAGCTGTCTGTGTGACAGCTCTCCAGCGACCACACAAGGACTTTCCAACGATCACGACCAGGTCGTATCGCTGGTCGTGATCGTTGAAAAGTTGCTGAGTGTGACGGTACCCTTAGTGTATTTAGGTGTTAGGTTTGTTCTAGTGTTGTGTTTAAGTGTTAGATTAGTTACGTTGCTTTATTTTGGCATTACCTTGGTTCTGGTGCTTTACCTAAGTGTTAGCTTGGTTCTAGACCGTTATATAGGAATTAGTTTACTTGTGGAGCTATAAGTATTAGCTTGGTGCTGGTGCTTGATTTAGGTGATATCTTTGTTCTAGTGTTGTTTAAATGTTAGTGTAGTTCGCCTACTTTATTTAGGTGTTACCTTGGTTCTGGAATTTTGTTTAGTTGTTTTTTTTCTTGTGCTTTATTTAGGTGTTAGCTTTGTTCTGGTGCTGTATTTAATCATTAGCTTTGTTTGATGTGACATTTAAGTGTTAGCTTGCTTCGGGTACTGTATTTAGGTGTTAGTTTGGTTCTGGTGCTGTATTTAATCATTAGCTTTGTTCGATGTGACATTTACGTGTTAGCTTGCTTTGGGTACTGTATTTAGGTGTTAACTTGGTTCTGGTGCTGTATTTAATCATTAGCTTTGTTTGATGTGACATTTAAGTGTTAGCTTGCTTCGGGTACTGTATTTAGGTGTTAACTTGGTTCTGGTGCTGTATTTAATCGTTAGCTTTGTTCGATGTGACATTTAAGTGTTAGCTTGCTTCAGGTACTGTATTTAGGTGTTAGTTTGGTTGTGCTGCTATTTTTATCCTTTACTTCTACAGTAGTTCACATGACACAAACATATGGTAGACATTTGATTGAAGCATTCGCATAATAAGCAAAATATTGTCAATTCGGCTGCCACTTTGCACCTGAATGGGATAACCTCACTAAAATGTTTTACTCATGTCTTCTTGGCTCTCCTCACACCTGTCCCACCGCCTGGTCCTTTCATCTATGCTCTTCTGCCTTCTTCCAAAACTGATTCCATCCCATGGGGGTTAAGCAGTATGTGACTCATGTGTATCATTGACATTAATAATTTTGGAGCTTCAGCTAAATATCATTGGAAGAAAATATTTTCCAGGCCCAATTCTAATAAATCCTATGAGACTCCCAAGGGGTGAAAATGTTCACTGCACCCCTAGATAAATGTCTTGATCATGATCATTAGAATTATAAATATGAAGTGGTGTTTCTCTGTTCTCGGCTGCGTGTTTTAAAAAAAATGAATTACAATTTCATATCCTCTTCACTAACAGAATAACAAGCTTCCTAAATGCTGTTTTGAACACTTTGAGGGGTTCCGGATTAAAAATGAAGCAATTTTTGGGACCAATTCAGACCATTTTAGAACTGAATTGGTTCTTAAAAATGAAGATTTTTTTAAAATGTTTAAAAAATTTAGAAAAATTGCAGCAAAACGTACCATCCTTTTTACTTCTCTCCAAAAATAAAAACGATGTTTGAAAAAAAAAAAAGACACCAAGAAAAGGTAAATATACAGTAAATATAATTTATACATTATGTCGGATTTATAAGCAAAATTCAAATTCAAGTTTTAACACTTGCAAAATTGTCTGTAATTTCCATTTTTATAAAAATGTCAGAATGAATATTGACCACATTTTACCACTAACCTAAAGTGCGAAGCGTCGTGAAAACTTGATCCCAGAATCAGTCAGTGACTGAGTAAAAGAGATTAACAACCACACATAAAGTGACGAATGTCCAGAATTTTTTTTCTTTTTTCTTTTAAAGATAGCAAGGATTTATCTTCTTCTATTGAAATTAATGATCGCAAAGTGCCCAGTGCCCAGAGCGCAGGTGCCGGGAAAGGTCAGAAAGGCCCGACGCCTGCGCACTGCAGTACTTTTGCTCTGCCCTCAACAGGGCAGACAAAGTACCCCTGTGCTGGAGCTGCAGCATGAATGCAAGAAGTGGCCGTTATCGTAAGAAGATGAGAGGCCCCGGACATTAGCAAGCCCGGTTCAAGAGCCCAGATAGAAATATTGCAGTGTGTATAGATCCGATAGTGATGGGACATACATTTTCAGCTTTAGGACAAATTGGGGAAGAAGATGCATATGTTTTCATAACTATAACCCCTGCCTATATGCCACAAAAAATAATAGTGGACAGATCACTGACAACAGTTTGATCTCTGGGTAATGGTAAAATCCCAATAACAAAAGTGAAGATATCGCATAGGTGTGAAATTTCATAAAATCCCGAAAAGCTGAGGATATCACTCAACCCGACCAATGGGGTGTTGATAAAAGGTCAAGATAAATCACAATTTGCATTTCTGTAGAGAGGTACACATCAGTGTATGCATGAATCCCATACATTGAACATCTCCAATTGGAGTGCTCTTCATTGCTAAACTGAATCATCTCTGTGATCAGTGTAGTAAGTTCTCCAGTTAATCCCTTTTGTTTTCTGTAACTGTATATGTTGTATTGTTTTGGCCCCTTTGTAAAATCTTTTGTATATTTTGCTAAACACTGCCTATTATTATTATTATTTATTATTATAGCGCCATTTATTCTATGGCACTTTACATGTGAGGAGAGGTATACATAATAAAAACAGGTACAATAATCTTGAACAATACAAGTCACAGCTGGTACAGGAGGAGAGAGGACCCTGCCCGCGAGGGCTCACAATCTATAAGGGATGGGTTAGGATATAGTAGGTGAGGATAGAGCTGATCTTGCAGTGGTTTGGTCGATCGGTGGTTACTACAGGTTGTAGGCTTGCCAGAAGAGGTAGGTCTTCAGGTTCTTTTTGAAGGTTTCGATGGTAGGTAAAAGTCTGATATGTTGTGGTAGAGAGTTACAGAGTAGGGGTGATGCGCGAGAGAAATCTTGTATGTGATTGTGGGAAGAGAAGGTAAGAGGGGAGTAGAGAAGGAGATCTTGTGAGGATCGGAGGTTGCGTGCAGGTAAGTACCGGGAGATGAGGGCACAGATGTATGGAGGAGACAGGTTGTGGATGGCCTTGTATGTCATGGTTAGGCTTTTGTACTGGAGTCTTTGGGTAATGGGGAGCCAGTGAAGGGATTGACAGAGGGGAGAGGCCAGGGAATAGCGGGGGGACAGGTGGATTAGTTGGGCAGCTGAGTTTAGAATAGATTGGAGGGGTGTGAGAGTGTTAGAGGGGAGGCCACAGAGCAGGAGGTTACAGTAGTCGAGGCGGTAGATGATGAGGGCATGGACTAGGGTTTTTGCAGATTCTTGGTTTAGGAATGTACGGATCTGTGAAATATTTTTGAGTTGAAGGCGGCAGGAAATGGAAAGGGCTTGGATAAGCAGTTTTAAGGAGAGATCAATGTCAAGGATTACCCCGAGGCAGCAAGCTTCTGGGACCGGGGAGAGTGGGCAGCCGTTTACTGTAATGGATAAGTTCGTTGGGGGGGTCGCATGAGATGGGGGAAAGACAATGAATTCTGTTTTGTCCATGTTAAGTTTTAGAAATCTAGCGGAGAAGAAGGATGAAA
The DNA here is from genome assembly GCF_051348905.1 of Ranitomeya variabilis. Taxonomy (NCBI): domain Eukaryota; kingdom Metazoa; phylum Chordata; class Amphibia; order Anura; family Dendrobatidae; genus Ranitomeya; species Ranitomeya variabilis. Next base: position 234,393,813 of record NC_135235.1, read on the forward strand.
TAGCGGACAGACATTAAGGGATTCTGGTTAGTAGGGTGGTGATATCTGGTCCAGAGATGTAGATCTGTGTGTCATCAGCATAGAGATGATACTGAAAACTGTGAGATTCTATGAGCTGTCCCAGGCCAAAAGTGTAAATGGAGAAGAGCAGGGGCCCTAGAACTAAACCTTGCGGGACTCCGACAGATAGGGGGCGAGGTGAGGAGGTGGTGTGTGAATGGGAGACGCTGAATGTTCGGTCAGTTAGGTATGACGAGATTCAGGATAGGGCCAAGTCTGTGATGCCAAGGGATGAGAGGGTCTGTAGTAATAGGGAATGGTCCACTGTGTCAGGTCCAGGAGGAGGAGGATAGAGTAGTGTCGTTTGCTCTTGGCAGTTAATAGGTCATTGGTGACCTTAGTTAGGGCAGTTTCAGTGGAGTGGTGTGACCGGAAGCCTGATTGTAAGTGGTCGAAGAGGGAGCAGGAAGAGAGATGGGAGGACAGTTCAAGATGGACGTGTTGTTCCAGTAGTTTTGAGGCATAGGGGAGAAGTGATATAGGGCGATAGCTCGATACAGAGGATGGGTCAAGAGAAGGCTTTTTGAGGATAGGTGTGATTGAGGCATGTTTAAAGCTTGAGGGGAAAACACCAGTTGTTAGTGATAGGTTGAAGAGATGGGTTATTGCTGGGATGAAGACTGTGGTGAGGTTTGGGTGAAGTGGGAAGGGATCTGGTCAAGTGCACAGGTGGTGAGATGCGATCTTGAGAGTAGAGTGGAGAGTCGCTCTTCTGTAATGGTGAAGAAGTTGGTTTTGGAGGTGGAGGGCTGGGTAGTTGGGAGGAAGGGCTCTGGGGGTTGTCGACTAAAACTGTCTCTGATGTTCTCAATCTTCTGCTTGAAAAATGAGGCAAAGTCTTCAGCTGAGATGAGTGGGAAGATAGGAGGTGCTGGGGGATGGAGGAGAGAGTTGAAGGTGTTGAATAACTGTTTAGGGTTGTGAGACAGGGAGGATATGAGAGATGAGAAGTAGGTTTGTTTTGCTGTGGCGAGTGTGGTCTTGAAAGTAGTGAGGGACTGTTTGAATGCGATGAAGTGCTCATTGGAGTGGGATCTTTTCCATCTCCGCTCAGCAGCCCTGGAAGCTCGCCTCAGTTCTTTGGTCAGGCTGGTGTGCCAGGGCTGTCTGTTGATTTTGCGAGCTTTGGTATGTGTGAGAGGGGCAAGAGATTCCAAAGCTGTAGCTATTGTGGTGTTATATAGAGCGGCACCGTCATCCGCATTGTGTAGGGAACTTATGTCTGTGAGAGGGAGGAGGGATTCAGAGAGTGAATGTAGATCAAGGTGTTTAAGATTTCTGCGAGGGTATGCAAGTTTGTGGGGTGGGGATTGTAGACAAGGAGTGGAGAGGGAAGAGAATGTGAGTAGATTGTGGTCAGAAAGAGGAAGAGGTGAGTTAGAGGGGTTAGACAGGGAGCAGAGGCGGGTGAAGATGAGGTCCAGTGTGTGATCATCTTTGTGAGTGGCTGCAGAAGACCATTGCTATTGCCATTGCCTATTGCTTTGGATTAAATATAAAATGTAATAGTTCTGTTCCTTTTGTTCTGTAACCCACGCCCTGAAGCTATATGCTACTAGAAGTAGGCCTTCAGTCAGCCTGTAAACCATGACTGATGGTGATATGTCATGATTCCCCAATGGCATGGGAACATCAGAAACACAAAATAACAGACTAGCCCTCGGGTGATGGAAACTAAAGCTGACCGTGACCTAAATCTACCACACAACTAACAGTAGCCAGGAAGCATTCCTACGGCTGCCTAGATGCCATGCGCCAGCCGGAGAACTAACTACACCTGGAAGAGGAAGGAACAGACCTGGCTTACCTCTAGTGAAATTCCCCAAAGATGATAGTAGCCCCCACATATATTAACGGTGAGTTCAGAGGAAAAGACATACACAGTATGAAGGTAGATTTAGCAAAGCGAGGTCCACTTACTAGATAGAGGAAGGATACAAAAGAGGACTTCACGGTCAGCTGAAAAACCCTTTCAAAAACCCATCCTGAAATTACTTTAAGACTCCTGTGTCAACTCATGACACAGGAGTGGCAATTTCAGTCCACAAGAGCTTCCAGTAACAGGAAATGACAAACTGTAAACTGGACAAAAAATACAAAACAAAAAGGACAAGAGTCCACTTAGCTGATCAGCAGACTGGTAGCAGGAACATGCAACTGAAAGACTCAGGTTACAATGATGACCGGCAAGGAAGTGACTGGAGAGCAAGGCTAAATAGGGAACTCCCAAAACTGATGGAAGCAGGTGAGCTGAGGCAGAAAAGAACACACAAGTCTCCAGTACCACCAGCCACCACTAGGGGAGCCCAAAAAGCGGATCACAACAGTACCCCCCCTTAAGGAGGGGGCACCGAACCCTCACAAGAACCGCCAGGGCGACCTGGATGAGCCCTATGAAAGGCACGAACCAAATTCGAGGCATGAACATCAGAGGCAGTTACCCAAGAATTATCTTCCTGACCATAGCCCTTCCATTTAACCAGATACTGGAGTCTCCGCCTGGAAATACGGGAGTCCAAGATCTTCTCTATAACGTACTCCAATTCACCCTCAACCAGCACAGGAGCAGGAGGCTCAGCAGAAGGAACCACCGGCACCTCGTATCTCCGCAACAACGACCGATGGAACACATTATGGATAGCGAAAGATGCCGGGAGGTCCAAACGAAAGGAAACAGGGTTAATAATCTCCAAAATCCTATAGGAACCGATGAACCGAGGCTTAAATTTAGGAGAAGAAACCCTCATTGGGACAAAACGGGAAGACAACCACACCAAGTCCCCAACACGAAGGCGAGGACCAACCCGACGCTGGCGGTTAGCAAACCGCTGAGTCCTCTCCTGGGACAAATTCAAATTGTCCACCACTTGTTCCCAAATCCGATACAACCGATCCACCACAGCATCTACTCCAGGACAATCCGAAGACTCCGCCTGACCAGAAGAAAAACGGGGATGAAACCCCGAATTGCAAAAGAAAGGGGAAACCAAAGTGGCCGAACTAGCCCGATTATTAAGAGCAAACTCCGCCAACGGCAAAAAGGCAACCCAATCATCCTGATCCGCAGACACAAAACACCTCAAATACGTCTCCAAAGTCTGATTAGTTCGCTCCGTCTGGCCATTAGTCTGAGGATGGAAGGCAGACGAAAAAGACAAATCAATGCCCAACCTGGCACAGAATGCCCGCCAAAATCTAGAAACGAACTGGGTACCCCTATCAGAAACGATATTTTCAGGAATACCATGCAAGCGAACCACATTTTGAAAAAACAAAGGAACCAACTCAGACGAGGAAGGCAACTTCGGCAATGGCACCAAATGAACCATCTTAGAAAAACGGTCACACACCACCCAGATAACAGACATCCTCTGAGAGACAGGAAGATCAGAAATAAAGTCCATCGAGATGTGCGTCCAAGGCCTCTTCGGAATAGGCAAGGGCAACAACAACCCGCTAGCCCTAGAACAACAAGGCTTGGCCCGAGCACACACATCACAAGACTGCACAAAAACACGCACATCTCGAGACAGAGATGGCCACCAGAAGGATCTAGCCACCAAATCCCTGGTACCAAAAATTCCAGGATGACCCGCCAGCGTAGAAGAATGAACCTCCGAGATGACTCTACTGGTCCAATCATCAGGAACAAACAGTCTACCAGGTGGACAGCGATCAGGTCTATCCGCCTGAAACTCTTGCAAAGCACGTCGCAGATCTGGGGAAATAGCGGATAATATCACCCCATCCTTAAGGATACCTGTAGGTTCCGAATCACCCGGGGAATCAGGCTCAAAACTCCTAGAAAGGGTATCTGCCTTCACATTCTTACAACCTGGTAGATATGAGACCACAAAATTAAACCGAGAGAAAAACAACGACCAGCGCGCCTGTCTAGGATTCAGGCGCCTGGCAGACTCAAGATAAATCAGATTCTTGTGATCAGTCAAAACCACCACCTGATGTCTAGCACCCTCAAGCCAATGACGCCACTCCTCAAATGCCCACTTCATGGCCAAAAGCTCCCGATTACCGACATCATAATTTCTTTCGGCGGCAGAAAATTTTCGAGAAAAGAACGCACAAGGTCTCATCACTGAGCAATCGGAACTTTTCTGCGACAAAACCGCCCCAGCTCCGATCTCGGAAGCATCGACCTCAACCTGAAAGGGAAGAGAGACATCAGGCTGGCGCAACACAGGGGCAGACGAAAAGCGGCGCTTAAGTTCCCGAAAGGCCTCCACAGCGGCAGAGGACCAATTGGCAACATCAGCACCCTTCTTAGTCAAATCCGTAAGAGGCTTAGCAACACCAGAAAAACCAGTTATAAATCGACGATAAAAATTAGCAAAGCCCAAGAACTTCTGAAGACCCTTTAGAGAAGTAGGCTGCGTCCAGTCACAAATAGCCCGAACCTTGACAGGGTCCATCTCAACAGAAGAAGGGGAAAAAATGTACCCCAAAAAGGAAATCTTTTGAACCCCAAAAACACACTTAGAACCCTTTACACACAGAGAATTCTCCCGCAAGACCTGAAAAACCCTCCTGACCTGCTGAACATGAGACTCCCAGTCCTCAGAAAAAATCAAAATATCGTCCAAATACACAATCATAAATTTATCCAGATATTCACGGAAAATATCATGCATAAAGGACTGAAAAACTGAAGGTGCATTAGAAAGGCCGAAAGGCATTACTAAATACTCAAAGTGGCCCTCAGGCGTATTAAATGCGGTTTTCCACTCATCCCCTTGCTTAATTCGCACCAAATTATACGCCCCACGGAGATCAATCTTGGAGAACCACTTAGCCCCCCTTATGCGAGCAAACAAATCAGTAAGCAGCGGCAACGGATACTGATATTTGACAGTAATTTTATTCAGGAGTCGATAATCAATACAAGGCCTCAGCGAGCCATCCTTTTTAGAGACAAAGAAAAACCCAGCTCCTAAAGGTGATGAAGAAGGACGAATATGTCCCTTTTCCAGGGACTCCTTAACATACTCTCGCATGGCAGCATGCTCAGGTACAGATAGGTTAAACAAACGACCCTTTGGAAATTTACTGCCTGGAATCAGATCTATGGAGCAATCACACTCTCTGTGGGGAGGGAGAGAACCAATTTTAGGCTCTTCAAAAATATCCCCAAAATCCGACAAAAATGCCGGAACCTCAGAGGGAATAGATGACGAGATAGAAACCAAAGGTATGTCCCCATGAGCCCCCCGACATCCCCAGCTTAACACAGACATAGTTTTCCAGTCCAGTACTGGGTTATGAGATTGCAACCATGGTAATCCAAGCACTAACACATCATGTAAATTATGCAACACGAGGAAGCGAATCATCTCCTGATGGTCTGGAGTCATACGCATAGTCACTTGCGTCCAGAACTGTGGTCTATTACAAGCCAGAGGTGTAGAATCAATACCCTTCAGAGGTATAGGAACTTCCAGAGGCTCCAAATCAAACCCACAGCGCCTGGCGAAGGACCAATCCATGAGACTCAGAGCGGCGCCAGAGTCCACATAGGCATCCACGGTAATAACTGATAATGAACAAATCAGAGTTACAGACAGAAGAAATTTAGACTGTAAAGTGCCAATAGAAACAGACTTGGCAACCTTCCTAGTACGTTTAGAGCATGCTGATATAACATGCGCGGAATCACCACAGTAGAAGCACAAGCCATTTTTGCGCCTATAATTCTGCCGCTCGCTTCTTGACAGAATTCTGTCACATTGCATTTTCTCTGGCGTCCCTTCAGAAGATACCGCCAAATGGTGCACGGGTTTGCGCTCCCGCAAACGCCGATCAATCTGAATCGCCATTGTGATGGACTCATTCAGACCTGTGGGCGTAGGAAACCCCACCATGACATCCTTAACGGCATCAGAAAGGCCTTCTCTGAAAATTGCCGCTAGGGCACACTCATTCCACTGAGTAAGCACAGACCATTTACGAAATTTTTGGCAGTATATCTCAGCTTCATCTTGCCCTTGAGACAGGGCTATTAAAGCTTTTTCAGCTTGAATCTCCAAATTAGGTTCCTCATACAGCAACCCTAAAGCCAGAAAAAACGCATCCACATTGAGCAACGCAGGATCCCCTGGTGTCAATGAAAATGCCCAATTTTGAGGGTCACCTCGCAGCAAAGAAATCACAATCTTAACCTGCTGAACAGGATCTCCAGAGGAGTGAGGTCTAAGAGAAAGGAATAATTTACAATTACATTTGAAATTCTGAAACCGAGATCTATCTCCGGAAAATACCTCTGGTGTAGGAATCTTAGGTTCAGAAATAGGAGTACGTATAACATAATCTTGTAAATTCTGAACCTTCGTAGCAAGATTATATAAACCTGCAGCCAAACTCTGAGAGTCCATCCTTAAACCGGAGAGATCAGAGCCATTCAAGGATTAGAAGGAGAGAAAGGCAAGGCTGTAAATAGAGCAGAAATACAACTGAGCCAACTAAGTAGCAAACAAGTGAGGAAAAAAAAAAAAAATCTACAGACTTCTTTTACTCTCCTTTCTTCTGCCAATTACTTTAACAGTGGCCGGTCATACTGTCATGATTCCCCAATGGCATGGGAACATCAGAAACACAAAATAACAGACTAGCCCTCGGGTGATGGAAACTAAAGCTGACCGTGACCTAAATCTACCACACAACTAACAGTAGCCAGGAAGCATTCCTACGGCTGCCTAGATGCCATGCGCCAGCCGGAGAACTAACTACACCTGGAAGAGGAAGGAACAGACCTGGCTTACCTCTAGTGAAATTCCCCAAAGATGATAGTAGCCCCCACATATATTAACGGTGAGTTCAGAGGAAAAGACATACACAGTATGAAGGTAGATTTAGCAAAGCGAGGTCCACTTACTAGATAGAGGAAGGATACAAAAGAGGACTTCACGGTCAGCTGAAAAACCCTTTCAAAAACCCATCCTGAAATTACTTTAAGACTCCTGTGTCAACTCATGACACAGGAGTGGCAATTTCAGTCCACAAGAGCTTCCAGTAACAGGAAATGACAAACTGTAAACTGGACAAAAAATACAAAACAAAAAGGACAAGAGTCCACTTAGCTGATCAGCAGACTGGTAGCAGGAACATGCAACTGAAAGACTCAGGTTACAATGATGACCGGCAAGGAAGTGACTGGAGAGCAAGGCTAAATAGGGAACTCCCAAAACTGATGGAAGCAGGTGAGCTGAGGCAGAAAAGAACACACAAGTCTCCAGTACCACCAGCCACCACTAGGGGAGCCCAAAAAGCGGATCACAACAGTGATAGTGAGTAGTCTTGGGTTATCATGGAGGTTGCAGTGACTGTAAAGGGGGTGTATACACATATTCCATGTGTTGGAATAGGAGGTGTATATACCATGCACTCACTATTAGTCTCCAGATAACCAGCCTATTAGTGGAAACAGCCTGCGCCCTCCTCCGTTGATCATCGGTCAATTGCGTAATTGTCTGGACAATAGAGGGCAGAAGAGAGCTGTTTGCTCCAAAGATAACAGCTGGTAGATCTGAGCAACTTCCCAGGCTGCGATCTTTGACACATGTAGTAAATGCCTGTCTGTGTGCAGCGTTCCTCATGGGTGGGGCTTGTCATTGAGATTATCCTACTTATAATTGGCTGTAGGTCTCTCTTTTATCATTGCTCATTGGTTAATGCTCTTGAATTAGAGTTCTTGTGTTAAGTAAAGCCATGGCTACATAAACGTTGTGTTGCTAGCTGCATAATCTCTCTAGATCTGTTGTTCCCTGGCTGGGTGATGTACTGGTAGTGTGCTCTTATAATGACACTGACCTTTTAAAAGCTCAGGACTGGAGGTTTAGTGGATATTTAAGCAGCTGGATAATTTAATTTGACCAATTTTGAGTGGTCTGGTGGAAATCAGAGCTCAATTTTTTAATTATACAAAACTAAATGTTATTAGCCGTTGGTTTATGCTCCTGAGTCAGTAATCACAGGACGGCAAGGCTCGCAAGTTTCCAAAAGTCTCGACATCTATGAATTAGAATGGAAGGAAAACTTTGGGTTGACTCTTTCCAGGATGTCTAGAAGTGAACACTGACCTAAAGAATGAATATATTCCGAAGAAAATGAGAAAACGTTCCTCAATAATGTGACTGAGCTGTGCCCGATATTCCTATCTGAAAATACTACGGTAAGGTATGTACAATTCTATGCACAGCAGACATAATACTGCTATAAAGTGCCAGCACCACTGTAAATTCCCTATATATTACTGCCATAGAGCGCCAACATAATATGACCATAATGTAATTCTGTTATAAAGTGACAGCACCACTGTAAAGTGCCTATATATTACTGTCATACAGCGCCAACATAATGCGGCCATAGATGGTTAAATAATACTACTATAAAATGCCTACCTAATACTTCAATACAGTGCTAATATAATACTGCTATAAAGTGACAGCACCACTGTAAAGTGCCTATATATTACTGCCATACAGATCTAACATAATATCACCATATTTTAATACTGCTATAAAGTGACAGCACCTCTGTAAAGTGCCTGTACATTACTGCCATACAGCACCAACATAATACGGCCATAGATGGTTACATAACACTACCATACTCTTTTTAATATATATTGATAGCACCCCTATACGATGCCTATGTAATACTGACATACAATTCTAATATAATACTGCCATACACTGTTAATATAATACTGCTATAAATTAATAGTGCCATCTTTCAGTGGATATATAATATTGACATACAGATCTATTTTACCACTGCCAAAGTGATAGTACCACCATACAGTGCCAATATAATGCTGTCATGCAGTTCTAACAAAGTACCTGCGTTGATGGTAACATAATACTACCATAAAATGTCTTTCTAATACTACAATACAAAGCTAATGTAATACTGCTATAAAGTGATAGTACCACTATATAATGACTATATAATATTGCCATATAGTGCTAACATAATAATGTTAAAGAGTGGTGCCATAGTACTACTATATAGTGTCTATATAATATTGCGCTGCACACTTTGACCTTCGTTATCCAATGTGACACCGCACACCTCGACTTCCCTGATCTAATATGGCCATGCCCACATAGAGTTCAATGTTCCAAAGTGGCGCCACACACTTCGAGTTCTTTCAAACAATGTGGCGCAGCACACCACGAGTTCCCTGATGCAATATAATGTCGCACACCTCGATCTCCCAGATGCAATGTGTGGCTGCACACATCGAGTTCCCTGATCCAATATGAAGCAAAAGAACCGCTGCCAAAGAGAGGAGGATAAGGGTCCAAGGCGAATACACTTTCATGCACTCCGATGGAAATTTATCTGGTATAGTCCCTGCTAAAATAGGATCAATTCTTAATATAGGCCAATATTTTGTTAAAATTACCCTAATAGTTTTATGGGATAGATTGAACATGATGATGAAAATATATTTGAATTTTTGTCTAACTTCAATTCATTCCTTTTTTATAACTTTTTTTTTTTACTATCCTCTGCATGAAGACCATCTGAGTTTTTTTGTGTGTTTATATGCTTCCTTAAGTTTCTCTTAATATCTTTTCTCCCCGAATCCTTTTTGTAAGACTCGAGCCTCTTTTTTTAAAAAATCTGTATCATTTGTACAATTTTTCTGATGCATCTATATGGTCAGAAAGGAATATTTTTAATCTTTTTAGGATAATGCCTGCTTGAGAACGCTAAAAAATTGTTGACTTCAACATTCTTGATATGTGTGTTGGTAATGATCTTATTATGTTCCCCCTTTGAAATCTCCAAATCCAAAAATGTAATTTTGGTTCTGAAAGAAGAGAAGAATTCCCATCCCCAATGATTACTGTTAAGTTGATGGACGAACAGTTCAACCTCACGGGGCATCCCTGAGCATACGAAAAACAAGTTGTCTATGTATCTTTTATAAAAGAGGATGTGGCCTACTGGCAGGGGGGCCGACCTAACTGGAGGGACTCAACATGCCCCATGAACAAATTAGCGTAACTTGGGGTGAAGTGAGTGCCCATAGCAGAACCCTTAAATGCTGATAGGACGCATCCTCAAATGAAAGACATTGTGTTCCAGAACTTACGATATGCACCAGAATAGAACATCCACTTGATTGCTAAGCATTGATTTATCCTGCTTCACGTAGTGTTCTACCACCTTTTTACTCAATTAATCTCGGATGTTCAAAAATCAGGAACTGACATCCAGAGTGAAAAAGGAACAGTCAGCAGGAAGAATGATTTGATTGAGTTCCATAATGAGGTAGGATGAATCTCGTAAGTAAGATGGTCCTGTAAACCATACACCTGATGAAGGAGCCTGAATGGCTCTGAAACGTGTGCTGCATGAACGCATATGCTCACCTGGGACCCTCACCCTTGTCCTTTTGACAGCATTCGCTTTGTCTGCGGTTCTTTTGCTTCACCTTGTCTCTCTCAACAGACCCGGCACCGGCGGACACAGCTGCATCCCAGTGACAGAGACCCTCTATGCGAGGTACAGCATTGTGCCTGACTTGCACAATGTGAATAGGTGAGTGCAACAGCTCACATCTTCTCCTTTCTCTGTACACCTCTTGGTCCTTCTGCACAAGGAGCGCTTTTTCTGTCCTTTTCTTTTACTGATTCATGTTGGCACTGCACACCTTCATCTCCCTGACATAATGTGGCACCGCACAGGTTGAGTTTCCTGATACAATGTGACAAGGCACACGTCGAGTTTCCTGATACAATGTGGCGCCGCACACCTCTTCTTCCAGCACAGAACTCCAATATTTGGCCTAAAAGCCAAAGTGAAAGACATTTTTTTTAGCTATGTGGTTCCTCAAAAATCAGATCCAGTCCTGTGGGATAGTTGTGTGATTTCTCCTGCTCCTCAATGTGTGGGCAATCAACACTTGTCCCAAACTAAAAGGGACCGAGTCATTGAACTGATGATAGTCCTTGGTTTATCTCTTTGGAAGATGGCGAAGGCTGAGATTTCGGCACTGTTCAGTGTTGTGTCCCAGCGATCGGGAGAACAACGACAATGAGAATGACAGCACAAGAAGAACGGCCCCATGGGTGGATCGTCAGACTAGAAAAATGGCGTGAAGTGATCCGCTGTTATGACTGTATAAGAACCCTCACACGGGTAATGTACAAATTAGGATAGAAAACCCTGAACCTGACAGGTCCCTGTTCAGACTAGCAAAGAACCTAATCTGACCCTAATTTGTCCCTTCTTGACCGTGGAGGTTGGCACCCTACGTATACGAAATGGCGACCCACTCCATGTCTACTTACCCTGAATGTCCTTTAGTGCAGCCTCTCTATAAACAATGTGCAACACTAAAACAGTAATAACTATAAAGTGAAATACACAAAAATCCAGGGAAAAGGCCCAGGTCTATGAACATGTTCACACAGACACACATGCAAAGAAAATGTCCAGGGCTGCAGATTCCCATGGTGTGAAGACAAAATGGTGCCCACTCGCTGACTCTCACACCCAGATGAGACAGAGCTGAAGCTAAAGTATAACTTGTTTGAGTCAGAAAAAATTGAGAATTTATTTGTATCCTCATTGAAGCAATCCAGGAGCATTTCCTTCGGTTCCACTGCGCCATTAGGATCAGCAAGTTGTTGTTGAGTCCTGATGTCCGCAAGTGGGATTCCAGGTAATATGGATGTTTGGAGTCCCAGTCCCCCAGTCAAAGATTATCTTGCTGACGCTTTCTCCATTGCTTCTCTTGTGGTTTGTTTGCGTATTACCCTTCTCGGCACTTTTCCCATTTTGTTACATTCAGGGTCTGTGGGTTTTCACGTATAATAAAGGTCTAATTGGGTTCCTTTCTTTTTCTACCGTCTTTCATGTGTGACTGTATAAACACGTCTTTAGCCCGGTGTCTCACCCTCAGTCTGTGTGCACTCCGTTCTGTGGTTGAGGTTTTGGCTTACACTCTGTGTATAGTTGAGGGTGCAGTTAAGGACAATCAGGGTCAGCCAACGTTGAGCGGGGGTGGCATTGTGTAATTTTAAGGTGCCAACCTCTGGATCAGGTTAGGGATTGCCTAGTCTGTATATGATCCTGTGGCGAGCAGGTTTAACATCTCCCCTGGTTTGACCATCCCTGTGTGAGTGTCACGGCTCAGTCAGTCCTAACATCCACATTATGCTGCTGGTGAAATTAGACGTCAAATATTGAGACCAAGGTGTCACATAGCATCTACACAAACCATCAGATGATGTCAGCACCACACTGGGCTACGAGCCAGACGTCCAGCTACAGCTACCCACTGACCTCATGTCACCTCTCTCATAGGCCATCATGGGGCCTTTCTCTAGCTTTCCCTCTCTTTTTCTTTCCCTCTCATTTTGCTTCTCTCTCTCTTCACCTCTCTCCCTTTGTACTGCTCCTTCTCTCCATCGTCCTCTCTCCCTCTCCCACTCCATCTGTCCTTCTCTCCCAAACCTCTCTACCTCTCCATTTCCATCTCTCCCTATTTTCCCTATCTCTCTCACCCTACTCCCCTCTCTACCTCTCCCTTTCTCTGTCTCCTTCTTTCACTCTCTACTTCTCCCTCTCCCTCAATCCATCTCCCTCTCTCTTTTTCTTCATCACTCTTACTACATCTCCCTCTCTACTTCTCCTACTCTCTCTCACTATCTCTCCCTTTCTGACTTTACTTCCCTCTCTCTTTCCCTCCCTTTCTGTCTCCTACTCTTTCCCTACCTGTCTTTCCCACTCTCTTTTTTGTCTTCTTTCCCCACTCATATCTCCACCCCTCACTCTCCCTCTCTCCCTTTTTATCTCCACCTCTTTTTTTGCTCTCACTTTCCCTCACTCTCCACCCCTCTATCTCCATCTTTTCCCTCTCTCTTTCTCTCTCTCCCCTCTCTTTCTAGTCTGCCTTCTTTCCCCACTCTATCTCTCCACCCCTCTCTTTCCCTCTATCACTCTCTCTTTTTATCTCCACCTCTTTCACTCCCTCTTTATCGTTCTCTCTTTCCCTCTAATTTTCCCTCACTCTCCACTCCTTTTTCTCCATCTTTCACTTTCCCTCTTTTCCTCTCTCTCCCTTTTTTCTCTCCACACCTCTTTCTCCATATTTCCCTATCTCTCTTTTTCTACTCTCTCTCTCAATCCCTCTTTTCCCTCTCTCTTTCTCCACCCCTCTCTTTCCCTCCATCTTTCTCTTTTCTCTCTTTCCACATCTTTCCCTTTCTCACTTTCTACATCTCTCTCAATTACTCTTTTCCCTCCCTTTCTTTCCCTCTCATTTTACCTCCCTCTCTTTCTCCACCCCTCTCCTTCCCACCATCCCTCTCTCTTTTCCTCCTTTTCTCTCTTTACACATTTTTCCCTTTCTTGCTCTCTCTCTCAATCCCTCTTTTCCCTCCCTTTCATTCCCTCTCATTTTCCCTCCCTTTGTCTTTCTCCACTCCTCTCCTTCTCTCCATTTCCCTCTTTCCACATCTGCTTCTCTCCCCAGTATCTGACACCAGGATTTTCTGCAGAAATGTGATTGTTACATTTTTCCAGACTGAATATTTCTTAAATTGGAATCTTTTGCATGTTATAAAAATGATGAAACGCAAACAGGATGGGACAGAGAACAATAAAACCAGACTAATAAGGCCATAAATCTGGAATGACATTTTAATTGCAGAGTCTCACAGGCTGCCTGCACTTTGTAGGCAAGAAGCCCTGGATTTGGTAAACACCAGCCGGCTCTGGCTTCACTCTACTCCAACTACTCCCCAAAAAGTTTATAAGATTGTAACTCCGGGCACAACTTTAATGTTCCCCAACCCCTAAGTCTAATGTACCAAAGATTCCTCTGAACATTTCTTGGCATCTTGTGTACGAGCTTCCAGGAAACTGGCGTGACCAGAAATGCCTCTGAATAATACAAGTCTGAGATCAGTGAGAAGCAAATCTGGTGATAACCGTCACTCATATCTCTCTGTGTTATATCATTATATACAGAAAATACCCAGGTTATACCAGCTGTGCATATACAGTGCCTAGAAAAAGTCTTCATACCCCATGAACGTTTCCACATTTTTTTACGTTACAGCCACAATTTAAATGTAATTTATTGGGAATTTCTGTGACACAACACAAAGTAACAAGTATTAGTGATGTGTAAAGAAAATGTTATAGGGTTTCCTAAATTTTTAAAAATATAATCTGAACATTGTTGCTTGCGTTAGTATTCAGACCCCTGTGGTCTGAGTGGCTAATCGCCTGCAGAATTCACATAATTAGTACATTGTGTCCACCTGGGTGGGATTTCTTCTCAATATAACTACAGCTGTTTTGCGAAGACCTCAGAGGTTTGTATGAGGACATTATGATTCAAACAGAAACATGAAAACCAAGGAGCCCACCAGACAGGTCAGGGATAAAGTTGTAGAGAAGAATAAAGCAGGGTTAGGTTATAAAAAAAAATAGCCCAAGACATTTTTCAAAGCAGCAATAAGATATCCCATTTGTAGTTTGCAAAAAGCCATGTAGGGGACACAACGAGCATGTGGAGGAAGGGGCTCTGTTCAGATGAGACCAAAAGAGAACTTTTTGGGCTAAATGCAAAATGGTATGTGTGGCGGAAAACAAATTCTGCACATTACCCTGAAAAAGCAATCCTCACCGTCACACATGGTGGTGGCAGCATCCTGCTGTGGGGTGGCTTTTCTTCAGCAGGGGCAGGAAAGCTGGTCAGAGTTGATAGATGAAGCTAAATACAGGACAATACTGGAAGAAAACCTGTTAGAGGCTGCAAAAGACTTGAGATTGGGGTGTAGGTTCACCTTCCAACAGGACAATGTCCCTCAACATCCTGCCAGAGCTACAATGAAGGGTTTAGAGCAGAGCATATTCTTGTGTGTGAACGGCGCAGTCACAGTCCTGACCGAAATCCCAGAGAATCTGTGAAAAGGCGTGAAAATTGTTGTTCACAGATTCACACCTCTCAACCCCCTCCGCTATTCACTGTCCCCCATCCGGTGCTCGTCACACTTTCTTATTGGCATTGCTTTCCCTGGAATCCTTGGGCCTCTCACGCCGGGCTTGGACTTCCGGCTCTGATGAAGCATCTTATGGACAGATGAGACCAAGATAGAGCTTTTTTTTTTTTACCAAAAATGAAATGAGGCCTACAAAGAAAAGAGCACAGTACCTACAGTCAAATATGGTGGAGGTTTAAAGATGTTTTGGGGTTGCCTTGCTGCCTCTGGCACTGGGTGCCTTCACTGTGTGCAAGGCTTCATGAAATCTGAAGAGTACCAAAGGATTTTGGGTGGCAATGTAGGGCCCAGTGTCGGTTTGCATCATAGGTTATGGGTCTTGCAGCAGGACAATGACCCCAAACATATATCAAAAAGCCCCCAGAAATGGATTTAAACAAAGTACTGGAATGTTCTGAAGTGGCAGCAATGAGTCTGGATCTAAATCCTATTTATCTCCTGTGGAGAGATCTGAAAATTGCTGTTGGGAGAAGACGCCTTCACAAATGAGAGAACGGGAGCCGTTTGTAAGAAGAAGAGACATCCAAAACTTCTTCTTCTTCTTGTTCATTTTTTGGAACAATTTCAAGGGTGCTGCAAACCCTTTTGGCTATGACTGTAATTGAAAAATAAAAAGATTTTTAATTCCTGTGACTACCGCTACCTGCCACCCTATGTGATGATGCATTCACAGTGAAGAGTGCCTTTGGCATTACAGACTTGAGCATTCAGCAAACACGGCATTGTCTTCAGGTTGCTTAGTTTTGGAGCTACACCCATAGACCTCACCCTTTCCCTTCTCTCTCACTTACGTGTGGGCGATGGCCGCCTCTCTTGGCTCCGCAGCACTAAATGGGTGTCACTATCCATGACCCTAGGTTATATTATAAAGTGGAGGCAGAGTCCCAGCTCTATAAATATCTACAAATGGCTCTTTGGCACCGGGGACATCATGATCTCATGCAGCAGAGACGAGCGGCGCCTAATTTATAACAACTTACTAATTGTTATAAAATGTTACATTATTCTCGTTATCATAAACCAGTGATGTTCATGTAACATCTCCCTGGCCAATAAAGGAGATATCTTCCATTTCTAACCCCTTGTCATTTACAACTGAGCCCACAATTAGCTGAACCTGAGAGATGTATTCATTGGTACTTTGTATGCTCAATGCCAGGCAGCAGCTGGAGAAGTGTAAAGCCACCAATACTCTTAGCCACTTGACTTTACAGTGGAATAATATGGTTTTGGAGAAGTCATCCTGCACTATTGGGTATGTTGGCTGTAGGTTTGGTGGAGGCCGAAAAAAGGGTGAGAACTTTTTTTTATATTTGGGTCTTTTGTTCCAACGAAGATAATGAAGGATCCTGAAGCTTCAATGATAATCTGGAAATGGTGATTAGAAAACATTGTGGCCATAGTATCATAGAGGCCCTTATAAACACGTTACCCACGAGCCAGGCTTTGCTCCCCAATATTTATTCTGCACTGATCATTTGTTACAATGTATCACTAGTTTAGATAAAATGTATCAACCTGATGCAGTTGATGAATTGGGACCATCGTTATTCTCTTACCTGTTTTGAAAAGATGGATGACATTTTTGTGAACCATAAAGGGCCATCAACAGGTAAAAAAATTACTTATTACCTTACCGTTCACCTTTCTGGCCCCTCCGTTCCTCATCGTCACCCTGTGGTCCTCACCACATATTCTGATCTCCGCCACTTGTACTGAAATCTAACCATCTAAAGGAAGAAGATAGGAGTGGGACCCCCCAATATTCAACTCCTGGGATGGTGCTTGTAATATGTAGTGACTAGGACTTGCGTGACTTTTGCAGAAGTTTCACTCTTTCGACTTCGCTACTGACCTGCAGGTAAACTTACCGACTTTCCACAAAACGAGACTGTATCAAGATTTCTGCATGCAATATTGAATAATCGGTGGAAACTGTGAGTGTGAATTTGTGCAAAATGAGTCCAGGAGCCAACGTGTGTCTGCAAATTGTGTATTTTTTTTCTCTGAGAAAACTTCACTGCTCCTGACAAAAAGCAAAACAAAATACTGATAACGTCACCCAGAAGATGGCGCATCTGTCCAATGTCTGCACGCAAATCCAATATCATTGACACTGGAGGCACGAGACGCTCTGCCTGGCGTCATTGGATTCCACAATTTCGTTTTCAGAAAGTAGAAGTAAGAAAAGTTCAGTTGACGCCCGAGAAACAGCCTGCGTTCTCTTCCCCATTCACTTCCTCTTTGATGAAATTTTCATTATTCCTTGGGGATGTTATCGTGATCAAACCAAGGGGTCAGTGGTCACAAAAAACAAGGTCACCGGTATTTAGATAGGCTTTGGTAATTTGCCACTTGGCTTGTGGTTGCACAATTGGGGAAGTAATGTGACAAAATTTCAGGAAGTAGGAGAGGACTTTCTCTCAGAACTCAAATTTTGCTTCCTTGATTGGAGCCCATAGTGACATAACTACGGTCAATTAAAAAAAAAAGGAGAGTATGTGTGTACAAGACTCTAATGTTCCTGTTTTTTATTCTCTCCCTAAGTTACACAAGATCAGATTCCCGTCACCTAAGAGATCCCTCATGGCAGGAAGTGGTTCCTTAAATTAAAGCCTTTCCCAATGAGTGGAATACTACGATTACTTTGTGTTCAGGTTATACAGTTCTGCTCATCATTATTGTCACCAGCTTCGGACTGGGGCACCTTGGGCCCACTATGTAGTTACATAGAAATAAATACAAGACCACCAATTGTGCGGTTAGGCTACTTTCACACTAGCGTTAACTGCAATCCGCCACAATGCGTCGTTTTGCCGAAAAAACGCATCCTGCAAAAGTGCTTGCAGGATGCATTTTTTCCCCATAGACTAACATTAAGTGACGTATTGCGACGGATTGACACACGTCGCAACCGTCGTGCGACGGTTGCGCTGTGGTGTGGCGGACCGTCGGGACCAAAAAACGCTATATGTAACGTTTTTTGCTCACGACGGTCCGCTTTTTCCGACCGCGCATGCGCGGCCGGAACTCCGCCCCCACCTCCCCGCACTTCCCCGCACCTCACAATGGGGCAGCGGATGCACTGGAAAAAAGCATCCGCTGCCTCCATTGTGCAGCAGAGACAGCGCTAGCGTCGGGAACCTCTGCCCGACGCACCGCGACGGGCCGAGCCCGACACTAGTGTGAAAGTAGCCTTAAACACACTAATATCAGGGTATAATATAAGGCAGTACATGTCTTAATTATGTAGCAGGGGATGGGGTAGCCCCCTCATAGAATATAATGTAGCCCCCTCAGAATATAATGTAGCCCCCTCATAGAATATAATGTAGCCCCCCTCAGAATATAATGCAGCCCCCTCATAGAATATAATGTAGCCCCGTCATAGAATATAATGCAGCCCCCTCAGAATATAATGTAGCCCCCTCATAGAATATAATGTAGCCCCCCTCAGAATATAATGTAGCCCCCCTCATAGAATATAATGTAACCCCCAGAGAATATGATGCAGCCCCCCTCAGAATATAATATAGCACCCTCGTAGAATATAATGTAGCCCCCAGAATATAATGTAGCCCCCTCATAAAAAATAATGTAACCCCCCTCAGAATATAATGTAGCCCCCCTCATAGAATATAATGTAGCCCCCTCATAGAATATAATGTAGCCCCCCAGAATATAATGTAGCCCCCCATAGAATATAATGTAGCCCCCTCATAGAATATAATGTAATCCCCCTGAGAATATAATGCAGCCCCCCTCAGAATATAATGTAGCCTTCTCATAGAATATAATGTAGCCCCCCAGAATATAATGCAGCCCCCCCATAGAATATAATGTAGCCCCACTCAGAATATAATGCAGCCCCCTCATAGAATATAATGTAGCCCCGTCATAGAATATAATGCAGCCCCCCTCAGAATATAATGTAGCCCCCTCATAGAATATAATGTTGCCCCCCTCAGAATATAATGTAGCCCCCCTCATAGAATATAATGTAACCCCCAGAGAATATGATGCAGCCCCCCTCAGAATATAATATAGCACCCTCGTAGAATATAATGTAGCCCCCAGAATATAATGTAGCCCCCTCATAAAAAATAATGTAACCCCCCTCAGAATATAATGTAGCCCCCCTCATAGAATATAATGTAGCCCCCTCATAGAATATAATGTAGCCCCCAGAATATAATGTAGCCCCCCATAGAATATAATGTAGCCCCCTCATAGAATATAATGTAATCCCCCTGAGAATATAATGCAGCCCCCCTCAGAATATAATGTAGCCTTCTCATAGAATATAATGTAGCCCCCCAGAATATAATGCAGCCCCCCCATAGAATATAATGTAGCCCCACTCAGAATATAATGCAGCCCCCTCATAGAATATAATGTAGCCCCGTCATAGAATATAATGCAGCCCCCCTCAGAATATAATGTAGCCCCCTCATAGAATATAATGTTGCCCCCCTCAGAATATAATGTAGCCCCCCTCATAGAATATAATGTAGCCCCCTCATAGAATATAATGTAGCCCCCCAGAATATAATGTAGCCCCCCATAGAATATAATGTAGCCCCCTCATAGAATATAATGTAATCCCCCTGAGAATATAATGCAGCCCCCCTCAGAATATAATGTAGCCTTTTCATAGAATATAATGTAGCCTCCCAGAATATAATGCAGCCCCCCCATAGAATATAATGTAGCCCCACTCAGAATATAATGCAGCCCCCTCATAGAATATAATGTAGCCCCGTCATAGAATATAATGCAGCCCCCCTCAGAATATAATGTAGCCCCCTCATAGAATATAATGTTGCCCCCCTCAGAATATAATGTAGCCCCCCTCATAGAATATAATGTAACCCCCAGAGAATATAATGCAGCCCCCCTCAGAATATAATATAGCCTCCTCATAGAATATAATGTAGCCCCCCAGAATATAATGTAGCCCCCTCATAGAAAATAATGTAACCCCCCTCAGAATATAATGTAGCCCCCTTCATAGAATATAATGTTACCCCCAGAAAATATAATGCAGCCCCCCTCAGAATATAATATAGCCCCCTCATAGAATATAATGTAGCCCCCCAGAATATAATTTAGCCCCCTTATAGAAAATAATGTAACCCCCCTCAGAATATAATGTAGCCCCCCTCATAGAATATAATGTAGCCCCCTCATAGAATATAATGCAGCCCCCTCAGAATATAATGTAGCCCCCTCATAGAATATAATGTAGCCCCCCAGAATATAATGTAGCCCCCATAGAATATAATGTAGCACCCCTCATAGAATATAATGTAATCCCCCTGAGAATATATTGCAGCCCCCCTCAGAATATAATGTAGCCTTCTCATAGAATATAATGTAGCCCCCCAGAATATAATGTAGCCCCCCCATAGAATATAATGTAGCCCTCTCATAGAATATAATGCAGCCCCTCTCAGAATATAATGTAGCCCCCCTCATAGAATATAATGTAGCCCCCTCAGATTATAATGTAGCCCCCTCATAGAATATACTGTAATGCAGCCCCCTCAGAATATAATGTAGCCCCTGGTAGAATATAATGTAGCCCCCTCAGAATATAATGTAGCCCCCTCATAGAATATAATGTAGCCCCCCCTCAGAATATAATGTAGCCCCCGTATTGAGCCCCAGGTGGATGAACATAGAGCAACTGGTGCCAACAACACCCCAAAACAGGTGGAAGTGCGTATGCATGAGAGCCAACTGACCTCAGACGAAGTGCACCCTCGATCACCATGCCTGAGAATGTGCGACAAGATCCGAGAAAACCTGCTGCTTTCCCTCCCAGTATTTGGTGTAATCATGGGTGCAGTGTACGGGGGACTCCTTCGAATGGCATCTCCCATCCATCCTGACATTGCTATGGTCATAGCCTTTCCGGGAGATATTCTCATGAGGATGCTGAAGATATTGATTCTACCTTTAATCATCTCCAGTTTAATCACTGGTTTGGCTGGATTGGATGCAAAATCGAGCGGACGCCTTGGCACCAGGGCAATGGTCTACTACATGGCAACCACCATTATTGCTGCAGTCGTGGGAGTCATCCTCGTTTTGGCGATACATCCCAGAGACCCCAAACTAAAGAAACAATTTGGAAAAGGGCAAGAAAATGATGAAGTCTCCAGTTCAGATGCCTTTTTTGATCTTATCAGAAATCTGTTTCCTGAGAACCTGGTGCAAGCCTGTTTCCAGCAAATTCAGACAGTTACCAAGCAGGTTATTGTGGAAGCTCCTACCCAGGAACCTACCAATGTGACCGACTCTGTCTTTACACTCATGAACGACACAGTTGTCACAACCACAGAGGAAATTATGAAAAAATTGTTATTCAAAGATGGCATGAACGTCTTGGGTTTAATTGGCTTCTTCATTGCATTCGGCATTGCTATGGGCAAAATGGGTGAACAGGCCAGACTGATGGTGGAATTCTTCAACATCCTGAATGAGATTATGATGAAACTTGTGACAATGATAATGTGATGTTCTCCTTTCAGTATCGCTTGTCTGATCTGTGGGAAAATCATCGCAATCAAAGACTTGGAGCTTGTTGCTAGGCAACTGGGAATGTACATGATCACCGTCATTGTGGGCCTCATTATCCATGGAGGCTTTTTCTTGCCATCTCTGTACTTCATAATCACCAGGAACAGTCCATTCTCCTCCCTGAGAGAATAATGCAGTCCCCCCACAGAATATAATGTAGCCCCTCATAAAGTATAATGCAGCCCCCCCATATAGGGTATAATGCAGCCCCTCTCCACCTCCATCATTGTTCTCCCCCTTCACCCTATTATTGCCTTCTCCCCCACCACCCCTATCATTGCCCTTTCCACCACCTCCATCATTGCCTTCTCCCCCACAACATACACACACACACACACAGCAAAGCATCACTCTCTCTCAATCACACACACAAAGCACCGCACCACATACACACACACACACACACCCGCACCACTCTCTCTCACTCACACACACAAAGCACCGCACCACATACGCACACACACCCGCACCACTCTCACTTACACACACACAAAGCACCGCACCACATACACACACACTTACACACCAGCACCACTCTCTCTCTCAAGCTCACACACAAAGCACTGCACCACATACACACACAATCAGACAGACCCACAGCACCACTCACCTCTTCGTCACCAGCATCTTTCTGTCTGAAACAGCCGCACGCTGAATGATGACATCATCCAGCTGCGCTGCCTCAGACAGGAAGCGCCGGGCAGGAAGCAGGACACCGGGATGTGCTGTGAGAGGTGGGTGGTGCTGTGTCTTTCTGCGTGCGTGTGTGTATGTGGTGCAGTGTGGTGCTTTGTGTGTGAGTGTGAGAGAGTGGTGCGGTGGAGGTGGGGCTTTACATGCGGGTAGTGTTAGCTACAGCCTGCGGCTAATGCTGCCTGCTATTAAAGTGAAATAGTATTCACTCCTCGCCCATGGAGGCGTGGAGAAGCGTCAATATTTATTTCTCTTTAGCAGCTGGGACAGGCGTGGCTTCCTGTCACTGCTGCTGCTCCACTGGCACAGAGAGGGCCCCATTGATTCAGGGGCCCCATAGCTACTGGCTGGGGCCCCTAGACCAGTGAGGGCCTAAGGCAGCTGCTGGCCAGTATACCAGCAGATGTCAGTGCCTGGGCCCACCAGAGAATCCTCCGGTTCTCCGGTGGGCCAGTACGACCCTGATGGTCACCCATGAGGTTAAGTACATAATGTGGAATATCTCCTGAAAAAAATGAATCACATGAAACAGGTTTTTTTGTATAGAGAACTCATCTTAAATACAAAAGAGCAAATGATAATCAATAATTTAAAACAAAAAACAATGGGAGGGAAAAATGGAAGAACCTAAAGCTTGATGTGACATTAGTATTGGCACCGTTTACATTGAATTAGTATAGAAACACATTTTGACTCCTGTGGTAAATCACAAAAGAGAATCACCTGTGATTGTTGCTGCCCGTGTGATATGAATTAGCCAATGAATGATGACATCAGTGTTTTAAAAAGCCACATGGTAGACCCTGTTCCTTTGTCACAATGGTGAAGATAAAGGAGCTGTCTGAGAACATCAGAGCTGCTATTAGCAAACACAAGACTTTCGAAGGGTATACCGCCATTTCCAAAAACCTTGGAATCCTAGTTTAAACGGTGCGCAATGTTATTAAGACGTTTACCAAGCATGGAACATCAAGAGCCTTCCTAGATGTGTGGGAAAGAGGAAAACTGAGAAGAGATGAGTTCAAAGTGAATGGTGCATAAAACACTATGTCAAACATCCAAAGACCTGAAGGTCAACCTGGAACAGTCTGGGGTCATGGTTTCAACAAGTACTATATGCTGCACACTAAACCAAGCAGAGCTTTATATGCAAAGGCCAAGGAAGAAACCATTGCTGAGAAAAGACATAAATAGGAATGACTGATCTTTGCCAAAGAGTACCTTAACAAACCATAATCCTTCTGGGAAAATGTTCTACAGATAGATGAAACAAAAATAGAGCTTTTTGGCAATGCCAGGCCAACAGCTTGTTTACAAATGGCACAATGAAGCTTATAAGGAAAAGAACACCCTACCAACAGTTAAGCATGGTGGAGGATCCATAATGCTGTGGGGTTGCTTTGCTGGTACAGGAGGCCTTGACTGTATCACAGGAATCGTGAAATCAGAGAATTATTTAAAGATTTTAGAGTGAAATGTCTTACCCAGTGTAAAAGGGTTTGAGTAGAAGACAATGGGTCCTCCAGCAAACAATGACCCAAAGCACACATCCCAAAGTACACAGGAATAGTTGAAAAAGAAAAAATGGATGGTTTTAAAATGGCCAACAATGAGTCCTGACCTCAATCCCATTGAAAATCATTGGCGTGAGCTGACATCTGCCATCGGGAAAAAGAACCCTGCAAACATTCAAGAGCTTGAACAAACTGAAAAGGAAGAGTGGGAGAAAATACCAGCTGAGAACTGCAAGAAGCTTATAGATGGCTACAAGAACCGTTTGGAGGCGGTCATCAATGTCAAAGGGTATGCACCAAAGTATTAACTAGGGGTGCCTTTATTGCTGCACTTGCTGTTTATTCTTTTAAATTGCAACATGTAAGTTGAAAAACAATGTTTTATTGTTGTATAACTTTTGACCACTAATTAAAAAAATCCTGAGAATATAACTTTGGTACATTTCCATTTAAATAAATATAATCTTCAAATAATTGGTGTACCTCTGGGAGCTAAATATTCCTCTTTATTTGCAAACATATACAAGATACTTGCATTTTTTCTCATGACAAACCTATTTTTTAATATGTGGTTTGGTGCAGTTGCTACATCGACTATCAATCATGCAACGTTGTGACGGCAATGCACTTGGAATATATCAATTGCAATTCCTGGAATTTGAGGCTTATGTGCACATGTGATCCAGAAATGATGTTTTCTTGCATTTGCGCCTTTAGGGGCATTTCAATTATGTATTGTCCGCAAGCCCACTGCTTGCTATACTATTGAATGGCCACATCTTGCCACCTAAGACTATGGAAAATCTAGTTGGGGAATTAATCAGGGCACATAAGAACTGCATCAGTAAATATATTCCATTATAACAACAGGATGATAACTCACAAAGCAACATTAATAATGGATGCAATTTCCCCATCAAGTGATCGCTTTATCTGCTAATTTAATAAACAGATGAAATAATGGTTCAGTGATCGAAAGGTTCAGATTTTTACAAATGTGGTAATTTGAGATGTATGTGTTGCAAATTTGACTTTTTGTGCCATTGAAAGAGTTCCCAAATGTTATGCACAATCGCAGAGAGACCCCGCAAGACTGGCACCAAACCATCAAAGATGCGACACACTTGGCGGAAACTGCCCCAGCTAAGCGAGCTTTAAAGTGCCAGGATACTCCTAATCCACCAGTAAAAAGGAGGGTGACTTTAGCAAAGCCCCACCCAAGCCCGACGTTGCCGGGTAGCTGGTGACGGGTGATACAGCCAGAGCCTAGTGAGAACAGGTAGATACCTCTGCGAGAAACCCTGGGAGTGCAGCACAAAGAGAAAGGGAAACAAACCCAAGACTAACCCTGAAAGATAGCAATCGAGACTGCAAGCACCACTCACCACCACAACACATAGAAACTGCAATACACAGCAAAGACCTGAGCTGGGGACAGTTAGATAGCCGCCTGATGCTGAAGGAAACGATCAGGTGATGACTACCTCCAAATCATCCCCAGACAACCAGTCCCTGCTGACCTAACAGCAGAACGGACAGAATCCCACCACTGCCTACTACCAGACACAATCCCACCACCAGCCTAGTACAGGACACTATCCCACCACTGCCTAGTACTGAACACAATCCCACCACTGCCTATTACCGGACACAATCCCACCACTGCCTAGTACCGGACACAATCCCACCACAGCCAAGTATCGGACACACTCCCACCACTGCCTAGTACCAGACACAATCCCACCAATGTCTAGTACTGGACACAATCCCACCACTGCATAGTACAGGACACAATCCCACCACTGCCTAGTACCGGACACAATCCCACCATTGCCTAGTACCAGATACAATCCCACAATCCCACCACTGCCTAGTACAGGACACAATCCCACCAGTGCCTAGTACCGGACACAATCCCACCACTGCCTAGTACCAGACACACTCCCACCACTGCCTATTGCCGAACACAATCCCACCACTGCCTAGTACCCGACACAATCCCACCACAGCCGAGTACCGGACACAATCCCACCACTGCCTAGTACAGGACACAATCTCACCACTGGCTAGTACTGTACACAATCCCACCACTGCCTAGTACCGGACACAATCCTGTTGTGAATTAGACTTTTTGGCTCCCTCTTGTGGTTACTAGTGATATTACTCTGGGATTGTCTTTCCTCAGTTTGGCACCCACCTGGGTCGTTAGTCCAGGGGAGTTGCTATATAAGCTTCCTGGATCCTTAGTCCAGTGCCTGGCATCGTTGTAATCAGATCCTTTCTGTTTGCTCCTGTCTGCTGGTCCGGGTTCGTGCAAAATTAAGCTAAGTCCTGCTTCTTTGTTTTTTGGTTATTTGCTTGCTCTCATTTTTGTCCAGCTTGTACTAAATGTGATTCCTGACCTTGCTGGAAGCTCTAGGGGGCTGGTGTTCTCCCCCCGGGCCGTTAGACGGTTCGGGGGTTCTTGAATATCCAGCGTGGATATTTTTGATAGGGTTTTTGCTGACCATATACACTCACCGGCCACTTTATTAGGTACACCATGCTAGTAACGGGTTGGACCCCCTTTTGCCTTCAGAACTGCCTCAATTCTTCGTGGCATAGATTCAACAAGGTGCTGGAAGCATTCCTCAGAGATTTTGGTCCATATTGACATGATGGCATCACACAGTTGCCGCAGATTTGTCGGCTACACATCCCAAAGATGCTCCATACAAGACAGGATGGATCCATGCTTTCATGTTGTTTACGCCAAATTCTGACCCTACCATCCGAATGTCGCAGCAGAAATCGAGACTCATCAGACCAAGCAACGTTTTTCCAATCTTCTACTGTCCAATTTCGATGAGCTTGTACAAATTGTAGCCTCAGTTTCCTGTTCTTAGCTGAAAGGAGTGGTACCCGGTGTGGTCTTCTGCTGCTGTAGCCCATCTGCCTCAAAGTTCGACGCACTGTGCGTTCAGAGATGCTCTTAGGCCTACCTTGGTTGTAATGGGTGGCGATTTGAGTCACTGTTGCCTTTCTATCAGCTCGAACCAGTCTGCCCATTCTCCTCTGACCTCTGGCATCAACAAGGCATTTCTGCCCACAGAACTGCCGCTCACTGGATTTTTTTTCTTTTTCGGACTATTCTCTGTAAACCCTAGAGATGGTTGTGCGTGAAAATCCCAGTAGATCAGCAGTTTCTGAAATACTCAGACCAGCCCTTCTGGCACCAACAACCATGCCACGTTCAAAGGCACTCAAATCACCTTTCTTCCCCATACTGATGCTCGGTTTGAACTGCAGGAGATTGTCTTGACCATGTCTACATGTCTAAATGCACTGAGTTGCCGCCATGTGATTGGCTGATTAGAAATTAAGTGTTAACAAGAAGTTGGACAGGTGTACCTAATAAAGTGGCCGGTGAGTGTAAGTCATCTTACTATATTCTGCTATTAGCTAGTGGGCCTCTCTTTGCTAAATACCTAGCTCATCCTTACGTTTGTCTTTTCCTCTTACCTCACCGTTATTATTTGTTGGGGGCTTGTATCCAACTTTTGGGGTCCTTTCTCTGGAGGCAAGAAAGGTCTTTCTTTTCCCTTCTAGGGTTAGTTAGTTCTCCGGCTGGCGCGAGACGTCTAGAACCAACGTAGGCACGTTCCCCGGCTGCTGCTATTTGTGGTGCTAGGATTAGATATATGGTCAGCTCAGTTACCACTGCCCTATGAGCTGTTTTTTTGTGTTTGCAGACTTAGTAATTATTTCTGAGACCCTCTGCCATTGGGGTCATAACAGTATGCCAGGCCAACATTGAATGTTTAATGCATTGCTGAAGTGGGATTATAAGAAAGGAAATTCTGAGTTTTTTTTTTTTTTTTTTTTTTCCTCTCTTCCTCCCCTTTACCTCTGAGTGGCTTGTGCTTGCTGCAGACATGAATGTCCAGACCTTGATTACAAGTGTAGACCAGCTTGCTGCTCGTGTGCAGGGCATACAAGATTTTGTTACCAGTAGTCCAATGTCTGAACCTAAAATACCTATTCCTGAACTGTTTTCTGGAGACCGATTTAAGTTTAGGAATTTCAGGAATAATTGTAAATTGTTTCTATCTCTGAGACCCCGTTCATCTGGAGATTCAGCTCAGCAAGTTAAAATTGTTATCTCTTTTTTACGGGGCGACCCTCAGGATTGGGCTTTCTCGCTAGCGCCAGGAGATCCGGCATTGGCAAATATTGATGCGTTTTTTCTGGCGCTCGGATTGCTTTACGAGGAACCCAATCTTGAAGTTCAGGCAGAAAAAGCCTTGCTGGCTATTTCTCAGGGCCAGGATGAAGCTGAAGTGTATTGCCAAAAATTTCAGAAATGGTCCGTGCTTACTCAGTGGAATGAGTGTGCTCTGGCCGCAAATTTCAGAAATGGCCTTTCTGAAGCCATTAAGAATGTGATGGTGGGTTTCCGCATTCCTACAAGTCTGAATGATTCCATGGCGCTGGCTATTCAAATTGACCGGCGTTTGCGGGAGTGCAAAACCGCTAATCCTCTGGTGGTGTTGTCTGAACAAACACCTGATTTAATGCAATGTGATAGAATTCAGACTAGAAATGAGCGGAAAAATCATAGACGTCAGAATGGGTTGTGTTTTTACTGTGGTGATTCTACACATGTTATATTAGCATGCTCTAAACGCCTAACAAGGGTTGTTAGTCCTGTCGCCATTGGTAAGTCTGTGACTTTAATTTGCTCATTGTCTTCTTACCCTGTTATGGCGTTTGTGGATTCAGGTGCTGCCCTGAGTCTTATGGATCTGTCATTTGCCAAGCGCTGTGGTTTTGTTCTTGAACCGTTGGTAAATCCTATTCCTCTTAGAGGTATTGATGCTACGCCATTGGCGGAAAATAAACCGCAGTTTTGGACGCAGGTAACCATGTGCATGACTCCTGAACATCGGGAGGTGATTCGTTTTCTTGTTCTGCATAAAATGCATGATTTGGTCGTTTTGGGTCTGCCATGGTTACAGACCCACAATCCAGTCTTGGATTGGAAGGCAATGTCTGTGTCAAGTTGGGGCTGTCAGGGAATTCATGCTGATTCCCCGCTGGTGCCTATTGCTTCCTCTACTCCTTCGGAAGTTCCTGAGTATTTGTCTGATTATCAGGATGTATTCAGCGAGTCCAGGTCCAGTGCTCTGCCTCCTCATAGGGACTGTGACTGCGCCATAAATTTGATTCCAGGTAGTAAATTTCCTAAGGGAAGACTATTTAATCTGTCTGTACCTGAGCATGCCGCAATGCGTTCGTATATCAAGGAGTCTCTGGAGAAGGGGCATATCCGTCCATCCTCTCCCCTCTTGGTGCGGGATTCTTTTTTGTGGCCAAGAAGGATGGATCTTTGAGACCTTGTATTGACTATCGGCTTCTGAATAAAATCACTGTTAAATTTCAGTATCCTTTGCCTCTGTTGTCGGACTTGTTTGCCCGGATTAAAGGTGCCAAGTGGTTCACCAAGATAGATCTTCGTGGTGCGTACAACCTTGTGCGCATTAAGCAAGGAGATGAATGGAAGACAGCATTTAATACGCCCGAAGGTCATTTTGAGTACTTGGTGATGCCTTTTGGGCTCTCTAATGCTCCCTCAGTGTTTCAGTCCTTTATGCATGATATTTTCCGGAAGTATCTGGATAAATTTATGATTGTTTATCTGGATGATATTCTGGTTTTCTCTGAAGATTGGGACTCACATGTGGAGCAGGTCAGGATGGTGTTTCAGGTTTTGCGTGAGAATGCTTTGTTTGTTAAGGGCTCAAAGTGTCTCTTTGGAGTACAGAAGGTTCCCTTTTTGGGGTTTATTTTTTCCCCTTCTGCTGTGGAGATGGACCCAGTCAAGGTCCGAGCTATTCATGATTGGACTCAACCCACGTCAGTTAAGAGTCTTCAGAAGTTCTTGGGTTTTGCTAACTTCTACCGTCGTTTTATCGCTAATTTTTCTAGCGTTGTTAAACCTTTGACGGATATGACCAAGAAAGGTTCTGATGTTGCTAACTGGGCTCCTGCAGCCGTGGAAGCTTTCCAAGAGTTGAAGCGCCGGTTTACTTCGGCGCCTGTTTTGTGCCAGCCTGATGTCTCACTTCCCTTTCAGGTCGAAGTGGATGCTTCTGAGATTGGGGCAGGGGCCGTTTTGTCGCAGAGAGACCCTGGTTGCTCGGTAATGAGACCATGTGCTTTCTTCTCTAGGAAGTTTTCGCCTGCTGAGCGGAATTATGATGTTGGCAATCGGGAGTTGCTGGCCATGAAGTGGGCATTTGAGGAGTGGCGTCATTGGCTCGAGGGTGCTAAGCATCGTGTGGTGGTCTTGACTGATCACAAAAATTTGATGTATCTCGAGTCTGCTAAACGCCTGAATCCTAGACAGGCCCGCTGGTCATTGTTTTTCTCCCGTTTTGACTTTGTGGTCTCGTATTTACCAGGTTCAAAGAATGTGAAGGCTGATGCTCTTTCAAGGAGCTTTGTGCCTGATTCTCCTGGAGTCGCAGAACCAGTTGGTATTCTTAAAGAGGGAGTTATCTTGTCGGCCATTTTTCCTGATTTGCGACGTGTGTTGCAGAGATTTCAGGCTGGTAGACCTGACTCTTGTCCACCTGACAGACTGTTTGTTCCTGATAAGTGGACCAGCAGAGTCATTTCCGAGGTTCATTCCTCGGTGTTGGCAGGGCATCCGGGAATTTTTGGCACCAGAGATCTGGTGGCTAGGTCCTTTTGGTGGCCTTCCTTGTCACGGGATGTGCGGTCATTTGTGCAGTCCTGTGGGACTTGTGCTCGAGCTAAGCCTTGCTGTTCTCGTGCCAGCGGGTTGCTCTTGCCCTTGCCTGTCCCGAAGAGGCCTTGGACACACATTTCCATGGATTTCATTTCAGATCTCCCGGTGTCTCAGGGCATGTCTGTCATCTGGGTGGTGTGTGATCGCTTTTCTAAAATGGTCCATTTGGTGCCTTTGCCTAAGCTGCCTTCCTCTTCCGATCTGGTTCCTGTGTTCTTTCAGAATGTGGTTCGTTTACATGGCATTCCTGAGAATATTGTGTCTGACAGAGGATCCCAGTTTGTTTCCAGGTTCTGGCGATCCTTTTGTGCTAGGATGGGCATTGATTTGTCGTTTTCGTCTGCCTTTCATCCTCAGACTAATGGACAAACGGAGCGAACTAATCAGACTCTGGAGGCTTATTTGAGGTGTTTTGTTTCGGCAGATCAGGATGATTGGGTGACCTTCTTTCCGTTGGCTGAGTTTGCCCTTAATAATCGGGCTAGTTCCGCTACTTTGGTTTCGCCATTTTTCTGCAACTCTGGTTTCCACCCTCGTTTTTCCTCGGGACATGTGGAGCCTTCTGACTGTCCTGGGGTAGATTCTGTGGTGGATAGGTTGCAGCAGATCTGGAATCATGTGGTGGACAACTTAAAGTTGTCACAGGAGAAGGCTCAGCGTTTTGCCAACCGCCGCCGTGGTGTGGGTCCCCGACTTCGTGTTGCCTTCGACTTGCCTAGTACCGGACACACTCTCACCACTGCCTAGTACCAGACACACTCCCACCACTGCCTAGTACAGGACACAATCCCACCACTGCCTAGTACAGGACACAATCTCACCACTGGCTAGTACTGGACACAATCCCACCACTGCCTAGTACCGGACACAATCCCACCACTGCCTAGTACCGGACACAATCCCACCACTGCCTAGTACCGGACACACTCCCACCACTGCCTAGTACCGGACACACTCCCACCACTGCCTAGTACCGGACACACTCCCACCACTGCCTAGTACCGGACACACTCCCACCACTGCCTAGTACCGGACACACTCCCACCACTGCCTAGTACCAGACACACTCCCACCACTGCCTAGTACCAGACACACTCCCACCACTGCCTAGTACCAGACACACTCCCACCACTGCCTAGTACCAGACACACTCCCACCACTGCCTAGTACCAGACACACTCCCACCACTGCCTAGTACCAGACACTCCCACCACTGCCTAGTACCAGACACAATCCCACCACTGCCTAGTACCAGACATGTGTTGGTGGCTGCTCCTGACTGCTCCACGGCTGCATGTGCTGGTGGCTGCCACTGACTGTTCCACAGCTGCCATGTGCTGGTGGCTGCCCCTGACTGCTCCACAGCTGCCATGTGCTGGTGGCTGCCCCTGACTGCTGCACAGCTGCCATGTGCTGGTGGCTGCCCCTGACTGCTCCCCAGCTGCCCTGTGCTGGTGGCTGCCACTGACCGCTCCACAGATGCCATGTGCTGGTGGCTGCCACTGACTGCTCCCCAGGTGCCATGTGCTGGTGGCTGCCACTGACTGCTCCACAACTGCCATGTGCTGGTGGCTGCCTCTGACTGGTCCACGGCTGCCATGTGCTGGTGGCTGCCCCTGACTGGTCTATAGCTGCCATGTGCTGGTGGCTGCTCCTGACTGCTCCCCAGATGCTGTGTGCTGGTGGCTGCCCCTGACTGCTCCACAGATGCCATGTGCTGGTGGCTGCCACTGACTGCTCCACAACTGCCATGTGCTGGTGGCTGCCACTGACTGCTCCCCAAATGCCATGTGCTGGTGGCTGCCACTGACTGCTTCACAACTGCCATGTGCTGGTGGCTGCCCCTGACTGGTCCACGGCTGCCATGTGCTGGTGGCTGCCTCTGACTGGTCCATAGCTGCCATGTGCTGGTGGTTGCTCCTGACTGCTCCCCGGCTGCCATGTGCTGGTTGCTGCCACTGACCGCTCCCCGGCTGCCATGTGCTGGTGGCTGCCCCTGACCGGTCCATGGCTGCCATCTTATCCATCTCTCGTGCATATATGTGATGCAGTGTGGTGCTTTTCCGAGCACAGTGCGCCCCTCTCTGTGCAACATTTGGCCATGTGGTCTGTTGTGAATTTGCTTTTTGCTCCCTCTAGTGGTTACTAGTTTTTTGACTCTGGTTTTTCTGTCATTCCTTTTATCCGCACCTGGGTCGTTAGTTAGGGGTGTTGCTATATAAGCTCCCTGGACCTTCAGTTCAATGCCTGGCAACGTAGTTATCAGAGCTAGTCTGCTGTGCTCTTGTCTACTGATCCTGGTTCCAGTTATATCAGCTAAGTCTGCCTTTTGCTTTTTGCTATTTGTTTTGGTTTTGTATTTTTGTCCAGCTTGTTCCTAATCTATATCCTGACCTTTGCTGAAGCTCGAGGGGGCTGGTGTTCTCCCCCCGGACCGTTAGACGGTTCGGGGGTTCTTGAATTTCCAGTGTGGATTTTGATAGGGTTTTTGTTGACCATATAAGTTACCTTTCTTTATTCTGCTATCAGTAAGCGGGCCTCTCTGTGCTAAACCTGGTTCATTTCTGTGTTTGTCATTTCCTCTTACCTCACCGTCATTATTTGTGGGGGGCTTCTATCCAGCTTTGGGGTCCCCTTCTCTGGAGGCAAGAAAGGTCTTTGTTTTCCTCTACTAGGGGTAGCTAGATTCTCCGGCTGGCGCGTGTCATCTAGAATCAACGTAGGAATGATCCCCGGCTACTTCTAGTGTTTGCGTTAGGAGTAGATATATGGTCAACCCAGTTACCACTGCCCTATGAGCTGGATTTTTGTATTCTGCAGACTTCCCCGTTCCTCTGAGACCCTTGCCATTGGGGTCATAACAGTTTGCCAGGCCAGTATTAAATGTTTAATGCATTGCAGAAGAGGGATTATAAGAAAGAAGATTCTGAGTTTTTTTTTTTTTTTCTCCTTCCCCTTTACCTCAGAGTGGCTATGCTTGCTGCAGACATGAATGTCCAGACCTTGATTACAAGTGTGGACCAGCTGGCTACTCGTGTGCAGGGCATACAAGACTATGTTATCAGAAATCCTAGGTCAGAACCTAAAATACCGATTCCTGAACTGTTTTCCGGAGACAGGTTTAAGTTTAGGAATTTCGTGAATAATTGTAAATTGTTTTTGTCCCTGAGACCCTGTTCATCAGGAGATTCTGCTCAGCAAGTAAAAATTGTTATTTCGTTCTTACGGGACGACCCTCAGGATTGGGCTTTTTCGCTGGCGCCAGGAGATCCGGCATTGGCTGATCTTGATGCGTTTTTTCTGGCGCTCGGTTTACTTTATGAGGAACCCAATCTTGAGATTCAGGCAGAAAAGGCCTTGCTGTCTATGTCTCAGGGGCAGGACGAGGCTGAAGTGTATTGCCAAAAATTTCGGAAATGGTCCGTGCTGACACATTGGAACGAGTGTGCACTGGCCGCTAATTTTAGAAATGGCCTTTCTGAAGCCATTAAGAATGTTATGGTGGGTTTTCCCATTCCCACAGGTCTGAATGATACTATGGCACTGGCTATTCAAATTGACCGGCGGTTGCGGGAGCGCAAAACCGCAAATTCCCTCATGGTGTTGTCTGAACAAACACCTAATTCGGTGCAATGTGATAGAAAAACCGCAAATTCCCTCATGGTGTTGTCTGAACAGACACCTGATTTAATGCAATGTGATAGAATCCTGACTAGAAATGAGCGGAAAATTCATAGACGCCGGAATGGCTTGTGCTACTACTGTGGTGATTCTACACATGTTATCTCAGCATGCTCTAAACGTATAGCTAAGGTTGTTAGTCCTGTCACCGTTGGTAATTTGCAACCTAAATTTATTCTGTCTGTAACTTTGATTTGCTCACTGTCATCTTATCCTGTCATGGCGTTTGTAGATTCAGGTGCTGCCCTGAGTCTCATGGATCTCTCATTTGCTAAGCGCTGTGGATTTACTCTTGAACCATTAGAAAATCCTATTCCTCTTAGGGGTATTGATGCTACACCATTGGCAGCAAATAAACCGCAGTATTGGACTCAGGTTACCATGTGCATGACTCCTGAACACCGCGAGGTGATACGTTTCCTGGTTTTACATAAAATGCATGATTTGGTCGTTTTAGGGCTGCCATGGTTACAGACCCATAATCCAGTCCTGGACTGGAAGGCTATGTCAGTCTCAAGTTGGGGCTGTCGTGGTATTCATGAGGATTCCCTGCCTGTGTCTATTGCTTCTTCTACGCCTTCGGAAGTTCCGGAGTATTTGTCTGATTATCAGGATGTCTTCAGTGAGTCTGAGTCCAGTGCACTGCCTCCTCATAGGGACTGTGACTGTGCTATAGATTTGATCCCAGGCAGTAAATTTCCTAAGGGAAGACTGTTTAATCTGTCGGTACCTGAACATACCGCTATGCGTTCATATATCAAGGAGTCTCTGGAAAAAGGACATATTCGTCCGTCTTCTTCCCCTCTTGGTGCGGGATTCTTTTTTGTGGCAAAAAAAGGACGGATCTTTGAGACCTTGTATTGATTATCGGCTTTTAAATAAGATCACTGTCAAATTTCAGTATCCTTTACCGCTGTTGTCTGACTTGTTTGCCCGGATTAAGGGTGCCAAGTGGTTCACCAAGATAGACCTTCGTGGTGCGTACAACCTTGTGCGCATTAAGCAAGGTGATGAATGGAAAACCGCATTCAATACGCCCGAAGGTCATTTTGAGTACTTGGTGATGCCTTTTGGGCTCTCCAATGCGCCTTCAGTTTTTCAGTCCTTTATGCATGACATTTTCCGGAAGTATCTGGATAAATTTTTGATTGTTTATCTGGATGATATTTTGGTTTTTTCTGATAATTGGGATTCGCATGTGGAGCAGGTCAGGTTGGTCTTTAAAATTTTGCGTGAAAATTCTTTGTTTGTCAAGGGCTCAAAGTGTCTCTTTGGTGTACAGAAGGTTCCCTTTTTGGGGTTCATTTTTTCCCCTTCTGCTGTGGAGATGGACCCAGTCAAGGTCCGAGCTATTCTTGATTGGACTCAGCCCTCGTCAGTTAAGAGTCTTCAGAAGTTCTTGGGCTTCGCTAACTTCTACCGTCGTTTTATCGCTAATTTTTCTAGCATTGTGAAACCTTTGACGGATATGACCAAGAAGGGCTCCGATGTAGCTAACTGGGCTCCTGCTGCCGTGGAGGCTTTCCAGGAGTTGAAACGCCGGTTTACTTCGGCGCCTGTTTTGTGCCAGCCTGACGTCTCACTTCCCTTTCAGGTTGAGGTGGATGCTTCGGAGATTGGGGCAGGGGCCGTTTTGTCGCAGAGAGGCCCTGGTTGCTCTGTTATGAAACCTTGTGCCTTTTTCTCTAGGAAGTTTTCGCCTGCCGAGCGAAATTATGATGTGGGCAATCGGGAGTTGTTGGCCATGAAATGGGCATTTGAGGAGTGGCGTCATTGGCTCGAGGGTGCTAAGCATCGTGTGGTGGTCTTGACTGATCACAAAAATCTGATGTATCTCGAGTCTGCTAAACGCCTTAATCCGAGACAGGCCCGCTGGTCATTGTTTTTCTCCCGCTTTGATTTTGTTGTCTCGTATTTACCAGGTTCAAAGAATGTGAAGGCCGATGCTCTTTCTAGGAGCTTTGTGCCTGATGCTCCTGGAGTCGCTGATCCTGTTGGTATTCTTAAAGATGGAGTTATCTTGTCAGCTATTTCTCCGGATCTGCGACGTGTGTTGCAGAGATTTCAGGCTGATAGGCCTGAGTCTTGTCCACCTGACAGACTGTTTGTCCCGGATAAGTGGACCAGCAGAGTCATTTCCGAGGTTCATTCCTCGGTGTTGGCAGGTCACCCGGGAATTTTTGGCACCAGAGATCTGGTGGCCAGGTCCTTTTGGTGGCCTTCCTTGTCAAGGGATGTGCGGTCATTTGTGCAGTCCTGTGGGACTTGTGCTCGAGCTAAGCCTTGCTGTTCTCGTGCCAGCGGTTTGCTCTTGCCCTTGCCTGTCCCGAAGAGACCTTGGACACATATCTCCATGGATTTCATTTCTGATCTTCCGCTATCTCAGGGCATGTCCGTTATCTGGGTGATATGTGATCGCTTCTCCAAGATGGTCCATTTGGTTCCTTTGCCTAAGCTGCCTTCCTCTTCCGATCTGGTTCCTGTGTTTTTCCAGAACGTGGTTCGTTTGCACGGCATCCCTGAGAATATTGTGTCAGACAGAGGATCCCAGTTCGTTTCCAGGTTCTGGCGATCCTTTTGTAGTAGGATGGGCATTGATTTGTCGTTTTCGTCTGCTTTCCATCCTCAGACTAATGGACAGACGGAGCGAACCAATCAGACTTTGGAGGCTTATTTGAGGTGTTTTGTCTCTGCTGATCAGGACGATTGGGTGACATTCTTGCCGTTGGCTGAGTTTGCCCTTAATAATCGGGCTAGTTCCGCCACCTTGGTTTCGCCTTTTTTCTGCAACTCTGGTTTCCATCCTCGCTTTTCTTCGGGTCATGTGGAGCCTTCTGACTGTCCTGGGGTGGATTCTGTGGTGGATAGGTTGCAGCAGATCTGGAATCATGTGGTGGACAACTTGAAGTTGTCACAGGAGAAGGCTCAGCGCTTTGCCAACCGCCGCCGCGGTGTGGGTCCCCGACTACGCGTTGGGGATTTGGTGTGGCTTTCTTCCCGCTTTGTTCCTATGAAGGTCTCCTCTCCCAAATTTAAACCTCGTTTTATTGGGCCTTACAAGATATTGGAAATCCTTAATCCTGTATCTTTTCGTCTGGATCTTCCTGTGTCGTTTGCTATTCACAATGTATTTCATAGGTCCTTGTTGCGGCGGTACATTGTGCCTGTAGTTCCTTCTGCTGAGCCTCCTGCTCCGGTGTTGGTTGAGGGCGAGTTGGAGTACGTGGTGGAGAAGATCTTGGATTCTCGCCTCTCCAGGCGGAGGCTTCAGTACCTGGTCAAGTGGAAGGGCTATGGTCAGGAGGATAATTCCTGGGTGGTCGCCTCTGATGTTCATGCGGCCGATTTAGTTCGTGCCTTTCATGCCGCTCATCCTGATCGCCCTGGTGGTCGTGGTGAGGGTTCGGTGACCCCTCACTAAGGGGGGGGTACTGTTGTGAATTTGCTTTTTGCTCCCTCTAGTGGTTACTAGTTTTTTGACTCTGGTTTTTCTGTCATTCCTTTTATCCGCACCTGGGTCGTTAGTTAGGGGTGTTGCTATATAAGCTCCCTGGACCTTCAGTTCAATGCCTGGCAACGTAGTTATCAGAGCTAGTCTGCTGTGCTCTTGTCTACTGATCCTGGTTCCAGTTATATCAGCTAAGTCTGCCTTTTGCTTTTTGCTATTAGTTTTGGTTTTGTATTTTTGTCCAGCTTGTTCCTAATCTATATCCTGACCTTTGCTGAAGCTCTAGGGGGCTGGTGTTCTCCCCCCGGACCGTTAGACGGTTCGGGGGTTCTTGAATTTCCAGTGTGGATTTTGATAGGGTTTTTGTTGACCATATAAGTTACCTTTCTTTATTCTGCTATCAGTAAGCGGGCCTCTCTGTGCTAAACCTGGTTCATTTCTGTGTTTGTCATTTCCTCTTACCTCACCGTCATTATTTGTGGGGGGCTTCTATCCAGCTTTGGGGTCCCCTTCTCTGGAGGCAAGAAAGGTCTTTGTTTTCCTCTACTAGGGGTAGCTAGATTCTCCGGCTGGCGCGTGTCATCTAGAATCAACGTAGGAATGATCCCCGGCTACTTCTAGTGTTGGCGTTAGGTGTAGCTATATGGTCAACCCAGTTACCACTGCCCTATGAGCTGGATTTTTGTATTCAGCAGACTTCCACGTTCCTCTGAGACCCTCGCCATTGGGGTCATAACAGTGGTCGTAGTAGGGCACTATGGGGGCATAGTATGGCTTTGTGTTAATAATCTATACCCTTTGGCCGATTCGCTCAATTTGGGGGCTCTTAGGCTAGTTTCACATTTGCGTTTAAAAATGCAGCGTTTAAAATGCAAACGCAGGTGGTGAAAAAAACGCACGTAAACGCTGCGTTTTTTAGACGCATGCGTTTTCTCATGCGGTAAAAAAAACACAGCGTTTTGACGCGTTTCCATGCGTTTTTTCCTGCATTTGCGTTTTTGAAACGCATGCAGAGAAGTGTGTGACAGCTGCCAATCATCAAAATCATCTAGAAAACCCACTATAAATAGAAATAGTTAGGGTTAGGGTTAGGGGTAGGGTTAGGGTTAGGGGTAGGGTTAGGGTTAGGATCCCTAGGGTTAGGGTTAGGGTTAGGATCCCTAGGGTTAGAGGTAGGGGTAGGGTTAGGGTTTGGATCCCTTTATCACCTTGATGGTGGGGGGTGGCTTATCAGTGTGTATTCTTGTTTTTTTCTATTAAAACACAACCAAACGCATGTGCTTAAAAACGCATGCGTTTACATAGACAGCAATACGTTTTTTTGCCGCATGCGTTTTTTTGCGGCAAAAAAATGCCTCTAGAAATTACTACATGTTGCATTTCTGCAACAAAACGCAAGCATAGAAAAGACGCATGCGTCGTCAAATGCGGCAAAACGCATACAAAAAAACGCATGCGTTTTTAATGTTAAATATAGAAAAAAAAAGCATGCGTTTTTTTGCGCTAAAACGCAGCGGCAAAAAACGCAAATGTGAAACCAGCCTTAGCCTTCAGTAGACACTTTGTTATACTATGTGAGCGCTAATTGACTTTATGTGGTGGTTCCACTATCTGGGCAAAATATAAAACCAGTTGGGCACGGTATGGCACTATTTGGGCGCTCTTGGAATGTGACCTAGAGTATGTGTCTTTCTACGCCTTATCCTGCGGAAATCACCACCATGAAGTCAAGAAACCAAGCGCAGAGACACTGGGCTCAGAGAAACACCAGCTTTATTGGACACCATGGGGCAGGCAGCAATGCCATCATCAGGTCCTGGGCAGGAGAAGCGGCTTATGCCGATGCCCTTCCCACGCTGGACACGACTATGACGATGATTATGAAGATGATTCCCAACACCAGGGCGGCGATATTCAGGTTGAAGGCCATCTTGGAGTGTTTCGCTGCCGCCATTGAGTCATTCTGGTTGGAAGCATCTCTTGTCTGAAATAGAGAAGCAGAATGTGTCAGTCCAGACAGCTATTTAATGAGAACACATAAGTGCTGAGGAGCAGAGGGCAGAAAAGTCCCCACCATCCTGCTGCCCCCATAACTGCACAGCTCAGACCTCCTCTGGTACCAGCACAAACACTGCGCCCCTGCCCCAAGCCTCCCCTCCCCCAATCTTTTTCCTGTGCTGACAGTTTGTTACAATGTAACAGTGCAGATAAATTGTAAAGTCATTAATGCAGGATGCAAGAAAGCCAGGATACTTTTTTTTTCAGTAAAAAATTGGATTTCAGGTATTTTTATTTTTGCACCAAATTTCCAATGTCTTTTCTCTGTTTTTTTTTCACTCTCTGTCATTTTTGGGGGTTTGCTCTACAACCTGGGTGCGAATTTCATTATCCAGATATTTTAGCTAATTCATCGTTTGCAACTTTTTGAAATGTTGCCACATTTTTGCGCAATGGTGTTGCATAGTCCGTCCGTTATTAGGGACGCTAAGGACATTTATGGTTTCCTCTAAGACTGGGCTCACACATTGCAGATTTGGTGCAGCTTTTATGCAGCGAACTTTGCACGTGTTACATGTGGACTTTGTCGCTGAAGATTTTTGCCTTTACATTGCGAAGAGTGATATCTGCATTGACTCCAAAATCTGATGATTATAAAAAAATGCTCCCAAAAAACATTTTTTCATGCAAATTCTGCACAGAATATAAAAAGCAGCATTTGGATATTGGATGAAACTAAGTAATAAGTCATCCATTTTGCCAGAGCTAAAAAATGCTGTGGATTTTAGGTGCGTCATATCTGCGTGTAAAATCCACAGCAAATACGCAGAACAAAAGCGCAAAGAAACATTTTAAATTGCATCAAACGTTTTGTGTCATTTTGATGAGATTAGAAGAAGAAAAATAGAAAAAAATACTTTAAAAAGTTTCTCCCTTACCTTTATAGAAAAGATGAGGGCGGCCACCCCGAGGGGGAGACAGCAGCACAGCGCGCTGAAGATGGACCACCCCAGGTAATCCTTATGTCCGGTGCTTGACATGGCTGTAGCAAAGAGCTGTCAATCTCTCCAGCAGTGCAGTGATGCTCAGACCCTGAGATTAGAAGGTTTTTACCACGAGGGCGGAGTCTGTGACATGAGGGCGGAGTCTGTGACAAGAGGGTGGAGTCGTAGCGTGCATCTTTTGTATTCTGCTCTTATGTTATGTCTCCAAAGTTACAAGTTTTGGGACGATGAGTGAAGTCCATTGCAAAATATATGATAACATTAATTTCTTAGGACGTTAGGGAGTTGCATGTATAGCAATTCCCTAAATGCTGTTGTATTAGAAACCTTTACCATGAGGATCATAGAGACATTTCCAATTGCCCACAGTTTTCCTGCATGATTTATCCACAGAATGCAGACCACCATTATGCTAGGGAACTGCACGCACGGCAATTCCCTAAATGCTTCCAATATGGGAATCTCCACTGTTACAGGTGGGGTCGTCCTAGAGAGGTCCGAGGTCCAATGTCCCTGTGCACAGGCTTTTTGAGCAGAATATGGCCCCCCGGACTCGGCTGATCGATTTGCAGGAAACTTGATTTCATTTTGCTTCCTTGCCTGCAGCGTTGAAGATCAGAAGATATTTTAATGAATTACTATCTATGCGATTGTCAGAAGTTCTAATGTCCATAAAGCCACGATGTCTCCAGGGCTGGTTTCCTGTGGCTCACGGTGGGATTTGGTAATATCAGCAGTAGAAACGACATTTCGTTGGGTTCCTTGAGTGTTGCAAAATGTTAACAGTAAAATCGATTACAAAATATCGAATAGGTAAAAAGACAAAGGAAGCGATGCAACTATTGTAACGGTTCCTTCAGTGAGTGATGGGATCTGCAAAAACCCAGAGATAAGACGGCAAAAAAAAAGACAGCGTCTTCGGGTGAAATCCCAGAATTTAGAGGATTTGTGCTTCCCATGAAAGTCCAACAACAACCGTGGAAGAAGAAGACAATGTTCACGTTAATGTGACGACTCCACCTATGACGATGAATACCCTTCCTGACATTACATCAATGGTAAACTGGGACAGTTCTTGCCACTGGTCCAATCTGCTAGCACACAAATCCTGGGATCAGGGCTCCTAGTATCTACCGAACTGAGCCTGGTTCTTTGGACGGTGCCATTCCATTTGCAGATAAAAAGACAACTGGTCCATTATGTTCAACTGTGTTGGCTGTGGTCTTTGTGGCAGTAGCATTGGCCGGACTGGTGGATCAGTATCTTAGAGGGGATGTTAGATTTCAGGTCAGATACGAGACTGCCTGGCAATGGGTACAAACCTTTCTTGGTAGAATGCCAATATTGGGTTCTTGTCATTGATGCCCTTGGTTTACCATTTATTCCATATCTTGATCACTTCAACAGGTCATTTGATGGACCTGTCAGACTTCCAGTTGTGGCTAAATACAAGTATGTAGGAAAAAACAGAATGTGAATCAGTCTGCACTGTGTCACCCCTTGTCATGATACCAAACAAAAACAACGTTGAAGTTCTTGCCTTTTTCTCTGATGAAGTAGAGACCACCTGGAAGCACCTCGAGAAAATCTGAAGCTCAAACCCAAAGGAATTGAGAGGAGGAAACTATAGTTTTACTCGTCTCGTGCCTCCTGATTAATGTCTAAAGCCCAAGAGATGAACCAGGTTTCTCTTTTGCTTCCTTTTAGTAGTTTCAAATGTTCTTTTCTCCACCATACCAATTGGCTTTCTACAATCTAAGTTGCTAATCTTAATGGGTTCTTTATGCTTGTCAGCACAATGTGGTACAACGGTAGTTTGATATTTTGGAATTTCCTTATCTTTTTCCATAATTTCTTCTGGAACTTCTTCAATGGAGCCTTCACCTTACAAGAGGTAATCTCTTAAGTCTAGTTTGCCTGATT
This sequence comes from Ranitomeya variabilis, assembly GCF_051348905.1. NCBI lineage: Eukaryota > Metazoa > Chordata > Amphibia > Anura > Dendrobatidae > Ranitomeya > Ranitomeya variabilis. The sequence continues at coordinate 234,436,556 of NC_135235.1, forward strand.
CATATTTTTGGTCCCAGGATACTTCAGGAGACATCTCACTCTCTTAATTTACTATGTCAGGGTCAAAAATCCCAATGTCAACAATGGCAATGGCACCTTTGAAGATCTGAACATTTCTAGTTTGGCATAGAAAATAGAGCAATATTGGATGTGGACATCGCAGACACTACAGAGATGTGAAACAAGAAGAGCTGTGACCCCCCTAACGTGCCTCCAAAGCAGCCTAAAGACACACCCCAGAGTATTCTAAAGACACCCCCTAGAGTAGCTTAAAGACACATGCCAGAGTATTCTAAAGACACTCCCCAGAGTAGCCTAAAGACACACGCCAGAGTATTCTAAAGACACTCCCCAGAATAGCCTAGACACACCTCAGAGTATGCTAAAGACACTCCCCAGAGTAGCCTAAAGACACATCTCAGAGCAGCCTAAAGACACTCCCCAGAGTAGCCTAAAGACACACCCCAGAGTATTCTGAAGACACTGCCCAGAGTAGCCTAAAGACACCCCAGAGTATTCTAAAGACACTACCCAGAGTAGTCTAAAGACACACCCCAGAGCAGCCTAAAGACACTCCCCAGAGTAACCTAAAGACACTCCCCAGAGTATTCTAAAGACACTCCCCAGAGTAGCCTAAAGACACACCCCAGAGCAACCTAAAGACACTCCCCAGAGCAACCTAAAGACACTCCCCAGAGCAGCCTAAAGACACTCCCCAGAGTATTCTAAAGACACTCCCCAGAGCAGCCTAAATGCACTCCCCAGAGAAGCCTAAAGACACTCCCCAGAGTATTCTAAAGACACTCCCCAGAGTAGCCTAAAGACACACCCCAGAGCAGCCTAAAGACACGCCCTTGAGCAGCCAAAAGGCAAATCCTCCTGTAAAAGACCATAGAACTTAGCACAAAATAAAAGTGTCCTATCTGTGAAGCTGTCTGTATCTGTAGAACCGTACAGCGGATTTACAAAAAAAACAAACAAATGAAAAAACAACAACAAAATACTCAGGGAAGCAGTGGGAATAATGGACACTTTTGACCTGTTGACATCTTAGCAGTTTTTATCATGCGTCATATAATTGATTTTGGCTGCTTCTTCCTGGCACCGGCCACAAAATGTATCTAGGAGAAATCAGATCTAACTTGTTGGACTTTTTTCAATGTTTACAGATGCTGGAGCTGTTAATATTTGTTAAAGGATCGTTGTAGGGAACAATAATTTTTCATGTCTCAGACTGAGTTAATATAATGAAAGAAATTCTACTTTCTCTCACTTGACACCCTGCAGGTCCTGTTCTCACAGTTTCCGCTGGTCTCTGCATCAGGTTTCAACATGATTTGCTGCGGTTGCGCAGTTGGTACAGGTGAAGCTTAGTAAAACCATGGGAAGCTCTTGACACCCAGTACTTGACAATTAAAATGTAGCTATGGTGTAGTAGCGTGTTGGCAAGGCCATATTTGGTGTTCATGCTGCCGTAGACACTTTAAGTTTTCACACCCCTTACTAGTAAGTCAGACTAAGGGTATGTGCACACAACATCTTTTTCAGGCAGATCCACTCCTTTACCCACCTGAAAAAAGTACTAAATAAACTCTAAAAATACTGAATATATGTGCGGCAGTGTATCATGTCTAATACATTAAAGATTATAACATCCACTTTGATAAGTCACCAGAACCACCATCAGTACACAACTACATTACCAGAACCATTATCAGCATGTAAATAAATCACCAGAATTACCATCAGTACATGAGTACATTACCAAATCCATCTTCATCACGCACATGAATACATCACCAGAACCACTGTCAGCACATCACCAGAACCACTGTCAGCACATCACCAGATCCACTATCAGTACAGAAATACAGCAACAGAACCACCATCAGTCGATAAATACATCACCAAGATCAGTACAGCAATCACTTGCAATGTCAGGTTAGCCCCCAGTTATACACTTGTATTGCATGAAACTGCAACTCCTAGTATGTCCTTAACAATGGGAAGGAGATGATTGGAGTTGTTGTAATCAACAATGCTCAAACTACGGACCATACAGGAACCATAGTACTGATTACACTGTGTTCCAAATTATTATGCAAATTGGATTTAAGTGTCATAAAGATTTAATTGTTTTGTTTTTCAAATAAGCTCGTGGATGTATTGTATCTCAGGGCTCAATGGATCACTGAAATCAATCTTAAGCACACGTGATAATTAGTTTTCCAGGTGATTCTAATTAAAGGAAAACTACTTAAAAATGATGTTCCACATTATTAAGCAGGCCACAGGTTTCAAGCAATATGGGAAATGAAAAGGATCTCTCTGCTGCTGAAAAGCGTTAAATAGTGCAATGCCTTGGACAAGGTATGAAAATATTAGATATTTCAAGAAAACTTAAGAGTGATCATCATACTGTGAAGAGATTTGTGACTGAAACAGAGCACAGACAGAGTTCATGCAGATAAAGGCATAATGAGGAAGGTTTCTGCCAGACAAATTCAATAGATTAAGAGAGCAGCTGCCAAAATACCATTACAAACCAGCAAACAGTTATTTGAAGCTGCTGGTGCCTCTGGAGTCCCTCAAACTTTAAGGGGTAGTATCCTTCAAAGGCTTTCTGTGGTGGATAGACCTACTATTTGGCCACCCCTAAACAGTGTTCACAAGCAGAAACGGTTGTAGTGGGCCCAAACATACATGAAGATTAATTTTCAAACAGTCTTGTTTACTGATATGTGTCGAGCAACCCTGGATGGTCCAGAGGGATGGAGTAGTGAATGGTTGGTGGATGGCGACATCAGCAAGGAGGTGGAGGAGTCATCTTTTGGGCCGGAATCATAGGGAAACAGCTGGAAGGGCCCTTTAAGGTTCCTGAAGGTGTGAAAATGACCTCTGCAAAGTATATAGAGTTTCTCACTGACAACTTTCTTCCATGGTCTAAAAAGCAGAAACGTGCCTTCAGGAGCAAAATCATCTTCATGCTGACAATGCCCCATCTCATGCTGCAAAGAATACCTCTGAGTTATTGGCTGCTATGGGCATAAAAGGAGACAAACTCATGGTGTGGCCACCATCTTCCCCTGTCCTCAACCCTATAGAGAACCTTTGGAGTATCATCAAGCAAAAGATCTATGAGGGTGGGAGGCAGTTCACATCAAAACAGCAGCTCTGGGAGGCTATTCTGACTTCAGGCAAAGAAATACAAGCAGAAACTCTCCAAAAACTCACAAGTTCAATGGATGAAAGAATTGTGAAGGTGATATCAAAGAAGGGTCCTATGTTAAGATGTAACTTGGCCTGTTAGGAGGTTCTGGAGTTAAATAGCTTTTTTGTTCAGTGAATGTGACCTCCTAATGCTGCAAGTTCCACAAATGAGCATTTTCAGTTCTTTAAAATAAATCAAATGTTTAGAAATTCTACTGTGCCTAATAATTTGGAACAGTGCATTTTAAGTTTTTATTCATTTTGGAGATTATACTGTTATCATTGGGAGGTTTCTTCAATAAAATTTGATGTATAATCTAACGGGTGATGACTTTTATTAGACTGACTGTCATTTGCACCGACCATTTAGGAAAATCCGAGAAAAATATAATTTGCATAATAATTTGGAACATGGTGTAGTTGCAAGCCGAAGCACAAGTAAACATTTAAAAGAGTAACTTAAAGGGGTGGTCCAAAGGCATATTAATTTTCATTCTAAATCATTATATATTTAATGCCATAATCTAAACTATTTTAAAATATACTTGTATTAAAATTTCACTGTCGTTCCTTAATTACACTATCTGATTGCTTTTCTTTCTTTTTTCATACTTCATTTTTGATGATGCTTCTTTTGAGAATCTCATTGCATGCTGGCATACTCAAACGAAGCATTGTCAGTCACTGCGGAAGCCTTTCCCCCGCCCTGAAATGAAGTGTCATCAGTGATGCTCATTTCAGAGACTGGGCTAGTCCCTGCACACTGTGCACTGTGGGATGTGCACAATGACAGCGCACCTCTGTTGCCGGCTCAGATTAGTGGTTACGAGTCAGCAATAGAGCGGCGTCAGATTACCCGGCATGCAGAGGCCAGTCACGTCACTTCCTCATAGTGATGCCATGCTGCCCCTTTTCCAGAGACATCTCACCCCATTTAGCCCTTTCTTGCATTCTGAGCCCTTTTTTCCATACTGGCCGGCGCGCCAAGGAATTTAATTTCCATTAGCGTCTTAAAGACACACTCTCTTATAGAGTCTGGGGAGAGAAGAAGATTTAACAAAAAAATCGTGAGCCTGGCGATGCTCCCCCCCCCCCCCCCGCGCGACCTGCCGCCCAGTGCCTGTGTGTTGAAAACTCTAAATGCCGTTCTGGCTGGGATTAGTCTAGTGAGCAGCATGCAGAGCTCTTTGTGGGCTGTCACTGGACCGGTGTGGCTGCAGCTGTTAGTCATCATGGTGCAGTCAGTTTTGGGGTCTCTGCTGAGGTTGGGTGGTCAAGCTCAGAACCTCAAGCTCACAAACCTAAAAAGAGCTAAGGCTCAACACTATTGGATCAGAAGGAAAAGGTCTTCATGAGCAGCGCACCCCAACACTACATGCTGCTGGGAGGAGGTACTGATGAATGGGGCCGTACTCATGATATGAACTGATGGGGACTTATGTTACCCTTGCAGAACTTTCCTACTTGCTGATAGATCCTTGGAGCAGGGTCACCATTATTCATAGATTCATCTCTGGTGAGAAGCACACTGGATTGCAGCTCCACCAGAGAGGAAAGGGACATTTTCTCATGGATCCATCTCTGAGCAGGGACAATCTTGTTGATGGACAGTCCTCTGAGCAGTGACACACTTGTTGATTGATCCATCTAGGAGCAGGATTACACTTGCTGATAGATTTTCTTCTGAGCAAGGACACACTTGCTGATGGATCTACCTCTGAGCAGGATTACACTTGCTGATGGATCTACCTCTGAGCAGTGACACACTTACTGATGGATCTACCTCTGAGCAGTGACACACTTGCTGATGGATCTACCTTTGAGCAGTGACACACTTGCTGATGGATCTACCTCTGAGCAGGGACACACTTGCTGATGGATCTACCTCTGAGCAGTGACACACATGCTGATGGATCTACCTCTGAGCAGGGACACACTTGCTGATGGATCTACGTCTGAGCAGGGACACACTCACTGATGGATCCATCTGGGAGCAGGGACACACTTGCTGATGGATGTTCCTCTGAGCAGGGACACACTTGCTGATGGATCCATCTGGGAGCAGGGACACACTTCCTGATGGATGTTCCTCTGAGCAGGGACACACTTGCTGATGGATCCATCTGGTAGCAGGGACACACTTGCTTATGGATCTACCTCTGAGCAGGGACACACTTGCTGATGGATCTACCTCTGAGCAGTGACACACATGCTGATGGATCTACCTCTGAGCAGGGACACACTTGCTGATGGATCTACCTCTGAACAGGGACACACTCACTGATGCATCCATCTGGGAGCAGGGAAACACTTGCTGATGGATGTTCCTCTGAGCAGGGACACACTTGCTGATGGATCCATCTGGTAGCAGGGACACACTTGCTTATGGATCTACCCCTGAGCAGGGATACACTTGCTGATGGATCTACCTCTGAGCAGTGACACACATGCTGATGGATCTACCTCTGAGCAGGGACACACTTGCTGATGGATCTACCTCTGAGCAGGGACACACTCACTGATGGATCCATCTGGGAGCAGGGAAACACTTGCTGATGGATGTTCCTCTGAGCAGGAACACACTTGCTGATGGATCTACCTTTGAGCAGTGACACACTTGCTGATGGATCTACCTCTGAGCAGTGACACACTTGCTGATGGATCTACCTCTGAGCAGTGACACACATGCTGATGGATCTACCTCTGAGCAGTGACACACATGCTGATGGATCTACCTCTGAGCAGGGACACACGTGCTGATGGATCCATCTGGGAGCAGGGACGCACTTGCTGATGGATGTTCCTCTGAGCAGGGACACACTTGCTGATGGATCCATCTGGTAGCAGGGACACACTTGCTTATGGATCTACCTCTGAGCAGGGACACACTCACTCATGGATGCCTCTTTGACAAAATGCTGTTGCTGCCAGATCAATTTTGTTGTTACAGGTTTCAGAGCTCCCCTTCATATTTAAAATACAGCACTGTTGCTAGGCCTGCTGGATCTTGCAGTGCACAGTACCAGACCTGCTTTCCGTCCTGACCTGACGTGCAATGGCTGCCATGTGCTGCTCCCCGGCTGCCATTTCGTTCTTTTGTGTATTTGGACAATAAGAAGAAAATAACGAGATCAGAAAGTGATTTCTACAACCAAAAGCAAAACAAGTTCTCATCACAAAATATCAAGAGGTTAAAGCAGATTCCCAGAAATGTCCCATTAGCTGAGACCGCAGAAATGTCATCGCGCCTGGGCCCCCTGCCAAATGCCCCGGATCAGGCAGAACTGACAGATCTGAGAACATTGCAGAAGAGCCGACTCCAGCAGCTGCCAGCTGCTCCTAATGGGGCAAGGATCGGGTCACCGCATGTCTGACTATCGGACCGGCCCACATCTGAGCTCGCACCTGAGTCGGCACCTGAGCTCACACCAGAGCTTGCACTTGAGCTTGCACTTGAGCCTATACCTAAGCCTGCACCTGAGCCCACACCTGAGCCCGCATCTGAGCTTGAACCTGCGCCTGAGCCCACACCTGAGCTTGAACCTGTGCCTGAGCCCGCACCTGTGCCTAAGCCCGCACCTGAGTCTGCACCTGAGCCTACACATGAGCCCACACCAGAGCTGGTGAGCCTGAACTTGAGCCCATACCTGAGCCTGCACCTAAGCTCGCACATGAGCGCACACCTGGTTTGCACCTGAATCTGCACCTGAGCCTATACCTGAACCCTCACTTGAGCCCACATCACAGCTTGCACCTGAGCCCATACCTGAGCCCACACCTGAGCTTGAACCTGCGCCTAAGCCCGCACCTGAGTCTGCACCTGAGTCTGCACCTGTGTCTGCACCTGAGCCCATGCGAGAGCTTGCACCTGAGCCTGAACTTGAGCTCACACCTGAGCTTGAACCTGCGCCTAAGCCCGCACCTGAGTCTGCACCTGAGCCAACACATGAGCCCACACGAGAGCTTGCACCTGAGCCTGAACTTGAGCCTATACCTGAGTCTGCACCTGAGCCCACACCTGAAGTTATATCTGAGCCCACACATGAGCATGCAGGGACCCGTCTACAATACGGCGTCCATGCAATGTCCACAAAATGCAATGTGGCAGTTATTAATTGTAGCACTCAATGCTTGTTGTCAGTGAACAGAGACAAAATTGTTTCTGTCCAGTATCACAGGGCTCAGCCGACAATATCATACAGGATAGGATTAGATACACGGCTCAGCAGTCGGTATCACACAGGAGAGGATTAGATACACGGCTCAGCATACAGTATCACACAGGATAGGATTAGATACACGGCTCAGCAGTCAGTATCATACATGATAGGATTAGATACACAGCTCAGCAGACAGTATCATACAGGATAGGATTAGATACACGGCTCAGCAGTCGGTATCACACAGGATGGGATTAGATACACGGCTCAGCAGTCAGTATCACACAGGATAGGATTAGATACACGGCTCAGCAGACAGTATCATACAGGATAGGATTAGATACACAGCTCAGCAGTCAGTGTCACACAGGAGAGGATTAGATACACAGCTCAGCAGACAGTATCATACAGGATAGGATTAGATACACAGCTCAGCAGTCAGTATCACACAGGATAGGATTAGATACACAGCTCAGCAGTCAGTATCACACAGGATAGGATTAGATACACAGCTCGGCAGACAGTATCATACAGGATAGGATTAGATACACGGCTCAGCAGACAGTATCATACAGGATAGGATTAGATACACAGCTCAGCAGTCAGTGTCACATAGGAGAGAATTAGATACACAGTTCAGCAGACAGTATCATACAGGATAGGATTAGATACACAGCTTAGCAGTCAGTATCACACAGGATAGGATTAAATACACGGTTCAGGAGACAGTATCACACAGGAGAGGATTAGATACACGGCTCAGCAGTCAGTATCACACAGGATAGGATTAGATACACGGCTCAGCAGTCAGTATCGCACAGGAGAGGATTAGATACAGATCAGCAGTCAGTATCACACAGGAGAGGATTAGATACACGGCTCAGCAGTCAGTATCACACAGGATAGGATTAGATACACGGCTCAGCAGTCAGTATCACACAGGATAGGATTAGATACACGGCTCAGCAGTCAGTATCGCACAGGATAGGATTAGATACATGGCTCAGCAGTCAGTATCACACAGGAGAGGATTAGATACACAGCTCAGTAGACAGTATCACACAGGATAGGATTAGATACACGGCTCAGCAGTCAGTATCACACAGGATAGGATTAGATACACGGCTCAGCAGTCAGTATCGCACAGGAGAGGATTAGATACAGATCAGCAGTCAGTATCACACAGGAGAGGATTAGATACACGGCTCAGCAGTCAGTATCACACAGGATAGGATTAGATACACGGCTCGGCAGTCAGTATCACACAGGATAGGATTAGATACACAGCTCAGCAGTCAGTATCGCACAGGATAGGATTAGATACAGGGCTCAGCAGTCAGTATCACAGGAGAGGATTAGATACACGGCTCAGCAGTCAGTATCACACAGGAGAGGATTAGATACACGGCTCAGCGGTCAGTATCACACAGGAGAGGATTAGATACAAGGCTCAGCAGACAGTATCGCACAGGAGAGGATTAGATACACGGCTCAGCAGTCAGTATCACACAGGAGAGGATTAGATACACAGCTCAGTAGACAGTATCACACAGGAGAGGATTAGATACACGGCTCAGCAGACAGTATCACACAGGAGAGGATTAGGCACAGCAGACAGTAGACCATGGTGAGGGTTGTAGTGCTGTGTACTCCCTTGGAGTAGTAGTCCTTGGCTGCCTCTTTCTTGATGAGAGCGGTGGTCTCTGTAGAGGCTCAGGGGCCCCTCATCTGACATCATCGCTGGCTGCGGCTCTTGGGTGTCTACCGTGCCAAGATCCTCAAGGAAATCTGCTTGTTTTCTCAGAAAATTGGGAAATCGGGTCCAAGCGTAAACGCCAGCGGAGCGTAGGCGGCGAGAAATCTCCAATTGGAGGGAAGAAGACAGAAATGACGGTCGACCTCCCTCCCGGGCCCCTCAGGGGCCTCACAGGCCGGGGACATCGGCAACTCCATCCACCACGTCAATTAGATTACATTCTATTTAAAAGGTCGATGAAACGGGCCCCTGCAAATCTGATCCCTTAAAGGGGTATTCGGCTTCCAATAATCCCTGTTCTCCAGCTGCAATTTGTTTTACTAAAGCAATCTGAGCTCTACTCCTCCTCCCCAGGTCCAGTGCCGAGTCTCCAGCGCTGTTCTCAGTGTCTATGATTGTCTGCAGTGGTGACATCACGTGGACAGCACTGCAGCCAACCAGTGAGCTCAGTGGCTCTGATTGAGCTGTTGAGCTCACTGATTGTCTGCAGTGCTGCTGATGTGCCGTTACCACTGCAGACAATGTGAGGCACATACCAGAGGCAGAGGCTCAATGCTGGACCCTGGGAGGGTGGGTGAAGAACAGTTGGTTTTGAAGCGCAGCTGGGGGACATTTTAAGAAACCAGAAAACCCCTTTAAGACTGATTCATCACCCGTTCCAGGATTTCTGCTTGTTGTCAGTGAATGGAAACATTCTAAACTACCTGCAGAGGCTGAAAGCCCTGCAGTGACTTCTCACAGCTGAGAATCTGTTACAATGTTTCAGTGCACATTATTTTCTGAGGCCTCTTTGCACTGATGTATCCAAGGTGAATACATTGTATCAACTACCCTGATGCTTCTCACTCATGCATCTCCTTAAGTATCTTGTCGGGTCCTGCAATGCTGTCTTCCTGTCAAACGGCATGGCGACATAACACATATTGCATATAGATAGGGACCTTGTATTTGTACATATACTAGATATTAATTTTGTAAATACTATATGTTACTTGTTCATGTTTTGTGATACCTTGTATACTTTGTTTTCTGTTTCAGTAAGGTTTGAGAAAGACCCTGTGGGTCGAAACGTTACCTTGAAACACTGCGGTGATACCTTTATTTTGGTGTTTGTTCACAATAAAGAAACCACGTTTTTTGACTAACAAAATTCAGAAGAACTCTCCTTATTGAGTGCGACTGTTGTTACATAGGACTATATTCTGGAGTATCCCTCCAAGTTCAGTCTGCACCAACACTAGCGAGAGTGCACGTCTTGTCCTGTACTACGATATCTTGAGTTGACGATTGCACCCGCTCCCTCGATGACGACCAACACCTTCGCTTTTGACGAGACGACAGCATCCAGGATACTATCAAGAATAACTACATCAGGTGATTTTCTCAAAACTCCTGCTCATGAAATACGGACTCGAGACTATGAAAGAGAACGGAAACGTCTGACTTCATATGATCTACACGCCACCACCCTGGCTGAATATCACAAACTCAGCAGAATACCACGGGGCCTGCGGTGCCACCTGAGACCCACCTTATTCTCAGATAAACCCGAATTCTGCGAGAAGTTCCAATCAATACTTAATAAGTGCTCCTTGGATATCATACTACTCACCATAGAGACCCTACAGACTGCCATCACTGAATCAGCACAGAAAATTACCTCCATTGAGGAACAACTTGGCTCAACCCTGTCCAGCACTGAGTGGCAAAACCTGAAAACCAGAACAGACAAAACTATTGAGGACCATCGTAAAGCTTTACAAGACAAGAAAAGACTTAAATTCCAGAGAGACTCTGACGACTATACACAAGACCGGGTATATAGATGGAAAGATTCCACCAATACGGGCTCCTGGCGACGAAACTACAGCTACAACCCAAGATTTACCGGCTCACACAGTACAGACAGCGACAGCTCAACAGGCACTTTTTCTCAGAACCGTTTTTTTCAGAAACGACCACCAACCAGAGCACGTGGCCGATATACAGGAGGAGACGCACAAGGAGGGCCGCCCGTAAACACCGCAGATCGGATGACGACCAGATCACAGGTAAACCCTCCACTTCCATTCTCAACATCTCCACATACACACTCAGCCCGTCTGAACTAGCTATCCTCCAACGGGGGCTTTCCTTTTGCCCAACCCCCCCATGGGATAAATTTCAATTATCCCAAGACCTCGAACATTTCTACAGAAACATTCGTCTGAAGACGCACTTTGGGCATGAACAAGAGACCAGAGGGAACAGAGTCCTTCCATCTGGAGGGAACCCTGCTCCCGAGCTATCCATCACTGACCTGGGTCTACGGAACCCAAGCAACTTCTGTCCCCCACGCTCATTCAATGCCACAGAAGCCTTTATTGATTTAGTACACAGGGACATTAATAGGGTTCTAGACCAACACCAAAAGGGCCTTCTGCCTACAAGCAACAACATCTCACCCATTGAGAAACAAGCAATTAAGTCCCTTCAGGAAAATAAACATATTGTTGTAAAACCCGCCGACAAGGGCGGTGCTATTGTCATCCAGAACCACACTGATTACGTTAAAGAAATCCGTCGCCAATTGTCTGACACTACTACGTATTTACCCATCCCTCATGATCCGGTACTTACAATTAGGTCTAGAATACAACAGATCTTATCTAAATACGTAGCTTTGAACACTATTGACTCTAAAACTGCCACCTTCTTGGCAAATCAAAATCCGGTCACCCCAGTCTTTTACACTCTGCCCAAAGTCCACAAGTCCTTAGTAAATCCCCCCGGCCGCCCAATAGTGGCCTCGACGGATTCCATTTTAGCTCCAATTTCTATCTTTCTAGAAAAGATACTTACACCACTAACTAAGAAAACTCAATCTTTTATTTTGGACACGGGCCATTTTCTCCATTCCATTAGCCAGATTACTAACATACCCTCTGATTGTATTCTGGCAACATTCGATGTCAAGAGTTTATACACCTCTATAGACCACAACTTGGGCATCACCGCTGTCGCAGATCTCCTCCAATCATCCAACCTCAGCAATAACTCCACCCAACTATGCCTTGACCTTTTATCCATTGTTTTGAGGGAGAACTATTTCCTATTTGGGGATCAGTTTTACCTACAAACACGCGGGACCGCCATGGGCGCCAACGTGGCGCCCGCTTACGCCAATATTTATATGGATAACTTCGAACAATCATATGTCTACACCAATACCCTTTTCCAACAAAACAGCAAATGTTGGCTACGCTTCATAGATGACATTTTTTGCCTATGGGTGGGGTCTTCTGAGGACCTTTTCTCTTTCACTGAGGTACTCAATTCCATAAGGCCGGAATTACAATTTACTCTAAATTGGCATGTGACACAGATTCCATTTCTGGACACCTTGGTGATTAAAAATGACATGGGTACCCTTTCCACCGATATTTTCACAAAACCCACTGATACCAACAACTTACTCCACTATACCAGTTGTCACCCCTCTTCAACTAAAAACAGTTTACCTCGCTCTCAGTTCGCACGAATCAAGAGGATAGTATCCGACACTAATCTCATTTCTACCCGCCTAGATGAGATGGCCAATAAATTTAGAAACAGACAATATCCTCAGGAACTCCTCACTAAAGAGAAGGTTAGGGCCACTATACCTCAATCTATATCACCTACTGTCCCTACCAAAGAAAGGGTTACATTCGTTCATACACATCATCCTATAATGCCAAAAATCTACACCATCATCCATAAGCATTGGTCTATTTTGACCAAATCCTATCCCAGTGTTGAAGCCTTCAAGACCCCTGCACTCATGTGTAAACGACGCCCACAGAACATTAGAGATAGCCTAGTCAGAGCGGACATAGGGAGTTTCTCCAGGGTCCCTAAACAGACCTTTCTGGGCACAGAACGTCGTGGTACATTCCCGTGCCTCAACTGTGCATGTTGCTCCAACATCATCAAAGGGGAAAGAATCACCCACCCCCACACCGGTAGATACTACAACATCAAAGGATTCTACACTTGTGATACCAACTATGTTGTTTATCTCATAAAGTGCCCGTGTGGTTTATTGTATGTGGGTGAGACCACCCAGCATCTACGTGACAGAATTTCCAGTCACAAGTCCACCATACGCTGCAAAAAAACCTGGTTACCAGTTCCCCACCACTTCATCAGTGCGAACCACAGTGTCTCGCAACTGAGAGTGCAAGTGATTGAGCACGTTGAGAGGCCTCGAAGAGGGGGAGATCACATCAAACGATTGAAGGAAAGAGAGGCCTACTGGATTTATACCCTTCAAACACTGGCTCCAAGAGGCCTTAATCGAGAACTGGACCTCACATTCAAGTAACCATACTTATATTACTGTAATGGAATTTTGATTACTGTCATTGAATTTTGACCTTTATACCCATACAGGTGGTGGATAAACGATCCTTTTTTCCTTTCAACTAAACTTTACTTTATTTTTCCAGACACACTAATCCTCTGCCTTCCCCGTAGGGTGAGTATGGTACATTGTGCAGTTACAATTTTTGCATACCTTTTCAAATTTTTCTAATTTTTTTCCAATTTATTTTTATTTTTTAGTTTTTATTTTTATTTTTATTTATTTTTATTTTTTCCATAATTTTATTTATTTCTAATTTATTTCATTACTTTTTGATCATCCTTATTTTATTATTTTATTTTTTATTTTTATTTTCATTATTTTTCATAATGTTCATTTTCTACTGCATTTTTTATTTTCAGCAGTAGGTTGTTGCATTGTTTTCCCATTGTTTCAGCTCCCTCTAGCTTCATTATTTGAATATTTCTTCATTTCATCCTTTTTTTCATTTCATCTAATCTTCCATTTCATCCATTTTTTTACACATCCCCTTTTTTTACACATCTTTTACACACACTTTCTCCGTTGTATACAAAGCTATAGTTTCCTCTACATATAGTCCCTGCCCAAAGTTTCAAGTCCTGCACACTAGGTCTCATACAGCCAGCCCCCAGCAGGCTCTTTTCGTTACTATGTACCACCAGCGCTCCCAGCACATTATGCCTAAGACCTTTCGTTTTCTCCTCATCATACCAAGCTATCCCTGCATGGGGAGTATGGCACTCTGTGTCCTCTCATTCACAATCCATGTCTCACCACTACTCTGCGCTCCTGCGCAGACGATTACCACTGCGATCCCCGCCCCTCGCCCTTTGTGCACACTGCGCATGCGCAACTTGGCTAGTCTTTTCCAAGCGTTCCAGACCTCTCTCTGCGCACTACACAGTGCGCCTGCGCACCCCATGCCCTGCACTTCCTGCCGCCCGGCACAAAAAGCGCCTCTTTTCCGGGTCCCACACACACCACCACCGCAGACGCCAGTCATTCTCCAGTTACAGGTAACTGTTTCCGCTGTTTTCCCCTTCCCCTGCTTTGTACTCATAGCCTCCATTGTCATATTCACCACTGTGGCATTCTTTCCCATAGCCCCTAACGGGACTCCTGCACCTCTCCAGGGATATGTGCCCTCTGCTCGGTATCTACTATCATAAGGTCAGTTTCCTGCCTCAGTCTCCTGCTTCTGTCATTTTCTTGCCCCTACCAGCATCCACCACCTGGGTATCTCATACCCTAACTTATATCACTGCATTATGGTATTATGTTTGTCCGATACTATTTCTGCCTACCTGACCATTATACTCATATCCTATTGAATACTGGTTGATTTTACCATAGTCTTGGTTTCTGTATGATATTATTCCTGCAGTACGCCCCTCTTCTGCAGCTCGCGCCGCACAGTTTCCATGACTACGTCCAAGGACTACCCTGATGCTTCTCACTCATGCATCTCCTTAAGTATCTTGTCGGGTCCTGCAATGCTGTCTTCCTGTCAAACGGCATGGCGACATAACACATATTGCATATAGATAGGGACCTTGTATTTGTACATATACTAGATATTAATTTTGTAAATACTATATGTTACTTGTTCATGTTTTGTGATACCTTGTATACTTTGTTTTCTGTTTCAGTAAGGTTTGAGAAAGACCCTGTGGGTCGAAACGTTACCTTGAAACACTGCGGTGATACCTTTATTTTGGTGTTTGTTCACAATAAAGAAACCACGTTTTTTGACTAACAAAATTCAGAAGAACTCTCCTTATTGAGTGCGACTGTTGTTACATAGGACTATATTCTGGAGTATCCCTCCAAGTTCAGTCTGCACCAACACTAGCGAGAGTGCACGTCTTGTCCTGTACTACGATACATTGTATCAAAACATCTGCTCTTTGTAAACAAAAACGTTCTCAGAACCAAAGATCTGGGAACTCTCACAGAATAGTTACACAAAGTTTATTGCAAAGTTCCAGAACTTTCCCTACTTAAACTTACAGTAATTAAACGTTATTCGTTTTTCCCCGTTTTCAGCACCTCTGCTTGCTGTCAGATCCTTTTTTTTACATTTCGGGGCCCTTTATGACTTTATCACAGCAGGAGGTTCGTTACACTTTCATCTAGTCCATATAATCCTCTGCCATATAACAGATACATATGGAATAAACTGCTCCATCCTCTGTATATCTGGACTCTGGGCGGGGGTCCGCACATCAGCTACAGATAGACCACCCCATCACCTGCGCCTAATCACTGTGCTGACACTTCCCAGACCCCCGCCAGCTGTCAGTGAATGTAAATATTCAGATTTCTACCCACAGCTTGAAACATTCCGAATTCTGCTCACAGCTGATGGTTTATTAGAATCATTAATCTCTCTGGTCCTGATGGTTTGTTACAATGTATCAGTTCAGAATGTTTATCTCACAGAGGATTGTGCAGACTGGATACAATCACCTGCAGTGCGAAGAATAAGGTCTAATTATGTTTCATTCACTGTCAGCAAGCAGAGATCTCGTAATTGGGGAGGAACTGAAACAGAGAATATTAGAAAGTTGCAGAACTTTTTCTTATTCTGATGATTGCTTTCATGCCTTCTTCATGGGCTGTGCTGTACCCGGATATTATGGGCGCTGTCACTTTAAGTCCTCTGTGGTCCATGTAGGGACCCCCGGGGTCAGTGGCCGCTCTGTCTTACGGGGGAGCTATGTCTCCAGATTCTGCTTTTTTTCTTGCCCTTATTGCTCAAAATTCCACTAATCTTTCTCCCACAAGCGGCTCCTGGCAGCGCCCCAGCGCCATTTCCTGACAGCGGAATGTTCTCCAGTTCTAGACTTGGCATCAGGAAGTTTTCATAAAACTCCAACGTAAAAGAATAAACAAGAGAAACATTGGAGAGAGGGACCGGAAAAAACACGGTGCAACGCCGGGCCAAGCCTGCAGATGGCGCTAGAATACTGCAACCCAAGGTCATGTCAAACTCATGTTCTAATGTGTGTAAAAAACACATCTACCAGTGCCCAGTGATCTCCCCCAGCTGTGCCCACAGGTATATACCATGTTCTACCAGTGCCCAGTGATCTCCCTCAGCTGTGCCCACAGGTATATACCATGTTCTACCAGTGCCCAGTGATCTCCCCCAGCTGTGCCCACAGGTATTTACCATGCCCTACCAGTGCCCAGTGATCTCCCTCAGCTGTGCCCACAGGTATTTACCATGCCCTACCAGTGCCCAGTGATCTCCCCCAGCTGTGCCCACAGGTATATACCATGTTCTACCAGTGCCCAGTGATCTCCCCCAGCTGTGCCCACAGGTATTTACCATGCCCTACCAGTGCCCAGTGATCTCCCTCAGCTGTGCCCACAGATATATACCATGTCCTAACAGTGCCTAGTGATCTCCCCCAGCTGTGCCCACAGGTATATACCATGTTCTACCAGTGCCCAGTGATCTACTCCAGCTGTGCCCACAGGTATATACCATGTTCTACCAGTGCCCAGTGATCTCCCCCAGCTGTGCCCACAGGTATATACCATGTTCTACCAGTGCCCAGTGATCTACTCCAGCTGTGCCCACAGGTATATACCATGTTCTACCAGTGCCCACTGATCTCCCCCAGCTGTGCCCACAGGTATATACCATGTTCTACCAGTGCCCAGTGATCTACTCCAGCTGTGCCCACAGGTATATACCATGTTCTACCAGTGCCCAGTGATCTCCCCCAGCTGTGCCCACAGGTATATACCATGTTCTACCAGTGCCCAGTGATCTACTCCAGCTGTGCCCACAGGTATATACCATGTTCTACCAGTGCCCACTGATCTCCCCCAGCTGTGCCCACAGGTATATACCATGTTCTACCAGTGCCCAGTGATCTACTCCAGCTGTGCCCACAGGTATATACCATGTTCTACCAGTGCCCAGTGATCTCCCCCAGCTGTGCCCACAGGTATATACCATGTTCTACCAGTGCCCAGTGATCTACTCCAGCTGTGCCCACAGGTATATACCATGTTCTACCAGTGCCCAGTGATCTCCCCCAGCTGTGCCCACAGGTATATACCATGTTCTACCAGTGCCCAGTGATCTACTCCAGCTGTGCCCACAGGTATATACCATGTTCTACCAGTGCCCAGTGATCTCCCCCAGCTGTGCCCACAGGTATATACCATGTTCTACCAGTGCCCAGTGATCTACTCCAGCTGTGCCCACAGGTATATACCATGTTCTACCAGTGCCCAGTGATCTCCCCCAGCTGTGCCCACAGGTATATACCATGTTCTACCAGTGCCCAGTGATCTACTCCAGCTGTGCCCACAGGTATATACCATGTTCTACCAGTGCCCAGTGATCTCCCCCAGCTGTGCCCACAGGTATATACCATGTTCTACCAGTGCCCAGTGATCTACTCCAGCTGTGCCCACAGGTATATACCATGTTCTACCAGTGCCCACTGATCTCCCCCAGCTGTGCCCACAGGTATATACCATGTTCTACCAGTGCCCAGTGATCTACTCCAGCTGTGCCCACAGGTATATACCATGTTCTACCAGTGCCCAGTGATCTCCCCCAGCTGTGCCCACAGGTATATACCATGTTCTACCAGTGCCCAGTGATCTACTCCAGCTGTGCCCACAGGTATATACCATGTTCTACCAGTGCCCAGTGATCTCCCCCAGCTGTGCCCACAGGTATATACCATGTTCTACCAGTGCCCAGTGATCTACTCCAGCTGTGCCCACAGGTATATACCATGTTCTACCAGTGCCCAGTGATCTCCCCCAGCTGTGCCCACAGGTATATACCATGTTCTACCAGTGCCCAGTGATCTACTCCAGCTGTGCCCACAGGTATATACCATGTTCTACCAGTGCCCAGTGATCTCCCCCAGCTGTGCCCACAGGTATATACCATGTTCTACCAGTGCCCAGTGATCTACTCCAGCTGTGCCCACAGGTATATACCATGTTCTACCAGTGCCCACTGATCTCCCCCAGCTGTGCCCACAGGTATATACCATGTTCTACCAGTGCCCAGTGATCTACTCCAGCTGTGCCCACAGGTATATACCATGTTCTACCAGTGCCCAGTGATCTCCCCCAGCTGTGCCCACAGGTATATACCATGTTCTACCAGTGCCCAGTGATCTACTCCAGCTGTGCCCACAGGTATATACCATGTTCTACCAGTGCCCAGTGATCTCCCCCAGCTGTGCCCACAGGTATATACCATGTTCTACCAGTGCCCAGTGATGTCCCCCAGCTGTGCCCACAGGTATTTACCATGCCCTATCAGTGCCCAGTGATCTCCCTCAGCTGTGCCCACAGATATATACCATGTCCTAACAGTGCCCAGTGATCTCCCCCACCTGTGCCCACAGGTATGTACTATGTCCTACCAGTGCCCACTGATCTCCCCCAGCTGTGCCAACAAGTATATACCATGTCTTACCAGTGCCCACTGATCTCCCCCAGCTGTGCCCACAGGTATATACCATGCCCCACCAGTGCCCAGTGATCACCCCCACCTGTGCCCACAGGTATATACCATGCCCCACCGGTGCCCAGTGATCTCCCCCACCTGTGCCCACAGGTATATACCATGTTCTATCAGTGCCCAGTGATCTCCCCCAGCTGTGCCCACAGGTATATACCATGCCCCACCAGTGCCCAGTGATCTCCCCCAGCTGTGCCCACAGGTATATACCATATCCTACCAGTGCCCAGTGATATCCCCCAGCTGTGCCCACAGATATATACCATGTCCTACCAGTGCCCAGTGATCTCCCCAGCTGTGCCCACAGGTATATACCATGCCCCACCAGTGCCCAGTGATCTCCCCCAGCTGTACCCACAGGTATATGCCATGCCCTACCAGTGCCCAGTGATCTCCCTCAGCTGTGCCCACAGGTATATACCATGTCCTACCAGTGCCCAGTGATCTGCCCCAGCTGTGCCCACAGGTATATACCATGTCCTACCTGTGCCCAGTGATCTCGCCCAGCTGTGCCCACAGGTATATACCATGTCCTACCAGTGCCCAGTGATCTCCCCAGCTGTGCCCACAGGTATATACCATGCCCCTCCAGTGCCCAGTGATCTCCCCCAGCTGTACTCACAGGTATATGCCATGCCCTACCAGTGCCCAGTGATCTCCCCGAGCTGTGCCCACAGGTATATACCATGTCCTACCAGTGCCCAGTGATCTGCCCCAGCTGTGCCCACAGGTATATACAATGTCCTACCAGTGCCCAGTGATCTCCCCCAGCTGTGCCCACAGGTATATACCATGCCCTAACAGTGCCCAGTGATATCCCCCAGCTGTGCCCACAGGTATATACGATGTCCTACCAGTGCCCAGTGATATCCCCCAGCTGTACCCACAGATATATTCCATGTCCTACCAGTGCGCAGTGATCTCCCCAGCTGTGCCCAGAGGTATATACCATGTCCTACCAGTGCCCACTGATCTCCCCCAGCTGTGCCCACAGGTATATACCATGTCTTACCAGTGCCCACTGATCTCCCCAGCTGTGCCCACAGGTGTATACCATGTCCTACCAGTGCCCAGTGATCTCCCCCAGCTGTGCCCACAGGTATATACCATGTTCTACCAGTGCCCAGTGATCTACTCCAGCTGTGCCCACAGGTATATACCATGTTCTACCAGTGCCCAGTGATCTCCCCCAGCTGTGCCCACAGGTATATACCATGTTCTACCAGTGCCCAGTGATCTACTCCAGCTGTGCCCACAGGTATATACCATGTTCTACCAGTGCCCAGTGATGTCCCCCAGCTGTGCCCACAGGTATTTACCATGCCCTATCAGTGCCCAGTGATCTCCCTCAGCTGTGCCCACAGATATATACCATGTCCTAACAGTGCCCAGTGATCTCCCCCACCTGTGCCCACAGGTATGTACTATGTCCTACCAGTGCCCACTGATCTCCCCCAGCTGTGCCAACAAGTATATACCATGTCTTACCAGTGCCCACTGATCTCCCCCAGCTGTGCCCACAGGTATATACCATGCCCCACCAGTGCCCAGTGATCACCCCCACCTGTGCCCACAGGTATATACCATGCCCCACCGGTGCCCAGTGATCTCCCCCACCTGTGCCCACAGGTATATACCATGTTCTATCAGTGCCCAGTGATCTCCCCCAGCTGTGCCCACAGGTATATACCATGCCCCACCAGTGCCCAGTGATCTCCCCCAGCTGTGCCCACAGGTATATACCATATCCTACCAGTGCCCAGTGATATCCCCCAGCTGTGCCCACAGATATATACCATGTCCTACCAGTGCCCAGTGATCTCCCCAGCTGTGCCCACAGGTATATACCATGCCCCACCAGTGCCCAGTGATCTCCCCCAGCTGTACCCACAGGTATATGCCATGCCCTACCAGTGCCCAGTGATCTCCCTCAGCTGTGCCCACAGGTATATACCATGTCCTACCAGTGCCCAGTGATCTGCCCCAGCTGTGCCCACAGGTATATACCATGTCCTACCTGTGCCCAGTGATCTCGCCCAGCTGTGCCCACAGGTATATACCATGTCCTACCAGTGCCCAGTGATCTCCCCAGCTGTGCCCACAGGTATATACCATGCCCCTCCAGTGCCCAGTGATCTCCCCCAGCTGTACTCACAGGTATATGCCATGCCCTACCAGTGCCCAGTGATCTCCCCGAGCTGTGCCCACAGGTATATACAATGTCCTACCAGTGCCCAGTGATCTCCCCCAGCTGTGCCCACAGGTATATACCATGCCCTAACAGTGCCCAGTGATATCCCCCAGCTGTGCCCACAGGTATATACGATGTCCTACCAGTGCCCAGTGATATCCCCCAGCTGTACCCACAGATATATTCCATGTCCTACCAGTGCGCAGTGATCTCCCCAGCTGTGCCCAGAGGTATATACCATGTCCTACCAGTGCCCACTGATCTCCCCCAGCTGTGCCCACAGGTATATACCATGTCTTACCAGTGCCCACTGATCTCCCCAGCTGTGCCCACAGGTGTATACCATGTCCTACCAGTGCCCAGTGATCTCCCCCAGCTGTGCCCACAGGTATATACCATGCTCCACTAGTGCCCAGTGATCTCCCCCACCTGTGCCCACAGGTATATGTACATGATGGGGGAGTAGTACTGAGCAAAGTGTCATACATGATGGGGGAGTAGTACTGAGCCAAGTGTCATACATGATGGGGGAGTAGCACTGAGCCAAGTGTCATACATGATGGGGGGAGTAGTACTGAGCCAAGTGTGGTATCCCGGTACCAGTTCTGCTGCTGCTGATTGAGGCAGTTGTGATGTGGCAGTAGATTTGTTGCAGTGTTTCAGGATTAGTTCTGGTTGTGAGTGAGGAGATGGAATACATTGCATTGTATTCTGACGACTCATAAATGTGCTGTGCTGCCATCTACTGGCCAATGTGTGTATGAAAGCTAGGTGATTACTCTCCTCACAACAAGCTGCCATGGTAACGGCTGGGCGGAGCCTCCAGCTCAGGTCTCTCACACTTCCTGAGGTAACTCCCAGTTCTGGGCAGTTCATGCTGCCAGCATAGTGTCCATGTGAGTCCACGGTGAGGGAACATGTTTCTCCACATAATCTCCTCCTGTCAGGAGAGATAACGCTGCACATGTGTCTCCTCCATGCTGGTTACCGTTTCACCTACCCCCTGCTATAGGGAACAGTAGGCCCAAAACTGTGAGCATGTCCACACTTTAGTGTGTTTCCACAGAGAGGCAATGTGTGAGGGTCCCTCCATCAGTGTAATGTTTCTTGGACTGCGCTTCCTCTAATAGTAAGTGAGGAGAACTCTGCTCCGGCCGCCCTGAGAGGCCATGACTTCGCCTGTCTCCTGAGGAGAGAACCATTAGGCTATGTGCACACGATGCGGATTTAGTGCGGATCCGCAGCGGTTTTTTTTTCGTGAAAAAAAAAAAAAGCTGTGCAGATGGTGCAGAAAAATCAGTGCGGAATTGCTGCAGATTTCAAAGAAGTGCATGTCACTTCTTTTGTGCGGATCTGCAGCGTTTCTGCACCCCTCCATGATAAAAATCCGCATTGGGAAAAACTGCAGAAAATCCGCACTAAATCCGCATCAATTCTGCTCAAAACCCGCATAAAAACTGCGGCAAATCCGCAGCTGCAGATTCTGCCAGGAGATGCGGATTTTGTGCAGAAAATTCTGCACCTCTTTTCTTACGTGTGCACATAGCCTTACTGCCATATGCACAATATACTGTGAACTTTGCCTTTTAGGCCGGAGACACACTGGTGCGAGATACGGCCGAGTCTCGCTTGTTAAAAGCAAGCTGTGGCACCTGCAGTCCAGAGCGGAGCGTGCAGCTGCATAGCAATACATGGAGCTGCACGCTCCGCTCCGGAGTGCCGGTGCCACAGCTTGCTTTTAACCAGCGAGACTCGGCCGTATCTCGCACCAGTGTGTCTCCGGCCTAAGGGCTTGTTTCCATTTGCGAGAAACACGTCCGTGTCTTGCATGTGGAAACCAAGCTCTGGTGCCGGCACTTGGGAGCGGAGCGTGCGGCCGCATAGGAACACATGGAGCCGCTCTGGAGTGCCGGCGCCAGAGCTTGGTTTCCACATGCGAGACACGGACGTGTTTCTCGCAAATGGAAACAAGCCCTAAGAGAGAGACTGGACCCCATTACCTCTGTCAGTAACATTATGTTTCCAAATTCATCTGTGTGTCCGGCTGCTGGAGATTACACCAAACCAGACACCAGCGCTACAGGAGCTCCCCCGGGGGTCCGATACCATCCACAGAGGCCACGAGGGAAGTGTTCAGGGGTCCAGAGACCCACTTCACCTACCGTGACATCATTATCTGCTGCCAGTGGGATTACATGCCCCAGCTGGCCCTTCTGCAACATCTGGCGCCACCACACAAGTGTCACACATGATGGAGGAGTAGTACTGAGCCAGGGTCATATATGATGGGAGAGTAATACTGAGCCAAGTGTCACACATGATTGGGGGAGTAGTACTGAGCCAAGGGTCATATATGATGGGAGAGTAATACTGAGCCAAGTGTCACACATGATGGGGGGGAGTAGTACTGAGCCAAGGGTCATATATGATGGGGGGGAGTAGTACTGAGCCAAGGGTCATATATGATGGGGGGGAGTAGTACTGAGCCAAGGGTCATATATGATGGGGGGGAGTAGTACTGAGCCAAGGGTCATATATGATGGGGGGGAGTAGTACTGAGCCAAGGGTCATATATGATGGGGGGGAGTAGTACTGAGCCAAGGGTCATATATGATGGAGGGAGCAGTACTGAGCCAAGCGTCATACATGATGGCTAGATACACGGCTTCAGCTAATGCTCTGAAGAGAAGTATGTGCCCCCCACATCCACCTCCGGGAGTTTCTCTGTCCTCAGCTACATCCATAGACATGTCTGTATGATCTCGGCTCCCTCACTCTCACCTGTCTCTGATCCTGCAGTCTGAACCACAGTAGGTTGTTGCTGCCATCTAGTGTCCATTTACAAGTAGTGCAGGGTGTGCCATATAAGCGGTGCCTGGTCATACACATCAAACATCCATGTACTGTTTCTTTAAGAATTCTCTTTATTGCGATGATTGGGCAGATTGCCACACAAGGAGTTAATAGATAATCTCTGTACATGATCATATAATACACAGGGGTGGCCATCTTTCTCTGTACAATATATAAAAAAATAAAAAAACTTTCCAGAAGTTTACATTTACCGGTAGTTCTTTTAGAAATGAATGGTTCTTCACACAGCTGACAGTTTGTTACAATGTATCAGCACAAGGAAGGGCCAGGAGTTCAGGACAATTCAGAGAAGTGAGGTTTAAGGATCCTCTACACTGATACATTGTAACAAACCTCACATCTCTCAATTGTCCTCCTGATTGTTACCTGTGCTGATACATTGTAACAAACCCTCAGAAATGGGAAGTATTAGTCCTGTATAGAGTAAAGGCTTCCAATTCATTGATAGCAAACGGAGATCATGAAAACGATGAGGGACTAAAAAATAAAGATCTATTAGGAAGTTGCAAAACTTTTCATTCTGTAAAACTGAACTATTCCTTTAATTGCCCTCTTCCATAGGGGGGAGTAAGAAATTAATTACGGGGAGGTAAAAAATTAGGGGCTGTGCAAAGAGTGGGGACTGTGTGGTAATTAATACATCAGTAATTCATATAATCACTGACTATGATTAATATTAATTGGTCTGACTGCATAGCTGCCATATTCTCCAGGGGGCCGTCATATTTACAAAGGGGGCTTCCGATAATTATAGGAGAAATGCATCAAAATACACATCCTGATAACGGTCCTCAGTGGGGAGAGGTGACCGCTGCAGATTCCCAAAATCAATGGAGGTAGTGCAAGTCCGGGTTGTGGCGCCATCAATTTAGGAATCAGCAAGGGTTAAATTTGTCAGACAAAATTGAAGTATTTTCCCTTTGAAATTGTTACCAAGCAGATGCTGCATCGGCAACATGCTGGGAGTTGTAGTATAGGTATACAGTGCAGCGTCCTCACAGTGGTGATGAGGATCAGATCCATCATCTTCTGCACCATCCACAGAAAGAGGTCGTGCGTCAGGCGTCAATGCCGGAAACATTCACCACGTGGCTCTTATCCGCTGTCTGCTTCCTGCAAGAGAATCATTCATATCACACATCAACGACAACGGACAAAAAACTCATCTATTATTCTCCAGAGCTGCACTCACTATTCTGCTGGTGCAGTCACTGTGTACATACATTACATTACTGATCCTGAGTTACATCCTGTATTATACCCCAGAGCTGCACTCACTATTCTGCTGGTGCAGTCAGTGTGTACATACATTACATTACTGATCCTGAGTTTCCTCCTGTATTATACTCCAGAGCTGCACTCACTATTCTGCTGGTGCAGTCAGTGTGTACATACATTACATTACTGATCCTGAGTTACATCCTGTATTATACCCCAGAGCTGCACTCACTATTCTGCTGGTGCAGTCACTGTGTACATACATTGCATTACTGATCCTGAGTTACATCCTGTATTATACTCCAGAGCTGTAATGACAAGTCTGCTGGTTCTTACTGGAAATACTCAACAAGGTTTAGACAAACAAATCCCCCAACAAACACCGCAGTGTCCAATATACCCCGAAACTAAATAACCAGAGAAAGCTGCATACACTATCAGTGTACACAGTGACAAGCAGAATAGTGAGTGCAGCTCTGGGGTATAATACAGGATGTAACTCAGGATCAGTAATGTATGTGCACAGTGACTGCACCAGCAGAATAGTGAGTGCAGCTCTGGGGTATAATACAGGATGTAACTCAGGACCAGTAATGTAATGTATGTACACAGTGACTGCACCAGCAGAATAGTGAGTGCAGCTCTGGAGTATAATACAGGATGTAACTCAGGATCAGTAATGTAATGTGTGTACACAGTGACTGCACCAGCAGAATAGTGAGTGCAGCTCTGGAGGATAATACAGGAGATAACTCAGGATCAGTAATGTATGTACACAGTGACTGCACCAGCAGAATAGTGAGTGCAGCTCTGGAGGATAATATGTGCTGACCTCACTGATACTCACTTGACATCATTCTCGTCCAGGATGACTCTCGGGGTTGTCCGGCCCAGCACGTTGGTGGCGAAGTGCATGAGGAAGCCTCGGCGTCTGGTTCTGTAGCAGGTCAGGTCCATGGCCAGAAGAGTCACCAAGAAGATGAGGATGATGATCCCGGCGATTACTCCGGCTCCAACACCCTGAGGGAGATCTGAAGAGGCACCGGCCAGTCAGTGAAGACTCATGAGAAGGAACATCACAAGAAATGCAACTAAAAGATCGTCATTAATAAGAAGAAACGTCACAAATCTCCCATCAGATTCTGAAATCTGGGCTTAAAGGGAAACTGTACAGTCACTGCTTGTTGAATAATATCTTTGTTCTCTGTTATCAGCCATTTCAGGCTGGGGAGACGGAGTAGTGTTGGATGAAGGGCAGCGAGGGCAGCGGTCTCCTGCCCACCAGGGTCGGTGTGTCCCTGTAGTCCCCCGCCGGTGCACTCACCGATGACCTGCAGCAGCAGTGTGGTGTTGTGCTCCCCATAGCTGTTCACAGCCTGACAGGTGTATTCTCCTCCATCAGACGAGTCCAGCTCCGTGATCGACAGCCGCAGCCCGTCAGCACTCAGGACGTACTTCTGCCCATCAACGGGAACGTTCTCATCCCCCCTGCGAAGACAACAAGCAACTAAGGACCCAAGGGCTGCTGAGCCATGTATCTAATCCTCTCCTGTGTGATACTGTCTGCTGAGCCATGTATCTAATCCTCTCCTGTGATACTGTCTGCTGAGCCGTGTATCTAATCCTATCCCGTGTGATACTGTCTGCTGAGCCGTGTATCTAATCCTCTCCTGTGTGATACTGTCTTTTGAGCCATGTATCTAATCCTCACCTGTGTGATACTGTCTGTTGAGCCGTGTATCTAATCCTCTCCTGTGTGATACTGTCTGCTGAGCCGTGTATCTAATCCTCTCCTGTGTGATACTGTCTGCTGAGCAGTGTATCTAATCCTCTCCTGTGTGATACTGACTGCTGAGCCATGTATCTAATCCTCTCCTGTGTGATACGGTCCGCACAGGTGGCTTATCTAAGCCATGCTGTGCACAGTCTCCCTTGCAGTACTACTCCCCCCATCGTGCGGCCTCACTCACTTCCTCCAGGTGATCCGGGGCGCTGGGTGGCCGCTCACATCGCAGGTGAAGGAGACGTTGGATCCGGATGTGATGTTGGGGTTTGTGGTGTTGAAGTCAACGATGGGAGCAGCTGAGGAAAGAGAGGAGACGGCGGTCACACAGGATGGAGGCGGTGCGCAGAGACCACCAGAGAGGGGTCCGTCACCCCTGACACTGTTATATGGGGTCCGTCACCCCTGACACAGTTATATGGTGGTCCGTCACCCCTGACACTGTTATATGGGGGTCCGTCACCCCTGACACTGTTATATGGTGGTCCATCACCCCTGACACTGTTATATGGGGTCCGTCACCCCTGACACTGTTATATGGTGGTCCGTCACCCCTGACACTGTTATATGGGGGTAAGTCACCCCTGACACTGTTATATGGGGGTCCGTCACCCCTGACACTGTTGTATGGGGGTCCGTCACCCCTGACACTGTTATATGGGGTCCGTCACCCCTGACACTGTTATATGGTGGTCCGTCACCCCTGACACTGTTATATGGGGGTAAGTCACCCCTGACACTGTTATATGGGGGTCCGTCACCCCTGACACTGTTATATGGGGGTCCGTCACCCCTGACACATCATGTCTGGAGCGTTAGCGGACAGCGTGTGTACCAGTAGACCGGTTCTGGGGTCTCACCGTTGACGATGATGGACACGTTCTTATAGGCCCTCTCATTCCTCTCGCTGACATACGCCATGCAGTAGTACACGCCGGCATCGGACAGCCGGATCCTCTCTATGGTCAGTGTCCCGTCAGTGCCGGCAGAGAGGTGACCTGTGGGGAAAGTCATAGGACCGTAATGGGGGCGTCCATGGAGTGCAATGGACTGTAGGTATAGAAGGGTCCGGCGCTGACCTGGGAGGGGGGTGATTGCCATTCCATATCGGTACCAGGTCACTTGGGGGCGCGGGATCCCCTCCACATCACAGGGCAGCTTAGCCATGGTGTCTGCAGTGAATTCCTTCTGCGTCTCCACATCCTTCACAAATGTGGGTTTTTCTGTAGGAATTAAAGAGAAATTTCCAATTTTCTTAACATTAGCATGTTCAGTCCTCTGGGGGCGCTGCAGAGCAATACATGATGCCTGACTACAACTCACTGATGATCCTCAGTTTGATCTCCGCTGTCGAAGTCTCTCCAGACTCGCTCTCGGCGTGGCACTGGATCAGGCGGTCGGGCTCCACCTTGGATGCTGTCACGTACAGACTCCGCACGCTCTCATCGATGTCTTTTTGCTTGTAGCGACCTTCTTCATCCTCAATCTCCTCATTATCAAAAATCCATTTTATTGTGGCTTCAACATTAGCTGTAAGAAGAAATACGAGGATCCGGTGTCAGGGAGGAGTTACTGACAACTGCTGACAACCAGCCGGCATGTCTTGTGCCAGAGGTCGTCAGTGTCGCCCCCTGGTGGTGTCATAAATGCAAACATGTAATTGTGCTACATTGTAATCAGAACATGTTCTTACATTTACATAGAAAATCCTTCCCTTCTCCAAGGAAAATCTCTCCGTTAGATGGGATGATCTCCAGTCCGGGCTTAGAGCAGAAAACTAAAGGAAAAAAAATCACAATTAATTTCTAGATCACATAAATCAACATTGGAAAAACCTCCTCATATAAAATATTTACAGAAAATAATGATACATTCCAACTAAGGTAAATAGTAAATTAGTAAATAGTACAATTAGTAAATAACTAATTGTAACAACCGAAGAATAAAGGGACAATGCTGAGAATTAAAGGGACTCTCCACCCAAGAATTAAAGGAACTCTCCACCCATGAATTTAAGGGACTCTCCACCCAAGAATTAAAGGGAATCTAAACCAATGAATTAAAGGAAATCTCCACTCAAATGTAAAAAAAAAAGAGCTTCATCTAAAAATTAAAGGAAAACTTAACCCAAGAATTATATGTAATCAATGATCATAGAAAACTCCATCCAATAATTAAAACAACGCTCTACCTAAGAACTAAAGGATAGCCGCACCCAAAATCTAAAAGAAAACTAGACCCATAAATTAAAAGAGCGTCCCACCCAAGAATCAAAAGATATGCCCATAAAAGTATTAGGCTGGGTTCACACTGCGTTACAGCAGCCCGTTCAACACATACGGTAAGGGGCTGCTGTAAACGTTAGTGTCGGTATGGCAGCACGCTAACGCAGATGGAGCATCTGCTAGCTCTATCTGCGCTAGCAGTGACGGACCCGGAAACGCTGCAGCCCGCGTCTCAGGGTCCGTCACTCAATGACGGCACATCCCTACAATGGGCATGCGCTAGTGATGCGTCCGACATTGCAGTCAATGGCGGCCGTAACGGACTGCGTTACACCGCGTTTATGCCGCGGTGTAACGTAGTCCGTTAAGACGGACTGCCAGGACGCAATGTGAACCCTGCCTTAAAGAAATACTCCACCCAAAAATTAAAGGAAGTCTACACCCAAGGATTAGATGTGACTGAAGGATAGCACCATAAACATTAGAAAACTCCACCCAGTAATTTCATGGACACTCTACCTCATAAAGTACCCCACCCAGGAATCAAAGGATAGCAGCACCCAAACCTTGAAGGAGAATTACACCCATGAATTAAGAGCACTCCACCCAAAAATGAAAGGCTATAACCATCAACACATTAAAGAAATACTCCACCCAAAATCAAGGGATAGCTGCACCCAAAAATTAAAGAAATCTACAACCAAGAATTGTAAACTCCACCCTAAAATTAAAGAATAACCCCATCACGAAATTAAAGGAATACCCCACCCAATAATTAAATGAAGCCAAAAATTAAAGACGAGCTGTATCTAAAAACTGAAGGAAAAACACTGATAATTAAATATTTACTCCCCCCCCCCAAGAATTAAAGAAGATCGTCACACTAAAACTGAAGTGAAGGTACGCCCATGAATAAAATAAAAAATTTAGCCAATTTA
The DNA here is from genome assembly GCF_051348905.1 of Ranitomeya variabilis. Lineage (NCBI taxonomy): Eukaryota > Metazoa > Chordata > Amphibia > Anura > Dendrobatidae > Ranitomeya > Ranitomeya variabilis. Next base: position 234,466,786 of record NC_135235.1, read on the forward strand.
TTCTGCCCTCGCTCAGATCTCGGGTCCCGAGGAGCGGAGCAGCGAGTGATCTCTGATTATTTGCTGGCACATAGTCATCCACGCAGTAAACGCTCGGACGTCTCAGAATTCCATCGTTACATTGGCTATGTTGTTGCACAATTTTGTTGGAATTTTTTTTTACATACAGAAATAAAATGTATCTGTATCAAAACCTAAAGCGAAACAACAACAAGGAAAACGACAATAAAATTCTACATAAATCGCAGGTCAAATTCATCACAAAAGCAATGAACATGATTTTCTCCTGAGGGAGAGTTGGACGAGGTCCAGAGCATCCGCTGATCTGTCTAGAGTCATTGTTCGTCCTGCGCTCGCTGACAATGACGTGTGTCAGCCGCAGTATTCATCCCGGGAATAACAGCAGGTATCAGGGAAGAGATTCTGTCCAACTTATAATACATTTATGGCCCAGATCTTTCTATGCTTAAGAGTCCAGTGGGCGGGCTTAGTGATTAACATATATTGTTAGGAATTCTATCTATTACTTATCTATTATCTATCTATATATTATATATTTATCTATTATCTATTTTATCTATCTATTTACCTATTATCTATCTATTGCTATATTATATATTTATCTATTTATTATCTATCTTACCTATTTATCTATTATCTATCTATTATTTATCTATTATCTATCTATTATTTATCTATTATCTATCTATATATTATATATTTATCTATTATCTATTATCTATCTATTATCTATCGCTATATTATATATTTATCTATTATCTATCTTACCTATTTATCTATTATCTATCTATATATTATATATTTATCTATTATCTATCTTATCTATTATCTATTTATCTATCTATTATCTATCGCTATATTTTTTAACTTCAAAATTCAACAGAAAAAAAAACTTTAGCAGGAAAATAGTAATAATAAGTAATATGCACATTTTAAGAAGAATAACAGCAACAACAAAAAAAACCCACTCCCCTTCATCACCCTAAATGAAATCTGATGCTAATAAGTGAAGAGTGAGACATATTGGAAAAAAATTGTCAATAAAGTCCCCCAATTTTTACAATATCTCACATGTAACTTTAAAAAAAAAAAAAAAAAAAAAAACTTTCTCTCTTGCCCTCTCTATATTCATATATATACTTTTTTTTTCTATTCAAAAATAAATCAAAATGTATATTGAGCATTAATGATGACATATCTGGAAATCATTGGAGAAATTAAAAGAAAATGAGAAGGATTGTGCAGAAAGGAAAAAAAAAAGAGATAAAAGATGGAAATCACACGTGATAGAATGTTGCAATGTAAGATACATATTGTAACAGCTGTAAAAAGAAGTTCTCACCTGCCTTTGTCAGCAGCAGCAGGAATAAGATGGCTGAGCATCCTTGTGGGGACATCTTGAGCATCTTGTGGTCCTGGTGGCGGTGTCTGGTGCCTGCTGGTGACTGAGGCTTTATACCCTGGGGTCCCGGACCCTGCCCTGCAGCCCCCTCCTCACCCCATCTCACGTCCAGCTCTCTGCTCACCTCACCACCATGTCATCCTAGAGTCTGTGAGGCGCCACAGAAAGAACTGCAGGCTCCAGAGACCATAGGGGAGAGGAAAGGAGGGTCTGGGGGAGGGGGACGGGGGACCAGAGGGTCTGCGCTGGGGAGGGCGGCGGGGACATGGGACCAGAGGGTCTGTGCTGGGGAGGAAGGAAGGCTGCTGCAGAAGACAGAAGGAGTCCCATTGTATTCTATGGACCCGACTAATGTCTACTGTGACTGTCCAGAAAAGAGAGAACAGATGTGAAGCGAAGTGCTGCCTCCGCTCTCTACACAGATCACACTATGGGTATGTGTCCACGGTGAGTAATCGCTGCGTGTTTGACGCTGCAGCGTCAAATACGCAGCGTCCAGATGTTCCAGCATAGTGGAGGGGATTTTTTGAAATCCCGTGTCCACTATGCGTGGAAACACGCATCCGACTTCCCTGTGACTCCGGACATGCTGCGCGTCTTTTCAGATCGCAGCATGTCCGTGCTACCTGCGGCGACGTGTCGCCGCAAGTAATATCACAGGGCGCTATGCGAGGGGTGCGATGATCCCGGATGTGTACAGTTAACACATCCGGCATCATCGCGTCCCAGAAAGGGGGCGGGGCTTAGCGCCGAGCGGCTTCGCCGCTCCGGCGATACTGCCGGCCATCCTGACCGTGGACACGTTCCCTTAGGCTGCGTGTCCACGTTCAGGATGGCCGGCGGTATCGCCGGAGCGGGGAAGCCGCTCGGCGCTAAGCCCCGCCCCCTTTTTGGACGCGATGATGCCGGATGTGTTAACTGTACACATCCGGGATCATCGCCCCCCTCCCATAGCGCCCTGTGTTATGCCTTGTGGGGACGCTGCGTCCCCGCAAGGTGTACGGACATGCTGCGATCTGAAAAGACGCGCAGCATGTCCGGAGTCGCAGGCCCGCCGCGTGCGGGTTTCCACGCATAGTGGACACGGGATTTCAAAAAATCCCCTCCACTATGCTGGAACATCTGGACGCTGCGTGTTTGACGCTGCAGCGTCAAACACGCAGCGATTACTCACCGTGGACACATACCCTTCGGGTATGTGTCCACGGTCAGGATTGCTTCAGGCTTTGGTCAGGATTTTATGCAGGTAAAATCCTGACCAAAAATGCACCTGAGGTCACTGGCAGGTCACCTGCGGTGTTCCTGCGTGTTTTGCTCATTGTAGCAACATGCTGCGTTCTGAAAAAACGCAACGCATGTGCGTTTTTGTGGGAAAAACGCATGCGTTTTTTAATGCATAGTGGAGTCGGGATTTCATTAAATCCCCTCCACTATGCTGTAACATCTGGACGCTGCGTTTTTGACGCTGCAGCTCAGCGCTGCGTCAAAAACGCAGCGTTTCCTGAATGTGGACACATACCCTTAAGGGATCAGAATGATTTTTCTTTTATGAAATGGGGGGAAAAACAAAAGTTTTTTTCTTAGTGATCTTTCAATTTTTTTTCCAGTTAAGTGGTTAAAACAGCAATGAGGGAAGGCAATCCTGACCGCTGCGGATAGAGGCAGTACCCCACTGTACAGCACAGCCTGCAACCCCTGAGCCGGCAGCGTATGCCTGCCCTCAACCTACACGGCACCGGTCAAGAAGGGGTTAACAAATAGGAAAAAATGACGCCCAAGTTATATCACCAGGCTCAATATCAGCTGTACATGTAAATTATATAGGAGATGCCCAGGTTATACCGGCTGTACATATATAATTATATACAGGAGATGCCCAGGTTATAGCAGCTGTACATATATAATTATATACAGGAGATGCCCAGGTTATACCAGCTGTACATATATAATTATATACAGGAGATGCCCAGGTTATACCAGCTGTACATATATAATTATATACAGGAGATGCCCAGATTATACCAGCTGTACATATATAATTATATACAGGAGATGCCCAGGTTATAGCAGCTGTACATATATTATATACAGGAGGTGTCCAGGTTATAGCAGCTGTCCCCCCATAACTGTGCAGCAGACATTGCCCTGTAGACAGTATGTGCCATGCTTTGCCCCAGTCACAGTGCTGTCTGCCCGGTAGTGACATTGTGACGTGTCTTGCCTCCTCTGATTGCCTTTGATGCCGATGCAGGGGCAGACAATGGTCCAGGGCGGCGCAGTGTTGGCTTTGCCTCTTAATGGCTTTTGTCTGGGGTTTCCTGACACCGCTCCTCTCACTTGATCTTTCAGTCATTAACACTGATAAGCGCTTATTCATACAGCGCTCGGGGTCCGGAAACCGCTGCACCCAAGGACGGGATCATTTGACGCTAACAGCCCCTCCGCCATCGTCAGGAGAAAGTCGTCAGCGAGCGGAATCTGAGTATAAAAATGTATCCACGTGCGACAAGTCAGAGAGTCTGGAATCCCGAGCCTCGGCCCACATGGACCACCGTGCAGAGGATGGCGGCAGACAGTATCACACATCATAAGCCTAGATACAGTCACACATTACTGGCTTAAATGCAGATCAGCAGACAGTATCACACAGGAGAGGATTAGATACTCGGCTCAGCAGACAGGATCACACATCATAGGCTTAGATACAATCACACATTAGTGGCTTAAGGTACCTTCACACTGAACAACTTAACAACGATAACGATAGCGATCCGTGACGTTGCAGCGTCCTGGATAGGGATATCGTTGTGTTTGACACGCAGCAGCGATCTGGATCCTGCTGTGACATCGTTGGTCAGAGATAGAAGGCCAGCACCTTATTTCGTCGCTGGATCTCCCGCAGATATCGCTGAGTCAGCATGTGTGACGCCGATTCAGCGATGTCTTCACTGGTAACCAGGGTAAACATCGGGTTACTAAGCGCAGGGCCGCGCTTAGTAACCCGATGTTTACCCTGGTTACCAGTGTAAATGTAAAAAAAACCAAACACTACATACTTACATTCCGGTGTCTGTCGGGTCCCCCGGCGTCCGCTTCCCTGCACTGTGTCAGCGCCGGCTGGCCGTAAAGCAGGGCACAGCGGTGACGTCACCGCTCTGCTTTAGGGCCGGCGCTGACACAGTGCAGGGAAGCGGACGCCGGGGGACCCGACAGACACCGGAATGTAAGTATGTAGTGTTTGGTTTTTTTTACATTTACACTGGTAACCAGGGTAAACATCGGGTTACTAAGCGCGGCCCTGCGCTTAGTAACACGATGTTTACCCTGGTTACCCGGGGACTTCGGCATCGTTGGTCGCTGGAGAGCTGTCTGTGTGACAGCTGTCCAGCGACCACACAGCGACGCGCTGCAGCGATCGGCATCGTTGTCTATATCGCTGCAGCGTCGCTTAACGTGACGGTACGTTTAAATGCAGCTCAGCAGACAGTGTCACACAGGATAGGATTAGATACACAGCTCAGCAGACAGTGTCACACAGGATAGGATTAGATACATTTCTTTTTTGATGATTTGTTTATCTCAACTATGAGGAAAACAATGACATCAAACTGGAATAATATAAATCCTCCTTAAAATAGTTCTTACTTTCCTCTTAAGAGAAGATTCTCATCTCAGAAGATAACAAACAGAAGGATCCCTGGAGCAAAATATTTATGTTTCTCCTGATAACGGTGGAAAGCAAATACTATAAATAGGTGATAGAGGGATTGTCTGCAGAGATGATGAGCACCCACCGGACTCAAGGAATTGGAATAATATTGATGACGAATTCAGGATTAGTCAACATAAGGGTGATAGGACCTGAATATTATTGCTTCAGCTTGTAAAGTATTCAAAAGCTGCACTCACTATTCTGCTGGTGCAGTCACTGTGTACATACATTACATTACTGATCCAGAGTTATATCCTGTATTATACCCCAGAGCTACACTCACTCTTCTGCTGGTGCAGTCACTGTGTACATACATTACATTACTGATCCTGAGTTACATCCTGTATTATACTCCAGAGCTGCACTCACTATTCTGCTGGTGCAGTCACTGTGTACATACATTACATTACTGATCCTGAGTTACATCCTGTATTATACCCCAGAGCTGCACTCACTCTTTTGCTAGTGCAGTCACTGTGTACATAAGTTACATTACTGATCCTGAGTTACATCCTGTATTATACCCCAGAGCTGCACTCACTCTTTTGCCGGTGCAGTCACTGTGTACAGACATTACATTACTGATCCTGAGTTACATCCTGTATTATACCCCAGAGCTGCACTCACTATTCTGCTGGTGCAGTCACTGTGTACGTGCATTACATTACTGATCCTGAGTTACATCCTGTATTATACCCCAGAGCTGCACTCACTATTCTGCTGGTGCAGTCACTGTGTACATGCATTACATTACTGATACTGAGTTACATCCTGTATTATACCCCAGAGCTGCACTCACTCTTCTGCTGGTGCAGTCACTGTGTACATGCATTACATTACTGATCCTGAGTTACATCCTGCACTATTCTACTGGTGCAGTCACTGTGTACATACATTACATTACTGATCCTGAGTTACATCCTGTATTATACTTCGGAGCTGCACTCTCTGATCTGCTGGTTGAATCACTGCGTTATGTCCTACATTATAGCTGAGAAAATATAACAGATTAATTTTCAAGTTGATAATCTTGTGTGGTCCCTGAATGATGGTGTAAATATTCAAATGGCAGTTGGCAGAAAAAAAGTTCCCCACCCCTAAAATAAACTCTCCGTTATAGCTCTGACCGGATGTTTGGGGTTATTATTCTGCTGGAAGGTGAACCTACTCCCTAGTCTCATTTCTTTTGCAGCTTCTTACAGGTTTTTGTTTTGTATTGCCCTGTATTTAACTCCATCTGTCTTCCCATCACCTCTGACCAGCTTCCCTGTTCCTGCTGAAGCAAAACCTTACCACAGCATTATACTGCCTCCACTATGTGTGACGGTGAGGATGGTGTTTTCAGGATAATGTGCAGTATCAGTTTTTTGCCACACATAGTTTATTGCATTTTGCCCTAAAAGTTCTCCTTTGGGCTCTTCTGTCCAGAGCCTATTCCTCCACCTGTTCGTGGTGTCTCCTACATGGCTTTTGTAAACTGCTATCAGGACTTCTTACGGCTTTCAAAAATGTCTTTCTTATTGCCAATGTTTCATAAAGACCAGATTTGTGGAGTATATGACTTGTAGTCCTGTGAACACGCTCTCCCTCCTGAGCTGTGGATCTCTGCGGCTCCTCCAGTGACCATGGGCCTTTCGGCTGCTTCTCTCATTAGCGCGCTCCTTGCTTGGGATATCAGGTTAGGCCATGTCTTGGTAGGTTTGCAGTTGTGCCATACGCCTTCCATTTTTGGATGATAGATTGAACAGTGCTCCGTAAGATGTTCAGAGCTTGGGATATTTTGTATAACCTAACCCTGCTTTACTCTTCTGCACAACTTTATCCCTGACCTGTCTGGTGGGCTTCTTGGTTTTGATGCTGTTGGATCCTAATGTTCTCACACAAACCTCTGAGGTCTTCACAGAACAGCTGTAGTTATACTAAGAAGTAATCACACCCAGGGGGACACAATGTACTAATTGTGTGACTTCTGGGGGTGAGTGGTCACTCAGGATTTTATTTAGGGGCATCAGACTACAGAGGGCTGAATACTAATGCACCTCCCAATTGTCACATTTATATTTATAAAATAATTAGTACACCCTGTATCATTTCTTTTACACGTCACAAATATGTGTTACTTTGTGTTGTATCACATAAAAATCCAACAAGAACATTTATGTTTGTCGGCTTAATCCCTTAAAGTGATTTCACATTTTTAAATATGTGGAAATGTCTTCTGCACACCTGATTGTCTGCACACAAGGCAGATATGTTCCCCATATGTCAGGGATAGCGGACGGACAATACCCCTGTGCTGGGTGTTTGGGGATGTTCCTCAATAAACTCATTGTTCTTATATTAAACACAACTCAAAATAGCCTCCTGCTAAAAATATCTTCTGTTTACTGTGCGAGACCCCCGGAGCGGCGCGCCTCATCATAACCTTCCAACAATACAGCACATGCTCAGCACACGACCTGGATATGCTCCAATGTATTGTACATGGAAAGAATCAGAAAATAGTTATAATCTCCAGAGATACATAGATGGGCAGATAGATAGATAGATAATATATAACAGATGGATAATAGATAGATGATAGATAGATGGATAGTAGATGGATAATAGATAATATATAACAGATGGATAATAGATACAGTAGATAATAGCAGATGGATAATAGATAGATAATAGATAATAAATAGATAGTAGATAATAGATAGTAGATAGCAGATGGATAATGGATAATAAATACATAGTAGATAGGTAACAGATTGTAGTTAGATGGTAGTTAGATGGTAGTTAGATGGTAGATAGATGGTAGATAGATAATAGATAAATAAATAGATAGTAGATGGATAATAGATAATAGATACATAATTGATAGATAGTAGATAGATAATGGATGATAAATAGTAGATGGATAATAGATAGATAATGGATAATAGATAGTAGATAAATAATAGATAAATAGATGATAGTATATAGATAGATAATAGATGGTAGATGGATAGTATATAGATAGATAATAGATAATAAAAAGATAGTAGCTAGATAATAGATGGATAATAGATAATAAATACATAGTAGATAGGTAATAGGTAATATATAGGTAATAGATAGTAGATAGATAGATAGTAGATAGATAATAAATAAATAGATAATAGATAGTAGATGGATAATAATAATAATAATAATTTTATTTATATAGCGCCAACATATTCCGCAGCGCTTTACAACTTATAGAGGGGACTTATACAGACAACAGACATTACAGCATAACAGAAATCACAGTTCAAAACAGATACCAGGAGGAATGAGGGCCCTGCTGCTCGCAAGCTTACAATCTATGAGGAAAAGGGGAGACACAAGAGGTGGATGGTAACAATTGCTTTAGTTATTTGGACCAGCAATAGTGTAAGGCTCGGGTGTTCATGTAAAGCTGCATGAACCAGTTAACTGCCTAAGTATGTAACAGTACAGACACAGAGGCTATTAACTGCATAAAGTGTATGAGAACATGATGGAGGAACGTGATTATGTTGTTGTTTTTTATTAATAGGCCACACAGGGATAATTAGGTTAATGCGTTGAGGCGGTAGGCCAATCTGAACAAATGAGTTTTTAGTGCACGCTTAAAACTGTGGGGATTGGGGATTAATTGTATTAACCTAGGTAGTGCATTCCAAAGAATCGGCGCCGCACGTGTAAAGTCTTGGAGACGGGAGTGGGAGGTTCTGATTATTGAGGATGCTAACCTGAGGTCATTAGCAGAGCGGAGGGCACGGGTAGGTTGGTAGACTGTTAGATAATAGATAGTAGATGGATAATAGATAGTAGATAGATAATAGATAGATGATAGTAGATGGATAATAGATAGATAATGGATAATAAATACATAGTAGATAGGTAATAGATTGTAGTTAGATTGTAGTTAGATGGTAGTTAGATGGTAATTAGATGGTAGTTAGATGGTAGATAGATGGTAGATAGATAGTAGATAGATAATAGATAAATAAATAGATAGTAGATGGATAATAGATAATAGATACATAATTGATAGATAGTAGATAGATAATGGATGATAAATAGTAGATGGATAATAGATAGATAATGGATAATAGATAGTAGATAAATAATAGATAAATAGATGATAGTATATAGATAGATAATAGATGGTAGATGGATAGTATATAGATAGATAATAGATAATAAAAAGATAGTAGCTAGATAATAGATGGATAATAGATAATAAATACATAGTAAATAGGTAATAGGTAATAGATAGGTAATAGATAGTAGATAGATAGATAGTAGATAGATAATAAATAAATAGATAATAGATAGTAGATGGATAATAGATAGTAGATGGATAATAGATAGTAGATAGATAATAGATAGATGATAGTAGATGGATAATAGATAGATAATGGATAATAAATAGATAGTAGATAGATAATAGATAAATAGATAGATAATAGATAGATAGATAGATAGATAGATAGATAGACAGACAGACAGATAGATAGATAGATAGATAGATAGATAGATAGATAATAAAAAGATAGTAGCTAGATAATAGATGATGTATGGATGGATAGATGGTGTCCGGCACACATTGGAACCCTGAGCCCCTGTAAGTCTCTTCCTGCCGCTGCTTTCCTCCTCGGCTGGTATGTCACTGATTATGGGATGGGTTCCCCGTCTGTCTCTGCCACTGGGTGTGTTGGAGTTTGGTGACAGGATGTTTTTGTGTTTTAACAATGACCATATCCCTGGTTGCCTAAATTATCTGCTTTTGTTTGTGTGTCCTGTTTATCAGATGGATCTTTCTAACCTGCAGCATTTTCACAGCGGGAGTCCTGGGGGCGCAGCGGAGGACGCTCTAGATACGTCTTCCTTATGGTTTTCTACGACGTATATCTAGACAATCATTATTTATAGGGAACCATCATTTAAAGTTTTATTTCATAAATGAATAAATACATTTGAAGATAAGCAACTTTGTATTATATGTTATTACAGTAATCCGTTCTCCTCCTGATCCGTCGTATTCCATGAAGACCCCTGTTCACATTACTGAGAGAAGAGGCGACAGTTGGTGATTTGAAAATTCTATGGAGAAGGGAGGGAGGAAGGCAAACACAGACATTCTGCTGCAAATTCTCCCAAAAGGTCAGTTATAGTTCTCCAAAGAACTTTATGAGCACTAACGGTCATTTCCTATCTCAGTAATGGAAAGGAGATGACAGTTGGAGAAAAAGGCAGATTTTTCTCCCCTTAGGTCACACCCTCCGTGGTGTTCCTCATATTAAATCTATTGCCCAGAAATACTGCCCCTAGGCCTGAAGCACCTTTGGGGATACGTCGGGTCACAATTTTTTTCATTGTTGCCCATTTATATTATTGTACCTGCGTTTTTCTATCTTCATTATGCAACAATTGGGGATTGTCCTAAAGATTGCTCTGTGCATAATAAATGACACCAAAGGATATCGCCAAAGATTTGTATTAAAATAGTTCAAAGCCTGTATCTCCAGGTGGACAATAGATATTTGTAGAGTTCTGCATCTAATCTGCCAGATAAATTGATATCCAAAGTGGAAGAAGCAAGATACTTCATCCCTCACTAAAGTCACCATGATGCTGGACGTTACAATACGAATTAAATGGCAAAATTGCTTAACTTTACTGATTTGCTAACAAGGGTCTGACAAGTCCCAAATGGATAAATAGATATTGGATATATAGATCATCATTACCTGATCAGGAATTACACAATGCAGAGATTCAATCAAGCATAGGAAGAATTATAGGGAGCCTATAAAAGTAGCTTAATGCTTCTCACACTCTCATCTTAGATTATATCTTCCTACAAAGTAACTTACTGCTTCTCAGTCTCTCCTCCTACACTGTGACATGTTCTTAGAAAGTAGGTTACTGCTTCTCAGCCTCTCCTAGATTGTAATATGTTCTTCTAAAGTAGCTTACTGCTTCTCAACCTTTCCTAGATTGTAATATGTTCTTATAAAGTAGCTTAATGCTTCTTAGCCTCTCCTCGATTGTAATATGTTCTTCTAAAGTAGCTTACTGCTTCTCAGCCTCTCCTACATTGTAATATGTTCTTATAAAGTAGCTTACTGCTTCTCAGCCTCTCCTACATTGTAATATGTTCTTATAAAGTAGCTTACTGCTTCTCAGCCTCTCCTACATTGTAATATGTTCTTATAAAGTAGCTTACTGCTTCTCAGCCACTCCTAGATTGTAATATGTTCTTATAAAGTAGCTGACTGCTTTTCAGCCTCTCCTAGATTGTAATATGTTCTTATAAAGTAGCTTACCGCTTCCCAGCCTCTCCTAGATTGTAGTATATTCTTAAAAATTAACTTACTTCTTCTCAGCCTCTCCTAGATTGTAATGTTCTTATAAAGTAACTTACCTCTTCTCAGCCTCTCCTAGATTGTAATATGTTCTTCTAAAGTAGCTTACTGCTTCTCAGCCTCTGCTAGATTGTAATATGATCTTATAAAGTAGCTTACTGCTTCTCAGCCTCTCCTAGATTGTAATATGTTCTTATAAAGTAGCTTACTGCTTCTCAGCCACTCCTAGATTGTAATATGTTCTTCTAAAGTAGCTGACTGCTTCTCAGCCTCTCCTAGATTGTAATATATTCTTATAAAGTAGCTTACTGCTTCTCAGCCTCTCCTTGATTGTAATATTACATAGTTACATAGTTAAATAGTTATTAAGGTTGAAGGAAGACTGTAAGTCCATCTAGTTCAACCCATAGCCTAACCTAACATGTTGATCCAGAGGAAGGCAAAAAAAACCCATGTGGCAAAGAGTAACTCCACCATGAGGAAAAAAATTCCTTCCCGACTCCACATATGGCAATCAGACTAGTTCCCTGGATCAACGCCTTATCAAGGAATCTAGTGTATATACCCTGTAACGTTATACTTTTCCAGAAAGGCATCCAATCCCCTCTTAAACTTAATTAATGAATCACTCATTACAACATCATACGGCAGAGAGTTCCATAGTCTCACTGCTCTTACAGTAAAGAATCCGCGTCTGTTATTATGCTTAAACCTTCTTTCCTCCAGACGTAGAGGATGCCCCCTTGTCCCTGTCTCATGTCTATGATTAAAAAGATCATCAGAAAGGTCTTTGTACTTTCCCCTCATATATTTATACATTAAAATAAGATCACCCCTTAGTCTTCGTTTTTCCAAACTAAATAGCCCCAAGTGTAATAACCTATCTTGGTATTGCAGACCCCCCAGTCCTCTAATAACCTTGGTCGCTCTTCTCTGCACCCGCTCCAGTTCAGCTATGTCTTTCTTATACACCGGAGACCAGAACTGTGCACAGTATTCTAAGTGTGGTCGAACTAGTGACTTGTATAGAGGTAAAATTATGTTCTCCTCATGAGCATCTATTCCTCTTTTAATGCATCCCATTATTTTATTTGCCTTTGTAGCAGCTGCCTGACACTGGCCACTGAATATGAGTTTGTCATCCACCCATACACCCAGGTCTTTTTCATTGACGGTTTTGCCCAGAGTTTTAGAATTAAGCACATAGTTATACATCTTATTACTTCTACCCAAGTGCATGACCTTACATTTATCCCCATTAAAGCTCATTTGCCATTTATCAGCCCAAGCTTCTAGTTTACATAAATCATCCTGTAATATAAAATTGTCCTCCCCTGTATTGATTACCCTGCAGAGTTTAGTGTCATCTGCAAATATTGAAATTCTACTCTGAATGCCCCCTACAAGGTCATTAATAAATATGTTAAAAAGAAGAGGGCCCAATACTGACCCCTGTGGTACCCCACTGCTAACCGCGACCCAGTCCGAGTGTGCTCCATTAATAACCACCCTTTGTTTCCTATCCCTGAGCCAGCTCTCAACCCACTTACACATATTTTCCCCTATCCCCATTACTCTCATTTTATGTAACAACCTTTTGTGTGGCACCGTATCAAAAGCTTTGGAAAAGTCCATATACACTACGTCCACTGGGTTCCCTTGGTCCAGTCCGGAACTTACCTCTTCATAGAAGCTGATCAAATTAGTCTGACATGAACGGTCCCTAGTAAACCCGTGCTGATACTGGGTCATGAGGTTATTCCTCTTCAGATACTCCAGCATAGCATCCCTTAAAATGCCCTCCAGGATTTTACCCACAGTAGAGGTTAAGCTTACTGGCCTATAATTACCGAGTTCAGTTTTTGCCCCTTTTTCGAATATTGGCACCACATTTGCTATACGCCAGTCCTGTGGTACAGACCCTGTTATTATGGAGTCTTTAAAGATTAAAAATAATGGTCTATCAATGACTGTACTTAGTTCCTGCAGTACTCGGGGGTGTATCCCATCCGGGCCCGGAGATTTGTCAATTTTAGTGATTTTTAGACGCCGCCGTACTTCCTGCTGGGTTAAGCAGGTAACATTAAATTGGGAATTATTATCACTAGTCATATTGGCTGCCATGGGATTTTCTTTTGTAAATACTGATGAAAAAAAGTCATTTAGCATATTGGCTTTTTCCTCATCCTCATCCACCATTTCACCCAGACTATTTTTAAGGGGGCCAACACTGTCATTTTTTAGTTTCTTACTATTTATATAGTTAAAGAATATTTTGGGATTATTTTTACTCTCTCTGGCAATGAGTCTCTCTGTCTCAATCTTTGCTGCCTTGATTTGCTTTTTACAGAATTTATTAAATTTTCTGTATTTATTTAATGCCTCCTCACTACCTACTTCCTTTAATTCTCTAAATGCTTTCTTTTTGTCCCTTATTGCGCCCCTTACAGCTCTATTTAGCCATATTGGTTTCCTCCTATTTCTAGTATGTTTATTCCCATACGGTATATACTGTGCACAGGTCCTATCCAGGATGCTAATAAACGTCTCCCATTTTCTTTGTGTATTTTTGTGTCTCAGGATATCGTCCCAGTTAATTGCACCAAGATCCTCTCTCATCCGTTGGAAATTTGCCCTCCTCCTTTGCCCTGTTCTTATAAAGTAGCTGACTGCTTTTCAGCCTCTCCTAGATTGTAATATGTTCTTATAAAGTAGCTGACTGTTTCTCAGCCTCTCCTAGATTGTAATATGTTCTTTAAAGTAGCTGACTGCTTCTCAGCCTCTCCTAGATTGTAATATATTCTTCTAAAGTAGCTGACTGCTTCTCAGCCTCTCCTACATTGTAATGTTCTTATAAAGTAACTTACCTCTTCTCAGCGTCTCCTAGATTGTACTATGTTCTTATAAAGTAACTTAACGCTTCTCAGCCTCTCCTACACTGTAATATATTCTTATAAAGTAGATTACTGCTTCTCAACCTCTCCTAGATTGTAATATATTCTTATAAAGTAGCTTACTGCTTCTCGGCCTCTCCTAGATTGTAATATGTTCTTATAAAGTAGCTGACTGCTTCTCAGCCTCTCCTACATTGTAATATGTTCTTATAAAGTAGCTGACTGCTTCTCAGCCTCTCCTAGATTGTGGTATATTCTGATAAAGTAGCTTACTGCTTTTCAGCCTCTCTTAGATTGTAATATGTTCTTATAAAGTAGCTTACCGCTTCTCAGCCTTTCCTAGATTGTAGTATATTCTTAGAAATTAACTTACCTCTTCTCAGCCTCTCCTAGATTGTAATGTTCTTATAAAGTAACTTACCGTTTCTCAGCCTCTCCTAGATTGTAATATGTTCTTCTAAAGTAGCTTACTGCTTCTCAGCCTCTCCTAGATTGTAATATTTTCTTATAAAGTAGCTTACTGCTTCTCAGCCGCTCCTAGATTGTAATATGTTCTTATAAAGTAACTTACCGCTTCTCAGCCTCTCCTAGATTGTAATATGTTCTTCTAAAGTAGCTTACTGCTTCTCAGCCTCTCCTACATTGTAATATGTTCTTATAAAGTAGCTGACTGCTTCTCAGCCTCTCCTAGATTGTAATATGTTGTTCTAAAGTAGCTTACTGCTTCTCAGCCTCTCCTTGATGGCAATCTGTTCTTATAAAGTAGCTGACTGCTTCTCAGCCTCTCCTAGATTGTAATATATTCTTCTAAAGTAGCTGACTGCTTCTCAGCCTCTACTAGATTGTACTATGTTCTTATAAAGTAACTTAACGCTTCTCAGCCTCTCCTAGATTGTAATACTTTCTTATAAAGTAGCTTACTGCTTCTCAGCCTCTGCTATATTGTAATATGTTCTTATAAAGTAGCTTACTGCTTCTCAGCCTCTCCTAGATTGTAATATGTTCTTATAAAGTAGCCTATTGCTTCTCAGCCTTTCCTACATTGTAATATGTTCTTATAAAGTAGCTGACTGCTTTTCAGCCTCTCCTAGATTGTAATATATTCTTATAAAGTAGCTTACCGCTTCTCAACCTCTCCTAGATTGTAGTATATTCTTAGAAATTAACTTACTTCTTCTCAGCCTCTCCTAGATTGTAATGTTCTTATAAAGTAACTTACCTCTTCTCAGCCTCTCCTAGATTGTAATATATTCTTATAAAGTAGCTTACCGCTTCTCAGCCTCTCCTAGATGGTAATGTTCTTATAAAGTAACTTACCTCTTCTCAGCCTCTCCTAAATTGTAATATGTTCTTCTAAAGTAGCTTACTGCTTCTTAGCCTCTCCTAGATTGTAATACTTTCTTATGAAGTAGCTTACTGCTTTTCAGCCTCTGCTAGATTGTAATATGTTCTTATAAAGTAGCTTCCTGCTTCTCAGCCTCTCCTAGATTGTAATATGTTCTTATAAAGTACCTTGCTGCTTCTCAGCCGCTCCTAGATTGTAATATGTTTTTCTAAAGTAGCTTACTGCTTCTCAGCCTCTCCTAGATTGTAATATGTTCTTATAAAGTAGCTTACTGCTTCTCAGCCTCTCCTAGATTGTAATATATTCTTATAAAGTAGCTTACTGTTCTCAGCCTCTCCTACATTGTGATATGTTCTTATAAAGTAGCTTACTGCTTCTCAGCCTCTCCTTGATTGTAATATGTTCTTATAAAGTAGCTGACTGCTTTTCAGCCTCTCCTAGATTGTAATATGTTCTTATAAAGTAGCTGACTGTTTCTTAGCCTCTCCTAGATTGTAATATGTTCTTTAAAGTAGCTGACTGCTTCTCATCCTCTCCTAGATTGTATTATGTTCTTATAAAGTAGCTTACTGCTTCTCAGCCTCTCCTAGATTGTACTATATTCTTCTAAAGTAGCTGACTGCTTCTCAGCCTCTACTAGATTGTATTATGTTCTTATAAAGTAACTTAACGCTTCTCAGCCTCTCCTACACTGTAACATATTCTTATAAAGTAGCTTACTGCTTCTCAGCCTCTCCTAGATTGTAATATGTTCTTATAAAGTAGCTGACTGCTTCTCAGTCTCTCATACATTGTAATATGTTCTTATAAAGTAGCTGACTGCTTCTCAGCCTCTCCTAGATTGTCGTATATTCTTATAAAGTAGCTTACTGCTTTTCAGCCTCTCTTAGATTGTAACATGTTCTTATAAAGTAGCTTAACTCTTCTCAGCCTCTCCTAGATTGTAGTATATTCTTAGAAATTAACTTACTTCTTCTCAGCCTCTCCTAGATTGTAATGTTCTTATAAAGTAACTTACCGTTTCTCAGCCTCTCCTAGATTGTAATATGTTCTTCTAAAGTAGCTTACTGCTTCTCAGCCTCTGCTAGATTGTAATATGTTCTTATAAAGTAACTTACCGCTTCTCAGCCTCTCCTAGATTGTAATATGTTCTTATAAAGTAGCTTACTGCTTCTCAGCCTCTCCTAGATTGTAATATGTTCTTATAAAGTAGCTTACTGCTTCTCAGCCGCTCCTAGATTGTAATATGTTCTTCTAAAGTAGCTTACTGCTTCTCAGCCTCTCCTAGATTGTAATATGTTCTTCTAAAGTAGCTTACTGCTTCTCAGCCTCTAGTAGATTGTAATACTTTCTTATATAGTAGCTTACTGCTTCTCAGCCTCTCCTAGATTGTAATATGTTGTTCTAAAGTAGCTAATTGCTTCTCAGCCTCTGCTTGATGGTAATCTGTTCTTATAAAGTAGCTGACTGCTTCTCAGCCTCTCCTACACTGTAATATATTGTTATAAAGTAGCTTACTGCTTCTCAGCCTCTCCTAGATTGTAATATGTTTTTATAAAGTAGCTTACTGCTTCTCAGCCTCTCCTAGATTGTGATATGTTCTTATAAAGTAGCTTACTGCTTCTCAGCCTCTCCTACACTGTAATATATTCTTATAAAGTAGATTACTGCTTCTCAGCCTCTCCTAGATTGTAATATGTTCTTCTAAGGTAGCTGACTGCTTCTCAGCCTCTACTAGATTGTACTATGTTCTTATAAAGTAGCTTACTGCTTCTCAGCCTTTCCTACACTGTAATATATTCTTATAAAGTAGCTTACTGCTTTATAGCCTCTCCTAGATTCTAGTATATTCTTCTAGGTTGTAATATATTCTTATAAAGTAGCTTACCGCTGCTCAGCCTCTGCTAGATTGTAATGTTCTTATAAAGTAACTTACCGCTTCTCAGCCTCTGTTAGATTGTAATATTTTCTTATATAGTAGCTTACTGCTTCTCAGCCGCTCCTAGATTGTAATATGTTCTTCTAAAGTAGCTTACTGCTTCTCAGCCTCTCATAGATTGTAATATGTTCTTATTAAGTAACTTACCCCTTCTCAGCCTCTCCTAGATTGTAATATGTTTTTATAAAGTAGCTTACTGCTTCTCAGCCTCTCCTAGAGTGTAATATGTTCTTATAAAGTAGATTACTGCTTCTCAGCCTCTCCTATATTGTAATATGTTCTTATAAAGTAGCTTACTGCTTTTTAGCCTCTCCTAGATTCTAGTATATTCTTCTAGATTGTAATATATTCTTATAAAGTAGCTTACCGCTGCTCAGCCTCTGCTAGATTGTAATATGTTCTTATAAAGTAGCTTACTGCTTCTCAGCCTCTCCTAGATTGTAATATATTCTTATAAAGTAGCTTACTGTTCTCAGCCTCTCCTACATTGTAATATGTTCTTATAAAGTAGCTTACTGCTTCTCAGCCTCTCCTTGATTGTAATATGTTCTTATAAAGTAGCTGACTGCTTTTCAGCCTCTCCTAGATTGTAATATGTTCTTATAAAGTAGCTGACTGTTTCTCAGCCTCTCCTAGATTGTAATATGTTCTTTAAAGTAGCTGACTGCTTCTCAGCCTCTCCTAGATTGTATTATGTTCTTATAAAGTAGCTTACTGCTTCTCAGCCTCTACTAGATTGTATTATGTTCTTATAAAGTAACTTAACGCTTCTCAGCCTCTCCTACACTGTAACATATTCTTATAAAGTAGCTTACTGCTTCTCAGCCTCTCCTAGATTGTAATATGTTCTTATAAAGTAGCTGACTGCTTCTCAGCCTCTCATACATTGTAATATGTTCTTATAAAGCAGCTGACTGCTTCTCAGCCTCTCCTAGATTGTGGTATATTCTTATAAAGCAGCTTACTGCTTTTCAGCCTCTCTTAGATTGTAATATGTTCTTATAAAGTAGCTTACCTCTTCTCAGCCTCTCCTAGATTGTAGTATATTCTTAGAAATTAACTTTCTTCTTCTCAGCCTCTCCTAGATTGTAATGTTCTTATAAAGTAACTTACCGTTTCTCAGCCTCTCCTAGATTGTAATATGTTCTTCTAAAGTAGCTTACTGCTTCTCAGCCTCTGCTAGATTGTAATATGTTCTTATAAAGTAACTTACCGCTTCTCAGCCTCTCCTAGATTGTAATATGTTCTTATAAAGTAGCTTACTGCTTCTCAGCCTCTCCTAGATTGTAATATTTTCTTATAAAGTAGCTTACTGCTTCTCAGCCGCTCCTAGATTGTAATATGTTCTTCTAAACTAGCTTACTGCTTCTCAGCCTCTCCTAGATTGTAATATGTTCTTATAAAGTAGCTTACTGCTTCTCAGCCTCTCCTAGATTGTAATATTTTCTTATAAAGTAGCTTACTGCTTCTCAGCCGCTCCTAGATTGTAATATGTTCTTCTAAACTAGCTTACTGCTTCTCAGCCTCTCCTAGATTGTAATATGTTCTTATAAAGTAGCTTACTGCTTCTCAGCCTCTCCTAGATTGTAATATGTTCTTCTAAAGTAGCTTACTGCTTCTCAACCTCTCCTAAATTGTAATATGTTCTTCTAAAGTAGCTTACTGCTTCTCAGCCTCTAGTAGATTGTAATACTTTCTTATATAGTAGCTTACTGCTTCTCAGCCTCTCCTAGATTGTAATATGTTGTTCTAAAGTAGCTAATTGCTTCTCAGCCTCTGCTTGATGGTAATCTGTTCTTATAAAGTAGCTGACTGCTTCTCAGCCTCTCCTACACTGTAATATATTGTTATAAAGTAGCTTACTGCTTCTCAGCCTCTCCTAGATTGTAATATGTTTTTATAAAGTAGCTTACTGCTTCTCAGCCTCTCCTAGATTGTGATATGTTCTTATAAAGTAGCTTACTGCTTCTCAGCCTCTCCTACACTGTAATATATTCTTATAAAGTAGATTACTGCTTCTCAGCCTCTCCTAGATTGTAATATGTTCTTCTAAGGTAGCTGACTGCTTCTCAGCCTCTACTAGATTGTACTATGTTCTTCTAAAGTAGCTTACTGCTTCTCAGCCTCTCCTACACTGTAATATATTCTTATAAAGTAGCTTACTGCTTTATAGCCTCTCCTAGATTCTAGTATATTCTTCTAGGTTGTAATATATTCTTATAAAGTAGCTTACCGCTGCTCAGCCTCTGCTAGATTGTAATGTTCTTATAAAGTAACTTACCGCTTCTCAGCCTCTGTTAGATTGTAATATTTTCTTATATAGTAGCTGACTGCTTCTCAGCCGCTCCTAGATTGTAATATGTTCTTCTAAAGTACCTTACTGCTTCTCAGCCTCTCATAGATTGTAATATGTTCTTATTAAGTAACTTACCCCTTCTCAGCCTCTCCTAGATTGTAATATGTTTTTATAAAGTAGCTTACTGCTTCTCAGCCTCTCCTAGAGTGTAATATGTTCTTATAAGTAGATTACTGCTTCTCAGCCTCTCCTATATTGTAATATGTTCTTATAAAGTAGCTTACTGCTTTTTAGCCTCTCCTAGATTCTAGTATATTCTTCTAGATTGTAATATATTCTTATAAAGTAGCTTACCGCTGCTCAGCCTCTGCTAGATTGTAATATGTTCTTATAAAGTAGCTTACTGCTTCTCAGCCTCTCCTAGATTGTAATATATTCTTATAAAGTAGCTTACTGTTCTCAGCCTCTCCTACATTGTAATATGTTCTTATAAAGTAGCTTACTGCTTCTCAGCCTCTCCTTGATTGTTATATGTTCTTATAAAGTAGCTGACTGCTTTTCAGCCTCTCCTAGATTGTAATATGTTCTTATAAAGTAGCTGACTGTTTCTCAGCCTCTCCTAGATTGTAATATGTTCTTTAAAGTAGCTGACTGCTTCTCAGCCTCTCATACATTGTAATATGTTCTTATAAAGTAGCTGACTGCTTCTCAGCCTCTCCTAGATTGTGGTATATTCTTATAAAGCAGCTTACTGCTTTTCAGCCTCTCTTAGATTGTAATATGTTCTTATAAAGTAGCTTACCTCTTCTCAGCCTCTCCTAGATTGTAGTATATTCTTAGAAATTAACTTTCTTCTTCTCAGCCTCTCCTAGATTGTAATGTTCTTATAAAGTAACTTACCGTTTCTCAGCCTCTCCTAGATTGTAATATGTTCTTCTAAAGTAGCTTACTGCTTCTCAGCCTCTCCTAGATTGTAATATGTTCTTATAAAGTAACTTACTGCTTCTCAGCCTCTCCTAGATTGTAATATTTTCTTATAAAGTAACTTACTGCTTCTCAGCCTCTCCTAGATTGTAATATTTTCTTATAAAGTAGCTTACTGCTTCTCAGCCTCTCCTAGATTGTAATATTTTCTTATAAAGTAGCTTACTGCTTCTCAGCCTCTCCTAGATTGTAATATTTTCTTATAAAGTAGCTTACTGCTTCTCAGCCGCTCCTAGATTGTAATATGTTCTTCTAAAGTAGCTTACTGCTTCTCAGCCTCTCCTAGATTGTAATATGTTCTTCTAAAGTAGCTTACTGCTTCTCAGCCTCTAGTAGATTGTAATACTTTCTTATATAGTAGCTTACTGCTTCTCAGCCTCTCCTAGATTGTAATATGTTGTTCTAAAGTAGCTAATTGCTTCTCAGCCTCTGCTTGATGGTAATCTGTTCTTATAAAGTAGCTGACTGCTTCTCAGCCTCTCCTACACTGTAATATATTGTTATAAAGTAGCTTACTGCTTCTCAGCCTCTCCTAGATTGTAATATGTTTTTATAAAGTAGCTTACTGCTTCCCAGCCTCTCCTAGATTGTGATATGTTCTTATAAAGTAGCTTACTGCTTCTCAGCCTCTCCTACACTGTAATATATTCTTATAAAGTAGATTACTGCTTCTCAGCCTCTCCTAGATTGTAATATGTTCTTCTAAGGTAGCTGACTGCTTCTCAGCCTCTACTAGATTGTACTATGTTCTTATAAAGTAGCTTACTGCTTCTCAGCCTCTCCTACACTGTAATATATTCTTATAAAGTAGCTTACTGCTTTATAGCCTCTCCTAGATTCTAGTATATTCTTCTAGGTTGTAATATATTCTTATAAAGTAGCTTACCGCTGCTCAGCCTCTGCTAGATTGTAATGTTCTTATAAAGTAACTTACCGCTTCTCAGCCTCTGTTAGATTGTAATATTTTCTTATATAGTAGCTTACTGCTTCTCAGCCGCTACTAGATTGTAATATGTTCTTCTAAAGTAGCTTACTGCTTCTCAGCCTCTCATAGATTGTAATATGTTCTTATTAAGTAACTTACCCCTTCTCAGCCTCTCCTAGATTGTAATATGTTTTTATAAAGTAGCTTACTGCTTCTCAGCCTCTCCTAGAGTGTAATATGTTCTTATAAAGTAGATTACTGCTTCTCAGCCTCTCCTATATTGTAATATGTTCTTATAAAGTAGCTTACTGCTTTTTAGCCTCTCCTAGATTCTAGTATATTCTTCTAGATTGTAATATATTCTTATAAAGTAGCGTACCGCTGCTCAGCCTCTGCTAGATTGTAATATGTTCTTATAAAGTAGCTTACTGCTTCTCAGCCTCTCCTAGATTGTAATATATTCTTATAAAGTAGCTTACTGTTCTCAGCCTCTCCTACATTGTAATATGTTCTTATAAAGTAGCTTACTGCTTCTCAGCCTCTCCTTGATTGTAATATGTTCTTATAAAGTAGCTGACTGCTTTTCAGCCTCTCCTAGATTGTAATATGTTCTTATAAAGTAGCTGACTGTTTCTCAGCCTCTCCTAGATTGTAATATGTTCTTTAAAGTAGCTGACTGCTTCTCAGCCTCTCCTAGATTGTATTATGTTCTTATAAAGTAGCTTACTGCTTCTCAGCCTCTACTAGATTGTATTATGTTCTTATAAAGTAACTTAACGCTTCTCAGCCTCTCCTACACTGTAACATATTCTTATAAAGTAGCTTACTGCTTCTCAGCCTCTCCTAGATTGTAATATGTTCTTATAAAGTAGCTGACTGCTTCTCAGCCTCTCATACATTGTAATATGTTCTTATAAAGTAGCTGACTGCTTCTCAGCCTCTCCTAGATTGTGGTATATTCTTATAAAGCAGCTTACTGCTTTTCAGCCTCTCTTAGATTGTAATATGTTCTTATAAAGTAGCTTACCTCTTCTCAGCCTCTCCTAGATTGTAGTATATTCTTAGAAATTAACTTTCTTCTTCTCAGCCTCTCCTAGATTGTAATGTTCTTATAAAGTAACTTACCGTTTCTCAGCCTCTCCTAGATTGTAATATGTTCTTCTAAAGTAGCTTACTGCTTCTCAGCCTCTGCTAGATTGTAATATGTTCTTATAAAGTAACTTACCGCTTCTCAGCCTCTCCTAGATTGTAATATGTTCTTATAAAGTAGCTTACTGCTTCTCAGCCTCTCCTAGATTGTAATATTTTCTTATAAAGTAGCTTACTGCTTCTCAGCCGCTCCTAGATTGTAATATGTTCTTATAAAGTAACTTACTGCTTCTCAGCCTCTCCTAGATTGTAATATTTTCTTATAAAGTAACTTACTGCTTCTCAGCCTCTCCTAGATTGTAATATTTTCTTATAAAGTAGCTTACTGCTTCTCAGCCTCTCCTAGATTGTAATATTTTCTTATAAAGTAGCTTACTGCTTCTCAGCCTCTCCTAGATTGTAATATTTTCTTATAAAGTAGCTTACTGCTTCTCAGCCGCTCCTAGATTGTAATATGTTCTTCTAAAGTAGCTTACTGCTTCTCAGCCTCTCCTAGATTGTAATATGTTCTTCTAAAGTAGCTTACTGCTTCTCAGCCTCTAGTAGATTGTAATACTTTCTTATATAGTAGCTTACTGCTTCTCAGCCTCTCCTAGATTGTAATATGTTGTTCTAAAGTAGCTAATTGCTTCTCAGCCTCTGCTTGATGGTAATCTGTTCTTATAAAGTAGCTGACTGCTTCTCAGCCTCTCCTACACTGTAATATATTGTTATAAAGTAGCTTACTGCTTCTCAGCCTCTCCTAGATTGTAATATGTTTTTATAAAGTAGCTTACTGCTTCTCAGCCTCTCCTAGATTGTGATATGTTCTTATAAAGTAGCTTACTGCTTCTCAGCCTCTCCTACACTGTAATATATTCTTATAAAGTAGATTACTGCTTCTCAGCCTCTCCTAGATTGTAATATGTTCTTCTAAGGTAGCTGACTGCTTCTCAGCCTCTACTAGATTGTACTATGTTCTTATAAAGTAGCTTACTGCTTCTCAGCCTCTCCTACACTGTAATATATTCTTATAAAGTAGCTTACTGCTTTATAGCCTCTCCTAGATTCTAGTATATTCTTCTAGGTTGTAATATATTCTTATAAAGTAGCTTACCGCTGCTCAGCCTCTGCTAGATTGTAATGTTCTTATAAAGTAACTTACCGCTTCTCAGCCTCTGTTAGATTGTAATATTTTCTTATATAGTAGCTTACTGCTTCTCAGCCGCTACTAGATTGTAATATGTTCTTCTAAAGTAGCTTACTGCTTCTCAGCCTCTCATAGATTGTAATATGTTCTTATTAAGTAACTTACCCCTTCTCAGCCTCTCCTAGATTGTAATATGTTTTTATAAAGTAGCTTACTGCTTCTCAGCCTCTCCTAGAGTGTAATATGTTCTTATAAAGTAGATTACTGCTTCTCAGCCTCTCCTATATTGTAATATGTTCTTATAAAGTAGCTTACTGCTTTTTAGCCTCTCCTAGATTCTAGTATATTCTTCTAGATTGTAATATATTCTTATAAAGTAGCGTACCGCTGCTCAGCCTCTGCTAGATTGTAATATGTTCTTATAAAGTAGCTTACTGCTTCTCAGCCTCTCCTAGATTGTAATATATTCTTATAAAGTAGCTTACTGTTCTCAGCCTCTCCTACATTGTAATATGTTCTTATAAAGTAGCTTACTGCTTCTCAGCCTCTCCTTGATTGTAATATGTTCTTATAAAGTAGCTGACTGCTTTTCAGCCTCTCCTAGATTGTAATATGTTCTTATAAAGTAGCTGACTGTTTCTCAGCCTCTCCTAGATTGTAATATGTTCTTTAAAGTAGCTGACTGCTTCTCAGCCTCTCCTAGATTGTATTATGTTCTTATAAAGTAGCTTACTGCTTCTCAGCCTCTACTAGATTGTATTATGTTCTTATAAAGTAACTTAACGCTTCTCAGCCTCTCCTACACTGTAACATATTCTTATAAAGTAGCTTACTGCTTCTCAGCCTCTCCTAGATTGTAATATGTTCTTATAAAGTAGCTGACTGCTTCTCAGCCTCTCATACATTGTAATATGTTCTTATAAAGTAGCTGAATGCTTCTCAGCCTCTCCTAGATTGTGGTATATTCTTATAAAGCAGCTTACTGCTTTTTAGCCTCTCTTAGATTGTAATATGTTCTTATAAAGTAGCTTACCTCTTCTCAGCCTCTCCTAGATTGTAGTATATTCTTAGAAATTAACTTTCTTCTTCTCAGCCTCTCCTAGATTGTAATGTTCTTATAAAGTAACTTACCGTTTCTCAGCCTCTCCTAGATTGTAATATGTTCTTCTAAAGTAGCTTACTGCTTCTCAGCCTCTGCTAGATTGTAATATGTTCTTATAAAGTAACTTACCGCTTCTCAGCCTCTCCTAGATTGTAATATGTTCTTATAAAGTAGCTTACTGCTTCTCAGCCTCTCCTAGATTGTAATATTTTCTTATAAAGTAGCTTACTGCTTCTCAGCCGCTCCTAGATTGTAATATGTTCTTCTAAACTAGCTTACTGCTTCTCAGCCTCTCCTAGATTGTAATATGTTCTTCTAAAGTAGCTTACTGCTTCTCAGCCTCTAGTAGATTGTAATACTTTCTTATGTAGTAGCTTACTGTTTCTCAGCCTCTCCTAGATTGTAATATGTTGTTCTAAAGTTGCTTATTGCTTCTCAGCCTCTCCTTGATGGTAATCTGTTCTTATAAAGTAGCTGACTGCTTCTCAGCCTCTTCTACACTGTAATATATTTGTTATAAAGTAGCTTACTGCTTCTCAGCCTCTCCTAGATTGTAATATGTTTTTATAAAGTAGCTTACTGCTTCTCAGCCTCTCCTAGATTGTGATATGTTCTTATAAAGTAGCTTACTGCTTCTCAGCCTCTCCTACACTGTAATATATTCTTATAAAGTAGATTACTGCTTCTCAGCCTCTCCTAGATTGTAATATGTTCTTCTAAGGTAGCTGACTGCTTCTCACCCTCTACTAGATTGTACTATGTTCTTATAAAGTAGCTTACTGCTTCTCAGCCTCTCCTACACTGTAATATATTCTTATAAAGTAGCTTACTGCTTTATAGTCTCTCCTAGATTCTAGTATATTCTTCTAGGTTGTAATATATTCTTATAAAGTAGCTTACCGCTGCTCAGCCTCTGCTAGATTGTAATGTTCTTATAAAGTAACTTACCGCTTCTCAGCCTCTGCTAGATTGTAATATTTTCTTATATAGTAGCTTACTGCTTCTCAGCCGCTCCTAGATTGTAATATGTTCTTCTAAAGTAGCTTACTGCTTTTCAGCCTCTCCTAGATTGTAATATGTTCTTATAAAGTAACTTACCCCTTCTCAGCCTCTCCTAGATTGTAATATGTTTTTATAAAGTAGCTTACTGCTTCTCAGCCTCTCCTAGAGTGTAATATGTTCTTATAAAGTAGATTACAGCTTCTCAGCCTCTCCTATATTGTAATATATTCTTATAAAGTAGCTTACTGCTTTTTAGCCTCTCCTAGATTCTAGTATATTCTTCTAGATTGTAATATTGTTGAGGGAGGATTTAAAGTGATCCTTCACGGTTAACCCAGTGATTTCCAAATTAATAAATAAGGTGTTGCCGGCAACTGAAAATGACCAGACGGAGACGTGTGTCTCTGTATGGGGGATCGAGCAGATCTCTGGCCCCCATTTATTCTGCATGACTTTATTATAGTCATAGAAATTACACTTCAACCAATCAGCATAAGAACACGCTCACGGTTCTTAGCCTATAAGAATGCAGAACTTCAACCAATCAGCATAAGAACATGCTCACAGTTCTTAGCCTATAAGAATGCAGGAACAATCTGTGCGTCAAAGTTTTGTAGAACAATACACCCTCAGTCTCATGTTCTACCGAGGTTGCAACAATCAAGGTCTCATCAAAATTTCATAACAGCTGTAACCTTTAGCCTACTAACAAAATTTATATCAAAACAACAAAATGGAGTCGAAAAGCACAAAATGGAGAATCTTTCTTAATTTCTTCCTTCACAATATATTCTTATAAAGTAGCTTACCGCTGCTCAGCCTCTGCTAGATTGTAATATGTTCTTATAAAGTAACTTACTGCTTCTCAGCCTCTGCTGGATTGTAATATTTTCTTATATAGTAGCTTACTGCTTCTCAGCCGCTCCTAGATTGTAATATGTTCTTATAAAGTAACTTACCGCTTCTCAGCCTCTCCTAGATTGTAATATGTTCTTCTCAAGTAGCTTACTGCTTCTCAGCCTCTCCTATTTTGTAATACTTTCTTATAAAGTAGCTTACTGCTTCTCAGCCTCTCCTAGACTGTAACATGTAGTTCTAAAGTACCTTACTGCTTCTCAGCCTCTCCTAGATGGTAATCTGTTCTTATAAAGTAGCTGACTGCTTCTCAGCCTCTCCTACACTGTAATATATTCTTATAAAGTAGCTTACTGCTTCTCAGCCTCTCCTAGATTGTAATGTTTTTATAAAGTAGCTTACTGCTTCTCAGCCTCTCCTAGATTGTAATATATTCATATAAAGTAGCTTACTGCTTCTCAGCCTCTCCTACATTGTAATATGTTCTTATAAAGTAGATTACTGCTTCTCAGCCTCTCCTTGATTGTAATATGTTCTTATAAAGTAGCTGACTGCTTTTCAGCCTCTCCTAGATTGTAATATGTTCTTATAAAGTAGCTGACTGTTTCTCAGCCTCTCCTAGATTGTAATATGTTCTTTAAAGTATTTGACTGCTTCTCAGCCTCTCCTAGATTGTAATATGTTCTTATAAAGTAGCTTACTGCTTCTCAGCCTCTCCTAGATTGTACTATATTCTTCTAAAGTAGCTGACTGCTTCTCAGCCACTCCTAGATTGTTATATGTTCTTATAAAGTAGCTGACTGCTTCTCAGCCTCTCCTAGATTGTGGTATATTCATATAAAGTAGCTTACTGCTTTTCAGCCTCTCTTAGATTGTAATATGCTCTTATAAAGTAGCTTACCGCTTCTCAGCCTCTCCTAGATTGTAGTATATTCTTAGAAATTAACTTACTTCTTCTCAGCCTCTCCTAGATTGTAATGTTCTTATAAAGTAACTTACCGTTTCTCAGCCTCTCCTAGATTGTAATATGTTCTTCTAAAGTAGCTTACTGCTTCTCAGCCGCTCCTAGATTGTAATATGTTCTTCTAAAGTAGCTTACTGCTTTTCAGCCTCTCCTAGATTGTAATATGTTCTTATAAAGTAACTTACCCCTTCTCAGCCTCTCCTAGATTGTAATATGTTTTTATAAAGTAGCTTACTGCTTCTCAGCCTCTGCTAGATTGTAATGTTCTTATAAAGTAACTTACCGCTTCTCAGCCTCTGCTAGATTGTAATATTTTCTTATATAGTAGCTTACTGCTTCTCAGCCGCTCCTAGATTGTAATATGTTCTTCTAAAGTAGCTTACTGCTTTTCAGCCTCTCCTAGATTGTAATATGTTCTTATAAAGTAACTTACCCCTTCTCAGCCTCTCCTAGATTGTAATATGTTTTTATAAAGTAGCTTACTGCTTCTCAGCCTCTCCTAGAGTGTAATATGTTCTTATAAAGTAGATTACAGCTTCTCAGCCTCTCCTATATTGTAATATGTTCTTATAAAGTAGCTTACTGCTTTTTAGCCTCTCCTAGATTCTAGTATATTCTTCTAGATTGTAATATATTCTTATAAAGTAGCTTACCGCTGCTCAGCCTCTGCTAGATTGTAATATGTTCTTATAAAGTAACTTACTGCTTCTCAGCCTCTGCTGGATTGTAATATTTTCTTATATAGTAGCTTACTGCTTCTCAGCCGCTCCTAGATTGTAATATGTTCTTATAAAGTAACTTACCGCTTCTCAGCCTCTCCTAGATTGTAATATGTTCTTCTCAAGTAGCTTACTGCTTCTCAGCCTCTCCTATTTTGTAATACTTTCTTATAAAGTAGCTTACTGCTTCTCAGCCTCTCCTAGACTGTAACATGTAGTTCTAAAGTAGCTTACTGCTTCTCAGCCTCTCCTAGATGGTAATCTGTTCTTATAAAGTAGCTGACTGCTTCTCAGCCTCTCCTACACTGTAATATATTCTTATAAAGTAGCTTACTGCTTCTCAGCCTCTCCTAGATTGTAATGTTTTTATAAAGTAGCTTACTGCTTCTCAGCCTCTCCTAGATTGTAATATGTTCTTATAAAGTAGCTTACTGCTTCTCAGCCTCTCCTAGATTGTAATATATTCATATAAAGTAGCTTACTGCTTCTCAGCCTCTCCTACATTGTAATATGTTCTTATAAAGTAGATTACTGCTTCTCAGCCTCTCCTTGATTGTAATATGTTCTTATAAAGTAGCTGACTGCTTTTCAGCCTCTCCTAGATTGTAATATGTTCTTATAAAGTAGCTGACTGTTTCTCAGCCTCTCCTAGATTGTAATATGTTCTTTAAAGTATTTGACTGCTTCTCAGCCTCTCCTAGATTGTAATATGTTCTTATAAAGTAGCTTACTGCTTCTCAGCCTCTCCTAGATTGTACTATATTCTTCTAAAGTAGCTGACTGCTTCTCAGCCACTCCTAGATTGTTATATGTTCTTATAAAGTAGCTGACTGCTTCTCAGCCTCTCCTAGATTGTGGTATATTCATATAAAGTAGCTTACTGCTTTTCAGCCTCTCTTAGATTGTAATATGCTCTTATAAAGTAGCTTACCGCTTCTCAGGCTCTCCTAGATTGTAGTATATTCTTAGAAATTAACTTACTTCTTCTCAGCCTCTCCTAGATTGTAATGTTCTTATAAAGTAACTTACCGTTTCTCAGCCTCTCCTAGATTGTAATATGTTCTTCTAAAGTAGCTTACTGCTTCTCAGCCGCTCCTAGATTGTAATATGTTCTTATAAAGTAGCTTACTGCTTCTCAGCCTCTCCTAGATTGTAATATGTTCTTATAAAGTAACTTACCGCTTCCCAGCCTCTCCTAGATTGTAATATGTTCTTCTAAAGTAGCTTACTGCTTCTCAGCCTCTCCTAGATTGTAATACTTTCTTATATAGTAGCTTACTGCTTCTCAGCCTCTCCTAGATTGTAATATGTTGTTCTAAAGTAGCTTACTGCTTCTCAGCCTCTCCTTGATGGTAATCTGTTCTTCTAAAGTAGCTGACTGCTTCTCAGCCTCTCCTTGATGGTAATATGTTTTTATAAAGTAGCTTACTGCTTCTCAGCCTCTCCTAGATTGTAATATGTTCTTATAAAGTAGCTTACTGCTTCTCAGCCTCTCCTAGATTGTAATATGTGTTGTGAACTCTATTTTTGGGCTCCCTCTAGTGGTCACAAGCGGTACTGTGTAGTGTTGTCTTTCTGCAGGTTGCAGCATCAGCTGGTTCATTATCCTTGGTTGGTTTCCTATTTAGCTCACCTGGATACTCAGTTCCTTGCCTGCAATCAATGTATTCAGTGCTCTTCAGATTCCTTGTGGCTACCTTGCTCCCAGTCTCTCCAAGACAAGCTAAGTTTTTGTTTGATCATTTTTTGATTATCAGCGTTCATTATGTTTTTAGTCCAGCTCGCTAAAATGTGATTTCCTCGCTTGCTGGTTGCTCTAGGGGACTGAGTTTCTCCCCCCACACCGTTAGTTGGTGTGGGGGTTCTTGAAATCTCAGAGTGGATATTTTGTAAGGGTTTTTTACTGACTGCATAGATTCCCTTTTCTATTTTCTGCTATCTAGTATTAGTGGGCCTCATTTGCTGAATCTGCTTTCACCCCTGTGTATGTGCCTTCCTCTTACCTCACCGTTATTATTTGTTGGGGGCTTCTATATCTTTGGGGATTATTTCTCTGGAGGCAAGAGAGGTCTTTCTTTCTCTCTAGGGGTAGTTAGTTCCTCAGGCTGGCTCGAGACGTCTAGGATTTTTAGGCACGTTCACCGGCTACTTCTAGTGTGTTTGGATAGGTTCAGATTTGCGGTCAGTCCAGTTTGCCACCTCCCTAGAGCTTGTCCTATGTTTGTTACTTAGCTGGAGTAATTTGTGATCCTCAACCACTAAGGATCATAACAAATATGTTCTTATAAAGTAGCTTACTGCTTCTCAGCCTCTCCTACACTGTAATATATTCTTATAAAGTAGCTTACTGCTTCTCAGCCTCTGCTAGATTGTAATATGTTCTTATAAAGTAACTTACCGCTTCTCAGCCTGCTAGATTGTAATATTTTCTTATATAGTAGCTTACTGCTTCTCAGCCGCTCCTAGATTGTAATATGTTCTTATAAAGTAGATTACTGCTTCTCAGCCTCTCCTAGATTGTAATATGTTGTTCTAAAGTAGCTTACTGCTTCTCAGCCTCTCCTTGATGGTAATCTGTTCTTCTAAAGTAGCTGACTGCTTCTCAGCCTCTCCTTGATGGTAATATGTTTTTATAAAGTAGCTTACTGCTTCTCAGCCTCTCCTAGATTGTAATATGTTCTTATAAAGTAGCTTACTGCTTCTCAGCCTCTCCTAGATTGTAATATGTGTTGTGATCTCTATTTTTGGGCTCCCTCTAGTGGTCACAAGCGGTACTGTGTAGTGTTGTCTTTCTGCAGGTTGCAGCATCAGCTGGTTCATTATCCTTGGTTGGTTTCCTATTTAGCTCACCTGGATACTCAGTTCCTTGCCTGCAATCAATGTATTCAGTGCTCTTCAGATTCCTTGTGGCTACCTTGCTCCCAGTCTCTCCAAGACAAGCTAAGTTTTTGTTTGATCATTTTTTGATTATCAGCGTTCATTATGTTTTTAGTCCAGCTCGCTAAAATGTGATTTCCTCGCTTGCTGGTTGCTCTAGGGGACTGAGTTTCTCCCCCCACACCGTTAGTTGGTGTGGGGGTTCTTGAAATCTCAGAGTGGATATTTTGTAAGGGTTTTTTACTGACTGCATAGATTCCCTTTTCTATTTTCTGCTATCTAGTATTAGTGGGCCTCATTTGCTGAATCTGCTTTCACCCCTGTGTATGTGCCTTCCTCTTACCTCACCGTTATTATTTGTTGGGGGCTTCTATATCTTTGGGGATTATTTCTCTGGAGGCAAGAGAGGTCTTTCTTTCTCTCTAGGGGTAGTTAGTTCCTCAGGCTGGCTCGAGACGTCTAGGATTTTTAGGCACGTTCACCGGCTACTTCTAGTGTGTTTGGATAGGTTCAGATTTGCGGTCAGTCCAGTTTGCCACCTCCCTAGAGCTTGTCCTATGTTTGTTACTTAGCTGGAGTAATTTGTGATCCTCAACCACTAAGGATCATAACAAATATGTTCTTATAAAGTAGCTTACTGCTTCTCAGCCTCTCCTACACTGTAATATATTCTTATAAAGTAGCTTACTGCTTCTCAGCCTCTGCTAGATTGTAATATGTTCTTATAAAGTAACTTACCGCTTCTCAGCCTGCTAGATTGTAATATTTTCTTATATAGTAGCTTACTGCTTCTCAGCCGCTCCTAGATTGTAATATGTTCTTATAAAGTAGATTACTGCTTCTCAGCCTCTCCTAGATTGTAATATGTTCTTATAAAGTAGCTTACTGCTTTTTAGCTTCTCCTAGATTCTAGTATATTCTTCTAGATTGTAATATATTCTTATAAAGTAGCTTAGCCCTGCTCAGCCTCTGCTAGATTGTAATATGTTCATATAAAGTAACATATCGCTTCTCAGCCTCTGCTAGATTGTAATATTTTCTTATATAGTAGCTTACTGCTTCTCAGCCGCTCCTAGATTGTAATATGTTCTTCTAAAGTAGCTTACTGTTTCTCAGCCTCTCCTAGATTGTAATATGTTCTTATAAAGTAACTTACCGCTTCTCAGCCTCTCCTAGATTGTAATATGTTCTTCTCAAGTAGCTTACTGCTTCTCAGCCTCTCCTAGATTGTAATATGTTCTTATAAAGTAACTTACCGCTTCTCAGCCTCTCCTAGACTTTAATATGTTGTTCTAAAGTAGCTTACTGCTTCTCAGCCTCTCCTAGATGGTAATCTGTTCTTATAAAGTAACTGACTGCTTCTCAGCCTCTCCTACACTGTAATATATTCTTATAAAGTAGCTTACTGCTTCTCAGCCTCTCCTAGATTGTAATATGTTTTTATAAAGTAGCTTACTGCTTCTCAGCCTCTCCTAGATTGTAATATGTTCTTATAAAGTAGCTTACTGCTTCTCAGCCTCTCCTACACTGTAATATATTCTTATAAAGTAGCTTACTGCTTCTCCGCCTCTCCTAGATTGTAATATGTTCTTCTAAAGTAGCTGACTGCTTCTCAGCCTCTACTAGATTGTACTATGTTCTTATAAAGTAGCTTACTGCTTCTCAACCTCTCCTACACTGTAATATATTATTATAAAGTAGATTACTGCTTCTCAGCCTCTCCTAGATTGTAATATGACTGAACAGCAATCTAATCTGAACTGGAGCATAAACAAAAAAGTCATATAGCAAATAGATCAATGGCTGCACTCAAAATTTACTTGTGCTAAAGCAAGGAAATGTGCAATACATGAAATGTGAATAGCATAATGGCTTGTGAAATATATGAAAAAACACATGAGATTTTTAGCACAAGATTTGGCCAAAAGTTGTGAGTACATCCACCAAACGTCAAGGTAATCTCAAAACCAGTAGCGTAGCTACTGGGGGGGCAGAGGGGGCCATCGCCCCGGGCCCTGTCACATGAAGGGGCCCACCGAGAGCCCCTGCCACTTTTTGATGAGACAGAACACCCCACAGGAGGAGAGCAGGGAAATGCCTGCTCCTCTGCCTGCCGGAGACCCTGCAGCAGCTGGCAGCACAGTGGAGTTTCTCTTCTGCGACTGCACTGCTGCAGTGAGTGCACAGTGCTGGCTTCTTCCGGTTGCAGCCTGGTGCACGCTGGGATTGGCTCAGGGACGCTGGGTCCTAGTGCCCACGTTCATTTCTCTCTCACACACTTCCTAGTCCTGCAGTCTCACTGCCTGCTAACTTGGTAAGTGGCATGTCATGGTCACTGGGGCACAGGGGGTGAATGTTAGAGGATGGGGTATTGTGAGGGAGGGGGAACAGGGCACTGGGGGGTGAATGTTTTCATGATTTGGCACGTTCCTGGTGCTAGGACCGCAGCATTGTACATTTCTTGTTCATTCTTAAGGTTCTGGACTCTGATGTGCCATACATCATTTTCTAACTTCCCTGTGAAATGCCATTGTAAAAAAATCTGTAACAACAACCTGACATAATTATATATATATATCAGAAAAGTGATCACCCCCAATGTAATTACATCGGAATATAAGTAGAATCTATAAGACCCCGAAGGGTCGACTTGTGGGTATACAGCCCTGAGGGAGCATTTTGGGGACCAGGTTGTGGTCACAGCTCCCAGTATTGCCAGAGGGTTTCCATCTGACAATGGGGTGCCCCAAAAGCTGCTCCCGAACCGTGGGGTCTCTATGCACTCACTGCCTGCTCTCCCAGAGGACTGTGGCCAGGATGCTCCACCACCCTTGTTCTGCAGAATACAGGGCGCCATTACTGTGGTGATGGGACCAGCGCGGAGACACTCTAGTCAGCTCATTGCTATGATGTAAAGCAAGCTGAATGCAGCAGTACCTATATATCGTAAATAATAATAAAAAATATTTATGTAAAAATAGAAACAAATAATATATGATATGTAGTGGCTAAATTGACGAATGGGAGACCATTCACGATTAAAGAGAAACCAAAAATAAACCAACCCAAACTAATGGTCTAAAAAAGTACAAATGCGATTTTTATCAAAATAAAATACCTTTATTAGACAAC
Source organism: Ranitomeya variabilis (assembly GCF_051348905.1). NCBI lineage: Eukaryota > Metazoa > Chordata > Amphibia > Anura > Dendrobatidae > Ranitomeya > Ranitomeya variabilis. The sequence continues at coordinate 234,501,595 of NC_135235.1, forward strand.
AGCGGTAAACAGTAGCACTAAAGCAAAGATGTGCCCATTCATAACCACAGTAATTAAAAAATATTCCATACAAAAAAATATAAATAAAATTGCAGTGGACCCAAAGTAATATGGGATACAGGTGATAGAAATGTTACACTAGTCCTACCTGTCGGCCTGATATCAATTGTCTTGTTGCTGAGAAATGTTATATTCTGCCTTTATGTTAATGATTTCTTCCAGGCTCTGGGGCGTACGGTGCTGGAAGAAATCCCTGCCCTCATTACAATACTATCCCCCTCCCATGTATCTCGGTTCTGGCCCCGGAATCTTGCGCCTGCGCCCTGCAATCCCTTAGAGATACATACCTCATCCTCCCTTCTGTGGGTGATGCATTCAGGGATCTTCTGCGCAGGCGCCGTCGACTTCCGCTCCAATGATCTCCAGTGTGCGCGCTGATAAGGTGCTCTCCCCACTTCTTACCCGCATAGTCATTGCTATGTATACATGGTTCCTAGTGATCACTGTGCAGGGAGGAAGTGGGGAGAGCATCTTACCAGCGCGCACACTGGAGATCACTGGCGCGGAAGTCGACGGCGCCTGCGCAGAAGATCCCTGAATGCATCACCCACAGAAGATAGGAAGAGGTACAGATTGTTGTGTCTCGCAGGATTCCAACGCCATAACTGACACACATGGGAGGTAGTATTACAATGAAGACAGGAGGCAGGGATTTCTTACAGCACCGCACACCCCAGAACCTGGAACAAAATCATTAGCATAAGGAAAGAATATAAGATTTCTCAGCAACAAGACCATTAATATGAGGCAGACAGGTAGGACCAGTGTAACATTTCTATTACCTGTATGCCCATATTAATAGGTCTTATACGTCCCGGGGGGGACAAATTCACTTTAAACCACCACTCCAGCATTTTTTTATTTCACTGCTTGAGTGGCACCTTAAAATCAAGACCTCTACCTACTCTATGATACTCACCTTCTGGCATTTTCATCTGTTTTCACCTCCGCTCGGCTCCATATTCTGCAGTTTGTGACCTGTCCACTACTCCAGCGTTTCATGGAGCGACCCAGAGGTCTCTAATCAATGTGAGTCTATGAGAGCCTCTTTCTGGCCTCGTTCTCACCTCGTTCTGGCCTTGTTCTGGCCTATTTCTCACCTCTGTCTTTCATAGACTTAAATTGAGCACTTGTGACATAGCTTCCAACTTCTGACCAATCAGAATCTGTGCTCACAAGATTGAGTTGCGTGACTGGAGCTGTGCAAAAAAATGGTGAATACGCCGGAGGATGAGTATATGACCGGTGAAAGGGAATTGCGGTGATTTTAAAAAAAAAACTGCTAGAGTGGTGCATTAATAATAATCAATTTGTTATTATAAATTTAATTACGGCTTGGAATAAATGTCTGCCGTCACTTTATGTGACTGCAGATGCCAAATCATGACACGGAGCGCCTGCTGCATGAACCCCCAATATCACTGGTGTTATCGGGCGGACATGGACATAATGTTTGCTATGTGCATGTGTCGACTAGAAAGGTTTGGTTTCTCTCAATAGAAGAGAACTGAGAGAAATAGTAGTCACATGACCGCCTGCTGACATCAGTGATACTGGGGCCATTGTTACTGTACATGGGGGGGATTCAGGGGGCACTTAGGCATTATTGTTATAGGGGCACTCAGAGTATTATGACCATCAAAGTGGCATATGGGGTATTATTACTTTTTAGAGACAAAATGTGGAGGGCACTAGCACAGTATAATATTTTATACATTAATATATTTTAGGGGGGAATTTTACTATCCAGAGAGGCACAGTGGTGGCAATACCATGTGCGGCGGTAAGAGGAGCTGTTATTGTACCACACAGCAGGTGCTGTAGGACACATGTGGCAGCAACGGCTCAGTATTGGAATCAGCAGGATGAATAGTTTGCACTGGTTGGGCATAGATATGGACGATGCTGGAAATGTGTGAAGTCAGATATGTCTTTGTTGTATTCTCTGCAGCCATGTCCTGGCTGAGGAAGTCGTCATGTCGGTCTGGGCCAGATGGAAAAAACCAGGAAACGTGAATGGCTCCATGAGAAGGAACATCAGCTGTTAAAGGGAACTTGTCACCCTCAAAATCGAAGGTGAGCTAAGCCCACCGGCATCAGGGGCTTATCTCCAGCATTCTGTAATGCATTCTGCAATGCTGTAGATAAGCCCCCGATGTATCCTGAAAGATGAGCAAAAGAGGTTAGATTATACTCACCCAGGGGCGGTCCCGCTGCGGTCCGGTCCGGGGCCTCCCATCTTCTTACGATGACGTCCTCTTCTGGTCTTCACGCTGCGGCTCCGGCACAGGCGTACTTTGCCCTGTTGAGGGCAGAGTAAAGTACTGCAGTGCACAGGCGCTGGCCTCTCTGACCTATCCCGTCCCCTGCACACTGCAGTACTTTGCTCTGCCCTCAACAGGACAAAGTACGCCTGTGCCGGAGCCGCAGCATAAAGACAAGAAGAGGACGTCATCGTAAGAAGATGGGAGGCCCCGGACCGCGACGCCCATCGTACCAGAACCGCCCCCCCAGGTGAGTATAATCTAACCTCTTTTTAGATGTAGATTAGCCCCTGATGCTGGTGGGCTTAGCTCACCTTCGATTTTGGGGGTGACAGGTTCCCTTTAAGTCACTATCTGTAACTGTGCTGTGATCTCTTATATGGTCTGCAGGACTGGTCTCCATATAGTAATATCAGTTTTCATTTTGTATGTAGATGTATTTTTAATCACAGCACATCATCTGCTGATGTTCCCCTATACTTACAATTAGGGTGCACCACGTAGCTGTAGTCAGGATTACCTGGTTAGGGGCCCACTCAGATTTTTCGCCCCCCTTAAGCTGAAACCCTAGCTACGCCTCGATGGGTAACTGAGCTGACTGCCTAGTGTGAACACTTACCTATGGCTAATAAAATGGTAAAGCCTGCTTATATAGGAAGCTCAGAACCAACTGTGTCTGGATGTAGTTAAAATCACAGCATGGTGAAGGGCGGGGCGTTCAAGTCAGAAAAAATACATAGCAATATAGGAAAACTGACTGAACAGCAATCTAATCTGAACTGGTGCATAACCAAAAAAGTCATATAGCAAATAGATCAATGGCTGCACTCAAAATTTACTTGTGCTAAAGCAAGGAAATGTGCAATACATGAAATGTGAATAGCATAATGGCTTGTGAAATATATGAAAAAACACATGAGATTTTTAGCACAAGATTTGGCCAAAAGTTGTGAGCCCATCCGCCAAACATCAAGGTAATCTCAAAACGGATGGGTAACTGAGCTGACTGCCTAGTGTGAACACTTACCTATGGCTAATAAAATGGTAAAACCTGCTTATATAGGAAGCTCAGAACCAACTTTAGTACAAGTAAATTTTAAACCCTAGTATTGGATTAATAACGGATAGGCGTCTTATTGACGCCTCTCCATTATTAACCCGGCTTAATGTCACCTTACAATAGCAAGGTGACATTAACCCCATATTACCCCATATCCCACGCTACACGGGAGTGGGAAGAGAGGGGCTAAGTGCCGGAATTGGCGCATCTTACAGATGCGCCATTTCTGGGGTGGCTGCGAACTGGTATTTGTAGCTGGGGGGGGGGGCAATATCCATGGCCCCTCTCTAGGCTATGAATATCAGCCCGCAGCTGTCTGCGTAGCCTTTCTGGCTATAAAATATAGGGGGACCCCACGTCATTTTTTTAGGGGGTCCCCCTATTTTAATAGCCAGTAAAGGCTACGCAGACAGCTGCGGGCTGATATTCATAGCAGGCTACAAATATTGGCCCCCGGCCATCGGCTTTCCCCCTCTGGTGCAGAAAATTGCGCGGGAGCCCACCCCGTTTTTTTCCATTTTTTTATTAAATTAAACGCTCATTAAGGCCTGTTTCACACTTGCATCGGTACGGATCCATCGCTATGCGTCGGGCCTACATACTGACGCACGTTGTGAAATTTGTGCACGTCGTGGGCAGCGGATGCAGTTTTTCAACGCATCCGCTGCCCATTCTGAAGTCCGGGGAGGAGGGGGTGGAGTTTTGGCCACGCATGCGCGGTAGAAAATGGCAGACGCGACGGATGTGCCAACGGTCTGCCAAAACACGACGCATCCGTTGCACGACGGACGCGACGTGTGGCCATCCGTCGCGATCCGTCACTAATACAAGTCTATGGGTAAAAAACGCATCCTACAGACAACTTTGCAGGACTCGTTTTTTCTCCACAACGACGCATTGCGATGTGCAGTGCACGACGCTAGTGTGAAAGAGGCCTTAGAAACATCGGCCTTTCTATTATATATCTATGGATATATCTATAGATAGATATATCTATAGATACATAGATGTATCTATCCATATATTTGGCTGATTTCACACATCAGGTTTTTGCCGTGAGGCACAATCCGGCGAGTTTTGAAAAAAACGGATCCATTTTTTCCGCTGGATCCGTTTTTTTCTCATAGAGTTGTATTAGCGCCGGATTGCGCCTGATGGCCACACGTTTCATCCGTTTTTTGCCGGATCCATCAAAAAAGCTGTTTCCGCCGGACGGAAAACACATACAGAGGAACGTTTTTTCTGTCCGGCGAAAAAACGTACAGCGACGGATCCGGCAAAAAAAGTATGAAACTGAGCTGTGAAATGATGAATCCGGCCTTGGAATGCGTTTTTTCATGCATGTTTCCATTCAAATCATGCACATTTTCCATTTATTTACTTATTTTCAAAAACGGCATTAAAACCGCGCATAAACCGCACCAAAAAAAGCATCAAAACTGCACCAAAAACTGCATCAAAACTGCACCAATAACTGCATCAAGACCTGGTGCAGTTTTGCAGTTTTGGTGCAGTTTGCAGTTTTGGTGCGGTTTTTATGCAGTTTTTGGTGCGGTTTTGATGCAGTTCTTGGTGCGGTTTTGATGCAGTTCTTGGTGTGGTTTTGATGCAGTTCTTGGTGTGGTTTTGGTGCGGTTTTGATGGAGTTTTGGTGCGGTTTTGATGCAGTTTTTGGTGCGGTTTTTGCGCAGTTTTGATGCAGTTTTTGGTGTGGTTCTGGTGCAGTGTTGATGCAATTATGGTGCGGTTTTGATGCGTTTGTTTTCAGTTTTGATGCGTTTTTTATGCAGTTTTTTGTACAGTTTTGATGCATTTTTTTAATTCGCTTTTGTTGCGGTTTTTGCGCGGTTTTTAGGCGTTTTGGTGCGTTTTTGAAAGCTAAATAAAGATGTATTATTGAACAAAAAAAAAAAGATTTGTGATGTCATTATTGTCCAACCTCCTCTTTTACATTTGTCCAACCCACACTCCATTAAACACACAGATAGACAGATAGATGATAGATGAAATGGATAGACAGATCTACATATATATAGATCTATAGATGCATACATCTATCTATTCATATATCTATCTGTAGATGTGTCTGGATAGATATATCTATTGATAGATGTATGGATAGCGTAGGGTGTGTGTCCACTGTCCGGATTACATCCGAATGATCTGCAGATTGGATGCTGTGTACTTGTAGTCCCATCGGATGATGCATGCACATACACCCCAAAAGACACCCTGCACAGCCCCGCACACACACACGAACAGTCCCGCACAGGGCTGTACACATCTGAACAGTCCCAAACACATCCGAACAGCCCGCAGACCCCGCACACACCTGAACAGTCCCGCACACATCCGAACAGCCCGCAGACCCCGCACACACCTGAACAGTCCCGCACAGCACCGCACACATCCGAACAACCCGCAGACCCCGCCCGCACATACATACACGCACACCGTCACCGCCCACACACTTCCATCCTCCCGAGCTGCAGCGTTTCTCGGACCCACATCCGCAGCAAAACTGCACATCTTTTTTACATCTGTGGTTTTGCTGCGGATGTGCCCGACTCAATGAAAGTCTAAAGGTGCAGAAACGATGCAGTTCCGCACAAAAGAAGTGACATGCTGCGAGAAAAAAAAGCTGCGTTTTGGTGCGGCTTTTTCCGCAGCATGTGCACAACAAGTCTGCGGCTCCCATAGACTTACATTGGTTGTGCACTACACTGCGGATTTGATGCAATTCAGTGCGGCAAAAAACGCTGCGGATCTGCAATCAAATCCGCAACGTGTGCACACAGCCTTAGCATTTAGTGAACCTAGCAAAAAAGCCAAGCAAAAAACAAGTGTGGGATTGCACTTTTTTTGCCATTTCATTGCACTTTGAATTTTTTTCACATTTTCTGTTACACGACATGGTAAAACCAACGGTGTCGTTCAAAAGTAGAACTTGTCCCGCAAAAGACAAGCCCCACATGACCATATTGACGGAAAAATTATGGCTCTGGAAAGAAGGGGAGCGATAAACGAAAACAAAAAAGCTCCAGGGGTGAAGGGGTTTAGAAACATGGATATGGACATATCTATGGAAATAGACATCTATCTATCTATCTATCTATCTATCTATCTATCTATCTATCTATCTATCTATCTATCCCTCTATCTGTGTGTAATGGAGTGTGGGTTGGACAAATGTAAAAGAGGAGGTTGGACAGAAATGACATCACAAATCTTTTTGAAGATAGAGGAGGGAGGGGTTGGGGTGTGTTTTGGAGTGGGTGTGGTAGGTTCGTGATTAGTAGCAGTGCAATGCATCATGGAACTTGTAGTATTAGAGCACAATAACTCAGGAGAAAGGAAGTTGTCGATTAACCCCATGAGAGCTGGATCCAGCACTAAAGATGTGCTGCTACAGCATGATAAAAGGTAATATTGCTAAAATAAACACAGTAGATGTTTTCAGTGGCACATAATAGCAAGATTTATGAAAAAAAAACAAAAGGTTATAGTAGTGGACAACTTCTTTAAACACACATAAAAAGTATACAAATATAACACGCCAGCTTCTACTATCAGCTTTCCTGGGACAAGAAGAAGTAAGATGTTTCACTAGGAAGTATCTTCCTTTTCCCCAGTGATAAGCCAATAGGCAAAACCCAGGGTCAGGCATTCTGGCATACCTCCCAACCTGTCATGAATCCCCAATGGCGAGGGATAGCACAGGACACGAAAAGTATAATAAATATCGGACGAGCTCTAGGGTGATGGAACCTGGGCTGACCGCTGCCCTACGCCTGACAAACGCAACTAGAGATAGCCAGGGAGCGTGCCTACGTTGGTTCTAGACGCCACGCACCAGCCTAAGAGCTAACTAGTACTGCAGAGAAAACAAGACCTCACTTGCCTCCAGAGGAATTAACCCCAAAAGGTATAGTTGCCCCCCACATGTATTGACGGTGAAATGAGAGGAAGGCACACACATAGAGATGATGTATATAGGTTTAGCAAATAGAGGCCCGCTAAAAACTAGAAAGCAGAATGACACAAAAGGGGACTGAGCGGTCAGCAAAAAACCCTAATCAAAAAAACCATCCTGAGATTACAAGAACCCATGTGCCAACTCATGGCACATGGGGAGAACCTCAGTCCACTAGAGCAACCAACTAGCATAGAGACATTCTAAGCAAGCTGGACCAAAAACCAAACAACTGAAAATCAGCACTTAGCTTATCCTGAAAGATCTGGGAGCAGGTAGGCAGGAACCAAACAGAGCACATCTGAACACATTGATAGCCGGCAAGGGAAATGACAGAAAGGCCAGGTAAAATAGGAAACACCCAGCCTCTGATGGATAGGTGGAAACCAAAGGCCGCAACCCACCAAAGTCACCCAGTACCAGCAGTAACCACCAGAGGGAGCCCACAAACAGAATCCACAACAGTACCCCCCCCTTGAGGAGGGGTCACCGAACCCTCACGAGAACCCCCAGGGCGATCAGGGTGAGCTCTATGGAAGGCGCGGACCAAATCAGTCGCATGAACATCGGAGGCGACCACCCAGGAATTATCCTCCTGACCATAACCCTTCCACTTAGTTAAGAATCTCCGAGATCCTATAAGGACCGATGAACCGAGGCTTGAACTTAGGAGAAGAGACCTTCATAGGGACAAAACGAGAAGACAACCACACCAAGTCCCCAACAAGAAGTCGGGGACCCACGCGGCGACGGCGATTAGCAAACTGCTGAGTCTTCTCCTGAGATAACTTCAAATTGTCCACCACCTGATTCCAAATCTGATGTAACCTGTCCACCACCACGTCCACTCCAGGACAATCCGAAGATTCCCCCTGACCAGAGGAAAAACGAGGATGAAACCCCGAATTACAAAAAAAAGGAGAGACCAACGTGGCAGAACTAGCCCGATTATTAAGAGCAAATTCGGCCAGTGGCAAAAAAGCAACCCAGTCATCTTGATCAGCAGAAACAAAACACCTCAAATAAGTTTCCAAGGTCTGATTAGTTCGCTCCGTCTGGCCATTCGTCTGAGGATGGAATGCAGACGAGAAAGACAAATCAATGCCCATCTTGGCACAAAACGTCCGCCAAAATCTAGACACAAACTGGGATCCCCTGTCAGAAACGATATTCTCCGGAATCCCATGCAAACGAACAACGTTCTGAAAAAACAAAGGAACCAACTCAGAGGAGGAGGGCAACTTAGGCAAGGGCACCAAATGAACCATCTTAGAAAAGCGGTCACACACAACCCAGATAACGGACATTTTCTGTGAAACCGGGAGATCAGAAATAAAATCCATGGAAATGTGCGTCCACGGCCTCTTCGGGATGGGCAATGATAACAACAACCCACTAGCCCGTGAACAGCAAGGCTTAGCTCGAGCACACACTTCACAAGACTGCACAAAGGTACGCACATCCCTAGACAAGGAAGGCCACCAAAAAGACCTGGCCACCAAGTCTCTTGTACCAAATATTCCAGGATGACCAGCCAACACAGAAGAATGGACCTCGGAGATGACTCTACTGGTCCAATCATCCGGAACAAACAGTCTTTCTGGTGGACATCGATCCGGTTTATCCACCTGAAACTCCTGCAATGCGCGTCGCAAATCTGGGGACACGGCGGACAATATTACCCCATCCCTAAGGATACCAGCAGGCCCAGTGTCTCCAGGAGAGTCAGGCACAAAACTCCTGGAAAGAGCATCTGCCTTCACATTCTTTGAACCTGGCAGGTATGAAACCACGAAATTGAAACGAGAAAAAAATTACGACCAACGAGCCTGTCTAGGATTCAAACGCCTGGCAGACTCAAGGTAAATGAGATTCTTGTGATCAGTCAAGACCACCACACGATGTTTAGCACCCTCAAGCCAATGACGCCACTCCTCAAATGCCCACTTCATGGCCAAAAGCTCCCGATTACCCACATTATAATTGCGCTCGGCGGGCGAGAATTTTCTAGAGAAGAAAGCACATGGCTTCATCACCGAGCCATTAGAACTTCTCTGTGACAAAACCGCCCCCGCTCCAATCTCGGAAGCATCAACCTCCACCTGAAAAGGAAGTGAAACATCTGGTTGACACAACACAGGAGCAGAAGAAAACCGGCGCTTAAGTTCCCGAAAGGCCTCCACGGCCGCAGGAGACCAATCAGCAACATCAGCACCCTTTTTAGTCAAATCAGTCAAAGGTTTAACAATACTGGAAAAATTAGCAATGAACCGACGATAAAAATTAGCAAACCCCAAGAACTTCTGAATGCTCTTAACAGATGTAGGTTGTGTCCAGTCACAAATAGCCTGAACCTTAACGGGATCCATCTCAATAGTAGAAGGAGAAAAAATGTACCCCAAAAAAGAAATCTTCTGGACTCCGAAGAGACACTTTGAGCCCTTCACAAACAGAGAATTGGCCCGCAAAACCTGAAACACCTTCCTGACCTGTAGAACATGAGACTCCCAGTCATCAGAAAACACCAAAATATCATCCAAATACACAATCATAAACTTATCCAGATATTCACGGAAAATATTGTGCATAAAGGACTGAAAGACTGACGGAGCATTGGAGAGTCCAAAAGGCATTACCAAATACTCAAAATGGCCCTCAGGCGTATTAAATGCGGTTTTCCACTCATCACCCTGTTTTATCCGCACCAGATTATACGCACCACGAAGATCTATTTTAGTGAACCACCTAGCCCCCTTAATGCGAGCAAACAAATCAGTAAATAATGGCAATGGATACTGGTATTTGACTGTAATCTTATTCAGAAGGCGATAATCTATACAAGGCCTCAGGGAACCATCTTTTTTTGCCACGAAAAAAAAACCTGCTCCCAGAGGGGACGAAGATGGACGAATATGTCCCTTCTCCAAGGACTCCTTAATATAATTCCGCATAGCAGTGTGCTCTGGCAGTGACAGATTAAATAAACGACCCTTAGGAAACTTACTGCCAGGAATCAATTCTATAGCACAGTCACACTCTCTATGAGGAGGGAGCGAATTGAGCTTAGGCTCCTCAAAAACATCCCTATAATCCGACAAAAACGCAGGGATCTCCGAAGGAGTAGATGAAGCGATAGAAATCGGAGGTGCATCATCATGAACCCCCTGACATCCCCAGCTTAGCACAGACATTGTTTTCCAGTCCAGGACAGGATTATGAGTTTGTAACCATGGCAGACCAAGCACTAGTACATCATGTAAATTATACAGTACAAGGAAGCGAATCACCTCCTGATGAACGGGAGTCATGCGCATGGTCACTTGTGTCCAATACTGCGGTTTATTCATAGCCAATGGTGTAGAATCAATTCCCTTCAGAGGAATAGGAACTTCCAGAGGCTCTAGACTAAAACCGCAGCGTTTAGCAAATGACCAATCCATAAGACTCAGGGCAGCGCCTGAATCCACATAGGCATCGACGGAAATGGAAGACAGTGAAAAAATCAAAGTCACAGACAAAATGAACTTAGACTGCAGAGTATCAATGGCAAAAGATTTATCAACCCTTTTTGTGCGTTTAGAGCATGCTGATATAACATGAGCTGAATCACCACAATAAAAACACAAACCATTTTTCCGCCTATAATTTTGCCGTTCACTTCTGGACTGAATTCTATCACATTGCATAGTCTCAGGTGCCTGTTCAGAAGACACCGCCAACTGGTGCACGGGTTTGCGCTCCCGTAAACGCCGATCAATCTGAATGGCCATAGCCATAGACTCATTCAGACCTGTAGGCGCAGGGAACCCCACCATAATATCCTTAATGGCCTCAGAAAGACCATTTCTGAAGTTTGCAGCCAGGGCGCACTCATTCCACTGAGTAAGCACCGACCATTTCCGAAATTTCTGACAATATATTTCCGCTTCATCATGCCCCTGAGAGAGGGCTAATAAAGCCTTTTCAGCCTGAATCTCTAGGTTAGGTTCCTCATAGAGCAATCCCAATGCCAGAAAAAACGCATCCACACTGAGCAATGCAGGATCCCCTGGTGCCAATGCAAATGCCCAATTCTGAGGGTCGCCCCGTAGGAACGATATAACAATCTTGACCTGTTGAGCAGGGTCTCCAGAGGAGCGAGATTTCAAAGAGAGAAACAATTTACAATTGTTCCTGAAATTCAGGAAGGTAGATCTATCTCCAGAAAAAAACTCAGGAATAGGAATTCTAGGTTCAGACATGGGAGTGTGAACAACAAAATCCTGTATGTTTTGAACCTTTGCTGCGAGATTACTCAGGCTGGAAGCCAAACTCTGGACATCCATGATAAACAGCTAAGATCAGAGCCATTCAAGGGTTAAGAGGAGGTAAGAAGCAGCTAGACAGCAATTAAGGGCTAGGCAGCAAAACTCTGAAGGAAAAAAAAAAAAAAAATTTCCCTTGAACACTTCTTTTTCTCCTGCTTCAGCCCAAACAATTAACACTTTGTGGGCCGGCTATACTGTCATGAATCCCCAATGGCGAGGGATAGCACAGGACACGAAAAGTATAATAAATATCGGACGAGCTCTAGGGTGATGGAACCTGGGCTGACCGCTGCCCTACGCCTGACAAACGCAACTAGAGATAGCCAGGGAGCGTGCCTACGTTGGTTCTAGACGCCACGCACCAGCCTAAGAGCTAACTAGTACTGCAGAGAAAACAAGACCTCACTTGCCTCCAGAGGAATTAACCCCAAAAGGTATAGTTGCCCCCCACATGTATTGACGGTGAAATGAGAGGAAGGCACACACATAGAGATGATGTATATAGGTTTAGCAAATAGAGGCCCGCTAAAAACTAGAAAGCAGAATGACACAAAAGGGGACTGAGCGGTCAGCAAAAAACCCTAATCAAAAAAACCATCCTGAGATTACAAGAACCCATGTGCCAACTCATGGCACATGGGGAGAACCTCAGTCCACTAGAGCAACCAACTAGCATAGAGACATTCTAAGCAAGCTGGACCAAAAACCAAACAACTGAAAATCAGCACTTAGCTTATCCTGAAAGATCTGGGAGCAGGTAGGCAGGAACCAAACAGAGCACATCTGAACACATTGATAGCCGGCAAGGGAAATGACAGAAAGGCCAGGTAAAATAGGAAACACCCAGCCTCTGATGGATAGGTGGAAACCAAAGGCCGCAACCCACCAAAGTCACCCAGTACCAGCAGTAACCACCAGAGGGAGCCCACAAACAGAATCCACAACACCAACCGTCCCGGATCCCGCGGGACTGTCATGATTTTGACAGTCAGCCCCGGGATCCCGGGAGGGACATTAGTTGTCCCGCACTACGTGCCTAGGGCGGGGACAATGAAGGGGGCGGCACCTGAGTAACTTAGGTTTGTGGCTATTTTTTTTTTTTTTTAATAAAAGCTGGGTCTCCTCCCGAAAGACCCCGCTCCCCCGCCCCCTGTGCGGCGCTGCCATGCTGAGGGAGCCAGCAGCAGCAAGCCAGCAATCAAGATGAAAGGTCAGCGACAGCGACTCAGCATACCGGCCTGTGTGTGCACGGAGCTCCGGCGTCTCCTGCTCTTATCTGGTATCCCAGCAGAGAAGGAGAGATGGGGGAGGTGCCGGGACAGTGCAGAGCTGTGAGCAGCAGAAACTGAAGAGCTGCACATGGACATCAGCCGCCCCTGCAACACAGAGGAGATTGTGTGTGTGTGTGTGTGTGATGCTGCATGTGAGTGTGTGATGCTGCATGTGTGTGTGTGTGTGTGTGTGTGTAATGCTGCATGTGTGTGTGATGCTGCATGTGTGTGTGATGCTGCATGTGTGTGTGTGATGCTGCATGTGTTTGTGTGTGTGATGCTGCATGTGTGTGTGTGATGCTGCATGTGTGTGTGTGATGCTGCATGTGTGTGTGATGCTGCATGTGTGTGTGTGATGCTGCATGTGTGTGTGATGCTGCATGTGTGTGTGATGCTGCATGTGTGTGTGTGTGATGCTGCATGTGTGTGTGTGATGCTGCATGTGTGTGATGCTGCATGTGTGTGTGTGATGCTGCATGTGTGTGTGATGCTGCATGTGTGTGTGATGCTGCATGTGTGTGTGATGCTGCATGTGTGTGTGTGATGCTGCATGTGTGTGATGCTGCATGTGTGTGATGCTGCATGTGTGTGAGATGCTGCATGTGTGTGTGATGCTGCATGTGTGTGTGATGCTGCATGTGTGTGTGTGAGATGCTGCATGTGTGTGTGTGATGCTGCATGTGTGTGTGTGATGCTGCGTGTGTGTGTGAGATGCTGCATGTGTGTGTGATGCTGCATGTGTGTGATGCTGCATGTGTGTATGATGCTGCATGTGTGTGTGTGATGCTGCATGTGTGTGTGTGATGCTGCATGTGTGTGTGTGTGTGAGATGCTGCATGTGTGTGTGTGATGCTGCATGTGTGTGTGTGTGAGATGCTGCATGTGTGTGTGTGATGCTGCATGTGTGTGTGTGAGATGCTGCATGTGTGTGTGTGAGATGCTGCATGTGTGTCATGTGTATATGAGGTATCTGGTGTGTATGTGATGGCTGCATGTGTGATGGCTGCGTGTGTGTCTGTTGGCTGCGTGTGTGTGTTGGCTGCGTGTGTGTGTGTTGGCTGTGTGTGTGTGTTGGCTGGGTGTGTGTGTGTGATGGCTGGGTGTGTGTGTGATGGCTAGGTGTGTGTGTGATGGCTTCGTGTGTGTGATGGCTGCGTGTGTGTGTGTGATGGCTGCGTGTGTGTGTGATGGCTGCGTGTGTGTGTGTGATGGCTACGTGTGTGTGTGATGGCTGCGTGTGTGATGCATTTGTGTCAAAGCTGCATGTGTTTGTGAGCTGTGTTTGTGATACTGCGTGTGTGTGTGTGATGCTGCATGTGTGTGAGCTGCGTGCGTGTGTGTGAGCCATGTGTGTGAGCTGTGTGTGAGCTGCGTGTCTGTGTGTGAGCTGCGTGCCTGTATGTCATTATACAGTATGGAGAACTGTGGTCATTATACAGTACTAGATTGTGGCCCGATTCTAATGCATCGGGTATTCTAGAATATGCATGTCCCCGTAGTATATGGACAATGATGATTCCGACTGTGCCCGTCGCTGATTGGTCGAGGCAACATTTTTTACATCATCGTCGCCATGGCAACCATTATGACATCTGCGTTGATACTGTGCCTGTCGCTGATTGGTCGAGGCCTGGCGGCCTCGACCAATCAGAGACGCGGGATTTCCATTATGACATCATCGTCGCCATGCTATGCCCGTCGCTGATTGGTCGAGGCCCAGGCGGCCTCGACCAATCAGTGAATGAATAAACAAACAAACGGGACAGACAGACAGACAGACAGAAAAACCCTTAGACAATTATATATATAGATGGAGCACTGTGTGGCCATATTTTTTTGTTTATAATTGTATATGAAACAGTGTGATCAGCAGTGCTAAATGGGTGTGGTTGGGACGTGGATATGGGTGTGACTAATTATGAATGGGTGTGGTCAGAGACATGGCCTAAAATTTGCCGCGGCGCACTATGCGCGCCGCAAACTTTATCCCTCTTTACCGTCTTCAAAAGTTGGGAGGTATGATTCTGGGACCATCATACTATGAAGAGGGCACAGTGGGCTAATCTTGCTGTCTTGAGGGTACTGTGGTCTCATCTTAGGCTACTTTCACACATCAGATTTTTTGTTTCAGGCAGAATCCGGCTAATGTTCCAAAAAACGGATGCAACGGATCCATTTTTCTGCCGGATCCGGTTTTCTATTTTTAACATGGATTTACAATGAGAGAGAGAGAGAGAGAGAGAGAGAGAGACCAGAACGGAAAATGTGCATGATTTCAATGCAAAATGCTTGGAAAACCGGATTCAGAAGCCGGAATCATCGTTTCACATGTCCGTTTCACAAGTTTTCGGCCCGCTCCATCACTGTTCGCTTTTTTCGCCGGACGAAAAAACGTTCCTCTGGACTCATCATACTGTGTTGGGGGTACTGTGGTCTCATCTTGTGTTGTGGGTACTTTGGTCTCATCATACTGTGTTGGGAGTACTGTAGTCTCATCATATTGTTTGGGGTACTGTGGTCTCAACATACTGTGTTAGGGTACTGTGGTCACATCATACTGCGTTGGTGGTACTTGGGTCTCATCATACTGTGTTGTGGGTACTGTGGTCTCCTCATACTGTGTTGGGGGTACTGTGGTCTCATCTTGTTTTGGGGGTACTTTGGTCTCATCATACTGTTGCAGCGCCCCAGAGTCCTGGTCGTTGCAGTAATGTCGCTCTTCTCCTTTAGATTGTACTAAAGGAGATCACCTGACCAGGTATCACAAGTCACACACTACACTTCACACTCCAGTCCACCAGGGGGAGCCTTGCTTCTATCTATTAGGGCACTCCTCACACACGGGTAAAACTGGTGGGTTGGATAGGAAGTTAGTGAGAAGCTACCTGGGTTTGACCCAGAAAGGACCTGTCAGGCAGACAGGGGGAAAGGAGGAACATCTGAGCTGCAGACAGAGGGTCCCTGTCAGGGGTGGGATCCTGACAGAGGCCAAGCACGAGTTAGAACGTTACGGAGCTGTGCCTGCACCCATTGCGGCAGCATCCTAAGAAAGGACACGAAGAGAAGTATATTGTGGAGAGTGAGAAACGAAGTCACAGCACAAGGAGATAATACCGGGAGGAGTTCTGCCCCAAGATCGGCAGCCTCCTTCTGAGGCGCGTAGCCGGTGGCCGGAACACCGAGGGAATAATAGGCTCTACGCATTACTTCAGAGACCGGCAGAACAGTCAATTCCAAGTTGGTTGCCCGACCTTAATACCTATGAAGACACGGAGGCAAATTGTGGGAGAGGGGCGTCTCTAGGGTTCCTATAAATAAGCTCCAGGCCTACCCCGTTATACGGGTTGTCCTATCCGCACCATCTGGGGGACAGAGAGAGAGAGAACATCAGAAACATCCACGAAAGTTGTGAGAACTATCCCGTGGTGCTCAGCAGGGAGGTACTACAACACAGGCGCTAGTAGGAAGGCTACTGATTTCCACCTGGATAAGGGAACTTTGGAAGTGCCTTCGGACCGGCCGGACTCTGCTTGCCCGGTGAACGGTACTCTGGACTGTGGACCCTGAAGTCTTCAGTAAAAGGTAAAGAGACTGCAACCTTGTGTCCTCGTTATTCATTGCGCCTTACACCGTCCACCATCACCATCGACACTTCTGGGAAGCCCTGGGGATACACTTCACCTGTGGAAAGGTATACCATCTAGCTGCCATAACATCACCCCAGCGTCGGTCACCCTGACCGAATACCACAGGTGGCGTCACGAACACTAGACAAACTACACCTTTAATTGGGCGCTCCTCAGAAGGGCCACGGACCGGGTCGGGCCACCGTGACATCCCCAGAACCTAGAGAGAAAGACCCGGTACCGAGTACCCCATTGCCCTTGCGCGTGGGGGCGCTGCAATGTGTTGGGGTACTGTGGTCTCCTCATACTGTGTTGGGGGTACTGTGGTCTCCTCATACTGTGTTGGGGGTACTGTGGTCTCATCTTGTTTTGGGGGTACTTTGGTCTCATCATACTGTGTTGGGGGTACTGTGGTCTCATCATATTGTTTGGGGTACTGTGGTCTCAACATACTGTGTTGGGGTACTGTGGTCTCATCATACTGCGTTGGGGGTACTGTGGTCTCATCATACTGTGTTGTGGGTACTGTGGTCTCCTCATACTGTGTTGGGGGTACTGTGGTCTCATCTTGTTTTGGGGGTACTTTGGTCTCATCATACTGTGTTGGGGTACTGTGGTCTCATCATATTGTTTGGGGTACTGTGGTCTCAACATACTGTGTTGGGGTACTGTGGTCTCATCATACTGTGTTGTGGGTACTGTGGTCTCCTCATACTGTGTTGTGAGTACTGTGGTCTCATCTTGTTTTGGGGGTACTTTGGTCTCATCATACTGTGTTGGGGGTACTGTGGTCTCATCATATTGTTTTGGATACTGTGGTCTCAACATACTGTGTTGGGGTACTGTGGTCTCATCATACTGTGTTATGGGTACTGTGGTCTCATCATACTGTGTTGTGGGTACTGTGGTCTCCTCATACTGTGTAGGGGGTACTGTGGTCTCATCTTGTGTTGAGGGTACTTTGGTCTCATCATACTGTGTTGGGGGTACTGTGGTCTCATCTTGTGTTGTGGGTACTGTGGTCTCCTCATGCTGTGTTGTGGGTACTGTGATCTCATCATACTGTGTTGGGGGTACTGTGGTCTCATCCTGTGTTGGGGGTACTGTGGTCTCAACATACTGTGTTGGGGTACTGTGGTCTCATCATACTGCATTGGGGGTACTGTGGTCTCATCATACTGTGTTGTGGGTACTGTGGTCTCCTCATACTGTGTTGTGGGTACTGTGATCTCATCATACTGTGTTGGGGGTACTGTGGTCTCATCTTGTGTTGGGGGTACTGTGGTCTCAACATACTGTGTTGGGGTACTGTGGTCTCATCATACTGCGTTGGGGGTACTGTGGTCTCATCATACTGTGTTGTGGGTACTGTGGTCTCATTATACTGTGTTGTGGGTACTGTGATCTCATCATACTGTGTTGGGGGTACTGTGATCTCATCATATTGTGTTGGGGGTACTGTGGTCTCATCATACTGTGTTGGGGGTACTGTGGTCTCACCATACTGTGCTAGGGTCACTGTGAGGACATTATACTGTGTTGGGGTCAATGTGGGGACATCAAACTGTTGTGGGTACTGTGGGGACATCTTACTGTGTTGGGGGACTGTGTGGATATCAAACTTCTTTGAAGACAGTGTGGAGACATCATACTTTGTTAGAGACACTGTGGGCACACCATGCTGTGGTGGGGTCACTGTGGGGATATTATACTGTGTTGGGGTTACTGTGGGGACATCTTAATGTCTTGGGTGCATTGTAGGGAAATCATAATGCATAGGGGGCATTGTGGGAACATACTGTATTGGTAGCATTGTTGGGACTTCATGCTGTGTTGTGGTCACCGTGGGCTCATCATACTGTGTTAAGGTCATTGGGAGTACTTCTTGTTGTTTGGGGGGCACTGCAGGGACATCATACTGTAAAGGCCCCGTCTCACATAGCGATTTACCAACGATCACGACCAGCGATATGACCTGGCCGTGATCGTTGGTAAGTCGTTGTGTGGTCGCTGGGGAGCTGTCACACAGACAGCTCTCCAGCGACCAACGATCAGGGGAACGACTTCGGCATCGTTGAAACTGTCTTCAACGATGCCGAAGTCCCCCTGCAGCACCCGGGTAACCAGGGTAAACATCGGGTTACTAAGCGCAGGGCCGCGCTTAGTAACCCGATGTTTACCCTGGTTACCAAAAAAAACAAACAGTACATACTCGCCTTTCGGTGTCCGTCAGGTCCCTTGCCGTCTGCTTCCTGCTCTGACTGAGCCGCCGTACAGTGAGAGCAGAGCGCAGCGGTGACGTCACTGCTGTGCTGCGCTCTCACTGTACGGCGGCACTCAGAGCAGGAAGCAGACGCCGGGGGACGTTACGGACACCGGAATGTAAGTATGTACTGTTTTTTTTTTTTTACATTTACGCTGGTAACCAGGGTAAACATCGGGTTACTAAGCGCGGCCCTGCGCTTAGTAACCCGATGTTTACCCTGGTTACCAGTGAAGACATCGCTGGATCGGTGTCACACACACCGATTCAGCGATGTCAGCGGGACCTCAACGACCAAAAAAAGGTCCAGGCCATTCCGACACGACCAGCGATCTCACAGCAGGGGCCTGATCGCTGGTACGTGTCACACATAGCGAGATCGCTACTGAGGTCGCTGCTGCGTCACAAAACTAGTGACTCAGCAGCGATCTCGCTAGCGATCTCGCTATGTGAGACGGGGCCTTAAAGGCCCCGTCTCACATAGCGAGATCGCTAGCGAGATCGCTGCTGAGTCACAAGTTTTGTGACGCAACAGCGACCTCAGTAGCGATCTCGCTATGTGTGACACGTACCAGCGATCAGGCCCCTGCTGCGAGATCGCTGGTCGTGTCAGAATGGCCTGGACCTTTTTTTGGTCGTTGAGGTCCCGCTGACATCGCTGAATCGGTGTGTGTGACACCGATCCAGCGATGTCTTCACTGGTAACCAGGGTAAACATCGGGTTACTAAGCGCAGGGCCGCGCTTAGTAACCCGATGTTTACCCTGGTTACCAGCGTAAATGTAAAAAAAAACAAACACTACATACTCACCATCTGATGTCCGTCAGGTCCCTTGGCGTCTGCTTCCTGCTCTGACTGCCGCCGTAAAGTGAGAGCGCAGCAGTGACGTCACCGCTGTGATCTGCTCTCACTGTACGGCGGCTCAGTCAGAGCAGGAAGCAGACGGCAAGGGACCTGACGGGCAACAGATGGTGAGTATGTACTGTTTGTTTTTTTTTACATTTACACTGGTAACCAGGGTAAACATCGGGTTACTAAGCGCGGCCCTGCGCTTAGTAACCCGATGTTTACCCTGGTTACCCGGGTGCTGCAGGGGGACTTCGGCATCGTTGAAGACAGTTTCAACGATGCCGAAGTCGTTCCCCTGATCGTTGGTCGCTGGAGAGAGCTGTCTGTGTGACAGCTCCCCAGCGACCACACAGCGACCACACAGCGACGCTGCAGCGATCAGCATCGTTGTCTGTATCGCTGCAGCGTCGCTGTGTGAGACGGGGCCTTAAGTGTGAGAGGTTCTGTTGGGGATTTTACTTTGTGGACATCATACTTTGAGTGAGGGGGATTTTTTGGGCATCATATTCCATGAAAGTGAGAAAGCTAAAAGGGCTTCAACCCTTCCGTGACCCCATCTACTCTGACAAATATTTTCCTATTTTTGGTGGGTCGATGGGAAATAAAGGTGTATATAACTAACTCACTTCTTTTTAAATAAAACTTTAAAAAAAAGTCTCTGGATTGTACTTTATACAACTTTGATAATTTAAGGATTTATATTTATTTTTGATTATCTATCTATCAACTATCTATCATCTACCTATCATCTATCTATCATCTATCATCTATATTTTATCTATTATCGATCCATCCATCCATCCATCCGTCTATCTGTCCATCTACATCTTATGTTCTTCTGCCCAGTTTGCCGCCATGTCGGAATTGACCCGTGCATTCCGCTCGTCTGCACTTGGCGGCATTTATATTATATGTTGAAGATTATTATTATTATTATTTATTTATATAGCACCATTAATTCCATGCTGCTGTACATGAGAAGGGGTTACATCAAAATACAAATATCACTTACAGTAAACAAAACTAACAATGACTGACTGGTACAGAGGGGCGAGGACCCTGCCCTTGCGGGCTTACATTCTACAGGATTATGGGGAAGGAGACAGTAGGTCGAGGGTTGCAGTAGCTCCAATGGTTTTGAGGTGGCTGTGTGGTCTTTACAGGTTGTAAGCTTCTTTGAAGAGATGTTTTGTATTTGGTATTTTCCTGCGCTTTATTTAGCTTTTTGTATACATACAGTACATCCTCCCTTCTCTCGGGAGGATCGTTCTGCTGCCGATAGACTGTCTCTCTCCGGTCAACGAAAGATAACTAATTGTTCTTCTCCACAAACCTATACAAAATAAAAAAGGGGCTTTTCCCTTGTGTACAGACAAATTCTTAGTCTTGAATTTAGGCTCTTCAGCCTCATCTTTAGTTATGAGGGACAACAATGGGATCTGACGACAGCCCCTCTCGCTGTCCACCACTCCGGCCTGGTTTTTTAAAGGTGCTAGGAGGCGTAATTTTGGCATCGCTGCGGTATATTGTCTGCACGCATTTGATGCAATTTAAACTTCCTATTTGGTGACATAAAATCTACAAATAGAAAACAATGTGCAGGAGACATGTCCCCTGTATACGTGTCCAGGAAACCATTGTGCTTAGTGACATAAATCTCTGACATATGAAGGACTTCTCTGACATATGAAGGACTTACAGGGTAATTCCAGTCACAATTCAAATTCAGTCATTTTGGAGCAATAAATTATACGTTATTAGGTATAAAAATGTTTCTAGTGTGATTTATTTATTGGTATATTTCCTATAGCTTTTGACTTTTGCTCCCTATCTAAGCTGACAGAAATAGTAGTAGAAAAGTGGAAACCAATTGTATTAATTTATATCCAGGCCACCTTGGCATTGATAATGTTACAAACTTAATATCACATACAATGCCACCTATGCACAAGAATGTAAGTACTATAATACTACTCCTATGTACAAGAATATAATTACTATAATACTGCCCATGTGTACAAGAATATAACTACTATAATACTGCTTCTATGTACAAGAATATAACTACTATAATACTGCTCCTATGTACAAGAATATACTACTATAATACTGCTCCTATGTACAAGAATATAACTACTATAATATGGCCCCTATGTACAACAATAGAACTACTATAATACTGCCCTGTGTACAAGAATATAACTACTATAATACTGCGCCCTATGTACAAGAATATAACTACTATACTACTGCCCCCTACGTACAGGAATATAACTACTATACTACTGCTCCTATGTACAAGAACATAACTACTATAATACTGCCCCTATGTGCCAGAATATAACTACTATAATACTGCCCCCTATGTACAAGAATATAACTAATAATAATAATAATAATAATAATTTTTTATTTATATAGCGCCAACATATTCCGCAGCGCTTTACAACTTATAGAGGGGACTTGTACAGACAATAGACATTACAGCATAACAGAAATCAGTTCAAAACAGATACCAGTAGGAATGAGGGCCCTGCTCGCAAGCTTACAAACTATGAGTAAAAGGGGAGACACGAGAGGTGGATGGTAACAATTGCTTTAGTTATTTGGACCAGCCATAGTGTAAGGCTCGGGTGTTCATGTAAAGCTGCATGAACCAGTTCACTGCCTAAGTATGTAGCAGTACAGACACAGAGTGCTGTTAACTGCATAAAGTGTATGAGAACATGATGCGAGGAACCTGATTGTTTTTTTGTTTTTTTTAATTATTTATTTATTTATTTTTTGAATGGGCCACACAGGGATGGTTAGGTTAATGCATTGAGGCGGTAGGCCAATCTGAACAAATGAGTTTTTAGGGCACGCTTTAAACTGTGGGGATTGGGGATTAATCGTATTAACCTAGGTAGTGCATTCCAAAGAATTGGCGCAGCACGTGTAAAGTCTTGGAGACGGGAGTGGGAGGTTCTGATTATTGAGGATGCTAACCTGAGGTCATTAGTGGAGCGGAGGGCACGGGTAGGGTGGTAGACTGAGACCAGAGAGGAAATGTAGGGTGGTGCTGAGCCATGGAGTGCTTTGTGGATGAGGGTAGTAGTTTTGTACTGGATTCTGGAGTGGATGGGTAGCCAATGTAATGACTGGCACAAGGTAGAGGCATCGGTGTAACGGTTGGTGAGGAATATGATTCTGGCAGCAGCATTATACTAGCATAACTACTATAATACTGCCCCTATGTACAAGAATATAACTACTATAATACTGCCCCTATGTACAAGAATATAACTACTATAATACTGCCCTATGTACAACAATATAACTACTATAATATTGCCCCTATGTACAACAATAGAACTACTATAATACTGCTCCTATGTACAAGAACATAGCTACAATAATACTGCCCCTATGTGCAAGAATATAACTACTATAATACTGACCCCCATATACAGGAATATAATACTGCTCCTATGTACTAGAATATAAATACTATAATACTGCCCCTATGTACAAGAACATAACTACTATAATACTGCTCCTACATACAAGAATATAACTACTATAATACTGCCCCCTATGTACGAGAATATAGATACTATAATACTGCCCCCTACGTACAGGAATATAACTACTATAATACTGCTCCTATGTACAAGAAAATAACTACTATAATACTGCCCCTATGTACAGGAATATAACTACTATAATACTGCCCCTATGTACAACAATAGAACTACTATAATACTGCCCCTATGTACGAGAATATAAATACTATAATACTGCCCCCTATGTACAGGAATATAACTACTATAATACTGCTCCTATGTACAAGAATATAACTACTATAATACTGCCCCCCATATACAGGAATATAATACTATAATACTGCCCCCTATGTACAAGAATATAAATACTATAATACTGTCCCTATGTACAAGAATATAACTACTATAATACTGCCCCTATGTCCAAGAATATAACTACTATAATACTGCTCCTATGTACAAGAATATACTACTATAATACTGCCCCTATGTACAAGAATATAACTAATATAATACTGCCCTATGTGCAAGAATATAACTACTATAATATGGCCCCTATGTACAACAATAGAACTACTATAATACTGCCCTGTGTACAAGAATATAACTACTATAATACTGCGCCCTATGTACAAGAATATAACTACTATAATACTGCCCCCTATATACAGGAACATAACTACTATAATACTGCCCCTATATACAAGAATATAACTACTATAATACTGCCCCTATATACAAGAATATAACTACTATAATACTGCCCCCTATGTACAAGAATATAACTACTATAATACTGCCCCTATGTACAAGAATATAAGTACTATAATACTGCCCCCTACGTACAGGAATATAACTACTATAATACTGCCCCTATGTACAAGAATATAACTACTATAATACTGTCCCTATGTACAAGAATATAACTACTATAATACTGCTCTTATGTACAAGAATATAACTACTATAATACTGCTCCTATGTACAAGAATATAACTACTATAATACTGCCCCTGTGTACAATAATATAGCTACTATAATACTGCCCCTATGTACAAGAATATAACTACTATAATACTGCCCCTGTATACAAGAATATAACTACTATAATACTGCTCATATGTACAAGAATAAAACTACTATAATACTGCCCCTATGTACAAGAAAATAACTACTATAATACTGCCCCTATGTCCAAGAATATAACTACTATAATACTGCCCCCTATGTCCAAGAATATAACTACTATAATACTGCCCCTAGGTAAAAGAATATAACTACTATAATACTGCCCCTATGTACAAGAATATAACTACTATAATACTGCCCTATGTGCAAGAATATAACTACTATAATATGGCCCCTATGCACAACAATAGAACTACTATAATACTACCCTGTGTACAAGAATATAACTACTATAATACTGTGCCCTATGTACAAGAATATAACTACTATAATACTGCCCCCTATATACAGGAATATAATCCTATAATACTGCTCCTATGGGCAAGAATATAAATACTATAATACTGCCCCTATGTACAAGAATATAACTACTATAATACTGCCCCCTATGTACAAGAATATAACTACTATAATACTGCCCCTATGTACAAGAATATAACTACTATAATACTGCCCTATGTTCAAGAATATAACTACTATAATATGGCCCCTATGCACAACAATAGAACTACTATAATACTACCCTGTGTACAAGAATATAACTACTATAATACTGTGCCCTATGTACAAGAATATAACTACTATAATACTGCCCCCTATATACAGGAATATAATCCTATAATACTGCTCCTATGGGCAAGAATATAAATACTATAATACTGCCCCTATGTACAAGAATATAACTACTATAATACTGCCCCCTATGTACAAGAATATAACTACTATACTACTGCACCCTATGTACAAGAATATAACTACTATACTACTGCCCCTTACGTACAGGAATATAACTACTATACTACTGCTCCTATGCACAAGAACATAACTACTATAATACTGCCCCTATGTGCAAGAATATAACTACTATAATACTGCCCCCTATGTACTAGAATATAACTACTATAATACTGCCCCTGTGTACAAGAATATAACTACTATAATACTGCCCTATGTACAAGAATATAACTACTATAATGTTGCCCCTATGTACAACAATAGAACTACTATAATACTGCCCCCCATATACAGGAATATAATACTGCTCCTATGTACAAGAATATAAATACTATAATACTGCGCCTACATACAAGAATATAACTACTATAATACTGCCCCCTATGTACAAGAATATAAATACTATAATACTGCCCCCTACATACAGGAATATAACTACTATAATACTGCTCCTATGTACAAGAAAATAACTACTATAATACTGCCCCTATATACAAGAATATAACTACTATAATACTGTCCTATGTACAACAATAGAACTACTATAATATTGCCCCTATGTGCCAAAACATAACTACTATAATACTGCCCCTATGTGCAAGAATATAACTACTATAATACTGCTCCTATGTACAAGAATATAGCTACTATAATACTGCCCCCTATGTACAAGAATATAAATACTATAATACTGCTCCCTACGTACAGGAATATAACTACTATAATACTGCTCCTATGTACAAGAATATAACTACTATAATACTGCCCCCTATGTACAAGAATATAACTACTATAATACTGCCCCTATGTACAAGAAAATAACTGCTATAATACTGCCCTGTGTACAAGAATATAAGTACTATAATAATGCTCCTATGTACAAGAATATAACTACTATAATGCTGCCCCTATGTACAATAATATAACTACTATAATACTGCCCCTATGTACAACAATAGAACTACTATAATATTGCCCCTATGTACCAGAACATAACTACTATAATACTGCCCCTATGTGCAAGAATATAACTACTATAATACTGCTCCTATGTACAAGAATATAGCTACGATAATACTGCCCCCTATGTACAAGAATATAAATACTATAATACTGCTCCTATGTACAAGAATATAACTACTATAATACTGCCCCCTATGTACAAGAATATAACTACTATAATACTGCCCCTATGTACAAGAATATAACTACTATAATACTGCCCTATGTACAAGAATATAACTAATATAATACTGCCCCTATGTACAACAATATAGCTACTATAATACTGCCCTATGTACAAGAATATAACTACTATAATATTGCCACTATGTTCAACAATAGAACTACTATAATACTGCCCTGTGTACAAGAATATAAGTCCTATAATACTGCTCCTATGTACAGGAATATAAATACTATAATACTGCTCCTATGTACAAGAATAAAACTACTATAATACTGCTCCTATGTACAATAATATAACTACTATAATACTGCTCCTATGTACAATAATATAACTACTATAATACTGCTCCCTATGTACAAGAATATAAATACTATAATACTGCCCCCTACGTACTGGAATATAAATACTATAATACTGCTCCTATGTACAAGAATATAACTACTATAATACTGCCCCTGTGTACAATAATATAGCTACTATAATACTGCCCCTATGTACAAGAATATAACTACTATAATACTGCCCCCTATGTACAAGAATATAACTACTATAATACTGCCCCTATGTACAAGAATATAACTACTATAATACTGCCCTATGTACAAGAATATAACTAATATAATACTGCCCCTATGTACAACAATATAGCTACTATAATACTGCCCTATGTACAATAATATAACTACTATAATATTGCCACTATGTACAACAATAGAACTACTATAATACTGCCCTGTGTACAAGAATATAAGTACTATAATACTGCTCCTATGTACAGGAATATAACTACTATAATACTGCTCCTATGTACAATAATATAACTACTATAATACTGCCCCTATATACAAGAATATAACTACTATAATACTGCTCATATGTACAAGAATAAAACTACTATAATACTGCTCCTATGTACGAGAATAAACTACTATAATACTGCTCCTATGTACAACAATGGAACTACTATAATACTGCCCTGTGGACAAGAATATAACTACTATAATACTGCGCCCTATGTACAAGAATATATCTACTATAATACTGCCCCTATGTAAAAGAATATAACTACTATAATACTGCCCCCTATGTAAAAGAATGTAACTACTATAATACTGCCCCTTATGTACAAGAATATAACTACTATAATTCTGCTCCTATGTACAGGAATATAACTACTATAATACTGCTCCTATGTACAAGAATAAAACTACTATAATACTGCTCCTATGTACAATAATATAACTACTATAATATTGCCCCTATGTACAACAATAGAACTACTATAATACTCCCCCTTTATACAAGAATATAACTACTATAATACTGCCCTGTGTACAAGAATATAAGTACTATAATACTGCTCCTATGTACAGGAATATAACTACTATAATACTGCTCCTATGTACAAGAATAAAACTACTATAATACTGCTCCTATGTACAATAATATAACTACTATAATACTGCTCCTATGTACAATAATATAACTACTATAATACTGCTCCCTATGTACAAGAATATAAATACTATAATACTGCCCCCTACGTACTGGAATATAAATACTATAATACTGCCCCCTACGTACAGGAATATAACTACTATAATACTGCTCCTATGTACAAGAATATAACTACTATAATACTGCCCCTGTGTACAATAATATAGCTACTATAATACTGCCCCTATGTACAAGAATATAACTACTATAATACTGCCCCCTATGTACAAGAATATAACTACTATAATACTGCCCCTATGTACAAGAATATAACTACTATAATACTGCCCTATGTACAAGAATATAACTAATATAATACTGCCCCTATGTACAACAATATAGCTACTATAATACTGCCCTATGTACAATAATATAACTACTATAATATTGCCACTATGTACAACAATAGAACTACTATAATACTGCCCTGTGTACAAGAATATAAGTACTATAATACTGCTCCTATGTACATGAATATAACTACTATAATACTGCTCCTATGTACAATAATATAACTACTATAATACTGCCCCTATATACAAGAATATAACTACTATAATACTGCTCATATGTACAAGAATAAAACTACTATAATACTGCTCCTATGTACGAGAATAAACTACTATAATACTGCTCCTATGTACAACAATGGAACTACTATAATACTGCCCTGTGGACAAGAATATAACTACTATAATACTGCGCCCTATGTACAAGAATATATCTACTATAATACTGCCCCCTATGTAAAAGAATATAACTACTATAATACTGCCCCCTATGTAAAAGAATGTAACTACTATAATACTGCCCCTTATGTACAAGAATATAACTACTATAATTCTGCTCCAATGTACAGGAATATAACTACTATAATACTGCTCCTATGTACAAGAATAAAACTACTATAATACTGCTCCTATGTACAATAATATAACTACTATAATATTGCCCCTATGTACAACAATAGAACTACTATAATACTCCCCCTTTATACAAGAATATAACTACTATAATACTGCTCCTATGTACCAGAATATAACTACTATAATACTGCTCCTATGTACAAGAATATAACTACTATAATACTGCCCCTATATACAAGAATATAACTACTACAATACTGCCCCTATGTACTAGAATATAACTACTATAATACTGCCCCATATGTACAAGAATATAACTACTATAATACTGCTCCTATGTACAAGAATATAACTGCTATAATACTGCCCTCTGTCACAGGGTCCTACTCCGGTATCACGCAATCAACAGAGCGAGATATGAGTGAAAAGATCCAAGAATCTTTATTTTGGCAAAAACACGAAAGGTCCAGATATACGATCCACCACACAAAGGATAAAAAATAGTCCAGAACACAAATGCAGTTCAGTAACAGGATAAAAGTCCAACAATCCAGCACAGAGGATAAAATATGGTCCATACGCTTCCCCTTCTCTCTGACGTGCTGTGTTCACTTCATAGTTCCAAACAAGACTAATCTGTGTCTCACCTTCCTGATATTTTAAGTCTCCCTCCTCATTCACAGGTCAGGAGGGGGAAGGTCGCAGGGGCTCATTGTCTCAACAAGCTAGGTCAACATGTCATTAGCATATTAGCAAACAACATTATTCACTGACCCTGTGGAGAGATAATGGTACAGGAATGTGGGGAGAATATCAGATGGCAAATAACTCAACACCATGAAAACAAGCAAAACAGAAATATACACAAAATGATACCCACATAGCATATCACACCATCACAACCTCTCTCCCCTCATAATAATTGAGCACGCCATGAGGCCTACACAGACCTCTGGCCTGCTCACTTTAGTCCACATTGCTCAATAGTTTATAGTTCCTTGTACAGTGGCAGGGGTAGGTCGGCCTGGGAAGCCTATGGTTCTTCTTGTCGAGACAGTCCATCGGCTTTCTGGTGTTGGCTTCCATGCTTGTATTGGATGGAGAAGCTGTAGGGTTGTAAGGACAAGCGTCAACGCAGCAATCTTCCATTGTCCCCTGATACGCGGTTCAGCCATGTGAGGGGGTTGTGGTCTGTAATAATTGTAAAGTCTCTGCCATACAAGTATGGCTGCAATTTTTTTAGCGCCCATATGATGGCAAGGCACTCATTTTCAATAGTTGCATAGACAACTTCCCGATCCAGGAGTTTCCGACTGGCAAAAGCAACAGGATATTCCTCTCCGGCGGCGTTCACTTGGCTAAGTACTGCCCCAATCCCAAAGGTGGATGCATCTGTCTGCACGATGAACCTGCGTTTATAATCAGGGGCAGCCAAGACAGGAGCAGTGATGAGGGCAGTCTTTAACGCTGAAAAGGCATCCTCGCATGCAGTTGTCCATGTCACATTCCTAGGCATGTTCTTGCGGGTCAGGTCGGTTAGGGGTTTGGCCAAGGTGCTGAAGTTAGAAACAAATTTTCGATAATAACCAGCAGTTCCTAAAAATGCAAGTACCTGCTTTTTAGTCTGGGGTCTACACCAGTTGCTAATGGCTTCCACTTTGGCAGGCTCAGGCCTTAGGGTCCCACCCCCTACTCTATGCCCGAGGTACTGCACCTCAGTCATCCCTATTTGGCATTTATCAGGGCGAATGGTCAGTCCTGCAGCAAGGATACAGTCTAGCACTATGCCCAAGTGTTTAAGATGTTCCTCCCAGGTGCTGCTAAAAATGGCAATGTCATCTAAGTAAGCACAGGCAAAGTCCTGACATTGTTGTAACAGTTAATCTACCAGTCTCTGGAAAGTAGCGGGGGCATTTTTCATCCCAAAGGGCATTCCCAGGAACTGAAAAAGCCCAAATGGAGTAATGAAGGCCAAGCGCTCCCGAGCGTCCTCCGTTAGGGGTATCTGCCAGTACCCCTTGCTCAAGTCTAACGTGGTCACAAATTGGGCACTGGCCAGACGATCCAATAGATCATCAATCCTGGGCACGGGGTAAGCATCACTCTTGGTGGCATCATTTAATCGTCTGTAATCAATGCAGAATCGTGTTGTACCATCCTTCTTCGGGACCAGGACGACAGGAGAGGCCCAAGAACTGTGAGATGGCTGAACAACTCCCACTCGTTTAATCTCCTCCAGTTCGTTCTTTATCATACCTTGAACGGCCTCTGGAACCCGGTAGGCAGCCTGCTGGATGGGGCGTTGTCCCGGGGTTTCCACATGGTGGTTGGTGAGAGTAGTCTTCCCCGGCTTTGAGGAGAAAGCAGCAGCCCTCGGCCTTAGTACGGCGAAAATATCGTCCTTTTGTATATCCGATAAATGGGAGCCCAGGGGCACTTGTTCCAGTGATCCTCCCGCTTGGGCGACCTGGAGAAGATTGGGGAGATACTCATCATCGGCGGTATCACTAGGGGGGTGGCAGACGGCTAGAACAGGCAGAGATCAGTCGTGGTAGTCTTTCAGCATGTTAATGTGGACAGTTTTCTGTCGTCAACCACTAGACTCCAGGGAAATAACTTAGTGTCATTAATTTTCTTGACAACCTGATAAGGGCCTTCCCACACTGCTTGAAGCTTGTTAGCAGGGGAAGCAGTAATCATGAGCACTTGTTGTCCTTCCATAAATTCCTGGGTCCTGGCATTATGGTCATACCAGGTTTTTTAAAAAAACTGACCGTCACATCCAAACATAGACTAAGTGTGAACAGGTGCTGAACCTAGAGTCACCAACTCATATACAGTCAAGTAAATAAGGCAGCACACTGCAGCGCTGAAACATGCAAACATGAAACATGAAAACTGAACTGCATTACTGCACTAGAAATATGAAAAATGAGAGCGTTTAGCGCATAAAAATGGCCAATTTTATGTGTACCTGGTAGCCACTTTAGGGCATCTCTCGTATACCAGGTCCTACGCTTTCCTTTCCTCGCTGAGAATAAACGTCTCCATGTGAATGGGTACTTGTGAAACCTCTTCTTAGGCTAACACTCTTTCTCTCTGTGGAGGGGTAATGGACCTGTTGCGATTAAAACACCTGTGACTAGGAGGCGGAGTGCCAGGTTGTGGCACTATATATGGGGAGAGAGACATAAGCGGTATGTAATGATTTCCTAGACTCCCTGTCGTGCCCCAGTATTGCTCCTGTCCTAACAAGGAAATATGAAAAAACTAAGAGAGAGTGACTGCCCATGTCACTGTCAAGATGAGTCCCGGGACTCATCTTGACAGTGACATGGGCAGTCACTTTATCTTACCTGGCACCTTGCCACTGCAGGGCCTTTTTTGACTTATGGGCAGGATTAGTTTTTTCATACTTCCCAAATCTTTATATTAACTCCCCTGATGAATCCCCACCATTGGGGAAGAAAACTTGTAGGGAGTATTTAGCCCCATATCATTGGAGGTATCACTATAGGGTCCACTTGGGGCTTGTCCTTGTTAGGACAGGAGAAATACTGGGGCACGACAGGGAGTCTAGGAAATCATTACATACCGCTTATGTGTCTCTCCCGATATATAGTCCCCTTTTTCTTTGTATGTGTGGATCCATTTCTCGGTGAGGTACTTCTGGAAGGAGGCCGGGATCTTCTGTCCGTTAACAGTGGTGAGACAAAACCATTTTTTAATGAGCACTGGTTTGCACGAGCACTTTATTTGGTTTGTTTATGATATTTGTCATTTTAATAATTGATTAAAGGATATGTTTTAATATTTGGAAACCCCTCCAAGCTATATTTGATAATTGGATTAGCTCACTAAAGGTACCTTCACACTAAACGATATCGCTAGCGATCCGTGACGTTGCAGCGTCCTGGATAGCGATATCGTTTAGTTTGACACGCAGCAGCGATCAGGATCCTGCTGTGATATCGCTGGTCGTTGAACAAAGTTCAGAACTTTATTTGGTCGTCAGACCGGCGTGTATCGTCGTGTTTGACACCAAAAGCAACGATACCAGCGATGTTTTACACTGGTAACCAGGGTAAACATCGGGTTACTAAGCGCAGGGCCGCGCTTAGTAACCCGATGTTTACCCTGGTTACCAGCGTAAAATGTAAAAAAAACAAACAGTACATACTCACCTTCGTGTCCCCCGGCGTCCGCTTCCCACACTGACTGAGCGCCGTAAAGTGAAAGTGAAAGTACAGCACAGCGGTGACGTCACCGCTCTGCTGTTAGGGCCGGCGCTCAGTCAGTGCAGGAAGCGGACGCCGGGGGACGCGAATGTAAGTATGTACTGTTTGTTTTTTTTACATTTTACGCTGGTAACCAGGGTAAACATCGGGTTACTAAGCGCGGCCCTGCGCTTAGTAACCCGATGTTTACCCTGGTTACCCGGGGACCTCGGCATCGTTGGTCGCTGGAGAGCGGTCTGTGTGACAGCTCTCCAGCGATCAAACAGCAACGCTGCAGCGATCGGCATCGTTGTCTGTATCGCTGCAGCGTCGCTTAATGTGAAGGTACCTTTACTGTCTGCAGCCTGACTGTATCTATGCCTCTTGATGACCCCCTGTAGTGCCTTAATCCCTGAGGCACCTTTGTCAGGTCTGGGAGGCCTAAAAACCACCCCAACCTGTCTGACTACCCCGGAACATGAGGAGGGGGCTGGGGAGGACAGGAGTTGGGAAGTCAGTTCCCGTGTGGTGAGGATGGTGTGAACACGGCATGTCAGAGAGAAAGGGAAGCATTTTATCTTGTTACTGAACTGCATTAGTGTTCTGGACTATTGTATCCTCAGTGTGGTGGATTGTTTATGGACCTTTTAGTTTTGCCTATAATAACGGTCTTGGGATTGTTCACACTTCCCTCGCTCTGTTAATTGTGTGGTATCGGACAAGGACCCCGTGACACTGCCTATCGACTTTTTTTCATCCCAGAAACAGCACCAACCTCATCTTTTGATTATGGTTGTTTTCTCTACTTCTACTGATTGGAGCAGTCTGAGAGAAAGCATTCAGTATGAATACTGCAGTAGAAGATAAGTACAATGAGGAAATCTGTACAAAATAAACTATTTAGAGGCACTGTAAAGGGGTCTGACAAAACCCCAGACAGACATCTAAGCTCAGAGAGCAGAGTTGTGCCATACATGTTTTCAATGGTTTCCACTATAAGTCTACGTTCACATTAGCATTCGGCGCTGCAGCGTCGGGCGCCGCAGCGTCGCCGCATGCGTCATGCGCCCCTATATTTAACATGGGGGCGCATGGACATGCGTTGTGCTGCGTTGTGCGACGCATGCGTTTTTTTGGGCGCAGAGAACGCAGCAAGTTGCATTTTTTTTGCGTCCAACTTTCGGCGAAAAAGGACACATGCGTCGCAAAATGCAGCGTTTTAGCGTGCGTTTTGTTGCATTTTTGTTTGCATTGTGCGTTGCGTCGCCGACGCAGCGGCGCACAACGCAAATGTGAACGTAGCCTTAGAGAAGTGTCCGCATAAGTCACCAACACATCTTCTCCTTACGTCAATAAAACAATTGTCCAGTATCATAAAAACATGGTCAGTTTTCTTCTACCAATACCACCAACACCTTATTAAGTTCAATGTGGTGCTGCAGTTCAGCTGTAATACCAGACAAAACCAATTGACAGGTATGGCGCTGTTTCTGGAACAATGCAGCAATATATTTCTGCTCCAGAAGAAGTCTTTAAAATTATTTTTGAGTTGACAGAAATTGTCTTCTTCCCCTTTAAATAGTTGAGTGATACAATAGTCACCTAATGGGTGTGACATACAGTGCAATATAGCCTTTGCTTGAGGCATGAATGACAAGATCTCTGCTCACAAATGAGGAAGGAGCAGCAGCCGTATAGGGGGTTCTCCAGGAGAATGTCAGAAGTAGATGGTTCATCCCCACCACCATCGTATGAGGACCTAGTGCCAACGGTCGAGCAGTATGAAATATATTACATCTACAACGTTGCCTTGCACAGGAATTATTTACCTCCATCTAACCAGGATCATGGGATGAATACTCCAACCAGTGTATCTGTGCCACCCACAGTAATTCTAGACATGACCAGTCCTCCAGATTATTGTGAACTGCCTCCACCGTACTCAATAGAAGATCCTCCTTCACAATTAGGACCTCCACCACCAGAAGGACTTCAACCACCAGTACATCCTCCACTACCAGTAGGACCTAGACCACCAGTTTATCTTCCACCATCAGTAGGACCTCGACCACTAGTAGATTCTCCACCACCAGTAGATTATCCACCACGAGTAGAAACTCCACCATCCTATCTTGGAGATTCAGGCCAACAAGTAAGATCTCCACCACCAAATGCTGGAGATTCCACTCAGCAAGGCAGCAATGTATCATTTCAGCCTGGACAGCGCAGCAGCATGACCTGCTCAGTGATTAACTTCATCCTCTGCCCGCTGTGTGGAATTGTTCCTTTGGTGCTGTCTCTGATGGTAAGTTGTATATAGGGAAAATGTGGAAATAAACTCAGAGAGCAAAATAAATATAATTTTTATCTATTATCTTCCCATTATCTGTCTATTATCTATCCATCATCTATTTATTATCTATCTATTATCTGTCTATTATCTTTCTACTTATTATCTATCTACCAATTATCTTTCTATGTATTATCTATCTACCTATCTATTTTCTATTATATATCTATTTATCTATCTATTATATATGTATTATCTATCTATCATCTGTCTATTATCTATCACCTGTCTATTATCTATCTATTATCTATCTATTTATTATCTATCATCTGCCTATTATCTATCTATCTATCTATCTATCTATCTGTCTGTCTGTCTGTCTATCTATCATCTATCTATCATCTACCTATTATCTATCTATCATCTACCTATTATCTATCTATCTATCTATCTATCTATCTATCTATCAATCTATCTATCTATCTATTTATCTATCTGTCAGGACTCCACAGTCTTGCTGTACATTAGTCAATTGTCTTTAGCGCTTTCTATCTCTCATCCATTTATCTACCCTTACTGATGAATAAAATATCTCTATTATGTGTTTGTAAAAAAACAAACATTTATCTCTCATAGATCCGCAAAGGAGATATCATCACAGCAAGGAAATATTCCGGTTTAGCTGTCTTGCTGAACATACTTGCAATGACCTTTAGTATCTTCCTGTATACAATGTTGTGTTGCATTATGGTTCCCATCTTGGTCGGCAAGCAGAGCGCATCATCTTCTGGATCTTCCCAATCGTCCATGTTCATTTCTGAGGATGTTTCTTGTTGTTAAGTCGGTTTCAATATTACAAACACAGAGAACATGGGAATAAGACTGTTATAGATGTAATGGTAAATTGGGACCTATATTTAAATCATCTCTTGGGAGGGGACATCGTCCTCATATTGAGCACTGAAGTATGGATTTATCATAACTTGATGGGGAAAAAAGCTAACACTTAATTCCAACTTCTGGTCAGTGACGCCCCCCTGCTGTGAACAGGTAATTGAAGTGGGTTATCTGCTGGAGAGCAGACACAAAGTCAGGACTCGGTGTATACAAGAGGCTGGGAGGTGACAAATGTGTGGCCTTCGGAGATGACGCTTCCTGTCTTCAAGAGAACTACAATTAGACTCTTTGTAGTCAGATTCCAGTTATAAATATTGTTTTTTTGGGACAGGCATAGGTCTTTTAGTTATGAGAGACATATTTTCAGAGTTGAGACAAAGTGGCGGACACAACGCAGTTACTTCCATCACAGTGCGGTCTGCTCATCAGCCCCTACTTATTATCAGTCAGATGGACAAAGTTGGATATGCCATGTCTCCGATCTGTAGAAAGCTAAAATCATGGTGGGAGATATGGCATTGATATCTCCCACCTGGGACCTTCATAGGAGCAGATATAATTAACACTGGGGATACCATAATTTTGGGGACCTATCCGCATCCCATTGATCTGCCACATCTAAGCTCACCAATTAGAGGTTGTGGGAATATTGTTATCTAATAAAAAAGGATTCTGAATTATAATCATTATTCAGTACTGGGAGATATAGTTCGAGGTACGATTGCTCCATTTTCTAATCTGAAACATCCCCTCCATCAAAACTCTGCACCATTCCTGTTGCATCAGGTTTAGTACTTATTATATTACTTTATTATTACTTATTACTTTATTATTACTTATTACTTTATTATACCTTTTATTTCTGTGACTGTATATACTGTATTGTTTTGTCCCCTTTTGTAATATCTTTTGTATATTTTTATTAACACTGCCTACTTTTGGGATTAAAAAGATAAAATGTAATAGATTTGTTCCTCTTATTCTATAACCCGCACCCCTGAAGCCTTGTGAAGCCATACGTTACCAGAAAGGGGCGTTCAATCAGCCTGCATAAACGCTAAGCTCACCGAGCTCACCTTCTCTAAAATAATATGATTTTTCTTTTTTTTTTCTAGCAGTACAAAGGTAAAAATAGTTTTTTTTCCTGACGCTTCCACAGCGCTTTCTTTATCCTCTTCTTCCATGGAGCTGATATCCGGTAAGAGATCAGAGAATCTCCACCAGTCATCCAATGCTGGGGCAGTTATGTCCATCATACCTATTCTCATTGCTGATCCTATTATTTACTCTCTCAGTGAAGCAACATTGTTAGAAAGGTTGTCCAACAGTAGAAAACATGGCTGCTTTCTTCAACAAACAGCGCCATTCCATCTGTAGGTTGTATGTGGTACTGCAGTTCCGTCACATTCACTTCAATGGGGCTGAGCTGAAACACCAGACACAACCATGAATAGGTTTGGCGCTGGTTTTAGAACAATGCAATAATTATTTATACTTATCAGCCACTTAAAAAGAAGGGCGGGGTGACAGAAATTGTCTTCTTCCCCTTTAAATAGTTGGGAGTGACATTCTTCACACAGTGATACAAAAGCCACCTAATGGGTGTGACACACGATGCAATGTTACCCCAGCCTGAGGCATGAAGGAGGAAGATCTCTGCACTCAGAGAAGGAAGGAGCCGCAGCCGTATAGGGGGATCTCCAGGAGAATGTTAGAAGCAGAAGGTTCATCACCACCTTCTTAGGACCTGGTGTAATCTGTCCAACAGTATGAGATATATTATATCTACAATGTGGCCATTTACAGGGATTATTTACCTTCATCCAACTAAGATCATGGGAGTAAGACTCCAACCAGTATCTCAGTGCCACCCACAATCATTCTAGACATGACCAGTCCTCCAGATTACTCTGAACTGCCTCCATTGTACTCATCCATAGTAGAAGGACCTCACCAGTACATACTACACCACCTGAAGGACCTTACCAGTATATACTCCACCACCAGTAGTGCCTCCACTATCAGTACATCTTCCACCACCAGTAAAATCTCCACTACAAGTACATCCGCCACCACCAGTAGGACCTCCACCACCATCATATGAGGACCTGGTGCTAAACACCCAATAGTATGAAATATATTATATCTAGAAGGTGTTCTTTCACAAGGATTATTTACATCCATCCAACAAGGATAATATGAATAATACTCCAACCAGTACAGTTGTGCTCAAAAGTTTACATACCCCGGCAGAATTTTTGCTTTCTTGGCTTTTTTTCAGAGAATATGAATGATAACACCAAAACTTTTTCTCTACTCATGGTTAGTGGTTGGGTGAAGCCATTTATTGTCAAACTACTGAGTTTCCTCTTTTTAAATCATAATGACAACCCAAAACATCCAAATGACCCTGATCAAAAGTTTGCATACCCTGGTGATATTGGCCTGATAACATGCACAGAAGTTGACACAAATGGGTGTGAATGGCTACTAAAGGTAATATCCTCACCTGTGACCTGTTTGTTTGAAATCAGTGTGTGCATAAAAGCTGAGTGAGATTCTGGGATCCAGACAGAATCTGGCATCTTTCATCCAGCCACTGACGTTTCTGGATTGTGAGTCATGGGGAAAGCAAAAGAATTGTCAGCGGATCTACGGGAAAAGGTAGTTGAACTGTATAAAACAGGAAAGGGATACAAAAAGATATCCAAGGAATTGATAATGCCAGTCAGCAGCATTCACACTGTGATTAACAAATGGAAAATCAGGGCCCTGTACAAACAAAACCACGGTCAGGTAGACCAACAAAAATGTCGTCCACAACTGCCAGGAAAATTGTTCGGCATGCAAAGAAAAACCTACAAATAACATCAGCTGAAATACAGGACTCTCTGAAAACTAGCGGTGTGGCTGTTTCAAGATGCACAATAAGGGGGCACTTGAAGAAAAATGGGCTGCATGGTCGTACCTCCAGAAGAAAGCCATTACTGCACAAAATGCCACAAAGTATCTCACCTACAATACGCAAAACAGCACAGAGACAAGCCTCAACACTTCTGGAACAAGATCATTTGGAGTGATGAGACCAAAATTGAACTTTCTGGCCACAACTATAAATGTTATATTTGGAGAGAGAGGTCAACAAGGCCTACGATGAAAGGAACACCATTCCTACTGTAAAGCACGGAGGTGGTTCACTGATGTTTTGGGGATGTGTGAGCTACAAAGGCACATGAAGCTTGGTCAAAGTTGAAGGAAAGATGAATGCAGTACGTTATCAGCAAATACTGGAGGCACACTTGCACTCATCAGCCCGGACGCTGCTCATGGGACGTACTTGGACATTCCAACATGAAAATGATCGAAAACACAAGGCCAAGTCGACCTGTCATTGGCTACAGCAGAACAAAGTGAAGGTTCTCGAGTGGCCATCCCATCTCAGTCTCCTGACCTTAATATCATAGAGCCACTCTGGGGAGATCTCAAGCGCGCAGGTCATACAAGACAGCCAGAAATTTACAGGAACCGGAGGCTTTTTGCCAAGAACAGTGGGCAGCTTTACCATCTGAGAACATAAAGAACCTTTTGAAGTGCATTCAGCTTTAGGGTTGGTGCTAAAGAAAAAAAAATCTCTTTAAATCTTCTCCCTTAGCGAGTGAGACATAGTGACTC
Source organism: Ranitomeya variabilis (assembly GCF_051348905.1). Taxonomy (NCBI): domain Eukaryota; kingdom Metazoa; phylum Chordata; class Amphibia; order Anura; family Dendrobatidae; genus Ranitomeya; species Ranitomeya variabilis. The sequence continues at coordinate 234,541,364 of NC_135235.1, forward strand.
ATTGCCAGAAAAAGTAAAAATAATCCCAAAATATTCTTTAACTACATAAATAGTAAGAAACTAAAAAATGATAGTGTTAGCCCCCTTAAAAATAGTCTGCGTGAAATGGTGGATGAGGATGAGGAAAAAGCCAATATGCTAAATGACTTTTTTTCATCAACATTTACACAAGAAAATTCCATGGCAGACAATATGATCAGTGATAACAAAAAATCCCCATTAAATGTCACCTGCTTAACCCAGCAGGAAGTACGGCGGCGTCTAAAAATCACTAAAATTGACAAATCTCCGGGCCCGGATGGGATACACCCCCGAGTACTGCAGGAACTAAGTACAGTCATTGATAGACCATTAAATTATTTGTAATCTTTAAAAACACCATAATAACAGGGTCTGTACCACAGGACTGGTGTATAGCAAATGTGGTGCCAATATTCAAAAAGGAGACAAAAACTGAACTCAGTAATTATAAGCCAGTAAGCTTATCCTCTACTGTGGGTAAAATCCTGGAGGGCATTCTAAGGGATGCTATGCTGGAGTATCTGAAGAGGAATAACCTCATGACCCAGTATCAGCATGGGTTTACTAGGGACCGTTCATGTCAGACTAATCTGATCAATTTCTATGAAGAGGTAAGTTCCGGACTGGACCAAGGGAACCCAGTAGATGTAGTGTATATGGACTTTTCAAAAGCTTTTGATACGGTGCCACACAAAAGGTTGATACATAAAATAAGAATAATGGGGATAGGGGCAAATATGTGTAAGTGGGTTAAGAGCTGGCTCAGGGATAGGAAACAAAGGGTGGTTATTAATGGAGCACACTCGGACTGGGTCGCGGTTAGCAGTGGGGTACCACAGGGGTCAGTATTGGGCCCTCTTCTTTTTAACATATTTATTAATGACCTTGTAGGGGGCATACAGAGCAGAATTTCAATATTTGCAGATGACACTAAACTCTGCAGGGTAATCAATACAGAGGAGGACAATTTTATATTACAGGATGATTGATGTAAACTAGAAGCTTTGGCTGATAAATGGCAAATGAGCTTTAATGGGGATAAATGTAAGGTCATGCACTTGGGTAGAAGTAATAAGATGTATAACTTTGTGCTTAATTCTAATACTCTGGGCAAAACCGTCAATGAAAAAGACCTGGGTGTATGGGTGGATGACAAACTCATATTCAGTGGCCAGTGTCAGGCAGCTGCTACAAAGGCAATAAAATAATGGGATGCATTAAAAGAGGCATAGATGCTCATGAGGAGAACATAATTTTACCTCTATACAAGTCACTAGTTCGACCACACTTAGAATACTGTGCACAGTTCTGGTCTCCGGTGTATAAGAAAGACATAGCTGAACTGGAGCGGGTGCAGAGAAGAGCGACCAAGGGTATTAGAGGACTGGGGGGTCTGCAATACCAAGATAGGTTATTACACTTGGGGCTATTTAGTTTGGAAAAGAGGGGACTGGATACCTTCCTGGAAAAGTATAATATTACAGGGTATATACACTAGATTCCTTGATAAGGCGTTGATCCAGGGAACTAGTCTGATTGCTGTATGTGGAGTCGGGAAGGAATTTTTTTCCTCAATGTGGAGCTTACTCTTTGCCACATGGGTTTTTTTGCCTTCCTTTGGATCAACATGTTAGGGCATGTTAGGTTAGGCTATGGGGTGAACTAGATGGACTTAAAGTCTTCCTTCAACCTTAATAACTATGTTACTATGTTACAACTACCACAAAAGACTTCAAGCTGTCATTGATGTTAGAGGAGGAAACACACGATATTAAGAAATGGGGTATGTGAACTTTTGATCAGGGTCATTTGGATGTTTTGAGTAGTCATTATGATTTTATAAGGAGAAAACACAGTAGTCTGACAATAAATGGCTTCATCCAACCACTAACCATGAGTGGAGAAAAAATTTTGGTGTTATCATTCATATTCTCTGAAAAAAATAAAAAGGCCAAGAAAGCAAAAATTCTGCCAGGGTTTGTAAACTTCTGAGCACAACTGTATCTCAATGCCGCCTACAATAATTCTAGACATGACCAGTCCTCCAGAAAATTGCCTCCACCCAGTGGCGTAACTATAAAGTGAGGGGCCCCGATGCGAACTTTCAAATGGGGCCCCCCGCGCCAAAATATTTCCCACCGAAATTCACATTTTCCCTATTCATTTCGCACACTATAGTTTTGTTGCTTTGTTGTATAGTCTGACCTAATACTGCCCTGTAATCGCTGAGAAAAATGATTTTATAACTAACATGTCCCTATACTAATTAGGGCGATGTCTTAATTAGTATAGGGACATGTTAGTTATAAAAGGCGTTCATGTCCTTCCTTGCTCTAATTCCAAGCGCACTCCCGGCGTTTGAAATCTGTGTGCTGTTTCTTCCTGGTATGACGTTGCAGTGTGTCTTTTCCGGACCTGTGCAGTGTGGGGGTGTATTGGGTGTACTGGTCGGCTCCGGAGCATACGCACTGCACATTCTGACGCTGGCGAGTACACCCAATACTCCCCCACAGTGCACATGCTGGGCTCTGCCCACAGCCGTGTACCATTCTTCCCGACTCAGAAATTTACAGCCCGTACACACGCGGCTTCGCTCCGTGAACCCCATACACACACGGCTCTGCTCCGTACACCTTGTACACACGCGGCTCTGCTCCGTACACCTCATACACATGTGGATCCACTCCGTACACCTCACACACACACAGCTCTGCTCCGTACACCCCATACACACACGACTCCACTCCGTACACCCCATACACACACGACTCCGCTCCGTACACCCCATACACACGCGGCTCCGCTCCGTACACTCCATACACAAGCGGCTCCGCTTCGTACACTCCATACACACGCGGTTCCGCTCCACACACAAGCGGCCTCGCTCCATACACCTCGTAAACATGCAGCACCACTCCATACACCCCATACATACACGACTCCGCTCACCTCTTTCACACTCGGCTCAGCTTTGTACACCTCGTACACATTGCTCCACTACACACATACACGGCTCCGCTCTGTACACCTTGTGCACACACGGCTCTGCTACATCCACACTGTAAACCCCTCCTGACCCCACACATACGCTTACCCTCATTCAGCACCATGACAATCAGCACAGCAGAGTCCTGTAGTGATGTGTCGTTCACGAACGAGCCGACACAAAGAGCCGGCTCCCTGCTGTGAACGATGGGAGCCGGTACACCAGTGAGAGCCACTAAAATTCCTGAATGGCTCTCACTGGCACTCGGACTTCGGGAGGCGTAACTCCGTCCACCTGAGCAAAACCCCACCCACTCTTCAATTTAATTGGTTGTTAAGAAGTGGGCGGAGTTTCTGCGGCAGGTGGGTGGAGTTTCTGACGCCTGAACACATAGTCAATAGGGATCCAAAAAGAGCCGATTCGTGAGCCGAAAGAGCCGGCTCTTTTTGGTGAGCGGAGCCATGAGAGCCGGATCACCAAAAAGAGCCGGACTGCCCATCACTAGAGTCCTGCATACACTGAGGCCACTGATCATGTGACCCTTGACTCTTCCCCTCCTGTGACCTTATCAAAGGTCCTGTGCGCACAGAGCAGGTGTGTGTGTATGACAGGTGTAAGCAGCACATTGGCCGCACATCAGCACTTTGCAGCCGCGACTGCACTTGACTCACCAGCTGCTGCCTTCGCGCCTCACCCGGACTCTGTGACAGCTGCTGCAGGCTCCTCAGGTTTGTTGTTTCCCCTCCATCCTCTCTGTCCAGCTTCAGTGACACGCTAGGTCACATGTCCTTCACGGACACGCCCGCTCACGGATACGCCCACTCGCCTCACACCGCTGGAAGTGGAGAAGCTGGCCGTTGTGGGCATGGACAGCAGGGTGTGTGACTTGTCTGCTGAGTTTCCCGGCAAGTGCTACTTGTTTGCTGGACTGGGCGGGCCCCTAGCACTCCGGGCCCGGTTGCAGCTGCGACCCCTGCGACCGCGGTTGTTACATCACTGCCTCCACCCTACTCATCAATAGTAGAAGGACCTCCACCAGTACCTGCTCCATCACCAGTACATCCTGCACCACCAGTAGGACCTTCAATACCAGTACACTCTCCACCACCAGTACTACTTCTACTATCATAAAGTTTAATTATATGAAGATCAGATAGAGTTCAGTCAGATGTTGCAAAGGTATTTTTATATAAATTTTTTTAATTGTATTTTATTTTCAGCATTTTCTCAAAGCTGTTTTCGATTTACGAAATATGTTGCATTATTTTATTGAGGCAATGAGATTTATTTTTAATACATTATATGCCCATATTTATACATTTTTTTTTACACTATAACAGGGGTATGAAAACTTTTGAGATCCATTGTGCATGTATATGAAAAGTCTACACGCCCCTATTATGACACCTACTTTTTGCCATATTAAAAACACATACCAAGAAGAATCTTTTTACAACTTTTTTTTTGTACGCTTTTAATATTCCCCAAACAACAATAGTGGAATTTTGTAAAAAAAAAAAAAAAAAATTTCACCATTCACCACACTTGGAATTTTTATTTTTTTTTCTTTTAACCGGATTATTATTGCATTATATGGCAAAGTAAATGATGTCATTCACAACTGCAATTTGTCCCACAAGAAACGAGGCCCCTATACGACTATGAAGACAAAAAAAAAAGTGGATCTTGGAAGAAAGAAGAGGGGAAAAAACAAAAATAGCAAAAATGTAAGTGCAGCGCCCCAGAGTCCTGGTCGTTGCAGTAATGTCATTCTTCCACCAGGGGGAGTAATATTACGTCTGAAGGCAATAAAGGAGATCCTCTGTCCAGGTATCACAGCCACACACAACACACTTCACACTCCAGTCCACCAGGGGGAGCAAAGTTTCTATCTACTAGGCCACTCCTCACATATAGGTAAAACTGGTGGGTTGGTTAGGAAGTTAGGCAGTCAGAGCCCCACGTGTGGCAGCATCCAAAGAAAGAGACATTGAAAGGAAGTGTATTGCAGTGAGTGAGAAACGAAGTCATAGCACAAGGAGAAAACACCAGAAGGAGTTCTGCCCTGTAAAGGCTGCCTCCTTCTGAGGCGCGAAGCCGGTGGCCGGAATACAGAGGGAGCAACTGTCTCCAAGCCTTGCTCCAGAGACTGGCAGGACAGTCAATTCCAAGTTAGCTGCCCGACCTTAATACCTAGGAAGACACGGTGGCAACTTGTGGGGGTCGGGGCATCTCTAGGGTCCCTATAAACAAGCCTCAGGCCACCAGTCATACAGGTTTTGTCCTATCCATACCATCTGCGGGACAGAGAGGAGTAATAACAGTGAGGACCTTATTAGAGCTTATGCAAGTAGGGACCTACTGTGTTACTGAGCTCATAGGAAGGCTACTGAATTCCATCTGGACAAGTGGACTCTGGATTTGCCTTCAGACCGTCCGGACTCTGCTTACCCTGTGATCCGGTGCCCTGGACTGTGGACACTGAAGCCTTCAGTAAAAGGTAAAGAGACTGAACCTTGTGTCCTCGTTATTTCCTGCGCCTTACATCATCCACCATCATCATCTTCACTCTGGGAAGCCCTGGGGATACACTTCACCTGTGGGAAGGTATACCATCTTGCTGCCATAACATCACCCCAGCGGACCCCTAAGCAGCGTCTGTCACCCTGACCGAGTACCACAGGTGGCGTCACGAACTACCCCTTTAAAGACCTTTACCATATATAAACTCTTTTACTGGAACCCCCTCAAAGGGCCACAGACCGGGTCGGGCCACCGTGACATTCCCCTGAACCGAAGGACCTGGTGCCGAGTACCCCATTGCCTTACGCGTGGGGGTGATCCATCTTGGCGTCATGAACAGGATCTACTTAAGCCTGAAGAATCGGGTCATGTGCGCCTAAGAACTGTGTTGGAAGTGTGATTTGTCTAATTGTGTACTGCCATTTGCCGCCAAAAATTCCCGCCAAAACCGCCGCCATTACAGCACCATGTGGCGTGCAGGAAGAGTGGGGCGTGTCATCGTGGGAGTAGCTTGGAAGAACGGCGCGAAAGTGGAGCCAGCCCCTCACAGATACTACTATGTCTGGGAGATATGCCCGTCAACGAGAAAGGTCCGCCTCCTGGTCTGGGATGGTGGAAGAAGAAGGAACCGCCCTCCGGAGAAGGAGAAGCAAGAACGACTAGACAACATTAGTCAGAACCTGGGTGGCAGCATGGCGAGTGGAGATCGCCCGGAAGAGGGGGAGAAAACCCACAACCGTCCCAGCCAATGGGAACCGAGCAAGACCCTGCCAGGTTGCAGGAACTTGGAAATCCTGGGAGCAGAATTGGAAGAGTTGTGCCGGCAGTTCCAGAGCCTGTGCCATCGTGCGGCCACCGGCCGCGAGGAGCAGCAGCACCGCCAGAACCCAAGCCTGCAGAGGAGGAGACTGGCACCGGAGATTCCGCGGAGGCAGGTAAAGACATCGACCCTGCCCGGTAGCCGAGGAGTCCCTGCTAGTGGCCGTAGACTCGCCCCCACCACCACCACCAGGCCGGGTGTGTAGCTGCATCGAATGCGAGAGGCCCTGGGAGACCTTAAAAACCTCCGACATTCCACTGCAGCCCACCAAGCAAATGGTCCAGGGAGAGTGGGTGACATTCAAGTGGACCCGTGCTACCACCGACTTGATCGTGTTTCCTGGGGAGGCCCAGCCAGAAGGAGGGAGCTTAGAGGTCGTCTCCCAGCTGGATTACCGTCAGCAGCTACTCCGGCAGCAGGAGGAGTGGGCCAGGAAGAAAGAGCTCAGGCGTCAGGCCGACCGCGAGAGAGGCCTGCAGGCCAAAGCTCAGGCTAGACAGACGAGTCTGGAGGATTGTGGCCCCCAGCATTACGGCACAGTCGTGACCTTCCGCATGCAAGGGGATTGGGGCTTTATAAAGGAGCCCGGCCTCGCTCTTGAGGTATTTGTAAATTGACGGGATGTAGAGGCGCACCTCATCGAGGGACACCCAGGCCGGGATCTGTACCCTGGTGACCGTGTTCGGTATACGTGCCATTGGGGAGACAAGGGGTGGTATGCCCTTCACGTTTACAAATATAAGCCAGAGGTCACCATATCATCATCCTACTACTCTACACCTGAACAGGTGAATCCCGCTCCGGTCACCATGTGTTCGAAGTGCACTCAGACCACAGTGGCAAGGAGAACTGTGAGTACACAGACCTCTATCCGGAGTGCAGATAGTACCTGGTGGTAGCCGAAACCCAGCCAGACTGCCTCCACCGGTACTACCCACAGAACACCAATAAACCTCCAAACCCTGAAGAAGGAATGTAAATAGTTCTTTAAAAACTTTTCCTGTTTGTTTTGCTGCTAAAACCTGCCTAGGGTAATGCCTTAAAGAGATCCCCTGTTTAACGGGATCCTAAGTTTTTGCACAAGTTGTTTTATACCAAAGAACTGCAGAATCATGGACTGTGCATGATCACAAAATGTTCCTGTAAATAGTTTGCACCTTCTTAAAGGTGCTCTCTACTGGTTTTACAAGAAAGAGCTTTTCGAAGAGACTGTTCCTGATGACATCGTGAAAGTTCTTGTTGTTTTACAAGTTGATAATTGACTTAGATCTTGATTGTTTGCACTACCTCAGAAGAGACTTGGGTTTACCCTTAAAGGGAATGTTTACTTGTTGCACTTCTTCTAAAAGTGAAAAATGTTGCCTTAAATAGTTAGATAGCAATAATGTTTACATAATGGTAGTATGTAGCTAGGAATAGAAAATGTTAGATAATGATGTACTTTGAAAAAAATTGAAGTTAAAGTAAATGTTAGGTTTTATAGGAATAAACTGAAGAAAGATGCAGTGAGCCCGTGGGGGTACACAGATAGTCCTGCATATGTAGAAGAAGTGAGAATAGCATATTAGTTTGCACTTTGAAGTTTTATAGTATGCCCTTAGAGGGTACTCGCACTTAAAGAAAGAAAGACACCGTTTGTACTTGCACTTAGTAGATAGTATACCCGTATGGGTGATGGTCGTTCATAGTTAATTAATAATTGTTATTTCCTTAAACTAAAGTCGTGCGCACAATGTAAATATGTTCTTGTTTGCAACGTTCAAGTGTTCTCACCTCCCATAAAGGGAAGCACTGTTATATTAATTTGTTTTAAAGCATTTAAAAAATATTGCATGTCTTTTGCTAAAATGTATTGATGTGTTCTTTTCCCAGCCCGGGAGTGCTGGATTTAACAGGGGGGGGGGGGGGGGAGTGCAGCGCCCCAGAGTCCTGGTCGTTGCAGTGATGTCATTCTTCCACCACGGGGAGTAATATTACACCTGAAGGCAATAAAGGAGATCCTCTGTCCAGGTGTCACAGCCACACACAACACACTTCACACTCCAGTCCACTAGGGGGAGCAAAGGTTCTATCTACTAGGCCACTCCTCACATGTAGGTAAAACTGGTGGGTTGGTTAGGAAGTTAGACAGTCAGAGCCTGACGGAATTTGGCAGAAGCTGGCTAGAGTGGGTTCCACCCAGATCCAGACTGCGGTCTGAGGAGGATGAGAGTCCACGGAGCTGCGCCTGCCCCACGTGCGGCAGCATCCAAGAAAGAGACATTGAAAGGAAGTGTATTACAGTGAGTGAGAAATGAAGGCATAGCAAAAAAAAGAGAAGAAACCAGAAGGAGTTCTGCCCTGTAAAGGCTGCCTCCTTCTGAGGCGCGAAGCCGGTGGCCGGAATACCGAGGGAGCAACTGTCTCCAAGCCTTCCTCCAGAGACCGGCAGGACAATCAATTCCAAGTTGACTGCCCGACCTTAATACCTAGGAAGACATGGTGGCAACTTGTGGGGGTCAGGGCATCTCTAGGGTCCCTATAAACAAGCCTCAGGCCATCAGTCATACGGGTTTTGTCCTATCCATACCATCTGGGGGACAGAGAGGAGTAATAACAGTGAGGACCTTATTAGAGCTTATGAAAGTAGGGACCTACTGTGTTACTGAGCGCATAGGAAGGCTATTGAATTCCACCTGGACAAGGGGAATCTGGATTTGCCTTCAGACCGGCCGGACTCTGCTTACCCTGTGATCCGGTGCCCTGGACTGTGGACACTGAAGCCTTCAGTAATAGGTAAAGAGACTGCAACCTTGTGTCCTCATTATTTCCTGCGCCTTGCAACCTCCTCCATCACCATCTACACTCTGGGAAGCCCTGGGGATACACTTCACCTGTGGGAAGGTATACCATCTTGCTGCCATAACATCACCCCAGCGGACCCCTAAGCAGCGTCTGTCACCCTGACCGAGTACCACAGGTGGCGTCACGAACTACCCCTTTAAAGACCTTTCCCATATATAAACTCTTTTACTGGAACCCCCTCAAAGGGCCACAGACCGGGTCGGGCCACCGTGACATTCCCCTGAACCGAAGGACCGGGTGCCGAGTACCCCATTGCCCTACGCGTGGGGGCAACCCATCTATAAAAAAGAAAACTAAAAAAAAGTGAACATTTCTCGTCAGGTCAGATAATTCTATGTCTGTTAGGAAATCACGTGAGTAGTTATTGATGTGAGCTCAGAAATGTGGCCGTACAGGAAATGTACACCGTGAAAACAATTCCTAAAAAACAATCTCAGAATTGCGATTTTTTTTTTTTTTTTTTTTTTCACAATTTCATCACACTTGGATTTTTTTCCCCATTTTCCAGTACACTATGTGGTAAAATGAATGCTGTAATCAGGGCTGTGGAGTCGGTAAGCCACAGTTGCGACTCCGACTCCTGGATTTTATCAGGTTCCGACTCCGACTCCGGCTCCGACTCCTTCATAAATGGCCAATTCGTAACAATAAATTTACTGTTGTAAAATATTAACATCGTGCTTATTCAGTTTCTCACCATCATATAAGTAATCAGATCACTTATTGCAAAAACTATATTTATTAGAATACAATTAGAATATAGCAAATAACTTTTATAAACTTTTCTTAACTCTTGTAAGCAAATATGCAATAAACACTGTTATGCAGTTAATAAGAAGAAATCTATAAATTTGTCCTCAGAAAAAGTATTGCCTCTGTCAGATCCTCCTTCATGGTTGCCCTCAAATCTGATCTAATTATTTTGAGAGCAGAGAACAACATCTCTACACTAACTTGGGTTGGTGGCAAAGCAGTAACCACTCGGGCAACATCTCTGACAATGTCAGGATACAGAGGAATCGCTTGTTGCACTGTTATTTTTGATGAACGGTCAAATTTCTCAATATCTTTTAGTGCACATTAAAAATTCTGCTGAAATGTACTGGCTGTGTTCTTTTATGGGGATGACTCTTCTTCTATGCGGGAACGCTTTGCACGGTCCTTGTGATCCAAATATTTTTCTAAATTAAATTCTTCATCAGTTGATGAGGGTGAAGATGTGGCAGGACGACCAAACTCTTGTTCCTCCTGACTGTTCTTCAACCCTTTCATCCTTACTGCTATTTCAAACAGAGCTTCTTTTCCTTTAGTTAGCTGTTGATCATCTAGAAGAATCCGATGCATTGGTTCTACATAAACAGCTGCCAAAAGAATGTTATTTTGTAATAGTAGCTCCTCTCTCCGTTTCATTGATGTAGCAATGCCACTTGCAATTAACCCTCCTCTTTGGGACAGGCGAAACATCAGGTTCTTCCACTCCTTTAAGAAAATACCTGGAGTTAAGTCCTCTGCTTGTAATTTTTTAGTCACTGTAAATGGGTGCTCTAGCAATTTCTCCAGCTCAGCCACCTGATTCACCTGACTTTCATTTAGCGTCAGTTGAGGGTTAGCCACGTCTACAAGAAAGGTTTTCAGTTCAACCAAGCGCTGAATCATTAAGTAAGTACTGCCCCATCGTGTGGCTTGATCAATAATTGCCCCTTTTCCAGCATGTCTCTTCAAAATTGAGTCAACTTTAGGGGTTCTGGCAACAGTAGCCAATTTTCTCACCTTGCCAATCAGTGCAGCAGCATGTCCTTCTTGCAGACTGTCTCTTATAGCCAGCTGTAGCGTATGCACAACACAGCGCATGTGATTGATGAATGAAAGAAAGTATTGACACAGTTTCAACAAGATCGTCTAAACTATCATGTTGCTGTTCATCTGAAGCAACTTCAGTTTGCTCCTCAGTTACAATACTGTGTTCCTCTATTTCAAACATTTCTGTGTCTGTGGACCCAGAATGTTCTTCTAGCTGCTGGTCTCCATCATTACTCTCATTCATTAGCTTAATAGTATTTATCATATTTGAAGCATTGTCAGTTACGACAGAAAGAACTTGCTCTTTTTTTAAGTTCATAGTCTTGCAGAACCTTTTCCACCAAGACCTAGAGAAACTCACTTGTGTGATGAGCTTTAGTGTCTTTTACTGCCAATGTCTTGGTAACTATTTCATTTTTGTCACAAACAAATCGGACATTGATGGCAAAATAGTTCACTCTGTGACATGTGCAGGCATCCATTTTAAGAAACAGAAAGCGTCCCTTGAGAGTTTTTTTAAGTTCTTCCTTTTGTTTAAAAGCTTCTTCGATTACTAATTTTCTAATACTCTCTCTCCAGAGAAACACCAAGCTTGCGGGCCATTTCCCCATTCAGACACATAAAAGCTGGTTGTGAAAATAATGAAATAGGCACACTATCCTTTACAACAAGCTCTATGATCTGTTTTTTAAATGTATCTACTGTCATTGTCCCAGTAACTTTGTCACTGACAAAATATCTTGCAACTGATGGCTGCAAAGTTCTCTGATCCTTTGTTTGGCTGGAAGAGCTGGGCACTGGTTCATTGGTTTGGATGCAGTCTTTCTCATCCACTGCTTTCAGTACTTCTGGATGAAAGCGCTGTAAATGTCTCTTTAGATTAGAAGCTCTGGTAGTAGCATTTTTATCTTTGCCTGAATATGCACTGATCTTGGCTTCACAGCATTTGTTTTCATCTGGATCATTTGTCATACACTGACAGACATAATGTTTTCTATCTTGAGTGATGGTGAAATGTTCAAATACAGCTGATTTAATGTGACGCTTCTTTGACATTCTCAGGTTTTTAATTCTGCATTCACAATCCAAATGACAATTGTTTTTCCTAAAAACAATTGTACAAAATTATTGCCAGGTCGTACAACTGATATAGTGGTCAGTAATACTGTTATTCCTCATGTACTCACAGTTAACTGATGCAAAGTTTGTTGAAAGGATAATACATCTTACAGTCTTCCTCTTCTGAGTAGCAGCTGTGAGATGCTTGGAAGACACACACCTAGTAAACATCTAGTCTAGAGGAGGAGCTTTACTACTAAGAATTTGCAACACATTTTCACTTTCAGTTTCATACATTGTAAGTAGGGGGGTTGGGGTAGCATGAGGTTAACCAAGTATAAGATTAGATAAGGGCAGTGGAGAACTGTGACACACAAGTAAAGGTACCTTCACACGAAGCGACGCTGCAGCGATAGCGACAACGATGCCGATCGCTGCAGCGTCGCTGTTTGATCGCTGGGGAGCTGTCACACAGACCGCTCTCCAGCAACCAACGATGCCGAGGTCCCCGGGTAACCAGGGTAAACATCGGGTTGCTAAGCGCAGGGCCGCGCTTAGTAACCCGATGTTTACCCTGGTTACCAGCGTAAAAGTAAAAAAAACAAACAGTACATGCTCACCTGCGCGTCCCCCGGCGTCCGCTTCCTGACACTGACTGAGCTCCGGCCCTAACAGCACAGCGGTGACGTCACCGCTGTGCTTTCACTTTCACTTTAGGGCCGGCGCTCAGTAAGTGTTAGGAAGCAGACGCTGGGGGACGCACAGGTGAGTATGTACTGTTTGTTTTTTTACTTTTACGCTGGTAACCAGGGTAAACATCGGGTTACTAAGCGCGGCCCTGCGCTTGGTAACCCGATGTTTACCCTGGTTACCAGTGTAAAACATCGCTGGTATCGTTGCTTTTGCTTTCAAACACAACGATACACGGCGATCGGACGACCAAATAAAGTTCTGGACTTTATTCAGCGACCAGCGACATCACAGCAGGATCCTGATCGCTGCTGCATGTCAAACTAAACGATATCGCTAGCGAGGACGCTGCAACGTCACGGATCGCTAGCGATATCGTTACAAAGTCGTTTCGTGTGAAGGTACCTTAAGAAATGTCTCTATCTCCAGCAGAACTGCTTATCCCTGTTGTTCATAGTTTGATAGAACATATATATTTGAGTAACATTTATAAAATTCATATGAAAGTTCAATTATGAAATATTAATACATTTTTTTAAAAGTTGGAGTCGGTACATTTCTTCCGACTCCAACCAAAACTAATTCCGACTCCATGACTCCGACTCCATAGCCCTGGATGTAATACAAAAGTGCAACACCTCTCGCAAAAATCAAGCCCTCCTATGTCTATGTGGACAGAAAAATATAAAAGTTATGGCTCTGGGAAGAAGGGGAGGAAAACACTAATATGTGGAAACGTAAACTGGCCGCATCGTGAAGGGGTTAATGAGAAAACGTGGTTAAAATAGAAACATTTTACAAAATGTGCCAGAAATAGATGTAATATGTGCGCTTTTGCTGCAAATCAAGGGCATAAGTATCGCCGCTGCGACCAGGCCCGGCGGGTGAGGGGCCCTCCACCACCAGCAAATACTTCAGCTGGATGTGCATCCTGTGACCCACATTCAGATGAACTGTATTGTGGCACACAGACCCATTGGGTCAGTGCACTGCAAATCATGCTGCCGGACAGTCAGAGGCCAGCAGCTGACATTGGCGAGCCCATGACTGGGGGAGCATGGCAGTGACATCTAGCGCTCCCGTCACTTACATGCTGAAGTCAGCTGCCTGCTTCAGAAAAGGATGCCACGTGGTGGGAGAGTGGAGGGAAGGGGAGTATTTATTTTTTATTAAATCAGTGAGTACACAGTGACCATACTACTACATGTATGAAAATTGGCTGTGCATTATACTATATGGAGGACTATGGGCTGTGCATTATACTATATGGAGGACTATGGGCTGTGCATTATACTATATGGAGGACTATGGGCTGTGCATTATACTATATGGATGACTATGGGTGCTATCAGTTATATAATACAGCAGTGACATCACCGCTCCCCAGATATCAGTTATATTATACAGCAGTGACATGACCGCTCACCAGATATCAGTTATATTATACAGCAGTGACATCACCACTCCCCAGATATCAGTTATATTATACAGCAGTGACATCACCGCTCTCCAGATCTATTATATTATACAGCAGTGACATCACCTCTCTCCAGATATTAGTTACTGTCATGAATCCCAGGGAGGATACCTGTATCATCCCCGCCGCTCACACTAATATGTCATGAACCGAGGTTGTTTGGTTGACCCAGTTCTTTTCTGAAGGGGATTTATCTATGTCCCACTTCCCTGTCCCGGTTTGGAACTTGCAGCTCTCTAACGCCCCCCCCTTACCCTCAGGTCAGACAGGGTTCTGCACCTAGGATAATTAGTCACCAGAAAGGCTGTCTTACTTTGTACTGGCTAATGGGCACGCTGCAGCTATGGCAATATAACTACTCCCACTCAGGCGGGCACAATAATTATCAACACCGTCCGTCGCTACAAAGTTTTCCAAATGCACAGGACCACCAGCTCCAATTCCTTCGTTAATAACGGGTCCAGAGCCAAGCCAAATTAGTAGCGTAATTCACTTCAGAGGACGTGGTACTACGTTGTAGAGCAAGGAGAAACAAAGCTAACAATTTTATATATTTTACTCCAAAAAGGTAGGCAATGTTTACAGAAGGGTAAAAGGTTATTATAAACAAAGACAAGTATCGTATGTACAGTACAATTACAAATAAAATGGGATTAACGTTGAAAAAACACAGCTCTTTATGTCATTTCATATCATGGCAGACCAGGTGGCTCGGGGGAAGGGCCAGACATCAAGATGCAATACAGAAGGGTCTCGCTGCTAGACCCTAGACAAAAGACTAGTGAAGACTGATGTCTCACTCACTTATCTCGTGCCCAACACCAAGGCAACTCCCCCTGTGGTGACTTCACTCAGAGACTGAATACTCCCCTCTCTTAGAGTTATGACAAGCCATTTCTATACATAACTCCCTGTATGATCCTCGTAGAAGAACAACACAATGATCATGATTAGTGATGAGCGAGTATACTCTGTCATGATCTCCATGGCCAGAGAACTAGCATAAGCCTCTATAGGAACAAGCTCTTGGAAGATGTAACTGTACTGACCATGAACTAAACCTACCGCATCATCTAGAAGTAGCCAGGTAGCATGTCCTACTTTTTATCCCTATATGCCCAGCGCCGGCCGGAGAACTAAATAATGCTAGCAGAGGGAAATATAAGACCTGACTCACCTCTAGAGAAATGCCCAAAAGGAGACAGAAGCCCCCCACATATATTGGCGGTGATATGAGATGAAACAACAAACGCAGCAGGAAAATAGTTTTAGCAAATTTGAGGTCCGCTTTCTAGATAGCAGAAGACAGAAAGCATACTTTCATGGTCAGTAGAAAACCCTAACAAAACACATCCAGAAATTACTTTAGGACTCTGGCATTAACTCATAATACCAGAGTGGCAATTCCTGATCAACAAGAGCTTTCCAGACACAGTAACGAAACTGCAGCTGTGAACTGGAACCAAAATACAAAAACAAAACATGGACGAATGTCCAACTTATCTAGTAGATGTCTGGGAGCAGGAACAAGCACAGAGAGGCTTCTGATAACATTGTTGACCGGCAAGCATCTAACAGAGAAGCCAGGTTATATAGCGACACCCAGATCTAATCAGAACAGGTGAACAGGGAAGATGATGTCACAAGTTCAATTCCACCAGTAGCCACCGGGGGAGCCCAGAATCCAAATTCACAACAGTACCCCCCCCTCAAGGAGGGGGCACCGAACCCTCACCAGAACCACCAGGGCGATCAGGATGGGCCCTATGAAAGGCACGAACCAAATCAGAGGCATGAACATCAGATGCAGTGACCCAAGAATTATCCTCCTGGCCGTATCCCTTCCACTTGACCAGATACTGGAGTCTCCGTCTGGAAACACGGGAGTCTAGGATTTTTTCCACAACGTACTCCAACTCACCCTCAACCAACACCGGAGCAGGAGGCTCAACGGAAGGCACAACCGGTGCCTCATACCTGCGCAATAACGACCGATGAAAAACGTTATGAATAGAAAAGGATGCAGGGAGGTCCAAACGGAAGGAAACAGGGTTAAGAATCTCCAATATTTTATACGGACCGATGAACCGAGGCTTAAACTTAGGAGATGAGACCCTCATAGGGACAAAACGAGAAGACAACCACACCAAATCTCCAACACAAAGCCGAGGACCAACACGACGGTGACGGTTGGCAAAAAGCTGAGTCTTCTCCTGGGACAACTTTAAATTGTCCATCACCTGCCCCCAGATATGATGCAATCTCTCCACCACCGCATCCACTCCAGGACAATCCGAGGATTCCATCTGACCGGAGGAAAATCGAGGATGGAACCCCGAATTACAGAAAAACGGGGAAACCAAGGTGGCAGAGCTGGCCCGATTATTGAGGGCGAACTCCGCCAATGGCAAAAAAGCAACCCAATCATCCTGGTCAGCAGACACAAAACACCTCAGATATGTCTCCAGGGTCTGATTAGTCCGCTCGGTCTGGCCATTAGTCTGAGGGTGAAAAGCAGACGAAAAAGACAAATCTATGCCCATCCTAGCACAAAATGCCCGCCAAAATCTAGACACAAATTGGGTTCCTCTGTCAGAAACGATATTCTCAGGAATACCATGCAAACGAACAACATTTTGAAAAAACAGGGGCACCAACTCGGAAGAAGAAGGCAATTTGGGCAGGGGAACCAAATGAACCATCTTAGAAAAACGGTCACACACCACCCAGATGACAGACATCTTCTGAGAAACAGGCAGATCTGAAATAAAATCTATCGAGATGTGTGTCCAAGGCCTCTTAGGAATAGGCAAGGGCAACAATAATCCACTAGCCCGAGAACAACAAGGCTTGGCCCGAGCACAAATGTCACAAGACTGCACAAAGCCTCGCACATCTCGTGACAGGGAAGGCCACCAGAAGGATCTTGCCACCAAATCCCTGGTACCAAAAATTCCAGGATGACCTGCCAACGCAGAAGAATGCACCTCAGAGATGACTTTACTGGTCCAATCATCAGGAACAAACAGCCTATCAGGCGGACAACGATCCGGTCTATCCGCCTGAAACTCCTGCAAGGCCCGCCGCAGGTCTGGAGAAACAGCTGACAAGATAACTCCCTCCTTAAGAATACCTGTGGGGTCAGAGTTGCCAGGTGAATCAGGCTCAAAACTCCTAGAAAGGGCATCCGCCTTAACATTCTTAGAACCTGGTAGGTACGATACCACAAAATTAAACCGAGAAAAAAATAATGACCAGCGCGCCTGTCTAGGATTCAGGCGCCTGGCGGTCTCAAGATAAATCAAATTTTTGTGGTCAGTCAATACCACCACCTGATGTCTGGCCCCCTCGAGCCAATGGCGCCACTCCTCAAACGCCCACTTCATGGCCAAAAGCTCCCGATTCCCAACATCATAATTCCGCTCAGCGGGCGAAAATTTACGGGAAAAGAAGGCACAAGGCCTCATCACGGCGCAGTCAGAACTTTTCTGCGACAACACTGCCCCAGCTCCGATCTCAGAAGCGTCGACCTCAACCTGAAAAGGAAGAGTCACATCAGGCTGACGCAACACAGGGGCAGAAGAAAAACGGCGCTTAAGCTCCTGAAAGGCCTCCACAGCATCAGGGGACCAATTAGCAACATCAGCACCCTGTCTAGTCAAATCGGTCAATGGCTTAACGACATCCGAAAAACCAGAAATAAATCGACGATAAAAGTTGGCAAAGCCCAAAAATTTCTGAAGACTTTTAAGAGAAGAGGGCTGCGTCCAATCACAAATAGCTTGAACCTTGACAGGATCCATCTCAATGGAAGAGGGAGAAAAAATATATCCCAAAAAGGAAATTCTCTGAACCCCAAAAACGCACTTAGAACCCTTGACACACAGAGAATTAGACCGCAAAACCTGAAAAACCCTCTTAACTTGCCGGACATGAGAGTCCCAGTCATCCGAAAAAATCAGAATATCATCCAGATACACTATCATAAATTTATCCAAAAAATCGCGGAAAATATCATGCATAAAGGACTGGAAGACTGAAGGGGCATTAGAAAGACCAAAAGGCATCACCAAATACTCAAAGTGGCCCTCGGGCGTATTAAATGCGGTTTTCCACTCATCCCCCTGCCTGATCCGCACCAAATTATACGCCCCACGGAGATCAATCTTAGAGAACCACTTGGCCCCCTTTATGCGAGCAAACAAATCAGTCAGCAACGGCAATGGGTATTGATATTTAACCGTGATTTTATTCAAAAGCCGATAATCAATACATGGTCTCAAAGAGCCGTCTTTTTTTGACACAAAGAAAAAACCGGCTCCTAAGGGAGATGACGATGGACGAATATGTCCCTTTTCCAAGGACTCCTTTATATATTCTCGCATAGCAGTATGTTCAGGCACAGACAGATTAAATAAACGACCCTTTGGGTATTTACTACCCGGAATTAAATCTATAGCACAATCGCACTCACGGTGCGGAGGTAGTGAACCCAGCTTGGGTTCTTCAAAGACGTCACAATAATCAGACAGGAACTCAGGGATTTCAGAGGGAATAGATGATGAAATGGACACCAAAGGTACGTCCCCATGAGTCCCCTTACATCCCCAGCTCAACACAGACATAGCTCTCCAGTCAAGGACTGGGTTGTGAGACTGCAGCCATGGCAATCCCAGCACCAAATCCTCATGTAGATTATACAGCACTAGAAAACGAATAGTCTCCTGGTGATCCGGATTAATACACATAGTCACTTGTGTCCAGTATTGTGGTTTATTATTAGCCAATGGGGTGGAGTCAATCCCCTTCAGAGGAATAAGAGTTTCCAAAGGCTCTAAATCATACCCACAACGATTGGCAAAGGACCAATCCATAAGACTCAAAGCGGCGCCAGAGTCGATATAGGCGTCAGTAGTAATAGATGACAAAGAGCAAATCAGGGTCACAGACAAAATAAATTTAGACTGTAAAGTGCCAATGGAAACGGATTTATCAAGCTTTTTAGTACGCTTAGAGCACGCTGATATAACATGAGTAGAATCCCCACAATAGAAACACAACCCATTTTTCCGTCTAAAATTCTGCCGCTCGCTTCTGGACAGAATTCTATCACACTGCATGCTTTCTGGCGTCTTCTCAGTGGACACCGCCAGATGGTGCACAGGTTTGCGCTCCCGCAGACGCCTATCGATCTGAATGGCCATTGTCATGGACTCATTCAGACCCGCAGGCACAGGGAACCCCACCATAACATCCTTAATGGCATCAGAGAGACCCTCTCTGAAAGTAGCCGCCAAGGCACACTCATTCCACTGAGTAAGCACAGACCATTTACGGAATCTTTGGCAGTAAATTTCAGCTTCATCTTGCCCCTGCGATAGGGACATCAAAGTTTTTTCTGCCTGAAGTTCCAAATGAGGTTCCTCATACAGCAAGCCCAAGGCCAAAAAAAACGCATCCACATTGCGCAACGCAGGATCCCCTGGTGCCAATGCAAAAGCCCAGTCTTGAGGGTCGCCGCGGAGCAAGGAAATCACAATCCCAACCTGCTGTGCAGAGTCTCCAGCAGAACGAGATTTCAGGGACAAAAATAGCTTACAATTATTTCTAAAATTCTGAAAGCTAGATCTATTCCCTGAGAAGAATTCCGGCAAAGGAATTCTCGGCTCAGATACCGGAGCATGAATAATAAAATCTTGCAAATTTTGTACTTTCGTGGTGAGATTATTCAAACCTGCAGTTACACTCTGAAGATCCATTATTAACAGGTGAACACAAAGCCATTCAAAGATTATAAGGAGAGAGAAAAAAAAGAAAGACTGCAGCATAGACAAACTGGCAAGTGATCCAATTAAGAGCACAGAGGAAAAAAAAAAAAAAACTCTCAGCAGACTTCTTATTTCTCTCCTTTCTCAGCCAAGGATTTTAACCCTTTAGTGGGCCGGTCAAACTGTCATGATCTCCATGGCCAGAGAACTAGCATAAGCCTCTATAGGAACAAGCTCTTGGAAGATGTAACTGTACTGACCATGAACTAAACCTACCGCATCATCTAGAAGTAGCCAGGTAGCATGTCCTACTTTTTATCCCTATATGCCCAGCGCCGGCCGGAGAACTAAATAATGCTAGCAGAGGGAAATATAAGACCTGACTCACCTCTAGAGAAATGCCCAAAAGGAGACAGAAGCCCCCCACATATATTGGCGGTGATATGAGATGAAACAACAAACGCAGCAGGAAAATAGTTTTAGCAAATTTGAGGTCCGCTTTCTAGATAGCAGAAGACAGAAAGCATACTTTCATGGTCAGTAGAAAACCCTAACAAAACACATCCAGAAATTACTTTAGGACTCTGGCATTAACTCATAATACCAGAGTGGCAATTCCTGATCAACAAGAGCTTTCCAGACACAGTAACGAAACTGCAGCTGTGAACTGGAACCAAAATACAAAAACAAAACATGGACGAATGTCCAACTTATCTAGTAGATGTCTGGGAGCAGGAACAAGCACAGAGAGGCTTCTGATAACATTGTTGACCGGCAAGCATCTAACAGAGAAGCCAGGTTATATAGCGACACCCAGATCTAATCAGAACAGGTGAACAGGGAAGATGATGTCACAAGTTCAATTCCACCAGTAGCCACCGGGGGAGCCCAGAATCCAAATTCACAACAATACTCGTTGCTCGGGTTTTCCCGAGCACGCTCGGGTGATTGAGTATTTGTTACTGCTCGGAGATTTAGTTTTTGTTGACACAGCTGCATGATTTATGGCTACTAGACAGGCTGAATACATGTGAGGATTCCCTAGCAACTAGGCAACCCCAACATGTACTCAGGCTGGCTAGCAGCTATAAATCATGCAGCTGCGTCAACAAAAGCTAAATCTCCAAGCAGTAACAAATACTCTGAGATCACCCGAGCGTGCTCGGGAAAACCCGAGAAACGAGTATACTCGCTCATCACTAATCATGATGCTCACCATGTCATGGGGGTTCTTTTAAGTATAAATACAGCGTAGATATATTACCCGCTTACGGAGAAATCCGTTCCTTGCATTTAGTTGGGTTTAGAGCCTAGCGATTTCAGTGAGTTATAGATTTCTCGGTGGACATTCGGAATATGTAAACTTTATATCTCTATCCCTGATCGGTGCCATTATACAGAACTTTTCAAGAACAAAGGAGTCCCATGCGGTTTGAAAGTTGCTGTACCAGTTATAGCTGGTATCAGGCGGGAGGGGGGGATGAAGGGTTTAGACAGAAGACTGGCCATAAAAGTTCCTCAGTGAATGTTGCTGGTCTCACATTACAGCTCTATAGCAGGGGGGAGGGAGGGGGAAAGGTGAAATCACATACAGGCACATGCAGGCAGAGGAAACTGCAGCTGAGCGCTCTGTATGTGTAATTGAAGTAATAAGAAATTTTTCCTATTTCCTGACAGTTACATTATACAGCAGTGACATCACCGCTCCCCAGATATCGGTGATATTTTACAGCAGCAGATAATACAGCTCTCCATGTATCACAGTGACATCACTGTTATTATTATATATGGGGATGTGACGCTCCCAGCAGGAATACTAGTACTCCTGAGATATATCTCATATACATTGTATAAATAGCCCTGCTATTGTTTATTTGTGTGAGTTTTAAGTGCCCCACTCCAGCGCTTCCCTTCTGAGTCACTGCGGCTGGAAGCTTATAGTCTGCACTTAAGATAGTGACATTATTACGCATGCAGCATCTTGTGATAACAGACATTCTGAATTAGTGACGGCCGTAGCTCTCATCTCTTTGTTACAAATATGTAAGCAATTGTTACATAGCATGTCCAGCCAGACCGCTAATTGCCTCCTCCGGTCCAGCAGCTAATACTAAATTCTGATAATACGTCTTCTCAATCAAGACGTTTTCTGCTGCCTATGGACTTTTTTTCATCCCAGAAACAGCACCAACCACATCTTTTGATTATGGTAGAATTTTCTGCTTCTACTGATTGGAGCTGAGCTGTAATATAAAAATCAGCCCTGAGCAGTCTATGAGAGAAATCATTCAGTATGAAAACTGCAGTAGAAGATCAATACAATGAGGAAATCTGTACAAAATAAACTATTTAGAGGCACCGTAATGGGGTCTGACAAAACCCCAAGCAGACCTCTAATCTTAGAGAACAGACTTGTGCCATACATGTTTTCAAAGGTTTCCACAATTAGAGAAGTGTCAGCATAAGTCACCAACACATCGTCTCCTTACGTCAATAAAACAATTGTCCAGTATCATAAAAACATGGTCGAATTTCTTCCACCAATACCACCAACACCTCAGTAAGTTCAATGTGGTACTGCAGTTCCACTGCAATACCAGACAAAACCAATTGACAGGAGTGGCGCTGTTTCTGGAACAATACAGCAATATATTTCTGTTCAAGTCTTTTAAAATTATTTTTGAGTTGACAGAAATTGTCTTTTTCCTCTTTAAATAGTTGAGTGATACAATAGTCACGTAATGGGTGTGATGTACAGTGCAGTGTAGCCTTGTTGGCTTGAGGCATGAATGACAAGATCTCTGCTCACAAACGAGGAAGGAGCAGCAGCCTTATAGGGGGTTCTCCAGGAGAATGTCAGAAGTAGATGGTTCATCCCCACCACCATCGTATGAGGACCTGGTGCCAACGGTCGAGCAGTATGAAATATATTACATCTACAACTCGGCCTTGTACAGGAATTATTTATCTCCATCTAACCAGGATCATGGGATGAATACTCCAACCAGTGTCTCTGTGCCATCCACAGTAAATCTAGACATGACCAATCCTCCAGATTACTGTGAACTGCCTCCACCGTACTCAATAGAAGATCTTCCACCACCAGTAAGACTTCAACCACCAGTAAGACCTGAACCACCAGTACATCCTCCATTACCAGTAGGACCTAGACCACCAGTAGATCCTCCACCACCAATAGATTTTCCACCACGAGTAGAAACTCCACCACCCTATCTTGGAGATTCAGGCCAACAAGTAAGATCTCCACCACCAAATGCTGCAGCAATGCATCATTTCAGCCTGGACAGCACAGCTGCATGACCTGCTCAGTGATTAACTTCATCCTCTGCCCGCTGTATGGAATTGTTCCTTTGGTGTTCTCTCTGATGGTAAGTTATATAGGGAAAATGTGGAAAAAACTCAGATAGAGATCAAAGTAAATGGAATATTTATCTATTATCTATATATTATCTTCCTGTCTATTATCTATCCATCATCTATCTATCTATTATCTATCTACCTATTATCTACCTATTATCTATCTACCTATTATCTATCATCTATTATCTATCTACCTATTATCTATCTACCTATTATCTATCGATCATCTATCTATTATCTATCTATTATTTCCATTATCTATCTATTATCTACCTATTATCTATCTATTATCTATCATCTATCTATTATCTATCTATCTATCTATCTATCTATCTATCTATCTATCTATCTATCTATCTATCTATTATTTCTAATATCTATCTATCTATCTATCTATCTATCTATCTATCTATCTATCTATCTATCTATCTATCTATCTACTGTATCTATTTATCTATCTGTCAGGACTCCACAGTCTTGCTGTACATTAGTCAATAGTCTTTAGCGCTTTCTATCTCTCATCCATTTATCTACCTACTGATGAATAAAATATCTCTATTATGTGTTTGTAAGAAACAAACATTTATCTCTCATAGATCCGCAAAGAAGATATCATCACAGCAAGGAAATATCACGTTACTGTCACCTGGCTGAACGTAATTGCAATGGGCGTTAGTATCCTCCTGTATGTAATATTGTTTTACATTGTGGCTCCCATCTTGGCCAGCAAGCAGAGCACATCGTCTTCTGGATCTTCCCAATCGTCCATGTCCCCTTCTGGGGGTTTTACTTGTTGTTAAGTCGGTTTCAATATTGCAAACACAGAGAACATGGGAATAAGACTGTTATAGATGTAACGGTAAAATGAGACCTATATTTAAATCGTCTCTTGGGAGGGGATGTGTCATCCTCATACTGAGCATTGAAGTATGGCTACATCATAATTTGAAGGGAAAAAAAGCTAACACTTAATTCCAACCTCTGTTCAGTGATGACCCCCTGCTGTGAACAGGTAATTGAAGTGGGTTATCTGCTGGAGAGCAGACACAATGTCAGGACTCAGTGTATACAAGAGGCTGGGAGGCGACAAATGTGTGGCCTTCAGAGATAACGCTTCCTGTCTTCAAGAGAACTACAATCAGACTCTTTGTAGTCAGATTCCAGTTATAAACATGTTTTTTTTTGTGATAGGCATAGGTCTTTTAGTTATGAGAGACATATTTTTGGAGTTGAGACAAAGTGACGGACACAACGCAGTTACTTTCATCACGGTGCGGTCTGCTCATCAGCCCCTAATTATTATCAGTCAGATGGGCAAAGTTGGATATGCCATGTCTCCGATCTGTAGAAATCTAAAATCATGGTGGGAGATATGACATTGATATCTCCCGCCTGGGACCTTCATAGGGGCAGATATAATTAAGACTGGGGATACCATAATTTTGGGGACCTATCCACATCCCATTGATCTGCCCCATCTGAGCTCACCAATTAGAGGTTTGTGGGAATATTGTTATCTAATAAAAAAAGATTCTGAATTCTAATCATTGTTCAGTTCTGGGAGATATAATTTGAGGTAGGATTGCTCCATTTTCCAATTGGAGCCATCCCCTCCATCAAAACTCTGCACCATTCCTGTGGCATCAGTGTCATGATCTCTGCAGGCAGAGATCATAGCAAGCCTATAGAGGGACAAGCTCTCGGAAGATGGAACTATACTGACCATGAACTAAGCCTGCCGCGCAACTAGAAATAGCCAGGTAGCATTTCCTATTTATCGCTAGATGCCCAGCTCTGGCCTAAGACCTAAATAGCTAGCAGAGGGAAATATAAGACCTGGCTCACCTCTAGAGAAATATTCCAAAGAAGACAGTAGCCCCCCACATATAATGACGGTTAGTTCAGATGAAACAACAAACGCAGCAGGAAAATAGTCTTAGCAAATTTGAGGTCCGCTTACTAGATAGCAGAAGACAGATAGTATACTTTCATGGTCAGCAGAAAAACACTAACAAAACACCATCCAGAGATTACCTTAAACTCTGGCATTAACTCATAACGCCAGAGTAGCAATCCCTGATCAACGAGAGCTTTCCAGACACAGTAACAAAACTTCAGCTGTGAACTGGAACAAATAGGCAAAACGAAACATGGACAAAAGTCCAACTTATCTAGTAGTTGTCTAGAAGCAGGAACAAGCACTGAGAGGAATCAGATAACATTGTTGACCGGCAAGAAACCACCAGAGAAATGAGCTTAAATAGCGATACCCACTACTGATGGAACCAGGTGAAACAGGAAAGAGGATGACAAGTCCAATTCCAAAAGCGGCCACCGGGGGAGCCCAGAATCCAAATTCACAACAGTACCCCCCCCTCAAGGAGGGGGCACCGAACCCTCACCAGATCCACCAGGGCGACCAGGATGAGCCCTATGGAAGGCACGAACAAGATCAGAAGCATGAACATCAGATGCATTGACCCAAGAATTATCCTCCTGGCCGTAACCCTTCCAGTTGACCAGATACTGGAGTCTCCGTCTGGAAACACGAGAGTCCAAAATTTTCTCCACAACGTACTCCAACTCACCCTCAACCAACACCGGAGCCGGAGGCTCAACTGAAGGTACAACAGGTACCTCATACCTGCGCAATAACGACCGATGAAAAACGTTATGAATGGAAAAGGACGCAGGGAGGTCCAAACGGAAAGAAACAGGATTAAGAATCTCCAATATTCTATAAGGGCCGATGAACCGAGGTTTAAACTTAGGAGAAGAGACCCTCATAGGGACAAAACGAGAAGACAACCACACCAAATCTCCAACACAAAGCCGAGAACCAACACGACGATGACGGTTGGCAAAACGCTGAGTCTTCTCCTGGGACAACTTCAAATTGTCCATAACCTGCCCCCAGATGTGATGCAATCTCTCCACCACCGCATCCACTCCAGGACAATCCGAGGATTCCACCTGACCGGAGGAAAATCGAGGGTGAAACCCCGAATTACAGAAAAACGGGGACACCAAGGTGGAAGAGCTGGCCCGATTATTGAGGGCGAACTCTGCCAATGGCAAAAAAGCAACCCAATCATCCTGGTCAGCAGAGACAAAACACCTCAGATATGTCTCCAGGGTCTGATTAGTCCGCTCGGTCTGGCCATTAGTCTGAGGGTGAAAAGCAGATGAAAAAGACAAATCTATGCCCATCCTAGCACAGAATGCCCGCCAAAATCTAGACACAAATTGGGTACCTCTGTCAGAAACAATATTCTCAGGAATACCGTGCAATCGGACAACATTCTGAAAAAACAGAGGAACCAACTCAGAAGAAGAAGGCAACTTGGGCAGAGGAACCAAATGGACCATTTTAGAGAAACGGTCACAGACCACCCAGATGACAGACATCTTCTGGGAAACAGGCAGATCTGAAATAAAATCCATCGAGATGTGTGTCCAAGGCCTCTTAGGAATAGGCAAGGGCAACAGCAGTCCGCTAGCCCGAGAACTACAAGACTTGGCCCGAGCACAAACGTCACATGACTGCACAAAGACTCGCACATCTCGTGACAGGGAAGGCCACCAGAAGGATCTTGCCACCAAATCCCTGGTACCAAAAATTCCGGGATGACCTGCCAATGCAGAAGAATGTACCTCAGAGATGACTCTGCTGGTCCAATCATCCGGAACAAACAGTCTATCAGGCGGACAACGATCCGGTCTATCCGCCTGAAACTCTTGCAAGGACCGCCGCAGATCAGGAGAAACGGCCGACAAAATTACTCCCTCCCTAAGGATACCTGTGGGTTCAGAATTACCAGGAGAGTCCGGGTCAAAACTCCTAGAAAGGGCATCTGCCTTAACATTCTTAGAACCCGGTAGGTATGACACCACAAAATTAAAGCGAGAAAAAAAATAAAGACCAGCGCGCCTGTCTAGGATTCAGGCGTCTGGCAGTCTCAAGATAAATCAAATTTTTGTGGTCAGTCAATACCACCACCTGATGCCTAGCCCCCTCGAGCCAATGGCGCCACTCCTCAAACGCCCACTTCATGGCCAAAAGCTCCCGATTCCCAACATCATAATTCCGCTCTGCGGGCGAAAATTTGCGAGAAAAGAAGGCACAAGGCCTAATGACGGAGCAGTCGGAACCTTTCTGCGACAACACTGCCCCAGCTCCGATCTCCGAAGCGTCAACCTCAACCTGAAAAGGCAGATTCACATCAGGCTGACGCAACACAGGGGCAGAGGCAAAACGGCGCTTAAGCTCCTGAAAGGCCTCTACAGCATGAGGGGACCAATTAGCAACATCAGCGCCTTGTCTGGTCAAATCAGTCAGTGGTTTAACGACATCCGAAAAACCAGCAATAAATCGGCGGTAAAAGTTGGCAAAGCCCAAAAATCTCTGAAGACCCTTAAGAGAGGAGGGCTGAGTCCAGTCACAAATAGCTTGCACCTTGACGGGATCCATCTCAATGGAAGAGGGAGAAAAAATATACCCCAAAAAGGAAATTTTCTGGACCCCAATAGAAACACAATCCATTCTTCCGTCTAAAATTCTGTCGCTCGCTCCTGGACAGAATTCTACCACACTGCATACTTTCTGGCGTCTTTTCCATAGACACCGCCAGATGGTGCACCGGTTTGCGCTCCCGCAGACGCCTATCAATCTGAATAGCCATTGTCATGGACTCATTCAGACCTGCAGGCACAGGGAACCCCACCATAACATCCTTAACGGCATCAGAGAGACCTTCTCTGAAAGTTGCCGCCAAGGCGCACTCATTCCACTGAGTAAGCACAGACCATTTACGGAATTTTTGGCAGAAAACTTCAGCTTCGTCTTGCCCCTGAGATAGTGCCATCAAAGTTTTTTCTGCCTGAAGTTCCAAATGAGGTTCCTCATAAAGCAAGCCCAAGGCCAGAAAAAACGCATCCACATCGCGTAACGCAGGATCCCCTGCTGGCAATGAGAAGGCCCAATCTTGAGGGTCACCCCTGAGCAAGGAAATCACAATCCTAACCTGCTGAGCAGGGTCTCCAGCAGAACGAGACTTCAGGGACAAATAAAGCTTACAATTATTTCGGAAATTCTGGAAGCTAGCTCTATTCCCTGTGAAGAACTCCGGCAAAGGAATTCTCGGGTCAGATACCGGAGCATGTACCACAAAATCTTGTAAATTTTGTACTTTCGTGATGAGATTATTCAAACCCGCAGTTACACTCTGGAGATCCATTATTGTCAGGTGCACACAGAGCCATACAGAGATTAGGAGGAGAGAGAGAAAAAAGACTGCAGCAAGGCAGACTGGAGGGAAAAAAAAAAAAAAAAAAAAAAATTTCCAGCAGACTTCTTATAACTCTCCTTTCTCAACCTGGGTCTTTAACACTTTATTGGCCGGTCAAACTGTCATGATCTCTGCAGGCAGAGATCATAGCAAGCCTATAGAGGGACAAGCTCTCGGAAGATGGAACTATACTGACCATGAACTAAGCCTGCCGCGCAACTAGAAATAGCCAGGTAGCATTTCCTATTTATCGCTAGATGCCCAGCTCTGGCCTAAGACCTAAATAGCTAGCAGAGGGAAATATAAGACCTGGCTCACCTCTAGAGAAATATTCCAAAGAAGACAGTAGCCCCCCACATATAATGACGGTTAGTTCAGATGAAACAACAAACGCAGCAGGAAAATAGTCTTAGCAAATTTGAGGTCCGCTTACTAGATAGCAGAAGACAGATAGTATACTTTCATGGTCAGCAGAAAAACACTAACAAAACACCATCCAGAGATTACCTTAAACTCTGGCATTAACTCAT
Source organism: Ranitomeya variabilis (assembly GCF_051348905.1). Lineage (NCBI taxonomy): Eukaryota > Metazoa > Chordata > Amphibia > Anura > Dendrobatidae > Ranitomeya > Ranitomeya variabilis. The sequence continues at coordinate 234,570,551 of NC_135235.1, forward strand.
AACGCCAGAGTAGCAATCCCTGATCAACGAGAGCTTTCCAGACACAGTAACAAAACTTCAGCTGTGAACTGGAACAAATAGGCAAAACGAAACATGGACAAAAGTCCAACTTATCTAGTAGTTGTCTAGAAGCAGGAACAAGCACTGAGAGGAATCAGATAACATTGTTGACCGGCAAGAAACCACCAGAGAAATGAGCTTAAATAGCGATACCCACTACTGATGGAACCAGGTGAAACAGGAAAGAGGATGACAAGTCCAATTCCAAAAGCGGCCACCGGGGGAGCCCAGAATCCAAATTCACAACACATCAGGTTTAGTACTTTTTTTTATTATCCCTTTTATTTCTGTGACTGTATATACTGTATTGTTTTGTCCCCTTTTGTAATATCTTTTGTATTTTTTTATTAATACTGCCTACTTTTGGAATTAAAAAGATAAAATTTAATAGCTTTGTTCCTCTTGTTCTATAACCCGCACCCCTGAAGCTTCGTGAAGCCATACGTTACCAGAAAGGGGTGTAAAATCAGCCTGCATAAACGATAAGTGGCTGCAGCTAGTTTTCTTAGGGTATTGCAGAGCTTGGCCTATATATATTTTATGTATGTATATGTATATTGCGTGAATTAGGATCGGATGTGTATATACTATACGTTCACTGAGAAGCGCATAGTAGCGAAAGAAGCTGCGGCCTCGACCATCAATAGCAAGTCATTTACGCAATTGTCCTGATGATTGAGTGCTGGTTCATGACAAATTGGTGGGATAGCTGTGTGATCCCCTGAAAAAGCCCTTTATCTGTATAGGGGTTTCACTTATTGAAGCTTCAGCTAGTGCTCCAGAGCTGCTCTTCCTTCTGTAAGAATCCGAACAGGGAAATCAAAAGCAACAATTCGGATGTGAATCTTCCTGACTCCAACATATTTTCCTCCACTATTTCGGAGTTATTTGCGCCATTGATTGGGTTTCCTGATTATTATTATTACCATATTATTATTTATTTATATAGCATATTATAGCATATTTTTATAGCATATCATCTAGTAGTACAAAGGTACAAATAATTTTTTTTTCTGACATCTCCACTACGCTTTCGTCTCCCCCCAGCAGGATGTAGAGTTTATCCTCCTCTTCCATAGAGCAGAAATCCGGGAAGAGATCAGAGAATCTTCACCAGTCTTCCAATGCCAGGGCAGTTCTGTCCATCATACCTATTCTCATTGCTGATCCTATTATTTCCTCTCTCAGTGAAGCAACATTGTTAGAAATGTTGCTCAACATTAGAAAACATGGCTGCTTTCTTCAACAAACAGCGCCACTCCATCTGCAGGTTGTATGTGGTACTGCAGTTCTGTCACATTCACTTCAATGGGGCTGAGCTGAAATACCAGACACAACCATGGACAGGTTTGGCGCTGGTTTTAGAACAATGCAATAATTTTTTTTATACTTATCAGCCACTTAAAATGAAAATTAGGGTGACAGAAATTGTATACTTCCCCTTTAAATAGTTGAGTGACATTCTTCACACAGTGATACAATAGTCACCTAATGGGTGTGACACACGGTGCAATGTCACCCTGGCCCGAGGCATGAAGGAGGAAGATCTCCGCACTCAGAGGAGGAAGGAGCCGCAGCCGTATAGGGGGATCTCCAGGAGAATGTTAGAAGCAGAAAGTTCATCTCCATCATCATCATCTGGAGTAACTACACTCTCTAATGTTAAACCATGGCCAGTGTGAACATGCTTTAACATCATGCATGTTTTCTAGTCATACTCCGGCTCCGTTTTCTGTTTTTCATCCTTCACTACCAGTAGGACCTCCACCACCAGTACATTCTACAGTATCAGTAGGACCTCCACCATCAGTTCATTATACAGCATCAGTATGACCTCCACCATCAGTTCATTATACAGCATCAGTAGGACCTACACCATCAGTACATTCTACAGCATCAGTATGACCTCCACCATCAGTGCATTCTACAGCATCAGTAGGACCTCCACCACCAGTACATTCTACAGCATCAATAGGACTTCCACCACCAGTACATTCTACAGTATCAGTAGGACCTCCACCATCAGTACATTATACAGCATCAGTAGGACCTCCACCACAAGTACATTCTAAAGCATCTGTAGGACCTCCACCACCAGTACATTCTACAGCATCAGTAGGACCTCCACCACCAGTACATTCAACAGCATCAGTAGGACCTACACCATCATTACATTCGACAGCATCAGTAGGACCTCCACAATCAGTACATCCTTCACTACCAGTAGGACCTCCACCATCAGTACATTCTACAGCATCAGTATGACCTCCACCATCAGTGCATTCTACAGCATCAGTAGGACCTCCACCACCAGTACATTCTACAGCATCAATAGGACTTCCACCACCAGTACATTCTACAGTATCAGTAGGACCTCCACCATCAGTACATTATACAGCATCAGTAGGACCTCCACCACAAGTACATTCTAAAGCATCTGTAGGACCTCCACCACCAGTACATTCTACAGCATCAGTAGGACCTCCACCACCAGTACATTCTACAGCATCAGTAGGACCTACACCATCATTACATTCGACAGCATCAGTAGGACCTCCACAATCAGTACATCCTTCACTACCAGTAGGACCTCCACCATCAGTACATTCTACAGCATCAGTATGACCTCCACCATCAGTGCATTCTACAGCATCAGTAGGACCTCCACCACCAGTACATTCTACAGCATCAATAGGACTTCCACCACCAGTTCATTATACAGCATCAGTATGACCTCCACCATCAGTTCATTATACAGCATCAGTAGGACCTACACCATCAGTACATTCTACAGCATCAGTATGACCTCCATCATCAGTGCATTCTACAGCATCAGTAGGACCTCCACCACCAGTACATTCTACAGCATCAATAGGACTTCCACCACCAGTACATTCTACAGTATCAGTAGGACCTCCACCATCAGTACATTATACAGCATCAGTAGGACCTCCACCACAAGTACATTCTAAAGCATCTGTAGGACCTCCACCACCAGTACATTCTACAGCATCAGTAGGACCTCCACCACCAGTACATTCTACAGCATCAGTAGGACCTACACCATCATTACATTCGACAGCATCAGTAGGACCTCCACAATCAGTACATCCTTCACTACCAGTAGGACCTCCACCATCAGTACATTCTACAGCATCAGTAGGACCTACACCATCAGAACATTCTACAGCATCTGTAGGACCTCCACAATCAGTACATCCTTCACTACCAGTAGGACCTCCACCACCAGTACATTCTACAGCATCAGTAAGACCTCCACAATCAGTACATCCTCCACCATCAGTGCATTCTACAGCATCAGTAGGACCTCCACCATCAGTACATTCTACAGCATCAGTAGGACCTCCACAGTCAGTACATCCTTCACTACTAGTAGGATCTCCACCACCAGTACATTCTACAGCATCAGTAGGACCTCCCCAATCAGTACATCCTTCACTACCAGTAGGATATCCACCACCAGTACATTCTACAGCATCAGTAAGACCTCCACAATCAGTACATCCTTCACTACCAGTAGGACCTCCACCATCAGTACATTCTACAGCATCAGTAGGACCTCCACAATCATTACATCCTTCACTACTAGTAGGACCTCCACCACCAGTACATTCTACAGCATCAGTAAGATCTCCACAATCAGTACATCCTTCACTATCAGTAGGACCTCCACCATCAGTGCATTCTACAGCATCAGTAAGACCTCCACAATCAGTACATCCTCCACCATCAGTGCATTCTACAGCATCAGTAGAACCTCCACCATCAGTACATTCTACAGCATCAGTAGGACCTCCACAGTCAGTACATCCTTCACTACTAGTAGGACCTCCACCACCAGTACATTCTACAGCATCAGTAGGACCTCCCCAATAATAATAATAATAATAATAATAATAATTTTATTTATATAGCGCCAACATATTCCGCAGCGCTTTACAACTTATAGAGGGAACTTGTACAGACAATAGACATTACAGCATAACAGAAATCACACTTCAAAACAGATACCAGGAGGAATGATGGCCCTGCTCGCAAGCTTACATACTATGAGGAAAAGGGGAGACACGAGAGGTGGATGGTAACAATTGCTTTAGTTATTTGGACCAGCCATAGTGTAAGGCTCGGGTGTGCATGTAAAGCTGCATGAACCAGTTAACAGCCTAAGTATGTAGCAGTACAGACACAGAGGCTATTGACTGCATAGAGTGTATGAGAACATGATGCGAGGAACCTCATTATGTTTTTTTATTATTTATTTATTTTTTTTTTTTTTATTAGGCCACACAGGGATAGTTAGGTTAATGCGTTGAGGCGGTAGGCCAGCCTGAACAAATGCGTTTTTAGGGCACGCTTAAAACTGTGGGGATTGGGGATTAATCGTATTAACCTAGGTAGTGCATTCCAAAGAATCGGCGCAGCACGTGTAAAGTCTTGGAGACGGGAATGGGAGGTTCTGATTATTGAGGATGCTAACCTGAGGTCATCAGCGGAGCGGAGGGCACGGGTAGGGTGGTAGACTGAGACCAGAGAGGAGATGTCGGGTGGTGCTGAGCCATGAAGTGCTTTGTGGATGAGGGTAGTAGTTTTGTACTGGATTCTGGAGTGGATGGGTAGCCAGTGTAATGACTGGCACAAGGTAGAGGCATCGGTGTAACGGTTGGTGAGGAATATGATCCTGGCAGCAGCATTCAGGACAGATTGGAGTGGGGAGAGTTTGGCAAGAGGGAGGACCATTAGTAGAGAGTTACAATAGTCCAGACGAGAATGAATAAGTGAGACAGTAAGAGTTTTTGCAGAGTCGAAAGTAAGAAAAGGGCGAATTCTAGAAATATTTTTGAGATGCAGATAAGAAGAGCGAGCCAGTGATCGGATGTGGGGGGTGAACGAAAGCTCGGAATCAAGGACGACCCCAAGGCAGCAGGCATGTTGCTTTGGAGTAATGGTGGAACAGCACACAGAGATGGCAATGTCAGGCAAAGGTAGGTTAGTAGAGGGAGAGAACACGAGGAGTTCAGTTTTTGACAGGTTCAGTTTCAGATAGAGGGAGGACATGATGTTAGAGACAGCGGTAAGACAATCATTGGTGTTTTCTAAGAAGGTCGGAGTGAAAGCAGGAGAAGAGGTGTATAATTGGGTGTCGTCAGCATAGAGATGGTACTGGAAACCAAATCTACTGATTGTTTGTCCAATAGGGGCAGTATACAAAGAGAAGAGGAGGGGGCCTAGGACTGATCCTTGAGGAACCCCAACAGTAAGGGGAAGGTGAGAGGAGGAGGAACCAGCAAAACATACAGTGAAGGATCGGTCAGAGAGATAGGAGAACCAATAGAGAACAGTGTCCTTGATGCCAATGGAGCGGAGCATAGTGAGGAGGAGCTGATGATCCACAGTGTCGAATGCTGCGGAAAGATCCAAGAGAATTAGCATGGAGTAGTGACCATTAGATTTAGCTGTTAGTAGGTCATTAGAGACTTTAGTGAGGGCAGTTTCAGTAGAGTGTAAAGAGCGGAAGCCAGATTGAAGAGGGTCGAGAAGAGAGTTATCTGAGAGATAGCGGGTAAGACGGGAGTGGACCAGGCGTTCCAGGAGTTTAGAGATGAAGGGAAGATTAGAGACAGGTCTATAATTAGCGGCACAGTTTTGGTCGAGGGAGGGTTTTTTAAGTAATGGATGTATGATGGCATGCTTAAATGAGGAGGGAAAAATACCGGAAGTGAGGGAAAGATTGAATATTTTTGTTATGTGAGAGGTGACAGCCGGGGAAAGGGACTGGAGGAGATGTGACGGAATGGGGTCACTGGTGCAAGTGGTCGGGCGAGAAGATGCAAGGAGCCTGCTTACTTCTTCTTCTGTAACTGGTTCAAAGTCAGAGAGTGAACTAGATGCAGTGGGGGAGGGAGGACAGTGCCTGTTATGAAGAGATTGGGAGATGATTTCCTGGCGAATGTGGTCAATTTTTTCTTTGAAGTATTTGGCCAGATCGTCAGCGCGGAGATCTGTGGTTGGGGCCTGCTCTCTTGGGTTGAGTAGGGACTGGAAAGTGTCGAAGAGACGTTTAGGGTTATTGGACAGTGAGGTGATGAGGGTGTTGAAATAGGTTTGTTTGGAGAGGTGAAGGGCAGAGTTGTATGTTTTTAGCATGAACTTATAATGGATGAAATCTTCGGGTAGATTAGATTTTCTCCACAGACGTTCGGCGCACCTGGAGCACCGCTGCAGGAAACGTGTTTGCAGCGTGTGCCACGGTTGTCGCCGTCTGTGTCGAGTTGCTCTATGTATAGGAGGAGCAGCTTCATCCAGGGCACTTTGCAGGGTTTCATTGTAATGCTTCAGAGCAGAATCAGGACATGAGATGGAGGAGATTGGGGCCAATGAGGACTGCAAGTTCTTCATAAGTTTCTGGGTGTTAATGGCCTGTATGTTTCTATAAGTGTGGAAAGTGGGGGTGACCTGAGCGGGATGGCAGTTCTTGATAGAGAATGAAAGAAGGTTGTGGTCAGAGAGCGGGAGAGGGGAGTTTGTGAAGTCATCCACTGAGCAAAGCCGGGAGAAGACCAAGTCAAGGGAGTTTCCATCTTCATGCGTTGGAGAGTTAGTATTCTGCGAGAGGCCGAAAGAGGAGGTTAGAGATAAAAGGTGAGAAGCAGATGGGGAGAGGGGAGAAGCAATGGGGATGTTGAAATCACCCATGATAAGGGTGGGGGTGTCACAGGAGAGAAAATGTGGAAGCCAGGTGGCAAAATGATCCAGGAACTGATGAGAGGGGCCAGGAGGGCGATACACCACCGCCACTCGCATGGAGAAGGGGACGTAGAGTCTGACAGCATGGACCTCAAAGGAAGGGAATACAAGTGAGGGTACTTGGGGGATAACTTGGAAGGTACATTTGGGTGAAAGGAGCAGACCAACGCCTCCACCTGCTCTGTTGTCTGATCTTGGGGTATGAGAAAAGTGTAATCCACCATATGAGAGAGCAGCAGCAGCGGTGGTGTCTGACTGCTGGATCCAGGTTTCAGTAAGAGCCAGGAGATTAAGAGAATTAGAAAGGAAGAAGTCATGAATAAAGGAGAGTTTATTACACACAGAGCGAGAATTCCAAAGAGCACAATTGAAAGAGACAGAAGGCATGCATGGAATATTAATAAGGTTAGAGGGGTTTCTGGGTGTAGCAATTGGGAGGTTTGACTGGCTATAACATGGGGGGCCGGGGTTTGGAGAGATGTCTCCAGCGACTAGGAGAAGGAGGATAGAAAGAGTGAGCAGATGGTTAAGTGATTTGTGAGAGCGTCTCTTGTGTTGGATGGTGGGACTGAATGGATCTGCGCTGTTAAGCAATGTGAACAGAGCATGAGTGCTATACATAGGAGAGGCAAGGACAGAGGGGCCGATATGGATGGAGTTTAAAGAGTTTATGCAAGGGCGGTGAGTGAATGCAGGAGCCAGGATATAGATTATACAGATACATATGGTGTGTATTTGTTCTGTTTCAAGTGAATAGGGAATTGTTTTAGATTGTCTTACCTGTCTCCTGCCCTGTCTAACTGCCATGTTATAACTGCCGCATACTTAGAAAAATTATTTGAAAAAAAACTACACGAATAATAGTGCACGAATGCACCCCTGCATGAATGCATCCCCAAGCTATGTCTACATTTATAGAAGGCTAGCTCTTAGATCTCACTTTTTTTTTTTTTTAAAGGGTGTTTCTCCCCCTCTTGTTACCAATCAATCTAACTCAGTTGAGACAGCAGGACACAATAAATGTAGTGATCAGATAAACAAATGTCCAGGTCTACATGGATCATAAACCCCTTTGAAAACAGTTATGTGATCTCTCCCCCAATCAGTACATCCTTCACTACCAGTAGGATATCGACCACCAGTACATTCTACAGCATCAGTAAGACTTCCACAATCAGTACATCCTTCACTATCAGTAGGACCTCCACCACCAGTACATTCTATAGCATCAGTAGGACCTACACCATCAGTACATTCGACAGCATGAGTAGGACCTCCACAATCAGTACATCCTTCACTACCAGTAGGACTTCCACCATCAGTACATTCTACAGCATCAGTAGGACCTACACCATCAGAACATTCTACAGCATCTGTAGGACCTCCACAATCAGTACATCCTTCACTACCAGTAGGAACTCCACCACCAGTACATTCTACAGCATCAGTAAGACCTCCACAAACAGTACATCCTCCACCATCAGTGCATTCTACAGCATCAGTAGGACCTCCACCATCAGTACATTCTACAGCATCAGTAGGACCTCCACAGTCAGTACATCCTTCACTACTAGTAGGACCTCCACCATCAGTACATTCTACAGCATCAGTAGGACCTCCCCAATCAGTACATCCTTCACTACCAGTAGGATATCCACCACCAGTACATTCTACAGCATCAGTAAGACCTCCACAATCAGTACATCCTTCACTACCAGTAGGACCTCCACCATCAGTACATTCTACAGCATCAGTAGGACCTCCACAATCATTACATCCTTCACTACCAGTAGGACCTCCACCACCAGTACATTCTACAGCATCAGTAAGACCTCCACAATCAGTACATCCTTCACTATCAGTAGGACCTCCACCATCAGTGCATTCTACAGCATCAGTAAGACCTCCACAATCAGTACATCCTGCACCATCAGTGCATTCTACAGCATCAGTAGGACCTCCACCATCAGTACATTCTACAGCATCAGTAGGACCTCCACAGTCAGTACATCCTTCACTACTAGTAGGACCTCCACCACCAGTACATTCTACAGCATCAGTAGGACCTCCACAATCAGTACATCCTTCACTACCAGTAGGATATCCACCACCAGTACATTCTACAGCATCAGTAAGACCTCCACAATCAGTACATCCTTCACTATCAGTAGGACCTCCACCATCAGTACATTCTACAGCATCAGTAGGACCTCCACCATCAGTACATTCTACAGCATCAGTAAGACCTCCACAATCAGTACATCCTTCACTATCAGTAGGACCTCCACCATCAGTGCATTCTACAGCATCAGTAAGACCTCCACAATCAGTACATCCTCCACCATCAGTGCATTCTACAGCATCAGTAGGACCTCCACCATCAGTACATTCTACAGCATCAGTAGGACCTCCACAGTCAGTACATCCTTCACTACTAGTAGGACCTCCACCACCAGTACATTCTACAGCATCAGTAGGACCTCCCCAATCAGTACATCCTTTACTACCAGTAGGATATCCACCACCAGTACATTCTACAGCATCAGTAAGACCTCCACAATCAGTACATCCTTCACTATCAGTAGGACCTCCACCATCAGTACATTCTACAGCAACAGTAGGACCTCCACCATCAGTACATTCTACAGCATCAGTAAGACCTCCACAATCAGTACATCCTTCACTACCAGTAGGACCTCCACCATCAGTGCATTCTACAGCATCAGTAGGACCTCCACTATCAGTGCTGCATTCTACAGCATCAGTAGGACCTCCACTATCAGTGCATTCTACAGCATCAGTAGGATCTCCACAATCAGTACATCCTCAACAACCAGTAGGACCTCCACCACCAGTACATTCTACAGCATCAGTAAGACCTCCACAATCAGTAAATCCTCCACCATCAGTGCATTCTACAGCATCAGTAGGACCTCCACCATCAGTACATTCTACAGCATCAGTAGGACCTCCACCATCAGTGCTGCATTCTACAGCATCAGTAGGACCTCTACCATCAGTGCATTCTACAGCATCAGTAGGATCTCCACCATCAGTACATCCCCAACAACCAGTAGGACCTCCACCATCAGTACATTCTACAGCATCAGTAAGACCTCCACAATCAGTAGATCCTTCACTACCAGTAGGACCTCCACCATCAGTGCATTCTACAGCATCAGTAGGACCTCCACAATCATTACATCCTTCACTACCAGTAGGACCTCCACCACCAGTACATTCTACAGCATCAGTAAGACCTCCACAATCAGTACATCCTTCACTATCAGTAGGACCTCCACCATCAGTGCATTCTACAGCATCAGTAGGACCTCCACCATCAGTACATTCTACAGCATCAGTAGGACCTCCACCATCAGTACATTCTACAGCATCAGTAGGACCTCCACCATCAGTGCTGCATTCTACAGCATCAGTAGGACCTCCACCATCAGTGCATTCTACAGCATCAGTAGGATCTCCACCATCAGTACATCCCCAACAACCAGTAGGACCTCCACCATCAGTGCATTCTACAGCATCAGTAAGACCTCCACAATCAGTAGATCCTTCACTACCAGTAGGACCTCCACCATCAGTGCATTCTACAGCATCAGTAGGACCTTTACCATCAGTGCATTCTACAGCATCAGTAGGACCTCCACCATCAGTACATTCTACAGCATCAGTAGGACATCCACAATCAGTACATCCTTCACTACCAGTTGGACCTCCACCATCAGTACATTCTACAGCATCAGTAGGACCTCCACAATCATTACATCCTTCACTACCAGTAGGACCTCCACCACCAGTACATTCTACAGCATCAGTGAGACCTCCACAATCAGTACATCCTTCACTACCAGTAGGACCTCCACCATCAGTGCATTCTACAGCATCAGTAGGACCTCCACCATCAGTACATTCTACAGCATCAGTAGGATCTCCACCATCAGTACATCCTCAACAACCAGTAGGACCTCCACCATGAGTACATTCTACAGCATCTGTAGGACCTACACCATCAGTACATTCTACAGCATCAGTAGGACCTCCACCATCAGTACATTCTACAGCATCAGTAGGACCTCCACCACCAGTGCTGCATTCTACAGCATCAGTAGGACCTCCACCACCAGTGCTGCATTCTACAGCATCAGTAGGACCTCCACCATCAGTGCATTCTACAGCATCAGTAGGATCTCCACCATCAGTACATCCCCAACAACCAGTAGGACCTCCACCATCAGTACATTCTACAGCATCAGTAAGACCTCCACAATCAGTAGATCCTTCACTACCAGTAGGACCTCCACCATCAGTGCATTCTACAGCATCAGTAGGACCTCCACAATCATTACATCCTTCACTACCAGTAGGACCTCCACCACCAGTACATTCTACAGCATCAGTAAGACCTCCACAATCAGTACATCCTTCACTATCAGTAGGACCTCCACCATCAGTGCATTCTACAGCATCAGTAGGACCTCCACCATCAGTACATTCTACAGCATCAGTAGGACCTCCACCATCAGTGCTGCATTCTACAGCATCAGTAGGACCTCCACCATCAGTGCATTCTACAGCATCAGTAGGATCTCCACCATCAGTACATCCCCAACAACCAGTAGGACCTCCACCATCAGTACATTCTACAGCATCAGTAAGACCTCCACAATCAGTAGATCCTTCACTACCAGTAGGACCTCCACCATCAGTGCATTCTACAGCATCAGTAGGACCTTTACCATCAGTGCATTCTACAGCATCAGTAGGACCTCCACCATCAGTACATTCTACAGCATCAGTAGGACATCCACAATCAGTACATCCTTCACTACCAGTAGGACCTCTACCATCAGTACATTCTACAGCATCAGTAGGACCTCCACAATCATTACATCCTTCACTACCAGTTGAACCTCCACCACCAGTACATTCTACAGCATCAGTAGGACCTCCACCATCAGTACATTCTACAGCATCAGTAGGATCTCCACCATCAGTACATCCTCAACAACCAGTAGGACCTCCACCATCAGTACATTCTACAGCATCTGTAGGACCTCCACAATCAGTACATCCTTCACTACCAGTAGGACCTCCACCACCAGTACATTCTACAGCATCAGTAAGACCTCCACAATCAGTACATCCTTCACTACCAGTAGGACCTCCACCACCAGTACATTCTACAGCATCAGTAAGACCTCCACAATCAGTACATCCTTCACTACCAGTAGGACCTCCACCATCAGTGCATTCTACAGCATCAGTAGGACCTCCACCATCAGTACATTCAACAGCATCAGTAGGACCTCCACCATCAGTACATTCTACAGCATGAGTAGGATCTCCACCATCAGTACATCTTCAACAACCAGTAGGACCTCCACCATCAGTACATTCTACAGCATCCTTCACTATCAGTAGGACCTCCACCATCAGTGCATTCTACAGCATCAGTAGGATCTCCACCATCAGTAAATCCTCAACAACCAGTAGGACCTCCACCATCTGTACCTTCTACAGCATCATTAGGACCTCCACCATCAGTACATCCTCAACAACCAGTAGGACCTCCACAGCCTGTAGGACCTCCACCACCAGTACATCATCCACAACCAGCAGTAGAACCTCCACCACCAGTACATCCACCAGTTTCTCCTCCACCACCATAAGGACCTCCACCTGTAGATCCTCAACCACCTATACTGGAGAGTCAGGTCAACAAGACATCATGGCTTCATGTCAGCCTACCTCTGCCCAATTGGTCATCTGGTGTTTTCCATGATGGCATCTTACATAGAGGCACAGAGAATGAAATGTGGTAATGGTGATTTAATAGGCATAAAAAAATCTGTCTGTAAATCGGTCTACAATTACAATCAAATTTATTCATCCCTCATGACAATTTTTACTTTTTTGCTGTTAATAATGACTGCACTGTCTCCTCGGGTGCTCATGAGATAATGATTAAGACAGACCGGATTATGATATTAACTTCTTCACAACCTACTGATTTTCTGTTTTTGCGCTTTTGTTTTTTTTTTTCTCCCCTTCTTCCCAGAGCCATAACTTTTTTTATTTTTTGGTTAATATGGCCATGTGAGAGCTTGTTTTTCACGGGACGAGTTGTACTTTTGATCCACACCATTGATTTTACCATATAATGTACTGGAAAAATGGGGAAAAAAATCCAAGTGAAGTGAAATTGCAAAATCGGTGCAATGCCACAATGTAATTTTGTTTGCCATGTTCACTAAATGCTAAAACTGACCTGCCATTATGATTCTCCAGGTCATTACGAGTTCATAGACATTAAACATGTATAAGTTCATTTTTTTTTGGTGGTGAAAAAAACCTGAAATTTGTAAGAAAAAAAATAGCTTATGTTGGTATTTTCTGAGACCTGTAATGTCTCTATTTTTTGTGATTTGGGTCTTTATGATGGTTTATATTTTGCACATTTTATTGCAATGTTGCGGCAACAAAAAAACTTAATTCTGGCGTTTCGATTTTATCTCATTAAGCCATTTACCGATTGGATGCATTTACTTTATATTTTGATAGATTGGGCATTCCTGAACTTGGAGATACCAAATAGGTGTATTGTTTTTATTGTTTTATTTTCAGCAGGGCAAAAGGGGGGGTGATTAATTTCTAATTTTTTTTTATATTTTTCAAAACTTTTTTTTTTTTTTTTTACTAACTTCAATAGACCCTTAGGAAACTTGAAGCTATAATCATCCAATCGCTTGCCCTATACATAGTAGGGCTTCGGAACTGCCATGTGTAACAGAAATCACAGTCTCCTATGGCACTGACACCACCTATGACGTACCCATATGTCCATGGGGGTGAAGGGGTTAACATTACTCACATACCTAAAAAATATCCTTCTAGTATCATAAACTTTAATCATATTAATGTTTTAATGGTATTTTTATATACATTTTTTAAATTGTCTTGTATTTTATTTTCAGCATTTTCTGAAAAGTGTTTTTGATTTACGAGATATGTTGCATTATTTTATTGAGGCGCTGAGATTTATTTTTAGTACATTATATGCCCTTATTTCTACATTTTTTTTCATTATAACAGAGGTGTGTAAACTTTTTAGATCCATTGTGCATGTATATAAAAAAAGTCTACACACCCGTTATAACGCCTACTTTTTACCATCTACAAAACAAAAAAAACATACCAAGAAGATCATCCTGGAACTTTTTTTTACACTTTTAATATACCCCAAACAACAATGGTGGTATTTTGTAAATTTAAAAAAAAAAAAAGAAAAAAGGAAAAAAAAAAATCACCATTCACCGCACTTCCCGGATTATTGTTGCATTATATGGCAACATACACTCACCGGCCACTTTATTAGGTTCACCTGTCCAACTTCTTGTTAACACATAATTTCTAATCAGCCAATCACATGGCGGCAACTCAGTGCATTTAGGCATGTAGACATGGTCAAGACAATCTCCTGCAGTTCAAACCGAGCATCAGTATGGGGAAGAAAGGTGATTTGAGTGCCTTTGAACGTGGCATGGTTGTTGGTGCCAGAAGGGCTGGTCTGAGTATTTCAGAAACTGCTGATCTACTGGGATTTTCACGCACAACCATCTCTAGGGTTTACAGAGAATGGTCCGAAAAAGAAAAAAAATCCAGTGAGCGGCAGTTCTGTGGGCGGAAATGCCTTGTTGATGCCAGAGGTCAGAGGAGAATGGGCAGACTGGTTCGAGCTGATAGAAAGGCAACAGTGACTCAAATCGCCACCCGTTACAACCAAGGTAGGCCTAAGAGCATCTCTGAACGCACAGTGCGTCGAACTTTGAGGCAGATGGGCTACAGCAGCAGAAGACCACACCGGGTACCACTCCTTTCAGCTAAGAACAGGAAACTGAGGCTACAATTTGTACAAGCTCATCGAAATTGGACAGTAGAAGATTGGAAAAACGTTGCTTGGTCTGATGAGTCTCGATTTCTGCTGCGACATTCGGATGGTAGGGTCAGAATTTGGCGTAAACAACATGAAAGCATGGATCCATCCTGCCTTGTATGGAGCATCTTTGGGATGTGCAGCCGACAAATCTGCGGCAACTGTGTGATGCCATCATGTCAATATGGACCAAAATCTCTGAGGAATGCTTCCAGCACCTTGTTGAATCTATGCCACGAAGAATTGAGGCAGTTCTGAAGGCAAAAGGGGGTCCAACCCGTTACTAGCATGGTGTACCTAATAAAGTGGCCGGTGAGTGTAAATTATGTCATTCAAAACTGAAATTTTCCCCACAAGAAACGAGCCCCCCATACGGCTATGAAGACAAAAAAAAAAAAAGTGGGTCTTGGAAGAAGGAAGAGGGAAAAAACAAAAATGGCAAAAATGTAAATTAAAAAAACTAAAAAAAAAATGCGAACTTCTTGTCAGGTCAGATTCTTCTTCTGTTAGGAAATCATGTGAGTAGTTTTTGATGTCAGCTCAGAAATGTGGCCGTACAGGAAATGTACACCGTGAAAACAATTCCTAAAAAGCAATGTCAGAATTGCGTTTTTTTCCTTTCACAATTTCACCACACTTGGAATTTTTTTCCCATTTTCCAGTACTCTACGTGGCAAAATGAATGTTGTAATACAAAAGTGCAACTCGTCTTGCAAAAAACAAGCCCTCATATGTCTATGTGGACAGGAAAATATAAAAGTTATGGCGCTGGGAAGAAGGGGAGGAGAAATCTATCATGTAGAAATGGAAACTGGCCGCATCGTGAAGGGGTTAATGGGAAAACTGTTAGATAGAATCATTTTTCTAAATGCACAGGAAATAGATGTAATAAGTGCACTTTTGCTGCAAATTAGGGGCATAACTATCGTGGTCGCCGCTGCGACCAGGCCTGGCAGGTGAGGGGCCCACCACCACCAGCAAATACAGGTCCTTCTCAAAAAATTAGCATATAGTGTTAAATTTCATTATTTACCATAATGTAATGATTACAATTAAACTTTCATATATTATAGATTCATTATCCACCAACTGAAATTTGTCAGGTCTTTTATTGTTTTAATACTGATGATTTTGGCATACAACTCCTGATAACCCAAAAAACCTGTCTCAATAAATTAGCATATTTCACCCGTCCAATCAAATAAAAGTGTTTTTTAATAACAAACAAAAAAACCATCAAATAATAATGTTCAGTTATGCACTCAATACTTGGTCGGGAATCCTTTGGCAGAAATGACTGCTTCAATGCGGCGTGGCATGGAGGCAATCAGCCTGTGACACTGCTGAGATGTTATGGAGGCCCAGGATGCTTCAATAGCGGCCTTAAGCTCATCCAGAGTGTTGGGTCTTGCGTCTCTCAACTTTCTCTTCACAATATCCCACAGATTCTCTATGGGGTTCAGGTCAGGAGAGTTGGCAGGCCAATTGAGCACAGTAATACCATGGTCAGTAAACCATTTACCAGTGGTTTTGGCACTGTGAGCAGGTGCCAGGAAGCATGAAGTGCTCCAAAATCTCCTGATAGCTAGCTGCATTGACCCTGCCCTTGATGAAACACAGTGGACCAACACCAGCAGCTGACATGGCACCCCACACCATCACTGACTGGGTACTTGACACTGGACTTCAGGCATTTTGGCATTTCCTTCTCCCCAGTCTTCCTCCAGACTCTGGCACCTTGATTTCCGAATGACATGCAAAATTTGCTTTCATCAGAAAAAAGTACTTGGGACCACTTAGCAACAGTCCAGTGCTGCTTCTCTGTAGCCCAGGTCAGGCGCTTCTGCCGCTGTTTATGGTTCAAAAGTGGCTTTACCTGGGGAATGCGGCACCTGTAGCCCATTTCCTGCACACGCCTGTGCACGGTGGCTCTGGATGTTTCCACACCAGACTCAGTCCACTGCTTCCTCAGGTTCCCCAAGGTCTGGAATCGGTCCTTCTCCACAATCTTCCTCAGGGTCCGGTCACCTCTTCTCGTTGTACAGCGTTTTCTGCCACATTGTTTCCTTCCAACAGACTTACCATTGAGGTGCCTTGATACAGCACTCTGGGAACAGCCTATTTGTTGAGAAATTTCTTTCTGGGTCTTACCCTCTTGCTTGAGGGTGTCAATGATGGCCTTCTTGACATCTGTCAGGTCGCTAGTCTTACCCATGATGGGGGTTTTGAGTAATGAACCAGGCAGGGAGTTTTTAAAAGCCTCAGGTATCTTTTGCATGTGTTTAGAGTTAATTAGTTGATTCAGAAGATTAGGGTAATAGGTCGTTTAGAGAACCTTTTCTTGATATGCTAATTTATTGAGACAGGTTTTTTGGGTTATCAGGAGTTGTAGGCTAAAATCATCAGTATTAAAACAATAAAAGACCTGACAAATTTCAGTTGGTGGATAATGAATCTATAATATATGAAAGTTTAATTGTAATCATTACATTATGGTAAATAATGAAATTTAACACTATATGCTAATTTTTTGAGAAGGACCTGTACTTCAGCTGGATGTGCATCCTGTGACCCACATTCAGATGAATTGTATTGTGGCACACAGACCCACTGGGTCAGTGCACGGCAAATCATGCTGCCGGACAATCAGAGGCCAGCAGCTGACGTTGGCGAGCTCATGACTGGGGGAGTAGGGCAGACATCAAGCGCTCACGTCACTTACATGCTGAAGTCAGCAGCCTGCTTCAGAAAAGGATGCCATGTGGTGGGGGAGTGGAGGGAAGGTGAGTATTTATTTATTTTTTTAAATCAGTGAGTACACAGTGACCATACTACTACATGTATGACAATGGGCTGTGCATTATACTACATGGAGGACTATGGGCTGAGCATTATACTACATGGATGACTATGGGCTGTGCATTATACTATATGGAGGACTATGGGCTGCGCATTATACTACATGGAGGACTATGGGCTGAGCATTATACTACATGGATGACTATGGGCTGTGCATTATACTACATGTATGACAAAGGGCTGTGCATTATACTGCATGGAGGACTATGGGCTGTGCATTATACTACATGGAGGACTATGGGCTGTGCATTATACTGTATGGAAGACTATGGGCTGTGCATTATACTACACGGATGACTATGGGCTGTGCATTATGCTACATGGAGGACTATGGGCTGTGCATTATACTGTATGGATGACTATGGATTGCATTATACTACATGGAGGACTATGAGCTGTGCATTATACTACATGGATGACTGGGTGTGCATTATACTATATGGAGGACTATGGGCTGAGCATTATACTACATGGATGACTATGGGCTGTGCATTATACTACATGTATGACAATGGGCTGTGCATTATACTGCATGGAGGACTATGGGCTGTACATTATACTACATGGAGGACTATGGGCTGTGCATTATACTGTGTGGATGACTATGGGCTGTGCATTATACTACACGGAGGACTATGGGCCGTGTATTATACTGTATGGATGACTATGGACTGCATTATACTACATGGAGGACTATGAGCTGTGCATTATACTACATGGATAACTATGGGCTGTGCATTATACTACATGGAGGACTATGGGCTGTGCATTATACTATATGTATGACTATGGGCTGTGCATTATACTATATTGAGGACTATGGGCTGTGCATTATACTATATGTATGACTATGGGCTGTGCATTATACTATATGGAGGACTATGGGCTGTGCATTATACTGCATGGAGGACTATGGGCTGAGCATTATACTACATGGAGGACTATGGGCTGTGCATTATACTACATGGATGACTATGGGCTCTGCATTATACTACATGGAGGACTATGGGCTGTGCATTATGATACATGGAGGACTATGGGCTGAGCATTATACTACATGGATGACTATGGGCTGTGCATTATACTACATGTATGACAATGGGCTGTGCAATATACTGCATGGAGGACTATGGGCTGTGTATTATACTACATGGAGGACTATGGGCTGTGCATTATACTACATGGATGACTGGGGCTGTGCATTATACTACATGGAGGACTATGGGCTGTGCATTATACTACATGGATGACTATGAGCTGTGCATTATACTACATGGATGACTATGGGCTGTGCATTATACTACATGGATGAATATGGGCTGTGCATTAGACTACATGGAGGAATATGGGCTGGCAATTATACTACATTATATCAAATATATATTTTATTAAGGTAAAATGCAACTATTAAATTATAGAACCATCAGGCTTCACTGTGATGTCAATGTCCAAAAAATTTACCTTGCGGCCATATATACGTGAGATCAATATTTTGGTCATTTTGGTGCAACATGGCCATCAGATCATTTAATTCCTGGATAGTATCTTCCAACACAAACATAATATCATCTATATACAGTCATATGAAAAAGTTTGGGCACCCCTATTAATCTTAAGCTTAATGTTTTATAAAAATTGTTTTTTTGCAACAGCTATTTCAGTTTAATATATCTAATAACTGTTGGACACAGTAATGTTTCTGCCTTGAAATGAGGTTTATTGTACTAACAGAAAATGTGCAATCTGCATTCAAACAAAATTTGACAGGTGCATAAGTATGGGCACCCTTATCATTTTCTTGTTTTAAATACTCCTACTTACTTTTTACTGACTTACTAAAGCACTTTTTTTGGTTTTGTAACCTCATTGAGCTTTGAACTTCATAGCCAGGTGTATGCAATCATGAGAAAAGCTACTTAAAGTGGCCACTTGCAAGTTGTTCTCCTGTTTGAATCTCCTCCGAAGAGTGGCATCATGGGCTCCTCAAAACAACTGTCAAATGATCTGAAAACAAAGATTATTCAACATAGTTGTTCAGGGGAAGGATACAAAAAGCTGTCTCAGAGGTTTAACCTGTCAATTTCCACTGTTGAGGAACATAGTAAGGAAATGGAAGAACACAGGTACAGTTCTTGTTAAGGCCAGAAGTGGCAGGCCAAGAAAAACATCAGAAAGGCAGAGAAGAAGAATGGTGAGATCAGTCAAGGACAATCCTCAGACCACCTCCAGAGATCTGCAGAATCAACTTGCTGCAGATGGTGTCACTGTGCATCGGTCAACTATACAACACACTTTGCACAAGGAGAAGCTGTATGGGAGAGTGATGCGAAAGAAGCCGTTTCTGCAAGCACGCCACAAACAGAGTCGGCTGAGGTATGCAAAAGCACATTTGGAGAAGCCAATTTCTTTTTGGAAGAAGGTCCTGTGGACTGATGAAACCAAGATTGAGTTGTTTGGTAATACAAAAAGGCGTTATGCATGGCGGCAAAAAAACACAGTGCGTTGTATAGTTGACCGATGCACAGTGACACCATCTGCAGCAAGTTGATGCTGCAGCTCTCTGGAGATGGTCTGAGGATTGTCCTTGACTGATCTCACCATTCTTCTTCTCTGCCTTTCTGATGTTTTTCTTGGCCTGCCACTTCTGGCCTTAACAAGAACTGTAACTGTGTTCTTCCATTTCCTTACTATGTTCCTCACAGTGGAAATTGACAGGTTAAATCTCTGAGACAGCTTTTTGTATCCTTCCCCTGAACAACTATGTTATCTTTGTTTTCAGATCATTTGACATTTGTTTTGAGGAGCCCATGATGCCACTCTTCAGAGGAGATTCAAACAGGAGAGCAACTTGCAAGTGGCCACTTTAAGTAGCTTTTCTCATGATTGCATACACCTGGCTATGAAGTTCAAAGCTCAATGAGGTTACAAAACCAAAAAAAGTGCTTTAGTAAGTCAGTAAAAAGTAGGTAGGAGTATTTAAAACAAGAAAATGATAAGGGTGCCCATACTTATGCACCTGTCAAATTTTGTTTGAATGCAGATTGCACATTTTCTGTTAGTAAATAAACCTCATTTCAAGGCAGAAACATTACTGTGTCCAACAGTTATTAGATATATGAAACTGAAATAGCTGTTGCAAAAAAAACAATTTTTATAAAACACTAAGCTTAAGATTAATAGGGGTGCCCAAACTTTTTCATATGACTGTATCTGATCCAGCTCTGGATCTTGTCTGCACCGGAATTGGGGGAGCTTATGAAAATCTCTTTCCCAAAAACCCAAAAATAGGTTAGCGTACGAGGGTGCACAAGCTGCCCCCATTGCCGTACCCTGTATCTGAAGAAATGCTTCATCTCTAAATGTGAAACAATTGTGGGCTAGAATGAATTCTAATAAAGTCAGAATTAATGTTGCAAGGGAAGGTTCAAGATTGCTATTGTGTAAGTACCATAAGAACGCAAATTATTACAGAACATTTCCCCGTCAGACACGAAGTATGTGAAGTATCCTGACGATCCTGCTCGGTGAGTTGTGCAGGAAATTTACTGTATAACGACAATATGAGCGATCTATGATGTCTAGTGTACAAGTGCGGAGCGGCTGCAGCGCCCCAGAGTCCTGGTCGTTGCAGTACTGTGGCTCCGCCACTATGGGGAGCTATGGTGCATCTGATGGCACTGAAGGAGTTCATCTGATCAGGTATCACAGACACCAATACATTTCACAGCCGGGCCTCCGGGGGGAGCTAAGGGTTCTATTCACTAGGCCACTCCACACCATAGTGGGTAAACTGGGGGTCAGGCAGGAAGTTAGTCAAAAAGCTGACTGGGTTGGAACCAGGCAACACCTTGTGGCAGAGGGTGTTGTAGGGGAAGATACAGTAGGGTCTCTGTCAGGGGTGGGATCCTGACAGAGGCTTGGCAACTTGAGCGAACGTAACGGGACCGTGCCTGCTCAGGATAGCGGCGGTGCCCAAGGAAGGACGAGAAGCGAGATAGATTGTGCTGAGTGAGAAACGAGGTCAAGCAATAAGGAGAATACCAGTAGGGGTCGTGCCGTAAGACCGAGGCAACACCCTACTGAGGCGCACTACCGGTGGCCGGAACGCCGAGGGAGTATTACAACATCCAGCTTCAAGCGATACTCTAAACAGCGGCAGGACAGTCAGTCTAAGGCGGGCTGTCTAACTTAAATCACCTATGCAGTCTTGGGGGGCAACTTGTGGAGAGGGGCGACTCTAGGGTCCCGGAAGAGCTCCGAGCCTACCCGTCAAACGGGTGCCGTCCCAACCATAACACCAGGGAGGGACGGAGGATTAGCAGAACATCATCTAATCGAGTTGTGAGGGAACTTAAGAAACAGACACAACAGTTGTGGGGACTTTCTGTAAGCACAGCAGGGAAGGACCACAACACATAGCGCTAGAAGGAAGGCACAGATTTCCACCTGCTAAGAGAACTCTGGAGGTGCCATTGGACCGGCCGGACTTGCGCAGCCTGGTTATCCAGATTCTGGACTGAGGACACAGAGATCTTCAGTAAAGAGGTAAAGAGACTGCAACCTGGTGTCCTCGTTATTTACTGCACCGCACCACTACAGCCTCACCACCACCATCATCCGTCATACCTATCACTGTACGCCCCTCGGCAGGGTCACGGACCGGGCCTAGCCACCGTGACAACCCCAGAGCAGAGACTCAGAGGCCCGATACCGGGTACCCCTCGGCCCTGCGGCAGTGGGGGCGCTTCAACTTGGCGTCACGAACAGGATCTACTTAAGCCTGAAGAATCAGGTCATGTGTGCCTTGGAACTGTGATTTACTGTGCTTGGACTGTACTTTATTGCAAAGACTGTGCTGCGCCATTTACCGCCAAAATCCGCCGCCATTATAGCGCTGAGGAAAGCGCAGGAGAAGAAGAGGGGCGTGGAGTGGGCGTAGGCAAGCTGAAAAGCGCGAACAACAATGGCCGCCCAGTCTAAATATTGCTGTGTCCTGAGGACGTGTCCGTCAACAGCGGAGGTCCGCCTCCTGATCCTGTTTGGAGGGTGGAGACCATGGAGATGGGGCTGCCCACGAAAGAGACCGCGGGAAGAAGACACTGGAGAGGAGATAAAGATGGCGACACCAGGAACACCGCATGGGAATGACCAGACTCGGCGAGAGGCTGTACAACCTGATGCAGCCCAGGATACGCCGTCACTGCGGGAGCTGACCCTTGCAGAGCCAACGATGGGCCAACCTCCCCGGCCGCCGTCCGAGGAGTGCGTGGCCGCGGCTGAAGCCCGGCGGATAGCCTACCGCTTGGAAGCCGATGCCCGCGTGATCGCTCGGCTGGGCCAGCCTACGGAGGTCCGCCTGTCTCCAGTGTCCCCTGCCTCCTCCATCCAGGCCGTGGCAGATTGTGAGCTGCGCGCATCGGGCCTGAGGATCCTGCCGGAAGCCGAACATCTGCGGCGCCTCATGGCAGCCTGGCGGAACAGACCTCAGCCTGCCACTCAGGTCGATTTAACCAGTGTGGAAGAAACCCCACCGTCCCACTGGGGTGTGGTGGTCTCCTTTAACTCCCGACATGGGAAGGGAGTTATCCAAGAGATCGGGGAGCCACTGCAGGTCCGCGTTGACCGTGAAGAAGTCGAGCCCTGTGGAGGAAGGTATGACGCCGACCTGGAACCTGGCGATGCCGTGACCTACACCCGGTGGAAGAGGGAAGCGGGTGGAACAGGTTGGATAGCTCGGGGTGTCCAGCGGTGCGTCGCCCTGGAGGCTGCTACCGGAACGATGGAAGATGAGCCTTCTGCAGAGAAGAAGCCGGAACCAGCCCCCCGAGGAATCTCAGGAGGTCCGGGTCCACCGTGTGCCTCTGGGTCGCGCTCGCCCACAAGCAAGGAGGGCGTCCCGGCGTGGGATCCTGTCGCTGCTGGAGCCAGGACCGGCCCTTGTTACCCCAAGGCGACCCGTTGGCTGGGTGAGGCCTGGAAGGAGACCGTTCCCTGCACAAGAAGACTGAGTAAGCATGAATGCTTTATAAATGTAAATAGTTACTGTTCTACTATTTTGCTGCTAAAACCCGTCCAGGGTTAACTTTTAAAGGGATTCCTCTTGTTGACCCGAGATCCCTATTGTTTTGTTTGTTTTTCTAAGTTTTGCACAAGTTTCCAGAACTGCCGCAATCATGAACAGTGCATGATACAAACTTTTTGTAAATAGTTTGCACCTTATTAAAGGTGCTCCCTACTGGTTTTACTTCAAGAAGGACTCTTTGTGAAGATACCACACTGGAACCTTTGTTGAGTACGGACTGGTAGCTTGAGAAGACATGCTACCTCATAGAGACTTGGTTTCCTCTTAAAGGGGATGTTCATTTGTTGCACTTAAATGGTGATATTGCTTTAAGACAGGTGGCAATAATGTTTTGATGAAAGAAAGTGATGATAATGTTTACATGGGAAAGTTATATGTATCCAACTAGTTAATTGTAAAGAAATGCTGATAATGTTGATAGACAAAGAGGATGGAAGGTGAACCCTGAGCCCTCCTAGGAGCCATATAGAGATGGCTCAGTGCTCTTAAACTGAAAGTAATGTTATGTTCTATACTGTGTATAGTAGTTGAAAAGACAGAAGGCTCGGGCTGAAAGGAGCGGTCCTGTAAGAAAGGAGAGGCAGTAGGTCTGGTGCCGTTAGGACAGGCGGTCCTGCAGATTTAAAGAAGGAGAATGTAAAAGTTAAATTGCCATATAATGTGATTATAAGAAGGTCTTTAGCGGATTCAGAGTGTACGTCCTTAAAGACAATGTTAAACTATTGTTCAACAATTTTGCACTTAGTAGAATACCCGGTTGGGTAAGAAAAGTTATTTATAGCTTGTTGCTATGGTATTTAACCATGTTTGTAACGTTCAAGTGTCCTCACCTCCCATAAAGGGAAGCTTTGTTCAAATATACTTATTGTTATTGCACTCAACAAAACTGTATGTCTTTTTGCTAACTTGTATTGTTGTTTTCTTCTCAGTCCCGGAGTACTGTGTTTAACCAGGGGGGAGTGCAGCGCCCCAGAGTCCTGGTCGTTGCAGTACTGTGGCTCCGCCACTATGGGGAGCTATGGTGCGTCTGATGGCACTGAAGGAGTTCATCTGATCAGGTATCACAGACACCAATACATTTCACAGCCGGGCCTCCGGGGGGAGCTAAGGGTTCTATTCACTAGGCCACTCCACACCATAGTGGGTAAACTGGGGGTCAGGCAGGAAGTTAGTCAAAAAGCTGACTGGGTTGGAACCAGGCAACACCTTGTGGCAGAGGGTGTTGTAGGGGAAGATACAGTAGGGTCTCTGTCAGGGGTGGGATCCTGACAGAGGCTTGGCAACTTGAGCGAACGTAACGGGACCGTGCCTGCTCAGGATAGCGGCGGTGCCCAAGGAAGGACGAGAAGCGAGATAGATTGTGCTGAGTGAGAAACGAGGTCAAGCAATAAGGAGAATACCAGTAGGGGTCGTGCCGTAAGACCGAGGCAACACCCTACTGAGGCGCACTACCGGTGGCCGGAACGCCGAGGGAGTATTACAACATCCAGCTTCAAGCGATACTCTAAACAGCGGCAGGACAGTCAGTCTAAGGCGGGCTGTCTAAGGCTACGTTCACATTTGCGGTCCTCGCCGCAGCGTCGGGCGCCGCAGCGGCGCCGCATGCGTCATGCGCCCCTATATTTAACATGGGGGCGCATGGACATGCGGCGCACTTGCGTTTTGCGCCGCATGCGTCGCTGCGGCGCCCGCGTCCGGGCGCAGAGGACGCAGCAAGTTGCATTTTTGCTGCGTCCAAATTCAATGAAAAAAACGACGCATGCGGCGCAAAACGCAGCGTTGTGCATGCGTTTTGCTGCGTTTTTATTTGCGTTGTGCGTTGCGGCGCCGACGCTGCGGCGCACAACGCAAATGTGAACGTAGCCTTACTTAAATCACCTATGCAGTCTTGGGGGGCAACTTGTGGAGAGGGGCGACTCTAGGGTCCCGGAAGAGCTCCGAGCCTACCCGTCAAACGGGTGCCGTCCCAACCATAACACCAGGGAGGGACGGAGGATTAGCAGAACATCATCTAATCGAGTTGTGAGGGAACTTAAGAAACAGACACAACAGTTGTGGGGACTTTCTGTAAGCACAGCAGGGAAGGACCACAACACATAGCGCTAGAAGGAAGGCACAGATTTCCACCTGCTAAGAGAACTCTGGAGGTGCCATTGGACCGGCCGGACTTGCGCAGCCTGGTTATCCAGATTCTGGACTGAGGACCCAGAGATCTTCAGTAAAGAGGTAAAGAGACTGCAACCTGGTGTCCTCGTTATTTACTGCACCGCACCACTACAGCCTCACCACCACCATCATCCGTCATACCTATCACTGTACGCCCCTCGGCAGGGTCACGGACAGGGCCTAGCCACCGTGACAACCCCAGAGCAGAGACTCAGAGGCCCGATACCGGGTACCCCTCGGCCCTGCGGCAGTGGGGGCGCTTCACGGCCACCATGCACAGCACAAGAAATGACAGCGCAGCTCTGGTTGTAACTGGTATCCAGGGTTATGTAGGCTGTAGCTGTACTCCGCACACAAGAGGGGTCCGGTTCTGTGTGTCCTCGGCAGATCCAGCAGAGTTTGGTCAGTTTGGTCAGTAATAATAATAATAATAATAATTACCAATATTATTAATAATTCTAAGAGCAAATAATACAAAATATATAAAATAGCAATATTATTTATACATTTTAATAAAAGATTAATAATAATAATTCTAATAACAAATAATACAAAATATATAAAGTATCAACACTATTAATTATTGTTATTAATATTATTGCATATAATAATACAAATACAAATATTCGTAATTATTCTTAATAGTAATAATTCTAATAAATAAAAAAATAAAATAAAATAATATAATAATGTTAATAATAATAATAATAATAATAATAATAAAAATATATAAAATACCAGTTATTATTAATCTAGCATTTAGTAATGGCATACTAATAATAATAATTGGATAACGCCTTCCACATGTGGATTGGTTTCGGAGATGCTACTGCGGCAGCGCTCTGTGTGCCGCCAGCACAGGACCCGGCATCCGAACTCCTTGTATACAGGTTGTGTGTTCCTGCAGCAGCACATGGACCATGATACGTCTTCTTTGCGGTGATTAGTCCTAATGTGTTCCTCTTTGTCTGCAGTTTGTGGCGCTATGTGCCAGTGTCAGCTCCTACATTGGATTTCTTGTGGACATTGCTCAGTGGAGGCGCCGCACACCCAGGCTTATGTCATTAGGCGCCACAGTTAATTTTTTGGGAATTTGTGTTTTTTGCTTCAAATATTACAAGTTTTTGCCTATTTCGCACCCAGGTTTTCTGTTATAGGTTTCATCTTTGTCCCTGGGCATTTTTAACTTAATTAGGTGGCAGCGGATTGAGCAGCGTGGTAGTGAGTCCAACATTAAAGTGCCAAGCCTGCACACAGAGCACTTTACTACCAGCAGCTGCATTCTCTTTCTACTGAAATCCAGTGTGTCTTTGATTTGTGCATGAGTTCTGATAATTCCTTACATAATATCGGTGCACCTGGTGTTCAGAGCCTATAGCAATCTGTATTATCATCTAGCCAGCTGAGCGATGGAGGACACACATGCTCAGTCACCTCCCCCTAATGAGCCGAGTGCTGGAGGACACACATGCTCAGTCCACACCCAATGAGCAGAATGCTAGAGGACACACATGCTCAGTCACCTCCTCCTAATGAGCAGAGTGCTGGAGGACACACATGCTCAGTTACCTCCCCCTAAAGAGCCAAGTGCTGCAGGACACACACGCTCAGTTACCTCCCCCTAATGAGCAGAGTGCTGGAGGACACACACGCTCAGTCACCTCCCCCTAATGAGCCAAGTGCTGGAAGACACATTCTCAGTCACCTCCCCCTAATGAGTCGAGTGCTGGAGGACACACATGCTCAGTCACCTCCCCCTAATGAGCCGAGTGTGGAGTACACACATGCTCAGTCACCTCCTCCTAATGAGTCAAGTGCTGGAGGACACACGCTCAGTCACCTCCTCCTAATGAGCCGAGTGCTGGAGGACACACACGCTCAGTCACCTCCCCCTAATGAGCCGAGTGCTGGAGGATACACACGCTCAGTCACCTCCCCCTAATGAGCCGAGTGCTGGAGGACACACAGGCTCAGTCACCGCCTCCTAATGAGTCGAGTGCTGGAGGACACACACGCTCAGTCACCTCCCCCTAATGAGCCGAGTGCTGGAGGACACACATGCTCAGTCACCTCCTAATGAGTCGAGTGTTGGAGGACACACACGGTCTCAATGGTCTAATAAAACACTTTAAAACAGCGCCCAGTAACTGGTCTGCTTGTTTAACCCTTTAAGTGCTCTGCAAATGCTACGACACATGATTTTAAACACGTAAAAAAATTCTCATGATGACTTAAAATGGATGGTGTGTAGGTGGCACTAAAATTAAAGAGGTTGTCCAGGGACTTGGATATGGATGGCTTACCCTTAGTGGGGGTCCAACGCCCCCACTACAGAAACAGCACAGCGCCGTGCATAGTGTAGTGGCCACTCACAGTACTGCAGCTCTGATCTCTAGACGATGCTCTTGTATACAGCTTGTGCTGCTCCCAGGTGCGACTATTCCTAATATTTGGTCATAAATGGAGAACAATGCATACGGCACCTAGGCCTACTGTGGGAATCTGTGCGGAGAAC
This sequence comes from Ranitomeya variabilis, assembly GCF_051348905.1. Taxonomy (NCBI): domain Eukaryota; kingdom Metazoa; phylum Chordata; class Amphibia; order Anura; family Dendrobatidae; genus Ranitomeya; species Ranitomeya variabilis. The sequence continues at coordinate 234,598,949 of NC_135235.1, forward strand.
ATCAGGGTACATAAGGGTTCAGATAATAAGATTGTCCTATTGGCTTTATACCTGACCACATGGCCACTGCAGGTTGCCCTGCTCTCGCCCCTGCTAAGTCCTGGCTCGGGCGCTCTAATAATAATAATAATTTTTATGTATATAGCGCCAACATATTCCGCAGCACGGAATGTACAGACAATAAATTCAATACAAGTTAAGACAATTTAAACAGTGACATTAGGAGTGAGGTCCCTGCTCGCAAGCTTACAATCTACAAGGAAATGGGGGGGACACAATAGGTGAAAAGTGCTTGTTATTTCAGGTCTGGCAATTATAATAAATAGGGATTTTCATATAAAGCTGCATGATCCGGTCATCAGCCCGTGTGTTTAAGTGCAATAGTCAAGTATCAAGTGCAGTAATGTGCGTGGAGGGTGTGGAGACAGATGAATAGTAGGGTGCAGATTCAGAGTAATATTTGGAAGGAGGGAACAGGGCAAAGTTAGTTTACTGAGTAGTTGATGTGGTAGGCTTGTTTGGAGAGATGGGTTTTTAAAGCGCGCTTGAATAGGTCAGGGCTAGGTATCAGCCTGATCGTCTGGGGAAGTGCATTCTAGAGAGCTGGCGCAGCACGAGAGAAGTCTTGGAGACGGAAGTGCGAGGTTCCGATTACGGGGGATGTTAGTCTTAGGTCGTTTGTAGAACGGAGGGCACGTGTAGGGCGATAGACAGAGATGAGAGAGGAGATATAAGGCGGTGCAGAACTCTGGAGGGCTTTATGGGTGAGAGAGATGAGTTTATACTGGACCCTGTAGCGAATGGGTAGCTAGTGTAATGACTGGCACAAGATGGAGGCATCGGTGAAGCGGCTGGAAAGAAATATGTCCCTGGCTGCCGCATTCAAGATGGATTGGAGAGGAGAAAGTTTGGTAAGAGGGAGACCAATTAGAAGAGAGTTGCAGTAGTCCAGACGAGAATGAATAAGAGCGACAGTAAGAGTCTTAGCAGTTTCAAAGGTGAGAAAAGGTCGGATTTTGGAGATGTTTTTAAGATGCAGGTGACAAGAGCGAGTGAGTGATCGGATATAGGGAGTAAAGGAAAGATCGGTGTCGAATATGACCCCAAGACAGCGGGCATTCTGCTTGGGAGTTATGGTTGAACCCTCCAGGGTAATTTCGATGTTGGGAAGAGTGAGGTTAGTAGAAGGGAGAAACACAAGAAGTTCCGTTTTGGAGAGATTTATTTTCAGATAGAGGGAGGACACAGCGTCGGACTGGAGCACCTTGGGCCCACCAGAGAAAATCATTCTTGGGACCCACTATGTAGCTACATAGAAATAGATACAAGACCACCAATTGTGCGGTAAAAAGCGCTAATATCAGGGTATAATATAAAGTAGTTCACGTCTTAATTATGTAGCCCCCTCATAAAATATAATGCGGTCCCCTATCATAGAATATAATGCAGCACCCCACAAAATATAATGCAACCCCCTCAGGTATGATGCAGTCCCCACCATAGAATATAATGTAGCACGCCCATAGGGATTAATGCAGCCCCCCTCATATAGTATAATGCAACCCACCACAGAATATAATGTAGTCCCCTGAGAGAATGCAGTTCCACCACAGAATATAATGCAGCCCCCCCACAGAGTATACTGTAGCCCCCTCATATAGTATGATGTAGCCCCCCATAATATAATGTAGTCCCCTGAGAGAATAATGCAGCCCCACCACAGAATATAATGCAGCCCCCATAGAGTAGACTGTAACCCCTCATATAGTATGATGTAGCCCCCCATAATATAATGTAGTACCCTGAGTATAATGCAGTCCCCCCACAGAATATAATGTAGCCCCCCAGGGTCGTATTTAGAGTTTCTGCTGCCCTAGGCACTTTTAGTGCTGCCTCCCCCTTTGGTGAGTATGACACTATTGGCAGTGACTTTGGCAAGAATCGCTGATGTGAAAGTCGCCTTTTGCAGCAGATCCGGCAGTTTTTCTGCATCTGCTGCGTAACGGATCACTTACAGCAACAATGCGTTCGGCCTCATTCATTCCCTATGGGATTTGCGGCACTTGCCGTGATCTGGCAAATGCGGTACCATACCGCCCAACTTTTGAAGAAGGGAAGGAGGTACAAAGTTTGCGGCGCGCAGTGCGCCGCGGCAAATTTTAGGCCACGCCTCTGACCACACCCATTTCACAACTAGTCACACCCATATCCACGTCCCAACCACAGCCATTTAGCACTGCTGATCACACTGTTTTATATACAATAATTATAAGCAAACAAAAATATGGCCACACAGTGCTCCATACTGTATAATGGCCACCCATGATGCTCAATACTGTATAACGGCCACCACACATGATGCTCCATACTGTATAATGGCCACACACAGTTCTCCATACTGTATAATGGCCACACATGATGCTCAATACTGTATAATGGCCACACATGATGCTCCATAGTGTATAATGGCCACACATGATGCTCCATAGAGTATAATGGCCACACAGTGCTCCATACTGTATAGTGGCCACACATAGTGCTCCATACTGTATAATGGCCACACACAGTTCTCCATACTGTATAATGATCCCACATAATGCTCAATACTGTATAATGGCCACAAATGATGCTCCATACTGTATAATGGCCACACATGATGCTCCATACTGTATAATGTCCATTGGCCACACATGATGCTCCATACTGTATAACGGCCACACATGATGCTCAATACTGTATAATGGCCACACACAGTTCTCCATACTGTATAATGATCCCACATGATGCTCAATACTGTATAATGACCCCCCCTCCTGTATGCATGGATCATCTCCCTCCCATCCCATATTCATGGCTCATATCCCCTCTCCTGCATGCATGGCTCATATTTCCCCTCCTGTATGCATGGCTCATATCCCCCCCTGTATGCATGGCTCATATTCCCCCCCTGTATGCATGGCTCATATTCCACCCCCCTGTATGCATGGCTCATACCCCCCCTGTATGCATGGCTCATATCCCCCTGTATGCATGGCTCATATTCCCCCTCCTGTATGCATGGCTCATATCCCCCCCCCTGCTGTATGCATGGCTCATATTCCACCCCCCTGTATGCATGGCTCATACCCCCCCTGTATGCATGGCTCATATTCTCCCTCCTGTATGCATGGCTCATATCCCCCCCCTGCTGTATGTATGGCTCATATTCCCCCCTGTATGCATGGCTCATATCCCCCCCTGCTGTATGCATGGCTCATATTCCCCCTGTATGCATGGCTCATATCCCCCCCCCCTGTATGCATGGCTCATATCCCCCCTCCTGTATGCATGGCTCATATTCCCCCCCCATATGCATGGCTCATATTCCCCCCCCCCTGTATGCATGGCTCATATTCCCCCCTGTATGCATAGCTCATATTCCCCCTCCTGTATGCATGGCTCATATACCACGTGACCGCTCATTCAGGACGAGCTGCAGACGCCGAGACCATCGCTTGAGCAGGGTGAGTATCGTCTTCAAGGAGGGTGGGTGGTCGGTGGGCGGGCGGCCGGGGGGGGGGCCCTGGACCAGTGGGGGCCCTAGGCAGCTGCTGGCCAGTAGGCCAGCAGGTGTCAGAGCCTGGGCCCACCGGAGAATCCTCCGGTTCTCCGGTGGGCCAGTCCGAGCCTGGGAGGACATGATGTTAGAGACAGCAGTCAGACAATACTTGGTATTTTGAATTAGGGTAGGGGTGATGTCAGGGGAAGAAGTGTATAATTGGGTGTCATCAGCATAGAGATGATACTGGAACCCAAATCTGCTGATTGTTTGTCCCATAGGGGCCGTGTATAGAGAGAAGAGGAGGGGGCCTAGGACTGAGCCCTGCGGAACCCCGATAGTAAGGGGACGAGGAGAGCAAGAGGAGCTGGCAAAGGATACAGTGAAGGAGCGGTCAGAGAGGTAGGAGGAGAACCAGGAGAGGGCTGTGTCCTTGAGGCCTATGGAGCAGAGCATAGTGAGGAGGAGCTGGTGATTCACAGTGTCACATGCGGCAGAGAGATCCAGGAGAATCAGCAGAGAGCAATGACCTTTGGATTTAGCTGTTATTAGACCATTAGAGACTTTAGTGAGGGCAGTTTCAGTGGAGTGTAAAGAGTGGAAACCAGATTGTAAGGGGTCAAGAAGAGAGTTATCCGAGAGATAGCGGATTAGACGGGAGTTGATCAAGCGTTCCAGGAGCTTGGAGATGAAGGAAAGGTTAGAGACAGGTCTGTAGTTAGCAGTGCAGTTCTGGTCCAGGGATGGCTTTTTAAGTAAAGGGGTTATGATGGCATGTTTAAATGAGGAGGGAAAGATACCTGAAGAAAGAGAGAGGTTAAATATTTTAGTCAGGTGAGTGGTGACCACTGGTGAGAGAGACTGCAGGAGATGTGAAGGAATGGGGTCACTGTTGCAGGTTGTAGGCCGAGCAGAAGCGAGGAGCTTGGAAACTTCTTCTTCTGAAACAGGCTCAATGATGTCTAGTGAGCTTGAGGTGTGGCAGGGAAGGGGATCCAGGCACTGAGGAGATTGGGCTGAGATATCCTGATGGATGTGGTTGATTTTTTCTAGGAAGTAAGTGGCCAGATCCTCACCACTGAGGTTGGTGATGGGGCCTGTACTTTAGGTTTCAGGAGGGAGTTTAAGGTTTCAAAAAGTCATTTTGGGTTGTTGGATAGTGAGGTGATGAGGGTGGTGAAGTATGATTGTTTGGCCAGATAAAGGGCAGAGTTATAGGTTTTGAGCATGAACTTATATTGGATGAAGTCTTCTGCTAAGAGAGATTTTCTCCACTGTCGCACTGCACACCTTGAGCAGCGCTGAAGAAAGCGTGTTTGCATAGTGTGCCAGTGCTGCCGTTGTCTGTGTCGGGTCTTTCTGCATGTAGAAGGTGCTACTTCATCTAGGGCATTCTTCAGTGCAATATTGAAGTGTGACAATGCTAAGTCTGGACAAGAGAGGGAGGAGATAGGGGCTAAAGATGTGTGGAGATTGTCCACAAGCTTCTGGGTATTAATGGTACGTCTATTCCAATAAGTGTGGTAAGTGGGGGTGTCCCGAGTGAGGAGACAATTCTTGACAGAGAAAGAAAGAAGGTTGTGGTATGAGAGCGGGAGAGGGAAGTTAGTAATGTCGTGCAGCGAGCCGGGACGGGAGAAGACCAAGTCCAGAGTATTCCCATCCTCATGCGTAGGAGAATTAGTAAACTGTGAGAGGCCAAATTAAGAAGTTAGAGAAAGAAGATGAGAGGCAGATTGGGAGAGGGGATAATTGATGGGGATGTTAAAGTCACCCATGATGAGGGCGGGGATGTCACAGGATAGGAAGTGGGTAAGCCAGGTGGCAAAGTGGTCTAGAAACAGGCAGGAGGAGCCAGTAAGGCGATAAACAACCGCCACCCGCAAGGAGAAGGGCTTAAAGAGTCTCACGGCGTGGACTTCAAAGGAAGGAAATGTGAGTGAGGGAACCGGGGGATGACCTGGAAAGCACATTGTGATGAAAGGAGCAAACCAACACCTCCACCCTGTCTGTTCTCAGGTCTGGTGGTATGTGAAAATTTCAGCCCACCAAACGAGAGAGCGGCAGCGGCAGTGGATCCAGGTTTCTGTAATACCTCTAGCTTTGCACACGTTGCCGTATCTTGCAGAACTTTTGAAAAAGAGGCATCCTGGGTGCAATCATCACCTTTAACCCCACAGAGGGTTTTGGGCAGGGGCGGATTGGTCATTGGTGCAACCTGGGGACCAAGAGAGAAGGGGCCACATCCACCTCCAAAGCAAGGAGAACTGTGCACAATGAGGAGCTATTGGACTGCAATATTGTGTACTTGCACGGGGGTTGCTTTTGTTTGTGTTCAAAATGTGTCCAAAATGGGGGGCCCTGCTTCCCGGGACTAGAACATTGGATGTCCTTCTTGGGGGTCCCTTATTCTCACTGGTGAACTCTGTGTCTGACAAGACAGAACTTTACTAGAGACATGCACTTCCAAGATATGACCACTTGGTGGCGCATGGTATCAGAGAAATAATTGTGATCTGTTCTATGGATGGGACGAGTAGTGGAGACAAGCGGTACGGCAACTGGCACAACAGCGCATCCACTACGTGTGGATTTTATCATTTCCCTACAAATAGCAGAACTGGTAGAATCTTTATGGACAGCGCTAAAATATCCTAATGCATATAAGCGACTCGTGTGAGAGGTGACAAATCCCCTATAACCAGACTTTACTTTCAATTAAAGGGCCGCACCCCCTTTACATATAAATCCTATATACATGGGGGGAAAGTGGAAAAACCATCGTAAATGCAAATTGGTACAATTTATAACTTCCTTATGCTCCTGTTTTATTGTGATAAAGGACGGGTAAGAATCTCAGGTTTCATTCTGGAGGCGCCATCCCTGGTGTATAGAGGTATACAGAGGTATACAGCGTCAGCCGGGACATACAAAATGATGGAGCTGCCCCGATACCCTCCTACAGTGCAAACCGATGTCCTCATGTTAAAGTCTGTGGAAACCGTCACTAATGTGGTGGTCACCCAGCCCGCTGTGGTGATAGTGCCGCCAGCTGTCTATCCGGATTACATGACTAGATCCATCCTGAATTTATTATTCTATTTCTTTCCTCTGGCGATTATGGCGCTCATTTTCTCCATAAACGTAAAAAACTTACTAATGGGATTTATTAAAATCTATACCTTAATAAATTTATTGAAGATTTTACTCCCATATCCCCCAAAAATAGGCTCCTAGACCCCCTTAATATGCCCAATAGGGAGTATAAATGATGGGGCAGCTCGAATTTGATCGCTTGGGGTGGGTAAGGGGTCGATGCTCACTCTGCTGATGGTCGTGGGGTTAGTGTCCATTTCGGGGGTACTGATGCTGTTATATGCAATGAGTTGACAATTAAACTACTGATATCCCCAACCTATAGGAAAGGTGATAAATATATGATCACTGGGAGTCAGACTGCCGATCCATGACTTCTGCAACCATCGTTGCTCCATGTACAGAGCAGATTGTGGCCCCAGTTCTCCTCGGTGTTGGGGGTTTGAGCTGCCCCCCCACCTCCCCGATCACACATTTATCATCTGTCCGGTAGGTATGTCTGTATGGGACATTGCCCCAAAACCTGCTGATCCTGATGTTTGAGAGTTTGTTACACTTGAATCCTCTGTGATTACACCAGGCTGACCTCTCCTGCATGATAGATTGTTACACTTGTATCCAGGGGTGGATTAAGGGTAGCCAGGGCCCCGGGCTGTTCAGACACTGTGGGGGGGGGGGGGGGTCATGTGACGGGGGGGTCATGTGACGGGGGGGTCATGTGACACCTGAACCAGATTATTCCAGAAAAAAGGCCGGGCCCTACTCTACTGTAACCTATTAAATATTTGTTAAAATATACAATACAATTTAGGTATATTTTGATTTATTTTTCAATTTTTAAAATGACCTATATTACATACAAGGAACAAATACCACCGCACCATGACCAGACCACATATTACAACCACAGTGATCGAATAATATCACATACAAGGAACAAATACCACTGCACCATGTCAAGACCACATATTACCACCACTTGGTGACCAAATAGCACATACAAGGGACAAATACCGCAACACCATTTCCAGACCACATATTACCACCACATAGTGACTGAATACTACAATACTGATCAGTAATAAAAAACAAAACAAAACACAATACTATCACCATAAGTGCCATCCAACACAGACCGCCATCACTTCATCCAGCCAGGACTTGTCTCTGTAGGAAATAACACAGTTATCTCGAGCTCCGCTTGCAGAACACATTACTTAATTTTTCACAACTTCTACATTACACCACATGAAGAAAGAAAGGCGACATAGTATCACTCTACACAGTCACAGGACCGCCCCCCATTATATATAATGTATACTCAAAGTATACCCACAGTATACTCAAAAAATAAAATAAATACATCACTGCAGTAATAATATCCCTTAGTTAGCCCCTATGGTAATAATATTCCCAATCCTGGCCCCGTGTATCTCATTCCTGGCTCCTGCCATATGTTCTCGCATCCTGCCCTCATGAGTATCCATTCTACCCCATATCATTTCCCCATCCTGCCCCATGTCTTTCATTCTGCCCCGTGTCTCCAATCATGCCCTGTATCTACATTCTGCCCATGCCTCCAGTCCCGCCCCCAGTGTGTCCAGCAATCTGCCCCAGTGTGTCCAGCATATTACCCCCAGTGTGTTCAACAATCTGCCCCAGTATGTCCAGCATATTGCCCCAGAGTGTCCAGCATTGCCCCCAGACAGTGTGTCCAGCAATCTGCCCAGCAATCTGCCCCAGTGTGTCCAGCATATTACCCCCAGTGTGTCCAGCATATTACCCCCAGGTTTTCCAGCAATCTGCCCCAGTGTGTCCAGCATATTACCCCCAGTGTGTCCAGCATTGCCCCCAGACAGTGTGTTCAACAATCTGCCCCAGTATGACCAGCTTATTGCCTCAGTGTCCAGCATTGCCCCCAGATAGTGTGTCCAGCATATTACCCCCAGTGTGTCCAGCAATCTGCCCCAGTATGTCCAGCATATTGCCCCAGTGTGTCCAGCAATCTGCCCCAGTATGTCCAGCATTGCCCCCAGACAGTGTGTCCAGCAATCTGCCCCAGTGTGTCCAGCATATTACCCCCAGTGTGTCCAGCATATTATCCCCAGGTTGTCCAGCAATCTGCCCCAGTGTGTCCAGCATATTACCCCCAGTGTGTCCAGCATTGCCCCCAGTGTGTTCAACAGTCTGCCCCAGTATGACCAGCTTATTGCCCCAGAGTGTCCAGCCTTGCCCCCAGACAGTGTGTCCAGCATATTACCCCCAGTGTGTCCAGCAATCTGCCCCAGTGTGTCCTCCAGCATTGCCGCAGTGTGTCCAGCAATCTGCCCCAGTGTCTCTCCAGCATTGCCCCAGTGTGTCCAGCAATCTGCCCCAGTGTCTCTCCAGCATTGCCCCAGTGTCTCTCCAGCATTGCCCCATTGTGTCCAGCAATCATCTGCCCCAGTGTGTCCTCCAGCATTGCCCCAGTGTGTCCAGCAATCTGCCTCAGTGTCTCTCCAGCATTGCCCCAGTGTGTCCAGCAATCTGCCCCAGTGTCTCTCCAGCATTGCCCCAGTGTTTCCAGCATTGCCCCAGTGTCTCCAGCATTGCTCCAGTGTGTCCAGCAATCATCTGCCCCAGTGTGTCCTCCAGCATTGCCCCCAGTGTCCAGCAATCTGCCCCGTGTCTCCAGCATTGCCCCAGTGTCTCCAGCATTGCCCCAGTGTCTCCAGCATTGCCCCAGTGTCTCCAGCATTGCCCCCAGTGTCTCCAGCATTGCCCCCAGTGTCTCCAGCATTGCCCCCAGTGTCTCCAGCATTGCCCCAGTGTCTCTCCAGCATTACCCCAGTGTGTCCAGCAATCATCTGCCCCAGTGTGTCCTCCAGCATTGCCCCAGTGTGTCCAGCAATCTTCCCCAGTGTCTCTCCAGCATTGCCCCAGTGTGTCCAGCAATCTGCCCCAGTGTCTCTCCAGCATTGCCCCAGTGTCTCCAGCATTGCCCCAGTGTCTCCAGCATTGCCCCCAGTGTCTCCAGCATTGCCCCAGTGTCTCTCCAGCATTGCCCCAGTGTGTCCAGCAATCATCTGCCCCAGTGTGTCCTCCAGCATTGCCCCCAGTGTCCAGCAATCTTCCCCATGTCTCCAGCATTGCCCCAGTGTCTCCAGCATTGCCCCCAGTGTCTCCAGCATTGCCCCCAGTGTCTCCAGCATTGCCCCCAGTGTCTCCAGCATTGCCCCAGTGTCTCTCCAGCATTGCCCCAGTGTGTCCAGCAATCATCTGCCCCAGTGTGTCCTCCAGCATTGCCCCAGTGTGTCCAGCAATCTGCCCCAGTGTCTCTCCAGCATTGCCCCAGTGTGTCCAGCAATCTGCCCCAGTGTCTCTCCAGCATTGCCCCAGTGTCTCCAGCATTGCCAGTGTCTCCAGCATTGCCCCCAGTGTCTCCAGCATTGCCCCAGTGTGTCCAGCAATCATCTGCCCCAGTGTGTCCTCCAGCATTGCCCCAGTGTGTCCAGCAATCTGCCCCAGTGTCTCTCCAGCATTGCCCCAGTGTGTCCAGCAATCTGCCCCAGTGTCTCTCCAGCATTGCCCCAGTGTCTCCAGCATTGCCCCAGTGTGTCCAGCAATCATCTGCCCCAGTGTGTCCTCCAGCATTGCCCCCAGTGTCCAGCAATCTGCCCCGTGTCTCCAGCATTGCCCCAGTGTCTCCAGCATTGCCCCAGTGTCTCCAGCATTGCCCCCAGTGTCTCCAGCATTGCCCCCAGTGTCTCTAGCAATATGCCCCCAGTGTCTCCAGCAATCTGCCCCAGTGTCTCCAGCATTGCCCCAGTGTCTCCAGCAAACATCTGCCCCAGTGTGTCCTCCAGCATTGCCCCCAGTGTGTCCAGCAATCTGCCCCAGTGTCTCCAGCATTGCCCCAGTGTGTCCTCCAGCATTGCCCCCAGTGTGTCCAGCAATCTGCCCCAGTGTCTCCAGCATTGCCCCAGTGTGTCCAGCAATCATCTGCCCCAGTGTGTCCTCCGGCTCCAGCATATTGCCCCCAGACAGTGTCACTGATTGTCCAGCATTCTGGCCTGCCCGGATTGCCGTTAGGTTATCAAAAAAAAAAACAGAAAAAAAAACCCCGAGTTCTCCTCACCTGACCAGCGCTCCAGGCGGCGAGCTCCCTCCAGCAGCGCGTACTCCCCAGCGACTGACAATGATGTCAGACGCCGGCGACGTGTGCGCTGCTGCGCCTGCGGCCGACTTCAGCTGCCAGCCTCCAATTGCCTGGCGGCTGTTAACTATCGACGTGCGGGCTCGCGCCCGCACGTCAATAGGAAACCGCCGCAGCGCCGGTAGGGGCCCGGTGAGCAGATGAAACGGGGCCCGATGCGGGCCCCCTCTCTCTGCCCACCGGGCCCATAAATGATACGCCAGTCTGACAGGGGCACGGTTAGTAATGCCCTGATGGCGGCCGGCGGGCAATCTGTGCGGTAGCCCAGGGCCCCCCCACACCACTGGGCCCTGGGCTACCGCCCAGATTGACCCTCTTATAATCCGCCCCTGCTTGTATCCTCTGTGATTACACCAGGCTGACCTCTCCTGCCTGATAGATTGTTACACTTGTATCCTCTGTGATTACACCAGGCTGACCTCTCCTGCCTGATAGATTGTTACACTTGTGTCCTCTGTGATTACACCAGGCTGACCTCTCCTGCCTGATAGATTGTTACACTTGTATCCTCTGTGATTACACCAGGCTGACCTCTCCTGTCTGATAGATTGTTACACTTGTGTCCTCTGTGATTACACCAGGCTGACCTCTCCTGCCTGATAGTATGTTACACTTGTGTCCTCTGTGATTACACCAGGCTGACCTCTCCTGCCTGATAGATTGTTACACTTGTATCCTCTGTGATTACACCAGGCTGACCTCTCCTGCCTGATAGATTGTTACACTTGTTTCCTCTGTGATTACACCAGGCTGACCTCTCCTGTCTGATAGATTGTTACACTTGTGTCCTCTGTGATTACACCAGGCTGACCTCTCCTGTCTGATAGATTGTTACACTTGTATCCTCTGTGATTAAACCAGGCTGACCTCTCCTGCCTGATAGAATGTTACACTTGTGTCCTCTGTGATTACACCAGGCTGACCTCTCCTGCCTGATAGTATGTTACACTTGTATCCTCTGTGATTACACCAGGCTGACCTCTCCTGCCTGATAGTATGTTACACTTGTGTCCTCTGTGATTACACCAGGCTGACCTCTCCTGCCTGATAGATTGTTACACTTGTGTCCTCTGTGATTACACCAGGCTGACCTCTCCTGCCTGATAGATTGTTACACTTGTGTCCTCTGTGATTACACCAGGCTGACCTCTCCTGCCTGATAGATTGTTACACTTGTGTCCTCTGTGATTACACCAGGCTGACCTCTCCTGCCTGATAGTATGTTACACTTGTGTCCTCTGTGATTACACCAGGCTGACCTCTCCTGCCTGATAGATTGTTACACTTGTGTCCTCTGTGATTACACCAGGCTGACCTCTCCTGCCTGATAGTATGTTACACTTGTATCCTCTGTGATTACACCAGGCTGACCTCTCCTGCCTGATAGATTGTTACACTTGTATCCTCTGTGATTACACCAGGCTGACCTCTCCTGCCTGATAGTATGTTACACTTGTATCCTCTGTGATTACACCAGGCTGACCTCTCCTGCCTGATAGTATGTTACACTTGTTTCCTCTGTGATTACACCAGGCTGACCTCTCCTGCCTGATAGATTGTTACACTTGTTTCCTCTGTGATTACACCAGGCTGACCTCTCCTGTCTGATAGATTGTTACACTTGTGTCCTCTGTGATTACACCAGGCTGACCTCTCCTGCCTGATAGATTGTTACACTTGTGTCCTCTGTGATTACACCAGGCTGACCTCTCCTGTCTGATAGATTGTTACACTTGTGTCCTCTGTGATTACACCAGGCTGACCTCTCCTGCCTGATAGTATGTTACACTTGTGTCCTCTGTGATTACACCAGGCTGACCTCTCCTGCCTGATAGATTGTTACACTTGTATCCTCTGTGATTACACCAGGCTGACCTCTCCTGCCTGATAGTATGTTACACTTGTGTCCTCTGTGATTACACCAGGCTGACCTCTCCTGCCTGATAGATTGTTACACTTGTGTCCTCTGTGATTACACCAGGCTGACCTCTCCTGCCTGATAGATTGTTACACTTGTGTCCTCTGTGATTACACCAGGCTGACCTCTCCTGCCTGATAGTATGTTACACTTGTGACCTCTGTGATTATGCAGCGCCCCAGAGTTCTGGTCGTTGCAGTACTGTGGATCCGCCACTATGGGGAGCCATGGTGCGTTCGGTGGCACTGAAGGAGTTCATCTGACCAGGTATCACAGACACCAATATGTTTCACAGCAGGGCCTCCGGGGGGAGCTAAGGGTGCTATTCATTAGGCCACTCCCCACCATAGTGGGTAAACTGGGGGTCAGGCAGGAAGTTAGAGGAGAAAGCTGACTGGATTGAACGAAGCAACACCTTGTGGCAGAGGGTGTTGTGGAGGAAGAGACAGTAGGGTCTCTGTCAGGGGTGGGATCCTGACAGAGGCTTGGCATTGGAAAGAACGTAACGGGACCGTGCCTGCTCAGCATAGCGGCGGTGCCCAAGAAAGGACTAGAAGCGAGATAGATTGTGCTGAGTGAGAAACGAGATCAAGCAAAAAGGAGAATACCAGTAGGGGTCATGCTGTAGGACCGGAGCAACATCCTACTGAGGCGCATTACCGGTGGCCGGAACGCCGAGGGAGTGGAATAGCATACAGCTTCAAGCCATACTCCAAACAGCGGCAGGGCAGTCAGTTTAAGGCGGGCTGTCTACCACATATCACCTATGAAGTCTTGGGGGGCAATTGCGGGAGAGGGGCGTCTCTAGGGTCCCGGAAGAACTCCAGGCCTACCTGACAAACGGGTGCCGTTCCAACCTGAATAACAGGGAGGGATGGAATACGAGAAGAACATCAGTGAATCGAGTTGTGAGGGAACTTAAGAAACAGACACAACAGTTGTGGGGTACTTTCCGTGAGCACAGCAGGGAAGGACTACAACACATAGCGCTAAGAAGGAGGGCACTGATTTCCACCTGTGAGGAGAACTCTGGAAGTGCCATCGGACCGACCGGACTTGCGCAGCCTGGTGAACCGTATTCTGGACTGCGGACTGAGAGATCTCCAGTAAAGAGGTAAAGAGACTGCAACCTGGTGTCCTCGTTATTTACCGCGACCTGCACCCCACAACTGCACCGCTACACCACCGTTACTGCACCATCATCATCACTTATTCTACAGGACGTCCCCCACTGACAGACAGGGCCACGGACCGGGTCTAGCCACCGTGACAACCCCAGGACTGAGACCCAGAGGCCCGGCTCCGGGTACCCCTAGGCCCTGCGGCGGTGTGGGGGCGCTCCAACTACACCAGGCTGACCTCTCCTGCCTGATAGATTGTTACACTTGTGTCCTCTGTGATTACACCAGGCTGACCTCTCCTGCCTGATAGATTGTTACACTTGTATCCTCTGTGATTACACCAGGCTGACCTCTCCTGCCTGATAGTATGTTACACTTGTGTCCTCTGTGATTACACCAGGCTGACCTCTCCTGTCTGATAGATTGTTACACTTGTGTCCTCTGTGATTACACCAGGCTGACCTCTCCTGCCTGATAGTATGTTACACTTGTGTCCTCTGTGATTACACCAGGCTGACCTCTCCTGCCTGATAGATTGTTACACTTGTGTCCTCTGTGATTACACCAGGCTGACCTCTCCTGCCTGATAGTATGTTACACTTGTATCCTCTGTGATTACACCAGGCTGACCTCTCCTGCCTGATAGTATGTTACACTTGTATCCTCTGTGATTACACCAGGCTGACCTCTCCTGCCTGATAGATTGTTACACTTGTGTCCTCTGTGATTACACCAGGCTGACCTCTCCTGCCTGATAGTATGTTACACTTGTGTCCTCTGTGATTACACCAGGCTGACCTCTCCTGCCTGATAGATTGTTACACTTGTTTCCTCTGTGATTACACCAGGCTGACCTCTCCTGTCTGATAGATTGTTACACTTGTTTCCTCTGTGATTACACCAGGCTGACCTCTCCTGCCTGATAGAATGTTACACTTGTGTCCTCTGTGATTACACCAGGCTGACCTCTCCTGCCTGATAGATTGTTACACTTGTATCCTCTGTGATTACACCAGGCTGACCTCTCCTGCCTGATAGTATGTTACACTTGTATCCTCTGTGATTACACCAGGCTGACCTCTCCTGCCTGATAGTATGTTACACTTGTGTCCTCTGTGATTACACCAGGCTGACCTCTCCTGCCTGATAGTATGTTACACTTGTGTCCTCTGTGATTACACCAGGCTGACCTCTCCTGTCTGATAGATTGTTACACTTGTATCCTCTGTGATTACACCAGGCTGACCTCTCCTGCCTGATAGATTGTTACACTTGTGTCCTCTGTGATTACACCAGGCTGACCTCTCCTGCCTGATAGTATGTTACACTTGTGTCCTCTGTGATTACACCAGGCTGACCTCTCCTGCCTGATAGTATGTTACACTTGTGTCCTCTGTGATTACACCAGGCTGACCTCTCCTGCCTGATAGATTGTTACACTTGTGTCCTCTGTGATTACACCAGGCTGACCTCTCCTGCCTGATAGTATGTTACACTTGTGTCCTCTGTGATTACACCAGGCTGACCTCTCCTGCCTGATAGATTGTTACACTTGTGTCCTCTGTGATTACACCAGGCTGACCTCTCCTGCCTGATAGTATGTTACACTTGTGTCCTCTGTGATTACACCAGGCTGACCTCTCCTGCCTGATAGTATGTTACACTTGTATCCTCTGTGATTACACCAGGCTGACCTCTCCTGCCTGATAGATTGTTACACTTGTATCCTCTGTGATTACACCAGGCTGACCTCTCCTGTCTGATAGATTGTTACACTTGTATCCTCTGTGATTACACCAGGCTGACCTCTCCTGCCTGATAGATTGTTACACTTGTTTCCTCTGTGATTACACCAGGCTGACCTCTCCTGCCTGATAGATTGTTACACTTGTATCCTCTGTGATTACACCAGGCTGACCTCTCCTGCCTGATAGATTGTTACACTTGTGTCCTCTGTGATTACACCAGGCTGACCTCTCCTGCCTGATAGATTGTTACACTTGTGTCCTCTGTGATTACACCAGGCTGACCTCTCCTGCCTGATAGATTGTTACACTTGTGTCCTCTGTGATTACACCAGGCTGACATCTCCTGCCTGATAGTATGTTACACTTGTGTCCTCTGTGATTACACCAGGCTGACCTCTCCTGTCTGATAGTATGTTACACTTGTGACCTCTGTGATTATGCAGCGCCCCAGAGTTCTGGTCGTTGCAGTACTGTGGATCCGCCACTATGGGGAGCCATGGTGCGTTCGATGGCACTGAAGGAGTTCATCTGATCAGGTATCACAGACACCAATATGTTTCACAGCAGGGCCTCCGGGGGGAGCTAAGGGTGCTATTCATTAGGCCACTCCCCACCATAGTGGGTAAACTGGGGGTCAGGCAGGAAGTTAGAGGAGAAAGCTGACTGGATTGAACGAAGCAACACCTTGTGGCAGAGGGTGTTGTGGAGGAAGAGACAGTAGGGTCTCTGTCAGGGGTGGGATCCTGACAGAGGCTTGGCATTGGAAAGAACGTAACGGGACCGTGCCTGCTCAGCATAGCGGCGGTGCCCAAGAAAGGACTAGATGCGAGATAGATTGTGCTGAGTGAGAAACGAGATCAAGCAAAAAGGAGAATACCAGTAGGGGTCATGCTGTAGGACCGGAGCAACATCCTACTGAGGCGCATTACCGGTGGCCAGAACGCCGAGGGAGTGGAATAGCATACAGCTTCAAGCCATACTCCAAACAGCGGCAGGGCAGTCAGTTTAAGGCGGGCTGTCTACCACATATCACCTATGAAGTCTTGGGGGGCAATTGCGGGAGAGGGGCGTCTCTAGGGTCCCGGAAGAACTCCAGGCCTACCTGACAAACGGGTGCCGTTCCAACCTGAATAACAGGGAGGGATGGAATATGAGAAGAACATCAGTGAATCGAGTTGTGAGGGAACTTAAGAAACAGACACAACAGTTGTGGGGTACTTTCCGTGAGCACAGCAGGGAAGGACTACAACACATAGCGCTAAGAAGGAGGGCACTGATTTCCACCTGTGAGGAGAACTCTGGAAGTGCCATCGGACCGACCGGACTTGCGTAGCCTGGTGAACCGTATTCTGGACTGCGGACTGAGAGATCTCCAGTAAAGAGGTAAAGAGACTGCAACCTGGTGTCCTCGTTATTTACCGCGACCTGCACCCCACAACTGCACCGCTACACCACCGTTACTGCACCATCATCATCACTTATTCTACCGGACGTCCCCCACTGACAGACAGGGCCACGGACCGGGTCTAGCCACCGTGACAACCCCAGGACTGAGACCCAGAGGCCCGGCTCCGGGGACCCCTAGGCCCTGCGGCGGTGTGGGGGCGCTCCAACTACACCAGGCTGACCTCTCCTGTCTGATAGATTGTTACACTTGTGTCCTCTGTGATTACACCAGGCTGACCTCTCCTGCCTGATAGTGTTACACTTGTGTCCTCTGTGATTACACCAAGCTGACCTCTCCTGTCTGATAGATTGTTACACTTGTGTCCTCTGTGATTACACCAGGCTGACCTCTCCTGCCTGATAGTATGTTACACTTGTGTCCTCTGTGATTACACCAGGCTGACCTCTCCTGCCTGATAGATTGTTACACTTGTATCCTCTGTGATTACACCAGGCTGAACTCTCCTGCCTGATAGATTGTTACACTTGTGTCCTCTGTGATTACACCAGGCTGACCTCTCCTGCCTGATAGTATGTTACACTTGTGTCCTCTGTGATTACACCAGGCTGACCTCTCCTGCCTGATAGATTGTTACACTTGTGTCCTCTGTGATTACACCAGGCTGACCTCTCCTGCCTGATAGATTGTTACACTTGTGTCCTCTGTGATTACACCAGGCTGACCTCTCCTGCCTGATAGTATGTTACACTTGTGTCCTCTGTGATTACACCAGGCTGACCTCTCCTGCCTGATAGATTGTTACACTTGTATCCTCTGTGATTACACCAGGCTGAACTCTCCTGCCTGATAGATTGTTACACTTGTGTCCTCTGTGATTACACCAGGCTGACCTCTCCTGCCTGATAGTATGTTACACTTGTGTCCTCTGTGATTACACCAGGCTGACCTCTCCTGCCTGATAGATTGTTACACTTGTATCCTCTGTGATTACACCAGGCTGACCTCTCCTGCCTGATAGATTGTTACACTTGTGTCCTCTGTGATTACACCAGGCTGACCTCTCCTGCCTGATAGTATGTTACACTTGTATCCTCTGTGATTACACCAGGCTGACCTCTCCTGCCTGATAGTATGTTACACTTGTATCCTCTGTGATTACACCAGGCTGACCTCTCCTGCCTGATAGATTGTTACACTTGTGTCCTCTGTGATTACACCAGGCTGACCTCTCCTGCCTGATAGATTGTTACACTTGTGTCCTCTGTGATTACACCAGGCTGACCTCTCCTGCCTGATAGTATGTTACACTTGTGTCCTCTGTGATTACACCAGGCTGACCTCTCCTGCCTGACAGATTGTTACACTTGTATCCTCTGTGATTACACCAGGCTGACCTCTCCTGCCTGATAGATTGTTACACTTGTGTCCTCTGTGATTACACCAGGCTGACCTCTCCTGCCTGATAGATTGTTACACTTGTGTCCTCTGTGATTACACCAGGCTGACCTCTCCTGCCTGATAGTATGTTACACTTGTGTCCTCTGTGATTACACCAGGCTGACCTCTCCTGCCTGATAGATTGTTACACTTGTGTCCTCTGTGATTACACCAGGCTGACCTCTCCTGCCTGATAGATTGTTACACTTGTGTCCTCTGTGATTACACCAGGCTGACCTCTCCTGCCTGATAGTATGTTACACTTGTGTCCTCTGTGATTACACCAGGCTGACCTCTCCTGCCTGATAGATTGTTACACTTGTATCCTCTGTGATTACACCAGGCTGACCTCTCCTGCCTGATAGTATGTTACACTTGTGTCCTCTGTGATTACACCAGGCTGACCTCTCCTGCCTGATAGATTGTTACACTTGTGTCCTCTGTGATTACACCAGGCTGACCTCTCCTGCCTGATAGTATGTTACACTTGTGTCCTCTGTGATTACACCAGGCTGACCTCTCCTGCCTGATAGATTGTTACACTTGTGTCCTCTGTAATTACACCAGGCTGACCTCTCCTGCCTGATAGATTGTTACACTTGTGTCCTCTGTGATTACACCAGGCTGACCTCTCCTGCCTGATAGTATGTTACACTTGTGTCCTCTGTGATTACACCAGGCTGACCTCTCCTGCCTGATAGATTGTTACACTTGTGTCCTCTGTGATTACACCAGGCTGACCTCTCCTGCCTGATAGTATGTTACACTTGTATCCTCTGTGATTACACCAGGCTGACCTCTCCTGCCTGATAGTATGTTACACTTGTATCCTCTGTGATTACACCAGGCTGACCTCTCCTGCCTGATAGTATGTTACACTTGTATCCTCTGTGATTACACCAGGCTGACCTCTCCTGTCTGATAGATTGTTACACTTGTGTCCTCTGTGATTACACCAGGCTGACCTCTCCTGTCTGATAGTATGTTACACTTGTGTCCTCTGTGATTACACCAGGCTGACCTCTCCTGTCTGATAGATTGTTACACTTGTGTCCTCTGTGATTACACCAGGCTGACCTCTCCTGCCTGATAGATTGTTACACTTGTTTCCTCTGTGATTACACCAGGCTGACCTCTCCTGCCTGATAGATTGTTACACTTGTATCCTCTGTGATTACACCAGGCTGACCTCTCCTGCCTGATAGATTGTTACACTTGTATCCTCTGTGATTACACCAGGCTGACCTCTCCTGCCTGATAGTATGTTACACTTGTGTCCTCTGTGATTACACCAGGCTGACCTCTCCTGCCTGATAGATTGTTACACTTGTGTCCTCTGTGATTACACCAGGCTGACATCTCCTGCCTGATAGTATGTTACACTTGTGTCCTCTGTGATTACACCAGGCTGACCTCTCCTGCCTGATAGTATGTTACACTTGTGACCTCTGTGATTATGCAGCGCCCCAGAGTTCTGGTCGTTGCAGTACTGTGGATCCGCCACTATGGGGAGCCATGGTGCGTTCGGTGGCACTGAAGGAGTTCATCTGACCAGGTATCACAGACACCAATATGTTTCACAGCAGGGCCTCCGGGGGGAGCTAAGGGTGCTATTCATTAGGCCACTCCCCACCATAGTGGGTAAACTGGGGGTCAGGCAGGAAGTTAGAGGAGAAAGCTGACTGGATTGAACGAAGCAACACCTTGTGGCAGAGGGTGTTGTGGAGGAAGAGACAGTAGGGTCTCTGTCAGGGGTGGGATCCTGACAGAGGCTTGGCATTGGAAAGAACGTAACGGGACCGTGCCTGCTCAGCATAGCGGCGGTGCCCAAGAAAGGACTAGAAGCGAGATAGATTGTGCTGAGTGAGAAACGAGATCAAGCAAAAGGGAGAATACCAGTAGGGGTCGTGCTGTAGGACCGGAGCAACATCCTACTGAGGCGCATTACCGGTGGCCGGAACGCCGAGGGAGTGGAATAGCATACAGCTTCAAGCCATACTCCAAACAGCGGCAGGGCAGTCAGTTTAAGGCGGGCTGTCTACCACATATCACCTATGAAGTCTTGGGGGGCAATTGCGGGAGAGGGGCGTCTCTAGGGTCCCGGAAGAACTCCAGGCCTACCTGACAAACGGGTGCCGTTCCAACCTGAATAACAGGGAGGGATGGAATACGAGAAGAACATCAGTGAATCGAGTTGTGAGGGAACTTAAGAAACAGACACAACAGTTGTGGGGTACTTTCCGTGAGCACAGCAGGGAAGGACTACAACACATAGCGCTAAGAAGGAGGGCACTGATTTCCACCTGTGAGGAGAACTCTGGAAGTGCCATCGGACCGACCGGACTTGCGCAGCCTGGTGAACCGTATTCTGGACTGCGGACTGAGAGATCTCCAGTAAAGAGGTAAAGAGACTGCAACCTGGTGTCCTCGTTATTTACCGCGACCTGCACCCCACAACTGCACCGCTACACCACCGTTACTGCACCATCATCATCACTTATTCTACCGGACGTCCCCCACTGACAGACAGGGCCACGGACCGGGTCTAGCCACCGTGACAACCCCAGGACTGAGACCCAGAGGCCCGGCTCCGGGTACCCCTAGGCCCTGCGGCGGTGTGGGGGCGCTCCAACTACACCAGGCTGACCTCTCCTGCCTGATAGATTGTTACACTTGTGTCCTCTGTGATTACACCAGGCTGACCTCTCCTGCCTGATAGATTGTTACACTTGTATCCTCTGTGATTACACCAGGCTGACCTCTCCTGCCTGATAGTATGTTACACTTGTGTCCTCTGTGATTACACCAGGCTGACCTCTCCTGTCTGATAGATTGTTACACTTGTGTCCTCTGTGATTACACCAGGCTGACCTCTCCTGCCTGATAGTATGTTACACTTGTATCCTCTGTGATTACACCAGGCTGACCTCTCCTGCCTGATAGTATGTTACACTTGTATCCTCTGTGATTACACCAGGCTGACCTCTCCTGCCTGATAGTATGTTACACTTGTATCCTCTGTGATTACACCAGGCTGACCTCTCCTGTCTGATAGTATGTTACACTTGTATCCTCTGTGATTACACCAGGCTGACCTCTCCTGCCTGATAGATTGTTACACTTGTGTCCTCTGTGATTACACCAGGCTGACCTCTCCTGCCTGATAGTATGTTACACTTGTATCCTCTGTGATTACACCAGGCTGACCTCTCCTGTCTGATAGATTGTTACACTTGTGTCCTCTGTGATTACACCAGGCTGACCTCTCCTGTCTGATAGTATGTTACACTTGTGTCCTCTGTGATTACACCAGGCTGACCTCTCCTGCCTGATAGTATGTTACACTTGTGTCCTCTGTGATTACACCAGGCTGACCTCTCCTGCCTGATAGTATGTTACACTTGTGTCCTCTGTGATTACACCAGGCTGACCTCTCCTGCCTGATAGTATGTTACACTTGTATCCTCTGTGATTACACCAGGCTGACCTCTCCTGCCTGATAGTATGTTACACTTGTATCCTCTGTGATTACACCAGGCTGACCTCTCCTGCCTGATAGATTGTTACACTTGTGTCCTCTGTGATTACACCAGGCTGACCTCTCCTGCCTGATAGATTGTTACACTTGTATCCTCTGTGATTACACCAGGCTGACCTCTCCTGCCTGATAGATTGTTACACTTGTATCCTCTGTGATTACACCAGGCTGACCTCTCCTGCCTGATAGTATGTTACACTTGTGTCCTCTGTGATTACACCAGGCTGACCTCTCCTGCCTGATAGATTGTTACACTTGTGTCCTCTGTGATTACACCAGGCTGACCTCTCCTGTCTGATAGATTGTTACACTTGTGTCCTCTGTGATTACACCAGGCTGACCTCTCCTGTCTGATAGATTGTTACACTTGTATCCTCTGTGATTACACCAGGCTGACCTCTCCTGCCTGATAGTATGTTACACTTGTATCCTCTGTGATTACACCAGGCTGACCTCTCCTGCCTGATAGATTGTTACACTTGCATCCTCTGTGATTACACCAGGCTGACCTCTCCTGCCTGATAGATTGTTACACTTGTGTCCTCTGTGATTACACCAGGCTGACCTCTCCTGTCTGATAGATTGTTACACTTGTGTCCTCTGTGATTACACCAGGCTGACCTCTCCTGTCTGATAGATTGTTACACTTGTATCCTCTGTGATTACACCAGGCTGACCTCTCCTGCCTGATAGTATGTTACACTTGTATCCTCTGTGATTACACCAGGCTGACCTCTCCTGCCTGATAGATTGTTACACTTGTATCCTCTGTGATTACACCAGGCTGACCTCTCCTGCCTGATAGATTGTTACACTTGTGTCCTCTGTGATTACACCAGGCTGACCTCTCCTGCCTGATAGTATGTTACACTTGTGTCCTCTGTGATTACACCAGGCTGACCTCTCCTGCCTGATAGTTTGTTACACTTGTATCCTCTGTGATTACACCAGGCTGACCTCTCCTGCCTGATAGTATGTTACACTTGTGTCCTCTGTGATTACACCAGGCTGACCTCTCCTGCCTGATAGATTGTTACACTTGTGTCCTCTGTGATTACACCAGGCTGACCTCTCCTGTCTGATAGATTGTTACACTTGTATCCTCTGTGATTACACCAGGCTGACCTCTCCTGCCTGATAGTATGTTACACTTGTATCCTCTGTGATTACACCAGGCTGACCTCTCCTGCCTGATAGATTGTTACACTTGTATCCTCTGTGATTACACCAGGCTGACCTCTCCTGCCTGATAGTATGTTACACTTGTATCCTCTGTGATTACACCAGGCTGACCTCTCCTGCCTGATAGTATGTTACACTTGTGTCCTCTGTGATTACACCAGGCTGACCTCTCCTGCCTGATAGTATGTGACACTTGTGTCCTCTGTGATTACACCAGGCTGACCTCTCCTGCCTGATAGTATGTTACACTTGTGTCCTCTGTGATTACACCAGGCTGACCTCTCCTGCCTGATAGTATGTTACACTTGTATCCTCTGTGATTACACCAGGCTGACCTCTCCTGCCTGATAGTATGTTACACTTGTGTCCTCTGTGATTACACCAGGCTGACCTCTCCTGCCTGATAGATTGTTACACTTGTGTCCTCTGTGATTACACCAGGCTGACCTCTCCTGCCTGATAGTTTGTTACACTTGTATCCTCTGTGATTACACCAGGCTGACCTCTCCTGCCTGATAGTATGTTACACTTGTGTCCTCTGTGATTACACCAGGCTGACCTCTCCTGCCTGATAGATTGTTACACTTGTGTCCTCTGTGATTACACCAGGCTGACCTCTCCTGCCTGATAGTTTGTTACACTTGTATCCTCTGTGATTACACCAGGCTGACCTCTCCTGCCTGATAGATTGTTACACTTGTGTCCTCTGTGATTACACCAGGCTGACCTCTCCTGCCTGATAGAATGTTACACTTGTATCCTCTGTGATTACACCAGGCTGACCTCTCCTGTCTGATAGATTGTTACACTTGTATCCTCTGTGATTACACCAGGCTGACCTCTCCTGCCTGATAGTATGTTACACTTGTATCCTCTGTGATTACACCAGGCTGACCTCTCCTGCCTGATAGATTGTTACACTTGTATCCTCTGTGATTACACCAGGCTGACCTCTCCTGCCTGATAGATTGTTACACTTGTATCCTCTGTGATTACACCAGGCTGACCTCTCCTGCCTGATAGTTTGTTACACTTGTATCCTCTGTGATTACACCAGGCTGACCTCTCCTGCCTGATAGTTTGTTACACTTGTGTCCTCTGTGATTACACCAGGCTGACCTCTCCTGCCTGATAGTATGTTACACTTGTGTCCTCTGTGATTACACCAGGCTGACCTCTCCTGTCTGATAGTATGTTACACTTGTGTCCTCTGTGATTACACCAGGCTGACCTCTCCTGCCTGATAGTATGTTACACTTGTGTCCTCTGTGATTACACCAGGCTGACCTCTCCTGCCTGATAGATTGTTACACTTGTGACCTCTGTGATTACACCAGGCTGACCTCTCCTGCCTGATAGTATGTTACACTTGTGTCCTCTGTGATTACACCAGGCTGACCTCTCCTGCCTGATAGATTGTTACACTTGTATCCTCTGTGATTACACCAGGCTGACCTCTCCTGCCTGATAGTATGTTACACTTGTATCCTCTGTGATTACACCAGGCTGACCTCTCCTGCCTGATAGTATGTTACACTTGTATCCTCTGTGATTACACCAGGCTGACCTCTCCTGCCTGATAGTATGTTACACTTGTGTCCTCTGTGATTACACCAGGCTGACCTCTCCTGCCTGATAGATTGTTACACTTGTGTCCTCTGTGATTACACCAGGCTGACCTCTCCTGCCTGATAGATTGTTACACTTGTGTCCTCTGTGATTACACCAGGCTGACCTCTCCTGCCTGATAGATTGTTACACTTGTATCCTCTGTGATTACACCAGGCTGACCTCTCCTGCCTGATAGTATGTTACACTTGTGTCCTCTGTGATTACACCAGGCTGACCTCTCCTGCCTGATAGATTGTTACACTTGTGTCCTCTGTGATTACACCAGGCTGACCTCTCCTGCCTGATAGTATGTTACACTTGTATCCTCTGTGATTACACCAGGCTGACCTCTCCTGCCTGATAGTATGTTACACTTGTGTCCTCTGTGATTACACCAGGCTGACCTCTCCTGCCTGATAGTATGTTACACTTGTGTCCTCTGTGATTACACCAGGCTGACCTCTCCTGCCTGATAGTATGTTACACTTGTGTCCTCTGTGATTACACCAGGCTGACCTCTCCTGCCTGATAGATTGTTACACTTGTGTCCTCTGTGATTACACCAGGCTGACCTCTCCTGTCTGATAGATTGTTACACTTGTGTCCTCTGTGATTACACCAGGCTGACCACTCCTGTCTGATAGATTGTTACACTTGTATCCTCTGTGATTACACCAGGCTGACCTCTCCTGCCTGATAGTATGTTACACTTGTATCCTCTGTGATTACACCAGGCTGACCTCTCCTGCCTGATAGATTGTTACACTTGTATCCTCTGTGATTACACCAGGCTGACCTCTCCTGCCTGATAGTATGTTACACTTGTATCCTCTGTGATTACACCAGGCTGACCTCTCCTGCCTGATAGTATGTTACACTTGTGTCCTCTGTGATTACACCAGGCTGACCTCTCCTGCCTGATAGTATGTTACACTTGTGTCCTCTGTGATTACACCAGGCTGACCTCTCCTGCCTGATAGATTGTTACACTTGTGTCCTCTGTGATTACACCAGGCTGACCTCTCCTGCCTGATAGTATGTTACACTTGTGTCCTCTGTGATTACACCAGGCTGACCTCTCCTGCCTGATAGATTGTTACACTTGTGTCCTCTGTGATTACACCAGGCTGACCTCTCCTGCCTGATAGTATGTTACACTTGTGTCCTCGGTGATTACACCAGGCTGACCTCTCCTGCCTGATAGTTTGTTACACTTGTATCCTCTGTGATTACACCAGGCTGACCTCTCCTGCCTGATAGTATGTTACACTTGTGTCCTCTGTGATTACACCAGGCTGACCTCTCCTGCCTGATAGATTGTTACACTTGTATCCTCTGTGATTACACCAGGCTGACCTCTCCTGCCTGATAGTATGTTACACTTGTATCCTCTGTGATAAACTGAGAAAAAAAAATCCAGAAAATCACATTGTCTGTTTTTTTTATCATTTTATTTGCATATTATGGTGGAAAATAAGTATTTGGTCAGAAACAAAATTTCATCTCAATACTTTGTAACATATCCTTTGTTGGCAATGACAGAGGTCAAACGTTTTCTGTAAGTCTTCACAAGGTTGCCACACACTGTTGTTGGTATGTTGGCCCATTCCTCCATGCAGATCTCCTCTAGAGCAGTGATGTTTTTGGCTTTTCGCTTGGCAACATGGACTTTCAACTCCCTCCAAAGGTTTTCTATAGAGTTGAGATCTGGAGACTGGCTAGGCCACTCCAGGACCTTGAAATGCTTCTTACGAAGCCACTCCTTCATTGCCCTGGCGGTGTGCTTTGGATCATTGTCATGTTGAAAGACCCAGCCACGTTTCAACTTCAATGCCCTTGCTGATGGAAGGAGGTTTGCACTCAAAATCTCACGATACATGGCCCCATTCATTCTTTCATGTACCCGGATCAGTCGTCCTGGCCCCTTTGCAGAGAAACAGCCCCAAAGCATGATGTTTCCACCACCATGCTTTACAGTAGGTATGGTGTTTGATGGATGTAACTCAGTATTCTTTTTCCTCCAAACACGACAAGTTGTGTTTCTACCAAACAGTTCCAGTTTGGTTTCATCAGACCATAGGACATTCTCCCAAAACTCCTCTGGATCATCCAAATGCTCTCTAGCAAACTTCAGACGGGCCCGGACATGTACTGGCTTAAGCAGTGGGACACGTCTGGCACTGCAGGATCTGAGTCCATGGTGGCGTAGTGTGTTACTTATGGTAGGCCTTGTTACATTGGTCCCAGCTCTCTGCAGTTCATTCACTAGGTCCCCCCGCGTGGTTCTGGGATTTTTGCTCACCGTTCTTGTGATCATTCTGACCCCACGGGGTGGGATTTTGCATGGAGCCCCAGATCGAGGGAGATTATCAGTGGTCTTGAATGTCTTCCATTTTCTAATTATTGCTCCCACTGTTGATTTCTTCACTCCAAGCTGGTTGGCTATTGCAGATTCAGTCTTCCCAGCCTGGTGCAGGGCTACAATTTTGTTTCTGGTGTCCTTTGACAGCTCTTTGGTCTTCACCATAGTGGAGTTTGGAGTCAGACTGTTTGAGGGTGTGCACAGGTGTCTTTTTATACTGATAACAAGTTTAAACAGGTGCCATTACTACAGGTAATGAGTGGAGGAAAGAGGAGACTCTTAAAGAAGATACATATCTGTGAGAGCCAGAAATCTTGATTGTTTGTTTCTGACCAAATACTTATTTTCCACCATAATATGCAAATAAAATGATAAAAAAACAGACAATGTGATTTTATGGATTTTTATTTCTCAGTTTGTCTCCCATAGTTGAGGTCTACCTATGATGTAAATTACAGAC
Organism: Ranitomeya variabilis; assembly: GCF_051348905.1. Taxonomy (NCBI): domain Eukaryota; kingdom Metazoa; phylum Chordata; class Amphibia; order Anura; family Dendrobatidae; genus Ranitomeya; species Ranitomeya variabilis. Next base: position 234,626,563 of record NC_135235.1, read on the forward strand.
GCCTCTTATCTTTTTAAGTGGTGGAACTTGCACTATTGCTGAATGACTAAATACTTTTTTGCCCCACTGCACTTTATTGTGTAACGCAACATGGACCGAAGCTTCTGAAGAGAATCTGCTGCTCAGGAGACAAAAACTTCAGGAAATCAGGAAATTCCAATTTTATCCTGAATAGCTTGATATTGACTTTTATTTCTTAGAACTTTCTGCGGTGGCAGGACCCGAACCTCGTAAAGCGAGGATGATTTATCCAATTGTTCATAATAAAGTCTAATCCTCAGTCTGTGTGACCTCCTGAAATACATTGTATGATAGAATGTCTAGATACCTCCATATAACGTCAGCACACTCCTCTACTGAAATACTCTGTGCTGCTGAGCCACCCACCTCCTTCTACAATGCAGCCCTATAATGTCATCCTACTCCTCTTATAACACACTTGTCCCACTTCTTCCTCCAGGACCCTCCGATTTATAATATTCCTCTCATAAGACTCTGTGCTGCTGTGGACCTTGTTACTTCCTTTATCCAGCTCTTAGCTTGTCACTTGTAATTTAAACACACTCCTCATCTGAAATACTGTGCTGCCGGAAAACCCTACCACTGTTTAACTTTGTGACTCCCACATAATCAGCACATTATTTTCCTGAAATGCTCTGTGCTCTGTGCTGCGAGAGTTACTTCTTTCTAGGTACCTGCGGCCTCCAATATGTTTAGCATGCTGCTCCCCTAAAATACTCTGTGCTGCTGAGACCATTTATATATATATATATATATATATATATATATATATATATATATATATGTATATATATATATATATATGTCACCCTGTTAGTAAATAGTTAACACAGATTTACACAGTTAGCAGATTTACTGGCATCTGTAGAAATTTACAATCAAGGAAATTGTTAGGAGGGAATTTCAACTAATACTTTTTTAAAAAGTTAAAGGGAAACACAAGTAATAAAAACCAGCAGTGAATCTAAAATAGAATCAGTGGAAATCAACCCAAACATCACAAATAAAATGGAGGAAAGCAAATAAGAAAGACAAAAGATAAAAAACAAAATGAAAACCCTTAGATATAATTCTATGAGTCAAGTTAAACACAGATTAAATATTTAGCATTTAGGAGATTGAAATATGAAAGAAACGTAATTAATACTAATAAGAAATAATAAGGATACAACATAAATTACAAATAAATATATAAAATCAATAAAATAAATAGATATAAATAAGTTTAAAATAAATAATACATGGGAATGCTTTATAGACGATTTGTCATCAGATCAGCAGTTTAAGAATAAAATCTGAATGAGAGCGGACATGAGGATCAGTCTATAATGCAGAAGGAGGCATGGAGGAGCAGTCAGTAAGAAAGAAAATAGCATGATTTTTTGTGCATCATCCACAAAAGGGAAGCAAACTGTCTGAATTTTTGTCTAAGGTGTCTGTAGCCCGGGGCGGAACGACCGGGCCCAGCGCCTATCCCTTTTTTTTTAATTAAATGTGTTGAAGAACAGCGTCAGAATGGGAAACATTATTACAGGATGAGCTCAGGAGCTGGGACATTATACCAGGAAGGGGCCAGGATGGGAGACATTATACCAGGAAGGGGTCCCGGATGGGGGACATTATACCTAGAAGGGGTCCAGGATGGGAGGCATTATACCTGGAAGGGGTCCAAGATGGGAGACATTATACCTGGAAGGGACCAGGATGGGAGACATTATACCTGGAAGGGGTCCAGGATGGGAGACATTATACCTGTAAGGGGTCCAGGATGGAGGACATAACACCTTGAAGGGGTTCAGGATGAGGGACATTATACCTGGAAGAGGTCCAGGATGGGGGTCATTACACCTGGAAGGGGTCCACGATGGGGGACATTACACCTGGAAGGGGTCCAGGATGGGGGACATTATACCTGGAAGGGGTCCAGGATAAGAGACATTTCACCCGGAAGGGGTCCAGGATAGGAGACATTTTACCCGGAAAGAGTCCAGGATAGGAGACATTACACGAAGAAGGTGTCCAGGATGGGGGACATTACACCCGGAAGGGGTCCAGGATGGGGGACATTATACCTGGAAGAGGTCCAGGATGGGGGACATTACACCTGAAAGGAGTTTCGGATGGGAGACATTACACCTGGAAGTGGTCCAGGATGGAGGACATTACACCTTGAAGGGGTCCAGGTTGAGGGATATTATACCTGGAAGAGGTCCAGGATGGGAGACATTACACCTGGAAGAGGTCCAGGATGGGAGACATTACACCTCGATGGGGTCCAGGATGGGAGATATTACATCTGGAAGGGGTCCAGGATGGGAGACATTACACCTGGAAGGGGTCCAGGATGGGAGACATTATTGTTATGGACCTGGTGGTTAGGTGCACCAGGAATGACCTGATAGTTAAACACGGAATCAGGACGAGCTCTGGGGAAATGGGAACTCTGCTGACCGCAAACCCTACTCCTGCCAACACAACTAGAAACAGCCGTGGAGCGTGCCTGACTCTGCCTAGACGCCTCTTCACAGCCTAAGAGCTAACTACCCCTAAAGAAAGAAAACAAAGCCTTACTTGCCTCAGAGAAATTTCCCCAAAGGGTAAAGCAGCCCCCCCACAAGTATTGACTGTGAGATAAGAGGAAATCACAAACACAGGATGAAATAGGTTTTAGCAAAGAGAGGCCAGTCTAACTAAACAGATTGAGGATAGAAAAGGGATCTTTGCGGTCAACACAAAAATCTACAAAAACCACGCAGAGTGTGCAAAAAATACCCCTGCACCGACTCACGATGCGGTGGTGCCACTCTGCACCCCCAGAGCTTCCAGCTAGCCAGGTAGTTTCATGATAGCAAGCTGGACTAGAACTTAGCAAGAAAAACCATATGAAACAAATGAACAAGCAGGAACTTAGCTTGTGCTGGAGTAGACAGGTCCTCAGAAAGATCCAGGAGAGATCTGAACCAGTACTAGAACATTGACAGCTGGCATGTAGTAATGATCTGAGTGGAGTTAAATAGAGAATCAGCCTAGCCCCAAACGAGGGCAGCTGGAGAAAGAATCTCAGAACCAGCAGCTCCACTCACAGCCACCAGAGGGAGTCCACGGACAGAACTCACCGAAGTACCATTCATGGCCACAGGAGGGAGTTCGAGAACGGAATTCACAACACATTATATCTGGAAGGGGTCCAGGATGAGGGACATTATACCTGGAAGGGGTCCAGGATGGGAGACATTATACCTGGAAGGGGTCCAGGATGGGGGACATTATACCTGGAAGGGGTCCAGAATGGGAGACATTACACCTGGAAGAGGTCCAGGATGGGAGACATTACACCTCGAAGGGGTCCAGGATGGGAAACATTACACCTGGAAGGGGTCCAGGATGGGAGACATTACACCTGGAAGGGGTCCAGGATGGGTGACATTACACCTGGAAGGGGTCCAGGATGGGGGTCATTACACCTGGAAGGGGTCCAGAATAGTAGACATTACACCTGGAAGAGGTCCAGGATGGGAGACATTACACCTCGAAGGGGTCCAGGATGGGAAACATTACACCTGGAAGGGGTCCAGGATGGGGGACATTACACCTGGAAGGGGTCCAGGTTGGGTGACATTACACCTCGAAGGTGTCCAGGATGGGGGTCATTACATCTGGAAGGGGTCCAGGATGAGGGACATTACACCTGGAAGGGGTCCAGGATAGGAGACATTTCACCCGGAAAGGGTCCAGGATAGGAGACATTGCACCCAGAAGGGGACCAGGATGGGGGACATTACACTCAGAAGGGGTCCAGGATGGGGGACATTATACCTGGATAGGGTCCTGGATGTGGTCATTACACTTGGAAGAGGTCCAGGATGGGGGACTGTCAGGGTGTGTGTCCACGGTCAGTAAACGCTGCGTGTCTGAATTTTTGTCTAAGGTGTCTGTAGCCCGGGGCGGAACGACCGGGCCCAGCGCCTATCCCTTTTTTTTTAATTAAATGTGTTGAAGAACAGCGTCAGAATGGGAAACATTATTACAGGATGAGCTCAGGAGCTGGGACATTATACCAGGAAGGGGCCAGGATGGGAGACATTATACCAGGAAGGGGTCCCGGATGGGGGACATTATACCTAGAAGGGGTCCAGGATGGGAGGCATTATACCTGGAAGGGGTCCAAGAAGGGAGACATTATACCTGGAAGGGACCAGGATGGGAGACATTATACCTGTAAGGGGTCCAGGATGGAGGACATAACACCTTGAAGGGGTTCAGGATGAGGGACATTATACCTGGAAGAGGTCCAGGATGGGAGACATTACACCTGGAAGAGGTCCAGGATGGGGGACATTATACTTGGAAGGGGTCCAGGATGGGGGTCATTACACCTGGAAGGGGTCCAGGATCGGGGACATTATACCTGGAAAGAGTCCAGGATGGGGGTCATTACACCTGGAAGGGGTCCAGGATGGGGGTCATTACACCTGGAAGGGGTCCCGGATGGGAGGCATTATGCCTGGAAGGGGTCCAAGATGGGAGATATTATACCTGGAAGGGGTCCAAGATGGGAGAAATTATACCTGGAAGGGACCAGGATGGGGACATTACACCTGGAAGGGGTTTCGGTTGGGAGACATTACACCTGGAAGAGGTCCAGGATGGAGGACATAACACCTTGAAGGGGTTCAGGATGAGGGACATTATACCTGGAAGAGGTCCAGGATGGGAAACATTACACCTGGAAGAGGTCCAGGATGGGGGACATTATACTTGGAAGGGGTCCAGGATGGGGGTCATTACACCTGGAAGGGGTCCAGGATCGGGGACATTATACCTGGAAAGGGTCCAGGATGGGGGTCATTACACCTGGAAGGGGTCCAGGATAGGGGTCATTACACCTGGAAGGGGTCCAGGATGGGGAACATTACACCTGGAAGGGGTCCAGGATGGGGGACATTACACCTGGAAGGGGTCCAGGATGGGGAACATTACACCTGGAAGGGGTCCAGGATGGGGGTCATTACACCTGGAAGGGGTCCAGGATGGGGAACATTACACCTGGAAGGGGTCCAGGACGGGGGTCATTACACCTGGAAGGGGTCCAGGATGGGGAACATTACACCTGGAAGGGGTCCAGGATGGGGGTCATTACACCTGGAAGAGGTCCAGGATGGGGGTCATTACACCTGGAAGGGGTCCACGATGGGGGACATTACACCTGGAAGGGGTCCAGGATGGGGGACAGTATACCTGGAAGGGGTCCAGGATAGGAGACATTTCACCCGGAAGGGGTCAAGGATAGGAGACATTTTACCCGGAAAGGGTCCAGGATAGGAGACATTACACGCAGAAGGTGTCCAGGATGGGGGACATTACATCCGGAAGGGGTCCAGGATGGGGGACATTATACCTGGAAGAGGTCCAGGATGGGGGACATTACACCTGAAAGGGGTTTCGGATGGGAGACATTACACCTGGAAGAGGTCCAGGATGGAAGACATTACACCTTGAAGGGGTCCAGGATGAGGGATATTATACCTGCAAGAGGTCCAGGATGGGAGACATTACACATGGAAGAGGTCCAGGATGGGGACATTACACCTCGATGGGGTCCAGGATGGGAGACATTACATCTGGAAGGGGTCCAGGATGGGAGACATTACACCTGGAAGGGGTCCAGGATGGGAGACATTATACCTGGAAGGGGTTTCAGTTGGGAGACTTTACACCTGGAAGAGGTCCAGGATGGAGGACATAACACCTTGAAGGGGTCCAGGATGAGGGACATTATACCTGGAAGAGGTCCAGGATGGGAGACATTACACCTGGAAGAGGTCAAGGATGGGGTCATTACACCTGGAAGGGGTCCTGTTGTGAATTTGGTTTTTGGGCTCCCCCGGTGGTCACTGGTGGTACTGGACTTGTGTGCTTCACTTTCTCTGTTCACCTGTTTCCATCAGGATATGGGAGTATCCTATTTAGCCTTGCTGCTCAGTTATTCTAGTGCCGGCCATCAATGTAACTAGAGCCTTTCTGTTGCATGTTCCTGCTTCTAGACTACTATCAGCTAAGTTGGACTCTTAGTCCTAAGTTTGTTTGCATTTTTGTTCCAGTTCACAGTTATGTTATGTTTCTGTAGCTGGAAGCTCTTGTGGGCCGAAATTACCACTCCGGTGTCATGAGTTGACACATGAGTCTTAAAGTAATTTCTGGATGGTATTTTAATAGGGTTTTCAGCTGACCGTGAAGTTCCCTATTGTATCTTCTTACTATCTAGTAAGCGGACCTCGCTTTGCTGAACCTACCTTCATACTGCGTATGTCTTTTCCTCTGAACTCACCGTCAATATATGTGGGGGGCTTCTGTCTCCTTTTTGGGGGAATTTCCCTAGAGGTAAGCCAGGTCTGTTTTTTCCTCTATTAGGGTTAGTTAGTTCTCCGGCTGGCGCTGGGCGTCTAGGGATAAAACGTAGGTACGTCACCCGGCCACTGTTAGTTGTGTGGTAGGTTTAGCTCACGGTCAGCTCGAGATTCCATCACCCAAGAGCTAGTCTATTATTTAAGTTCTCTGACTTTCCCTTGCCATTGGGAACCATGACAGTATGGCCGGCCAAGGGTTAAAACCGTTGGCAGAAGAAAGGAGAGAAAAAGAAGTCTGCAGATTTTTTTTTTTTTTTTCTTCTGAGCTTGCTCTATAGTTGACTCAGTTGCATTTCTGCTCTAATTGCAGCCTTTGCCTCTCTCTCTCCTTCTAATCCTTGAATGGCTCTGATCTCACCTGATTAAAATGGATCCTCAGAGTTTGGCTACAGGTTTGAATAATCTTGCTACGAAGGTTCAAAATTTACAGGATTTTGTTATTCATGCTCCTATATCTGAACCTAGAATTCCTATACCAGAATTTTTCTCCGGGGATAGATCTCGTTTCCTGAATTTCAAATATAATTGTAAATTATTTCTTTCCCTGAGATCTCGCTCCGCTGGAGATCCCGCACAGCAGGTTAGGATAGTAATTTCCTTGCTATGGGGTGACCCTCAGGATTGGGCATTTGCGTTGGTACCCGGGGATCCTGCGTTGCTCAATGTGGATGCGTTTTTTCTGGCTTTGGGGTTGCTTTATGAGGAACCTAATTTAGAGATTCAGGCTGAAAAGACCTTGATGGCCCTATCTCAAGGGCAAGACGAAGCTGAAATATACTGCCAAAAATTTCGTAAATGGTCTGTGCTTACTCAGTGGAATGAGTGCGCCCTGGCGGCGAATTTCAGAGAGGGTCTCTCTGATGCCATTAAAGATGTTATGGTGGGGTTCCCTGCACCTACAGGTCTGAATGAGTCCATGACAATGGCTATTCAGATTGATCGGCGTTTGCGGGAGCGCAAACCTGTGCACCATTTGGCGGTGTCTTCTGAGAAGGCTCCAGAAAATATGCAATGTGATAGAATTCTGTCCAGAAGCGAACGGCAGAATTTTAGGCGAAAAAATGGGTTGTGCTTCTATTGTGGTGATTCAACTCATGTTATATCAGCATGCTCTAAACGTACAAAAAAGGTTGATAAGTCTATTTCAATTGGCACTTTACAGTCTAAGTTTATTCTGTCTGTGACCTTGATTTGTTCATTATCGTCAATTACCGCGGATGCCTATGTCGACTCTGGCGCCGCTTTGAGTCTTATGGATTGGTCCTTTGCCAGGCGCTGTGGGTTTGATCTAGAGCCTCTGGAAGTTCCTATACCTCTGAAGGGTATTGACTCTACACCATTGGCTAGTAATAAACCACAATACTGGACACAAGTGACTATGCGTATGAATCCAGACCATCAGGAGACGATTCGCTTCCTTGTGTTGTACAATCTACATGATGTTTTGGTGCTCGGATTGCCATGGTTACAATCTCATAACCCAGTTCTTGACTGGAAAGCAATGTCTGTGTTAAGCTGGGGATGTCAGGGGGCTCATGGGGACGTACCTTTGGTTTCCATTTCGTCATCTATTCCCTCTGAGATTCCGGAATTTTTATCTGATTATCGTGATGTTTTTGAGGAGCCTAAGCTTGGTTCACTACCTCCTCACAGAGATTGCGATTGTACCATAGATCTGATTCCGGGCAGTAAATTTCCAAAGGGTCGTTTATTTAATCTATCTGTACCTGAACATGCTGCTATGCGAGAATATATTAAGGAGTCCCTGGAAAAGGGACATATTCGTCCTTCTTCATCTCCCTTAGGAGCCGTTTTTTTCTTTGTATCTAAAAAAGATGGCTCTTTGAGGCCGTGTATTGATTATCGACTCTTGAATAAAATTACAGTCGGATATCAGTATCCTCTGCCACTGCTGACTGATTTGTTTGCTCGAATAAAAGGGGCTAAGTGGTTCTCTAAGATTGATCTCCGTGGGGCGTATAATTTGGTGCGAATTAAGCAGGGGGATGAGTGGAAAACCGCATTTAATACGCCCGAGGGCCATTTTGAGTATTTAGTAATGCCTTTTGGTCTTTCAAATGCCCCTTCAGTCTTTCAGTCCTTTATGCATGACATTTTCCGGGAATATTTGGATAAATTCATGATCGTGTATCTGGATGATATTTTGATTTTTTCGGATGACTGGGATTCTCATGTCCAACAGGTCAGGAGGGTTTTTCAGGTTTTGCGGGCTAATTCCTTGTGTGTGAAGGGTTCTAAGTGTATTTTTGGGGTTCAAAAGATTTCTTTTTTGGGGTACATTTTTTCCCCCTCTTCCATTGAGATGGATCCTGTCAAGGTTCGGGCTATTTGTGATTGGACGCAACCTTCTTCGCTTAAGAGCCTTCAGAAATTTATGGGCTTTGCTAATTTTTATCGTCGATTTATAACTGGTTTTTCTGATGTTGCTAAACCTTTGACTGATTTGACCAAAAAGGGTGCTGATGTTGCTGATTGGTCCCCTGCTGCTGTGGAGGCCTTTCGGGAGCTTAAGCGCCGCTTTTCTTCCGCCCCTGTGTTGCGTCAGCCTGATGTTACTCTTCCTTTTCAGGTTGAGGTCGATGCTTCCGAGATCGGAGCTGGGGCGGTCTTGTCGCAGAAAAGTTCCGATTGCTCCGTGATGAGACCTTGTGCGTTCTTTTCTGGAAATTTTCGCCCGCCGAGCGAAATTATGATATTGGTAATCGGGAGCTTTTGGCTATGAAGTGGGCTTTTGAGGAGTGGCATCATTGGCTTGAGGGGGCTAGACATCAGGTGGTGGTATTGACCGATCACAAGAATTTGATTTATCTTGAGTCTGCCAGGCGCCTGAATCCTAGACAGGCGCGCTGGTCGTTGTTTTTCTCTCGGTTTAATTTTGTGGTCTCATACTTACCAGGTTCTAAAAATGTGAAGGCGGATGCCCTTTCTAGGAGTTTTGAGCCTGATTTCCCTGGTGATTCTGAACCTACAGGTATCCTTAAGGATGGGGTGATATTATCTGCTGTTTCCCCAGACCTGCGACGGGCTTTGCAGGAGTTTCAGGCGGATAGACCTGATCGTTGCCCGCCTGGTAGACTGTTTGTTCCTGATGATTGGACCAGTAGAGTCATCTCGGAGGTTCATTCTTCTGCGTTGGCAGGTCATCCCGGGATCTTTGGTACCAGGGATTTGGTGGCTAGGTCCTTCTGGTGGCCTTCTCTGTCTCGAGATGTACGAGTTTTTGTGCAGTCTTGTGATGTTTGTGCTCGGGCCAAACCTTGTTGTTCTCGGGCTAGCGGATTGTTGTTATCTTTGCCTATTCCAAAGAGGCCTTGGACTCACATCTCTATGGATTTTATTTCTGATCTCCCTGTTTCTCAGAAAATGTCTGTCATCTGGGTGGTGTGTGACCGTTTTTCAAAGATGGTTCATTTGGTGCCCTTGCCTAAGTTGCCGTCCTCTTCCGAGTTGGTTCCTCTGTTTTTTCAAAATGTGGTTCGCTTGCATGGTATTCCGGAGAATATCGTTTCTGACAGGGGGACCCAGTTCGTGTCTAGATTTTGGCGGGCGTTCTGTGCTAGGATGGGCATTGATTTGTCTTTTTCGTCTGCGTTCCATCCTCAGACTAATGGCCAGACTGAGCGAACTAATCAGACCTTGGAGACTTATTTGAGGTGTTTTGTGTCTGCCGATCAGGATGACTGGGTTGCCTTTTTGCCGTTGGCGGAGTTTGCCCTCAATAATCGGGCTAGTTCTGCCACTTTGGTTTCTCCTTTGTTTTGCAATTCGGGGTTTCATCCTCGCTTTTCTTCTGGTCAGGTGGAGTCTTCGGATTGTCCTGGAGTGGATACTGTGGTGGATAGGTTGCATCGGATTTGGGGACAGGTGGTGGACAATTTGGAGTTGTCCCAGGAGAAGACTCGGCATTTTGCTAACCGCCGTCGTCGTGTTGGTCCTCGTCTTCGTGTTGGGGACTTGGTGTGGTTGTCTTCTCGTTTTGTCCCTATGAGGGTTTCTTCTCCTAAGTTTAAGCCTCGGTTCATCGGCCCGTATAAGATTTTGGAGATTCTTAACCCTGTGTCCTTTCGATTGGACCTCCCGGCATCTTTTTCTATCCATAATGTCTTCCATCGGTCATTATTGCGCAGGTATGAGGTACCGGTTGTGCCTTCCGTTGAGCCTCCCGCTCCGGTGTTGGTTGAGGGTGAATTGGAGTACGTTGTGGAGAAGATCTTGGACTCCCGTGTTTCCAGACAGAAACTTCAGTATCTGGTCAAGTGGAAGGGCTACGGTCAGGAGGATAATTCTTGGGTGACAGCCTCTGATGTTCATGCCTCTGATTTGGTCCGTGCCTTTCATAGGGCTCATCCTGATCGCCCTGGTGGTTCTTGTGAGGGTTCGGTGCCCCCTCCTTGAGGGGGGGGTACTGTTGTGAATTTGGTTTTTGGGCTCCCCCGGTGGTCACTGGTGGTACTGGACTTGTGTGCTTCACTTTCTCTGTTCACCTGTTTCCATCAGGATATGGGAGTATCCTATTTAGCCTTGCTGCTCAGTTATTCTAGTGCCGGCCATCAATGTAACTAGAGCCTTTCTGTTGCATGTTCCTGCTTCTAGACTACTATCAGCTAAGTTGGACTCTTAGTCCTAAGTTTGTTTGCATTTTTGTTCCAGTTCACAGTTATGTTATGTTTCTGTAGCTGGAAGCTCTTGTGGGCCGAAATTACCACTCCGGTGTCATGAGTTGACACATGAGTCTTAAAGTAATTTCTGGATGGTATTTTAATAGGGTTTTCAGCTGACCGTGAAGTTCCCTATTGTATCTTCTTACTATCTAGTAAGCGGACCTCGCTTTGCTGAACCTACCTTCATACTGCGTATGTCTTTTCCTCTGAACTCACCGTCAATATATGTGGGGGGCTTCTGTCTCCTTTTTGGGGGAATTTCCCTAGAGGTAAGCCAGGTCTGTTTTTTCCTCTATTAGGGTTAGTTAGTTCTCCGGCTGGCGCTGGGCATCTAGGGATAAAACGTAGGTACGTCACCCGGCCACTGTTAGTTGTGTGGTAGGTTTAGCTCACGGTCAGCTCGAGATTCCATCACCCAAGAGCTAGTCTATTATTTAAGTTCTCTGACTTTCCCTTGCCATTGGGAACCATGACAGGGTCCAGGATGGGGGACATTATACCTGGAAGGGGTCCAGGATGGGGGTCATTACACCTGGAAGAGGTCAAGGATGGGGTCATTAAACCTGGAAGGGGTCCAGGATGGGGGACATTATACCTGGAAGGGGTCCAGGATGAGGGACATTATACCTGGAAGAGGTCCAGGATGGGAGACATTACACCTGCAAGAGGTCAAGGATGGGGTCATTACACCTTGAAGGGGTCCAGGATGAGGGACATTCTACCTGGAAGAGGTCCAGGATGGGAGACATTACACCTGGAAGAGGTCAAGGATGGGGTCATTACACCTGGAAGGGGTCCAGGATGGGGGACATTATACCTGGAAGGGGTCCAGGATGGGGGTCATTACACCTGGAAGGGGTCCAGGATGGGGGACATTACACCTGGAAGGGGTCCAGGATGGAGGATATTACACCTGGAAGGGGTCCAGGATGGGGGTCATTATACCTGGAAGAGGTCCCGGATGGGGACATTACACCTGGAAGGGGTTTCAGTTGGGACACATTTCACCTGGAAGAGGTCCAGGATGGAAGACATAACACCTTGAAGGGGTTCAGGATGAGAGACATTATACCTGGAAGAGGTCCAGGATGGGAGACATTACACCTGGAAGAGGTCCAGGATGGGGGACATTATACCTGGAAGGGGTCCAGGATGGGGGTCATTACACCTGGAAGGGGTTCAGGATCGGGGACATTATACCTGGAAGGGGTCCAGGATGGGGGTCATTACACCTGGAAGGGGTCCAGGATGGGGGTCATTACACCTGGAAGGGGTCCAGGATGGGGGTCATTACACCTGGAAGAGGTCCAGGATGGGGGTCATTACACCTGGAAGGGGTCCACGATGGGGGACATTACACCTGGAAGGGGTCCAGGATGGGGGACATTATACCTGGAAGGGGTCCAGGATAAGAGACATTTCACCCGGAAGGGGTCCAGGATAGGAGACATTTTACCCGGAAAGGGTCCAGGATAGGAGACATTACACGAAGAAGGTGTCCAGGATGGGGGACATTACACCCGGAAGGGGTCCAGGATGGGGGACATTATACCTGGAAGAGGTCCAGGATGGGGGACATTACACCTGAAAGGAGTTTCGGATGGGAGACATTACACCTGGAAGTGGTCCAGGATGGAGGACATTACACCTTGAAGGGGTCCAGGATGAGGGATATTATACCTGGAAGAGGTCCAGGATGGGAGACATTACACCTGGAAGAGGTCCAGGATGGGAGACATTACACCTCAATGGGGTCCAGGATGGGAGATATTACATCTGGAAGGGGTCCAGGATGGGAGACATTACACCTGGAAGGGGTCCAGGATGGGAGACATTATTGTTATGGACCTGGTGGTTAGGTGCACCAGGAATGACCTGATAGTTAAACACGGAATCAGGACGAGCTCTGGGGAAATGGGAACTCTGCTGACCGCAAACCCTACTCCTGCCAACACAACTAGAAACAGCCGTGGAGCGTGCCTGACTCTGCCTAGACGCCTCTTCACAGCCTAAGAGCTAACTACCCCTAAAGAAAGAAAACAAAGCCTTACTTGCCTCAGAGAAATTTCCCCAAAGGGTAAAGCAGCCCCCCCACAAGTATTGACTGTGAGATAAGAGGAAATCACAAACACAGGATGAAATAGGTTTTAGCAAAGAGAGGCCAGTCTAACTAAACAGATTGAGGATAGAAAAGGGATCTTTGCGGTCAACACAAAAATCTACAAAAACCACGCAGAGTGTGCAAAAAATACCCCTGCACCGACTCACGATGCGGTGGTGCCACTCTGCACCCCCAGAGCTTCCAGCTAGCCAGGTAGTTTCATGATAGCAAGCTGGACTAGAACTTAGCAAGAAAAACCATATGAAACAAATGAACAAGCAGGAACTTAGCTTGTGCTGGAGTAGACAGGTCCTCAGAAAGATCCAGGAGAGATCTGAACCAGTACTAGAACATTGACAGCTGGCATGGAGTAATGATCTGAGTGGAGTTAAATAGAGAATCAGCCTAGCCCCAAACGAGGGCAGCTGGAGAAAGAATCTCAGAACCAACAGCTCCACTCACAGCCACCAGAGGGAGTCCACGGACAGAACTCACCGAAGTACCATTCATGACCACAGGAGGGAGTTCGAGAACGGAATTCACAACACATTATATCTGGAAGGGGTCCAGGATGAGGGACATTATACCTGGAAGGGGTCCAGGATGGGAGACATTATACCTGGAAGGGGTCCAGGATGGGGGACATTATACCTGGAAGGGGTCCAGAATGGGAGACATTACACCTGGAAGAGGTCCAGGATGGAAGACATTACACCTCGAAGGGGTCCAGGATGGGAAACATTACACCTGGAAGGGGTCCAGGATGGGAGACATTACACCTGGAAGGGGTCCAGGATGGGTGACATTACACCTGGAAGGGGTCCAGGATGGGGGTCATTACACCTGGAAGGGGTCCAGAATAGTAGACATTACACCTGGAAGAGGTCCAGGATGGGAGACATTACACCTCGAAGGGGTCCAGGATGGGAAACATTACACCTGGAAGGGGTCCAGGATGGGGGACATTACACCTGGAAGGGGTCCAGGTTGGGTGACATTACACCTGGAAGGTGTCCGGAATGGGGGTCATTACACCTGGAAGGGGTCAAGGATGAGGGACATTACACCTGGAAGGGGTCCAGGATAGGAGACATTTCACCCGGAAAGGGTCCAGGATAGGAGACATTGCACCCAGAAGGGGACCAGGATGGGGGACATTACACTCAGAAGGGGTCCAGGATGGGGGACATTATACCTGGATAGGGTCCTGGATGTGGTCATTACACCTGGAAGGGGTCCAGGATGGGGGTCATTACACCTGGAAGGGGTCCAGGATGGGGGTCATTACACCTGGAAGGGGTCCAGGATGGGGGACATTACACCTGGAAGGGGTCCAGGATAGGAGACATTTCACCCGGAAGGGGTCCAGGATAGGAGACATTTTACCCGGAAAGGGTCCAGGATAGGAGACATTACACCCAGAAGGGGTCCAGGATGGGTGACATTACACCCGGAAGGGTTCCAGGATTGGGGACATTACACCTGAAAGGGATTTCGGATGGGAGACATTACACCTGGAAGAGGTCCAGGATGGAGGACATTACACCTTGAAGGGGTCCAGGATGAGGGACATTATACCTGGAAGAGGTCCAGGATGGGAGACATTACACCTGGAAGAGGTCCAGGATGGGGGACTGTCAGGGTGTGTGTCCACGGTCAGTAAACGCTGCGTGTTTGACGCTGCAGCGTCAAACATGCAGCGTCCAGATGTTCCAGCATAGTGGAGGGGATTTTTTGAAATCCCGTGTCCACTATGCGTGGAAACCCGCAAGCGGCGGGCCTGCGACTCCGGACATGCTGCGCGTCTTTTCAGATCGCAGCATGTCCGTACACCTTGCGGGGACGCAGCATCCCCGCAAGGCATAACATAGGGCCCTATGGGAGGGGGGCGATGATCCCGGATGTGTACAGTTAACACATCCGGCATCATCGCGTCCCAGATGGGGGCGGGGCTTAGCGCCAAGCGGCTTCGCCGCTCCGGCGATACCGCCGGCCATCCTGAACGGGGACATGCAGCCTCATGGTTTGTCTGTTCCAGTTCCTTTAGGGTTAACTCCTGTAGCCTCACACTGATCCTGGTTGGACTTTTTATAGCCTCCATCTGGGAGTTTCCTTTGTCAGTGATACTTCTGCCCTTGGCTAAGTGTATTGACCCCTGAGTGTGTTTTGTGCTGTGTGCTGGTTTACTTGATCTCTTGGCTCTTTGACTCGGTCTGTTCTCTGGATACTGTTTATTGGATTCCCTCTCTGTACTTTCTCTGTCCGTTGGGTATTGACCTCTGCTTGGCCCCTACTATCCTTTCTGTCTAGTCCCTTGGTACCGTTACGCGCTCCCGTGCTCTGACCCCCGGCCTGATCTGATTTATGTGTCTGTCTGTGCCCCTTGGTAGCTCTGTTCTTTAGTTACCTTAGGAGTTTTCCTTCAGCTCTTAGCTCCCTGGAGCTTAGGCAACACCCACCAGCAGTCAGGTGATTCAGGTCCTGACAGGCCTGAAGCAATCTCTCTCCAGTCTTGCTTGCCCTGCATTTCTGGGAGTCTGTGGCTATCTCCAGGTCCTATTTTCCCAGGAGATAGCATCGGTGAGTGTCACTCATATCTCCACCCCTGATAGGGACATTATACCTGGAAGGGGTCCAGGATGGGGGTCATTACACCTGGAAGAAGTCCAGGATGGGGGACATTATACCTGGAAGGGGTCCAAGATGGGGGTCATTACATCTGGAAGGGATCCAGGATGGGGGTCATTACACCTGTAAGGGGTCCAGGATGGGGGACATTACACCTGTAAGGGGTCCAGGATGGGAGACATTATACCTGGAAGGGGTCCAGGATGGGAGACAGTACACCTGGAAGAAGTCCAGGATGGGAGACATTATACCTGGAAGGGGTCCATGATGGGAGACATTATACCTGGAAGGGGTCCAGGATGGGAGACATTATACCTGGAAGGGGTCCAGGATGGGGGACATTATACCTGGAAGGAGTCCAGGATGGGAGACATTAAACCTGGAAGAGGTCCAGGATGGTGGACTTAAGTGCAGCATTATTACATTATAGATAGAGGTGGAGAGCAACATGTCTTTATTGGATTTCGAATGGTAGAAGGGCTAATACATCTTACCCACATGTACGTGGGGGCTCAGGTTCAAATTTCGCATTGTGGTCCATCGTATTCAAGTTACGCCATGGTCCACACCTCCCGCTGGCTCCAGTTTTCTTCAGTCTTTCCTCCAACGCTGACTAAGCTTCATTCAGAAGCATCAAGAGAAGAAGACCAGAGCGGGAGGTAAGGAGCCAATAGAGAACCTTACAGCGAGCTTCAGCAGTGGAACAGGTGAAGGCGAGATGAATATAAGATTTCTTTAATTTTTCAACCCCTTCTAAGGAGTTAAAAAAAATCCCTTCAAAATCGGCAAAAATGGAATTGCAAAAAAATGTGGTTTCTGGAAAATCCACCTTTTTTAAAAAAAATTCATAGTGAATTCAATCTGCTCATCTATTGGGAGGCCGAGTGCTGCCAGATTTTTTTGTAGGCACTTTTAACAAGGAGAGATCCTCATAAGAGCTTGGATGTGTGAACGTGCGCTGAAGCTGGAGGGGGACAGCAGGTTCTCCACTAGGTCACGTTCACGTCCTCTGTCCTCATCACTCAGCGATTTATTACTTTTTCCTTATTCTATAAACGTTCTGCAGTAACCGACGCTCATCCCTGGATTTCATTCTGCTATAAATTGTTCTACATTCAGGGATTTTCTATAACTTCTGCTGTAAATAAATCACCCAGGTAATGTGTCACCAGATCCGGAACTTCATGTTTCCATCTCCATTCTTAGAAAATGGAAAAGTAGCAAGAATCCCGGTGCTGATTTAGGCGCTGATCTTTCAAGTGAAAAAGTAAAGGCTGCAATCTAATTGGTTACTGAATGTTTAAGCCGCTTTGCTCCATGTAATAATAATAGAAATAACACTCCAAGACTTTACACCATTGCGCAGATCGTTGATTGCCTGCAGACTTTCCTTTATTTTGCCTTGTACGTTTATTGTATTGTCTGCAGGTTACAAGAGTAGGCAAGAGAAAGAGAAAGAAGAACCCAGGAATTTGCTGCAATAATTTTTTTACTTACTGATACGATGCATTGTTTTCCTTCATGATTGGCATTCATCAAAGAGGGAATGCTGAAGAAAGTGAAGATGGTCACGGGTAATAGTAGATGGGAGGAAGAACAGTAATAGATGAGAGGAGGAACAGTAATAGATGAGAGGAGGAACAGGGAGAACAGTAATAGATGAGAGGAGGAACAGTGATAGATGAGAGGAGGAACAGTAATAGATGAGAGGAGGAACAGTGATAGATGAGAGGAGGAACAGTAATAGATGGGAGGAGGAACAGTGATAGATGAGAAGAGGAACAGTGATAGATGAGAGGAGGAACAGTGATAGATGAGAGGAGGAACAGTAATAGATGAGAGGAGGAACAATGATAGATGAGAGGAGGAACAGTAATAGATGAGAGGAGGAACAGTGATAGATGAGAGGAGGAACAGTAATAGATGAGAAGAGGAACAGTAGTAGATGAGAAGAGGAACAGTAGTGGATGTGAAGAGGAACAGTAATAGATGAGAGGAGGAACAGTAATAGATGGGAGGAGGAACAGTGATAGATGAGAGGAGGAACAGTGATAGATGAGAGGAGGAACAGTAGTAGATGACAGGAGGAACAGTAATAGATCAGAGGAGGAACAGAATCTATTCTGTTCCTCCTCTCATCTATTACTGTTCCTCCTCTCATCTACTACTGTTCCTCTCATTTATTATTGTTCCTCCTCTCATTTATTTCTGTTCCTTCTCTCATCTATTGTTCCTCTTCTCATCTACTGCTATTCTTCCTCTCATCTATAACTGTTCCTCCTCTCATATATTTCTGTTCCTCCTCTCATTTACTTCTGTTCCTCCTCTTATTTATTTCTGTTCCTCTGCTCATCTATTTCTGTTTCTCCTCTCATCTACTTTTGTTCCTCCTTTCATCTACTACTTTTCCTCCTTTCATCTACTACTGTTCCTCCTTTCATCTACTACTGTTCCTCCTTTCATCTACTACTGTTCATTCTTTCATCTAGTACTGTTCCTACTCTCACCTATTACTGTTCCTCCTGTCATCTACTACTGTTCCTCCTCATCTATTACTGTTCCTCCTCTCATTTATAATTGTTCCTCCTCTCATTTATTTCTGTTCCTCCTCTCATCTACTTCTATTCCTCCTGTCATCTATAACTGTTCCTTCTCTCATTTATTTCTGTTCCTCCTCTCATCTATTACTGTTCCTCCTCTCATCTATTACTGTTCCTCCTCTCATCTATTACTGTTCCTCCTCTCATCTACTACTGTTCCTCCTCTCATCTACTACTGTTTATTCTTTCATCTAGTACTGTTCCTCCTCTCATCTACTACTATTGCTCCTCTTAATAGATGAGAGGAGGAACAGGAGTAAAAGAGTAGAAGAAGAGTAGTAGATGAAAGAATTATCAGTAGTAAAAGAATAGAGCAATATTAGTAGATGAGAAGAGGAAGAGTAGTAGATGAAAGGATGATCGGTAGTAAAAGAGTGGAGGAACATTAGTATATGAGAGGAGGACCAGAAGTTGTTAACAAGACAAGTTCGTTTGCCGGAAGCATTAGTCCTCCTGAGCTGATAGATATCTCGGTGACCAGAGAGTGAAATCCAAGAGTAGCAGAGACGTCTCCATGGGAGGAGAACTTGCCAAAGGCCGACCAGAGAGCCTCTCTATAGTAAGGTGAGTGGAGCAAGAAGACCTCATCGTGTTTCCATCATTGTGTGTTCGCTCCGTTTCTGCTGCCATTTTTATAGGTCTCTGAATGCAGACTGCAGTATAAAGTATGTCTAAAAATGAACCATACGGCGCTGCTTAGTTGCTCCAGGTGAATAAGCAGCAAATATATGGACGAGATCACTCCCAATCGTCCCAGAAGTGGTTAGTCAAAGAAAGCTATATGTAATATTTGCGCTAAGGACACCTATATGAAGCCATAAATAGTTGAAATGCTAGGACATGTCATAAGCAAGGTTCTTCGTTAAAGACTAGGATTAACAAGATGTGTTTACGTTAATATCAAGGAAAAGGAAAACTGTATCCAGTGCTGGCATGCGGAAAGGTCCTTCACTCATTCACTTAAAGGTTGGTATCTGAAGCCTTCTCTGAATCTCTGTTCCAAAAATATCCAATATGTTGCAGAGCAAATGGTGGTATAGGAGACGCTGTCCCGGCCGGTGACTAGCGTACTCCCCCAGAGCTTGGTGACTGCCGTGAACAGGCAGTGGCGGCCGCGTGTGTATAGCTAAAGCCGACAAGGTGCAGGACCTTGTGTGACGTCACAGTCACGTGATGTGTACACGTGACCAGCTACAGAGCTGCGGAGCTAAGGAGCTACGAATAGCACACAGGACCAACTAATCCTACGCGTTTCAGAGTCACTGACTCCTTCATCAGGGTATAAAGTATGAACTAATGAAATGTCACAGTTGTTGAGGTTTAGTGTGTAATATAGACTAGTGTTTATAGCCATGGCAACCTGAATGAAATCCCTTCATACTTTATACTGCAGGTGCAGGCAGCTTTAGCAACAGTATTAAAATCAGGCAGATTTGTGAAACAGTTGGAAATAGAAACAGTTTAATATTACATAATTGCTTTTGTATGTTCTGACAACTTATAAAGGGCTGATTAACTGTTCCCAATGCGCACCCCTATACTTAATTTAGTCCTGTGAGTTTGGACTCAAATCTACTAAGCATGATCTCATTACATAAAGACCCCTCCTGAGTTTGAACTCTAGAGCTTAGAGGGGGTGACAAGACCCCTATCTGCTAAGAGGACATACTCCATATTTTAGGAGTCAAGGAGGCGGAGCTAAGACTGCACATTATTTTGCACATTTCTGTGCTGTTCGTGTGGGTGTCAGTGATTCCTATCAGTTCAGCATGGACAGGAGCCTGTGCAGACGTTCTCATTTTCGGACTCTGGATCCCTTTAAATGTTCGTTGGCAGATCAGGGTCTGCAACGTCTTCAATTTGTTGATTTTAGGATTATTTTCCAGAGAAATTTTCCAGGTCAGCACTGGAAAGTCTAACAAGGTGGCACCTCCCTGTGTATATATAGGACCAGGACCTGTGATCCTCCAACGTGAAGGGACCCAGGACCGGATCTGGGACGACCGTCTCCAGAAACCTGAGAACGTGGCTGAAGAATGGACAGAAGCATCGAGACTAATGGGCAAGAAAGTAACAAGATTGGCCCCCGTGGACCCCTGGAATGTCCTCCCTATACCATGTACCCAATGACAGGTGTTAACCCATGCAGCCCCCCACCATATACCCCGAACCCACCACAGCCATGCTCAACTCAACCCTCATTCTTTGTGGTGACCGACCAGCCGAAAATGGTGGATCCCTATCAACCGGCCATTAAGGATCACTTATATTGCTCCATCGCCAACCTGCTCTGCTGCAATCTGCTCCTCGGGACCTTCGCCCTTGTGTTCTCTGTAAAGGTAAGGGCTGAGGGTGCAATGATAGAATAATGGGGTGAGAGGTTAGGGTATATGGCAGCAATAGAGGATACATTCATATTCCTCAACTTTCTAATGTCTGAATAAAATGCAAGAGCTGCAGTAAAGACTGACACACAAGAGTGGGGGGAGACATTGCTTGTGCAGTCAGGGGTCCGTGACCCTGAGGGAAATGTCAGAGCTGAAATTACCGGACCAGGGGAGGTCGGAGAAGACTCAACACAAAGAACTGATTGACGCGTTCTACTGAAGGGAACTGGGGCCCAGTCACCAACTGCAGATTATACTGGAAAAACCTGTTCTACTGGGTTCACAGCAAATATTAGACAACTGGGCACAAACATTGGTATTTCCATTCAACGCCTACTGTAAAGTGTTTACATCCTGCCTGACCTGTCCACATCTATCTATCTATCTATCTATCTATCTATCCAGGAGTCACTAACCCATCTCACACAGATGTCTGTCCAGCCTCTGTGTGAAGACTTCCATTGATGGAGAACTCGCCACCTCTCGTGGCCGCCTGTTCCCCTCATTGATCTCCCTCACTATCACCCTCCTCATATCTAATCTGTATCTTCTCCCTTTCAGTTTCCTTCCATTGTTTCTCGTGTTTCCATCTGCAGATGAGAGTAATGATGATCCCTCTACACTGTGGCAGCCCTTCAGATATTTGTAGACAGCTTTTAAGTCTCTTCTCAGTCTTCTTTTTTTGCAGCTGAACATTCCCAGATCCTTTACCCATTCCTTGTAGGACATGCTTTACAGTCCGCTCACCATCCTGGGCGCTTTTCTCTGATCTCTATTATCTATCTGGTTTCTTGTGTATATATAATATACATTTCCCTTTCTTCCCCCAGACCCGCTCATCCATCAGATTTGGGTACTCCGTTGCCGCGGCCGGTTACTCCCGCACAGCAAGCACCTTCAATGTGATCGGCTTCATCCTGGGGATCACCACGCACCTGATCTGGATCTCGGTGATCATTTATTGGGCTGTGACGCACGACGAAGCCCGGAAGTTTCTACAATGGATCCAGCATCAGTCTCTACACTAATGACCATCGTTATTGTGGGCGGCGGAGGTTCACACTGATACATTGTAACAAACCCTCAGCTCAACGATTACAGATTCTTTATTTTTCTGTTAATTGAATAATCCGGTAAGATGGGAGAGCTGATCACTATGTTCAGTGCTGTCACATAATTGATGGATGTGAAATCACAGTGAATTCATGATATTTTCTTTCTGGGGAAATGTGTTTAACCCTTTAATACCTGACACTCTTCTCCAGAGTGGGCACCCTGTCTGTGTGTGATTGTCAGCACTCACAGGGTGTCACATTGGTGTCATAAGTTTCTGCCTAATTGTTCTGTTCCCATCAATAAAGTTTATTTACATTCATTTGATACATTGTTTCCATCATTAAAGTAGATGATGTGATGGCTGCCTCTATCACTCTGCCCCACTGCTTCCTCTATCACTCTACCCCTCTGAAATGTCTACGACTCTGCCCCTCTGCTCCCTCTACGACGCTGCCCTTCTGCTACCTCTATGACTCAGCACCTCTGCTACCTCTACGACTCTGCCCCTCTGCTACCTCTACGACTCTGCCCCTCTGCTACCTCTACGACTCTGCCCCTCTGCTACCTCTACGACTCTCCATCTCTGCTGCCTCTTTCACTCTGCCCCTCTGCTTCCTCTATCTCTCTACCCTTCTGCTACCTCTATGACTCTGCCCCTCTGCTACCTATACGACTTTGCACCTCTGCTGCCCCTTTTACTCTGCCCCTCTGCTACCTCTAAGACTCTGCACCTCTGCTCCCTCTATGACTCTGCCCCTCTGCTACCTCTACGACTCTGCACCTCTGCTACCTTTATGACTCTGCACCTCTGCTTCCTATACGACTGCACCTCTGCTACCTCTACGACTCTGCTCCTCTGCTACCTCTATGACACTGCACCTCTGCTACCTCTACGACTCTGCTCCTCTGCTACCTCTATGACTCTGCACCTCTGCTACCTCTACGACTCTGCCCCTCTGCTACATCTACGGCTCTCCACCTCTGCTGCCTCTTTCACTCTGCCCCTCTGCTTCCTCTATCTCTCTCCCCCTCTGCTACCTCTACGACTCTGCCCCTCTGCTCCCTCTACGACTCTGCACCTCTGCTACTTCTATGACTCTGCACATCTGCTCCCTCTACAACTCTGCACCTCTGCTACCTCTACGACTCTGCACCTCTGCTACCTCTACGACTCTGCACCTCTGCTACCTCTACGACTCTGCACATCTACTCCCTCTATGACTCTGCCCCTCTGCTACCTCTACGACTCTGCACCTCTGCTCCCTCTACAACTCTACACCTCTGCTACCTCTAGGACTCTGCACCTCTACTACCTCTACGACTCTGCACCTCTGCTCCCTCTATGACTCTGCACCTCTGCTACCTCTACGACTCTGCACCTCTGCTCCCTCTACAAACTCTGCACCTCTGCTACCTCTACGACTCTGCACCTCTGCTACCTCTACGACTCTGCACCTCTGTTACCTCTACGACTCTGCACATCTGCTCCCTCTATGACTCTGCCCCTCTGCTACCTCTACGACTCTGCACCTTTGCTCCCTCTACGACTCTGCACCTCTGCTACCTCTACGACTCTTCACCTCTTCTACCTCTACGACTCTGCACCTCTGAATACCTCTACGACTCTGCACCTCTGCTACCTCTACGACTCTGCACCTCTGCTACTTCTACGACTCTGCACCTCTGCTACCTCTACGACTCTGCACCTCTACTCCCTCTACGACTCTGCCCCTCTGCTTCTTCTACGACACCGCACCTCTGCTACCTCTACGACTCTGCGCCTCTGCTACCTCTACGACTCTGCACCTCTGCTACCTCTACGACTCTGCACCTCTGCTCCCTCTACGACTCTGCCCCTCTGCTTCCTCTATGACTCTGCACCTCTGCTACCTCTACGACTCTGCACCTCTGCTACCTCTACGACTCTGCACTTCTGCTACCTCTATGACTGTGCACCTCTGCTACCAGCTACCTGTATGACTCTGCTACCTCTATGACTCTGCACCTCTGCTACCTCTACGACTCTGCACCTCTGCTACTTCTACGACTCTCCACCTCTGCTCCCTCTACGACTCTGCACCTCTGCTACTTCTACGACTCTCCACCTCTGCTGCCTCTTTCACTCTGCCCCTCTGCTTCCTCTATCTCTCTCCCCCTCTGCTACCTCTATGACTCTGTCCCTCTGCTACCTATACGACTTTGCACCTCTGCTGACTCTTTCACTCTGCCCCTCTGCTACCTCTAAGACTCTGCACCTCTGCTACCTCTACGACTGCACCTCTGCTCCCTCTACGACTCTGCCCCTCTGCTACCTCTACGACTCTGCACCTCTGCTACCTCTATGACTCTGCACCTCTGCTACCTCTACGACTCTGCACATCTGCTCCCTCTATGACTCTGCCCCTCTGCGACTCTGCATCTCTGCTCCCTCTACGACTCTGCACCTCTGCTACCTCTACGACTCTTCACCTCTTCTGCCTCTACGACTCTGCACCTCTGCTACCTCTACGACTCTTCACCTCTTCTACCTCTTCGACTCTACACCTCTGCTACCTCTACGACTCTGCACCTCTGCTACCTCTACGACTCTGCACCTCTGCTACTTCTACGAATCTGCACCTCTGCTACCTTTACGACTCCGCACCTCTGCTACCTCTATGACTCTGCACCTCTGCTCCCTCTACGACTCTTCCCCTCTGCTTCCTCTACGACTCTGCACCTCTGCTACCTCTACGACTCTGCACCTCTGCTACTTCTACGAATCTGCACCTCTGCTACCTCTACGACTCTGCACCTCTGCTACCTCTATGACTCTGCACCTCTGCTCCCTCTACGACTCTTCCCCTCTGCTCCCTCTATGACTCTGCCCCTCTGCTACCTCTACGACTCTGCACCTTTGCTCCCTCTACGACTCTGCACCTCTGCTACCTCTACGACTCTTCACCTCTTCTACCTCTACGACTCTGCACCTCTGAATACCTCTACAACTCTGCACCTCTGCTACCTCTACGACTCTGCACCTCTGCTACCTCTACGACTCTGCACCTCTGCTACGTCTACAACTCTGCACCTCTGCTACCTCTACGACTCTGCACCTCTACTCCCTCTACGACTCTGCCCCTCTGCTTCCTCTACGACACCGCACCTCTGCTACCTCTACGACTCTGCGCCTCTGCTACCTCTACGACTCTGCACCTCTGCTACCTCTACGACTCTGCACCTCTGCTCCCTCTACGACTCTGCCCCTCTGCTTCCTCTATGACTCTGCACCTCTGCTACCTCTACGACTCTGCACCTCTGCTACCTCTACGACTCTGCACTTCTGCTACCTCTATGACTGTGCACCTCTGCTACCAGCTACCTGTACGACTCTGCTACCTCTATGACTCTGCACCTCTGCTACCTCTACGACTCTGCACCTCTGCTACTTCTACGACTCTCCACCTCTGCTCCCTCTACGACTCTGCACCTCTGCTACTTCTACGACTCTACACCTCTGCTGCCTCTTTCACTCTGCCCCTCTGCTTCCTCTATCTCTCTCCCCCTCTGCTACCTCTATGACTCTGCCCCTCTGCTACCTATACGTCTTTGCACCTCTGCTGACTCTTTCACTCTGCCCCTCTGCTACCTCTAAGACTCTGCACCTCTGCTACCTCTACAACTCTGCACCTCTGCTCCCTCTACGACTCTGCCCCTCTGCTACCTCTACGACTCTGCACCTCTGCTACCTCTACGACTCTGCACCTCTGCTACCTCTACGACTCTGCACTTCTGCTACCTCTATGACTGTGCACCTCTGCTACCAGCTACCTGTATGACTCTGCTACCTCTATGACTCTGCACCTCTGCTACCTCTACGACTCTGCACCTCTGCTACTTCTACGACTCTCCACCTCTGCTCCCTCTACGACTCTGCACCTCTGCTACTTCTACGACTCTCCACCTCTGCTGCCTCTTTCACTCTGCCCCTCTGCTTCCTCTATCTCTCTCCCCCTCTGCTACCTCTATGACTCTGTCCCTCTGCTACCTATACGACTTTGCACCTCTGCTGACTCTTTCACTCTGCCCCTCTGCTACCTCTAAGACTCTGCACCTCTGCTACCTCTACGACTCTGCACCTCTGCTCCCTCTACGACTCTGCCCCTCTGCTACCTCTACGACTCTGCACCTCTGCTACCTCTATGACTCTGCACCTCTGCTACCTCTACGACTCTGCACATCTGCTCCTTCTATGACTCTGCCCCTCTGCGACTCTGCATCTCTGCTCCCTCTACGACTCTGCACCTCTGCTACCTCTACGACTCTTCACCTCTTCTGCCTCTACGACTCTGCACCTCTGCTACCTCTACGACTCTTCACCTCTTCTACCTCTTCGACTCTACACCTCTGCTACCTCTACGACTCTGCACCTCTGCTACCTCTATGACTCTGCACCTCTGCTACTTCTACGAACCTGCACCTCTGCTACCTTTACGACTCCGCACCTCTGCTACCTCTATGACTCTGCACCTCTGCTCCCTCTACGACTCTTCCCCTCTGCTTCCTCTACGACTCTGCACCTCTGCTACCTCTACGACTCTGCACCTCTGCTACTTCTACGAATCTGCACCTCTGCTACCTCTACGACTCTGCACCTCTGCTACCTCTATGACTCTGCACCTCTGCTCCCTCTACGACTCTTCCCCTCTGCTCCCTCTATGACTCTGCCCCTCTGCTACCTCTACGACTCTGCACCTTTGCTCCCTCTACGACTCTGCACCTCTGCTACCTCTACGACTCTTCACCTCTTCTACCTCTACGACTCTGCACCTCTGAATACCTCTACAACTCTGCACCTCTGCTACCTCTACGACTCTGCACCTCTGCTACCTCTACGACTCTGCACCTCTGCTACGTCTACAACTCTGCACCTCTACTCCCTCTACGACTCTGCCCCTCTGCTTCCTCTACGACACCGCACCTCTGCTACCTCTACGACTCTGCGCCTCTGCTACCTCTACGACTCTGCACCTCTGCTACCTCTACGACTCTGCACCTCTGCTCCCTCTACGACTCTGCCCCTCTGCTTCCTCTATGACTCTGCACCTCTGCTACCTCTACGACTCTGCACCTCTGCTACCTCTACGACTCTGCACTTCTGCTACCTCTATGACTGTGCACCTCTGCTACCAGCTACCTGTACGACTCTGCTACCTCTATGACTCTGCACCTCTGCTACCTCTACGACTCTGCACCTCTGCTACTTCTACGACTCTCCACCTCTGCTCCCTCTACGACTCTGCACCTCTGCTACTTCTACTACTCTCCACCTCTGCTGCCTCTTTCACTCTGCCCCTCTGCTTCCTCTATCTCTCTCCCCCTCTGCTACCTCTATGACTCTGCCCCTCTGCTACCTATACGTCTTTGCACCTCTGCTGACTCTTTCACTCTGCCCCTCTGCTACCTCTAAGACTCTGCACCTCTGCTACCTCTACGACTCTGCACCTCTGCTCCCTCTACGACTCTGCCCCTCTGCTACCTCTACGACTCTGCACCTCTGCTACCTCTACGACTCTGCACCTCTGCTACCTCTACGACTCTGCACATCTGCTCCTTCTATGACTCTGCCCCTCTGCGACTCTGCATCTCTGCTCCCTCTATGACTCTGCACCTCTGCTACCTCTACGACTCTTCACCTCTTCTGCCTCTACGACTCTGCACCTCTGCTACCTCTACGACTCTTCACCTCTTCTACCTCTTCGACTCTACACCTCTGCTACCTCTACGACTCTGCACCTCTGCTACCTCTACGACTCTGCACCTCTGCTACTTCTACGAATCTGCACCTCTGCTACCTCTACGACTCTGCACCTCTGCTACCTCTATGACTCTGCACCTCTGCTCCCTCTACGACTCTTCCCCTCTGCTTCCTCTACGACTCTGCACCTCTGCTACCTCTTCGATTCTGCACCTCTGCTCCCTCTACGACTCTGCACCTCTGCTCCCTCTACGACTCTGCACCCCTGCTACCTCTACGACTCTGCACATCTGCTCCATCTATGACTCTGCCCCTCTGCTACCTCTACGACTCTGCACCTCTGCTCCCTCTACGACTCTGCACCTCTGCTACCTCTAGGACTCTGCACTGTTGTGAATTCCACTCTTGGGCTCCCTCCGGTGGTTGTAAGTGGCACTTTTGTGAATTCTGATCTTGGGCTCCCTCCGGTGGTTTTAAGTGGTACTGCTGCTCCTTGGATTTAGCAGTCAGCAGCTGCTTCCACTGATTGTCTTTCTGGCTCGGCTATTTAACCTGGTTCTATCCTTCAGCCTGTGCCAGTTGTCAATGGTTCCTGCTTGGATTCACATCTCTGCTTGGATTTCCCTGATATTCTGACCTGTTCAGCAAAGATAAGTCCTTGCTTTGTTCTTTAGCAGTCCACTTGTTGTGGACTTAATCGTTCTTCACTTTCTATGTTTTTTCTTGTCCAGCTTGTCAGTATGGATTTATTCAGTTAAGCTGGAAGCTCTGGGAAGCAGATTTACCCTCCACACCTTTAGTCAGGTGTGAAGATTTTGTAAACTCTGTGGTGGATTTTTCTAGTTTTTTTAATACTGACCGCACAGTATTCTGTCCTGTTCTATCTGTCTAGCTAGACTGGCCTCCTTTGCTACATCCTGGTTTCATTCTGCGTATGTCATTTCCCTCTCCACTCACAGTCAATATTTGTGGGGGGCTGCCTATCCTTTGGGGATTTTCTCTGAGGCAAGATAGCATTCCTGTTTCTATCTTTAGGGGTAGTTAGTCCTCCGGCTGTGACGAGGTGTCTAGGGAGTGACAGGAACATCCCATGGCTACTTCTAGTGTTGTGTTAAGCTCAGGAACTGCGGTCAGTACAGGTACCACCTCCTCCAGAGCACGTCCCATGTTGCTCCTAAACCACCAGTTCATAACAGTACAACTGGCCAAAAATGAAGTAAATGCATCTCAAAAGAAGGAAAAAAAAAGTTCTGAGCCATTTTTTTTTCTGCAGTCTGTTTTGTCTTTTTTTTTCCTCTTAACCCCTTAACGACCGCCGATACGCCTTTTAACCTCGGCCGCTAAGGGTACTTAAACCACAGCGCCGTTAATTAACGGCGCTGTGGAAAAAGGGAATAGCGCCCCCCAGAGTCGGATTTTCTCTGGGGTCTCGGTTGCCGAGGGTAGCCGAGACCCCAGAGAACATGATTCAGGGTTTTTTTACCAACCCCCGAGTTGCGATCGCCGGTAATTAACCGGCGATCGCAACAACAACAAAAAAAAACGCGATTTGCCATTTAATTTCTCTGTCCTCCGATGTGATTGCACATCGGAGGACAGAGAAATAGGGTCCCCGATCGCCCCCAATAGCCCCCCAATACTCACCTATCTCTCCCGGTGCTCCTCGTGGCTCCCGATGGGCGCCGCCATCTTTTTTCCGGGGAAAAAATGGCGGGCGCATGCGCAGTGCGCCCGCCGCCCGGCACCCGGAAGATCTTTGGGGTCTCGGCTGCCGGGGGTAGCCGAGACCCCAAAGAACATGATCGGCGTCGGTTTTTAGTGACCCCTGTTTTGCGATCGCCGGTAATTAACTGTTTACCGGCGACCGCAAAAGAAAAAAAAAAAAGCGATCTGTAATTCTCTGTCCTCTGATATGATCGCACATCAGAGGACAGAGAAATAGGGGGATTCGGGGACCCTATCATACTCACCCGGTGTCCCTGGGTCCTCCTGCATCTCCTCTTGCCGGCCGGCTTCTTCCTGGGGAAAAAAAATGGCGGACGCATGGGGCTAAAATTAGGGTTAGGGTTAGGGCTAGGGTTAGGGTTAGGGCTAGGGTTAGGGTTAGGGCTAGGGTTGGGGCTAAATTTAGGGTTGGGGCTAGGGCTAGGGCTAGGGTTAGGGTTAGGCTACTTTCACACTAGCGTTTTTTGGCTTCCGTCGCAATGCGTCGTTGGAGAAAAAACGCATCCTGCAAAAGTGCTTGCAGGATGTGTTTTTTCTCCATTGACTTGCATTAGCGACACATTGCGGCGGATTGCCACACGTCGCATCCGTCGTGCGACGGATGCGTC
Source organism: Ranitomeya variabilis (assembly GCF_051348905.1). Lineage (NCBI taxonomy): Eukaryota > Metazoa > Chordata > Amphibia > Anura > Dendrobatidae > Ranitomeya > Ranitomeya variabilis. The sequence continues at coordinate 234,656,515 of NC_135235.1, forward strand.
GTGCTTTGGCGGACCGTCGGCACAAAAAAACGCTACATGTAACTTTTTTTGTGCGACGTGTCCGCCATTTCTGACCGTGCATGCGCGGCCGGAACTCCGCCCCCGCCTCCCCGCACCTCACAATGGGGCAGCATCCGCTGCACCCGTTGTGCGGCGCTTACAACGCTAGCGTCGGTACGTCGGCCCGACAGACTGCGATGGGCCGAGTACGACGCTAGTGTGAAAGTAGCCTTAGGCTTCTTTCACACTTGCGTGGGTACGGGGAGGTCGCAATGCGTCGGCCCGACGTACCGACGCACGTTGTGAAAATTGTGCACAACGTGGGCAGCGGATGCAGTTTTTCAACGCATCCGCTGCCCAGTCTATGTCCTGGGGAGGAGGGGGCAGAGTTACGGCCACGCATGCGCGGAAATGGCGGACGCGACGTACAAAAAAAAGGTTACATTGAACTTTTTTTGTGACGACGGTCCGCCAAAACACAACGGATCCAGTGCACGATGGACTCGACGTGTGGCCATCTGTCGGTAATACAAGTCTATGGGCAAAAAAGGCATCCTGTGGGCACATTTGCAGGATCCGTTTTTTGTCCAAAACTACGGATTGCGACGGATGCCACACGATGCAAGTGTGAAAGTAGCCTTAGAGTTAGGGTTGGGGCTAAAGTTAGGGCTAGGGTTAGGGTTAAATTTAGGGTTAGGGTTGGGGCTACAGTTAGGGTTAGGGCTAGGGTTGGGGCTAAAATTAGGGTTAAGGTTAGGGTTTTGGCTAAAGTTAGGGTTAGGGTTGGGGCTAAAGTTAGGGTTAGAGTTGGGATTAGGGTTAGGGTTGGGATTAGGGTTAGGGTTGGGATTAGGGTTAGGGTTGGGATTAGGGTTAGGGGTGTATTGGGATTAGGGTTAGGTTTGAGGTTAGGGTTGAGATTAGGGTTAGGGGTGTGTTGGATTTAGGGTTTTGATTAGGGTTATGGTTAGGGTTGAGATTAGGGCTGTTTTGGGGTTAGGGTTGTGATTATCGTTAGGGTAGTGATTAGGATTATGGATCAGGTTGAGATTAGGGTTAGGGGTGTGTTGGAGTTAGGGTTGGAGTTAGAATTGGGGGTTTCCACTGTTTAGGTACATCAGGGGGTCTCCAAACACGACAGCCAATTTTGCGCTAAAAAAGTCAAATGGTGCTCCCTCCCTTCTGAGCTCTGCCGTGCGCCCAAACAGTGGTTTACCCCCACATATGGGGCATCAGCTTACTCGGGATAAATTGGACAACAACTTTTGGGGTCCAATTTCTCCTGTTACCCTTGTGAAAATAAAAACTTGGGGGCTAAAAATCTTTTTTGTGGGAAAAAAAAATATTTTTTTATTTTTGCTACTCTGCATTATAAACTTCTGTGAAGCACTTGAGCATTCAAAGTTCTCACCACATATCTAGATAAGTTCCTTAGGGGGTCTAGTTTCCAAAATTTGGTCACTTGTGGGGGGTTTCTACTGTTTAGGTACATCAGGCGCTCTGCAAACGCAACATAACACCCACAGACAATTCTATCAAAGTCTGAATTCCAAAATGGCGCTCCTTCTCTTCTGAGCTCTGCCGTGTGCCCAAACAGTGGTTTACCCCCACATATGGGGTACCAGCATACTCAGGACAAATTGGAGAACAAATATGGGCATCCAATTTCTCTTGTTACCCTTGTGAAAATAAAAACTTGGGGGCTAAAAAATCTTTTTTGTGGAAAAAAAAAATATTTTCTATTTTCACTACTCTGCATTATAAACTTCTGTGAAGCACCTTGGCATTCAAAGTTCTCACCACATATATAGATAAGTTCCTTGGGGGGTCTAGTTTCCAAAATGGGGTCACTTGTGGGGGGTTTCTACTGTTTAGGTACATCAGTGGCTCTGCAAACGCAACATAACGCCCGCAGACCATTCTATCAAGGACTGCATTCCAAAATGGCGCTCCTTCACTTCCGAGCTCTGCCGTGCGCCCAAACAGTGGTTTACCCCCACATCTTGGGTACCAGCATACTCAGGACAAATTGGACAACAACTTTTGGTGTCCAATTTCTCTTGTTACCCTTGTGAAAATAAAAACTTGGGGGCTAAAAAAATCTTTTTTGTTAAAAAAAAAATATTTTTTATTTTCACGACTCTGCATAATAAACTTCTGTGATGCACTTGGGCATTCAAAGTTCTCACTACACATCTAGATAAGTTCCATGGGGGGTCTAGTTTCCAAAATGGGGTCACTTTTGGGGGGTTTCTACTGTTTAGGCACATCAGGGGCTCTCCAAACGCGACATGGCGTCCGATCTCAATTCCAGTCAATTTTGCATTGAAAAGTCAAATGACGCTTCTTTGCTTCCGAGCTCAGCTATGCGCCCAAACAGTGGTTTAACCCCACATATGGGGTGTCAGCATACTCAGGACAAATTGTACAACAACTTCTGGGGTCCATTTTCTCCTGTTACCCTTGGTAAAATAAAAATTTGGAGGCAAACAGATCATTTTTGTAGAAAAAATGCGATTTTTTTATTTTCACGGCTCTACCTTATAAACTTCTGTGAAGCACCTGGGGGTTTAAAGTGCTCACCACACATCTAGATAAGTTCCTTAAGGGGTCTAGTTTCCAAAATGGTATCACTTGTGGGGGGTTTCCACTGTTTAGGCACATCAGGGGCTCTCCAAACGCGACATGGCATCCGATCTCAATTCCAGCCAATTCTGCATTGAAAAAGTCAAACGGTGCTCCTTCACTTCCAAGCTCTGCGGTGCGCCCAAACAGTGGTTTACCTCCACATATGGGGTATCGACGTACTCAGGAGAAATTGCACAACAACTTTTGTGGTCTAATTTCTCCTGTTACCCTTGTGAAAATAAGAATTTGTGGGTGAAAAAAATCATTTTTGTGAAAACAAATGCGATTTTTTATTTTCACGGCTCTACGTTATAAACTTCTGTGAAGCACTTGGGGGTTCAAAGTGCTCACCACACATCTAGATAAGTTCCTTAAGGGGTCTAGTTTCCAAAATGGTGTCACTTGTGGGGGGTTTCCACTGTTTAGGCACATTAGGGGCTCTCCAAACGCGACATGGCGTCCGATCTCAATTCCAGCCAATTCTGCATTGAAACAGTCAAACGGCACTCCTTCTCTTCCAAGCTCTGCGGTGCGCCCAAACAGTGGTTTACCTCCACATATGGGGTGTCGGCGTACTCAGGAGAAATTGCACAACAAAATTTGTGGTTAAATTTCTGTTTTTACACTTGTGAAAATTAAAAAAAATGGTTCTGAAGTAAAATGTTTGCAAAAAAAAGTTAAATGTTCATTTTTTTCTTCCACATTGTTTCAGTTCCTGTGAAGTACATAAAGGGTTAATAAACTTCTTGAATGTGGTTTTGAGCAGCTTGAGGGGTGCAGTTTTTAGAATGGTGTCACACTTGGTTATTTTCTATCATATAGACCCCTCAAAATGACTTCAAAGGTGATGTGGTCCCTAAAAAAAACATGGTGTTGTAAAAATGAGAAATTGCTGGTCAATTTTAACCCTTATAACTCCCTAACAAAAAAAAATTTTGTTTCCAAAATTGTGCTGATGTAAAGTAGACATGTGGGAAATATTATTTATTAACTATTTTTCTTGACATATCTCTCTGATTTAAGGGCATAAAAATACAAATTTTGAAAATTGCAACATTTTAAAAAATTTCGCCATATTTCCGTTTTTTTCATAAATAATCGCAAGTAATATCGAAGAAATGTTACCACTAACTTGAAGTACAATATGTCACGAAAAAACAGTCTCAGAATCAGCGGGATCCGATAAAGCGTTCCAGAGTTCTAACCTCTTAAAGTGACAGTGGTCAGAATTGTAAAAATTGGCTCGGTCATTAAGTACCAAATTGGCTCTGTCACTAAGGGGTTGATCTCTGGGTGGTTCAGGATTTTGGCGCTTGCATGGATGTTCAGGGTTTGTTTTCTCGTGTGGATCAACTTGCTGCAAGGGTACAGAATATCCAAGATTATGTTGTCCAGACTCAGGCTTTAGAGCCTAAAATTCCTACTCCTGATTTGTTTTTTGGGGACAGATCCAAGTTTTTGAACTTTAAAAATAACTGCAAAGCTTCAAATTTGGTGTTCCAATGGTGTGGAGAGAGCCAAAAAATCATCATGATGACTGTTATTTCTGTGCAGTGCAAGTGCAAGGATTCAATAAGCATAAGAAACGAAAATGGGAGTAACATGGAATCTGCAAGAAGGCCTGTCCCTCATTGTGAAGATGTGCCTGTACCTGTGTTTACCATAAATAACAGTCATCATGATGATTTTTTGGCTCTCTCCACACCATTGGAACACCAAATTTGAAGCTTTTTCTTTGTCCTTTGCTCCATTTTCGTAATAATTCGATACATGCTTTGCACACTATGTGTGGTGCCCAAAACTTGTCTTGGTCCCCAAGCATAACCCCAAAATAGGCAAAATACACTTTTTTTACGAAGTCTGTTATGTTTCTTCTATGTTTTGGCAGTGTGTATACACCACAAATGTAACAGAATGAGTCTGGATCGTTAAGACAACTTCTTCTTGATGAGTTCATGCTTTTCACTGGAAAACAGACAACAACATAAAGTTAGTGCAAAAATCAAGCTATGAACAAACTTTTAGAACACTAATTAACACAAAACTATATTGAGAACTGCTCAGTTCAAGTACTAATCCAAAGAAATTAATGAGATGATGCGTCGCATTTACCAACAAGTGCTATAAATAAGATACCAAAAATCTCAAAAACTTGAGCCAATCTGGCAAAACTGATGACATATTCAGAATCAGCACCCCAAAAATACCCTAAATTCGATGAAATATCTTTGGCACCAAAAATGCTGTTGACCAGTGTTATCGTCCTTTTCTGTCATGGCATTTGTCGATTCAGGAGCTGCCCTGAATTTAATGGACTTGGAATTCGCCAGGTGCTGTGGTTTTTCCTTGCAGCCTTTGCAGAGCCCTATTCCTTTGAGGGGCATTGATGCTACACCGTTGGCCAAGAATAAACCTCAATATTTGTTGTGATTTTGCTTTTTGCTCCCTCTAGTGGTCATTAGTGATTTGACTCTGGAGCGTCTGTCTTTTCCTTTATCCTCACCTGGGCCGTTAGTTCAGGGGCGTTGCTATATAAGCTCCCTGGACCTTCAGTTCAATGCCTGGCATCGTTGAAATCAGAGCTAATCTGTTGTGCTCTTGTCCTCTGATCCTGGTTCCTGTTTTTCAAGCTAAGTCTGCTTCTTTGCTTTTTGCTTTTGTTTTGTTTGGTATTTTTGTCCAGCTTGTTCCTATCTGTATCCTGACCTTTGCTGGAAGCTCTAGGGGGCTGGTGTTCTCCCCCCGGACCGTTAGACGGTTCGGGGGTTCTTGAATCTCCAGCGTGGATTTTTATAGGGTTTTTGTTGACCAGATAAGTTATCTTGCTTTATTCTGCTATTAGTAAGCTGGCCTCTCTTTGCTGAACCTGGTTCATTTCTGTGTTTGTCATTTCCTCTTACCTCACCGTTATTATTTGTGGGGGGCTTGTATCTTGCTTTGGGGTCCCTTTCTCTGGAGGCAAGAGAGGTCTTTGTTTTCTTCTCCTAGGGGTAGTTAGATTCTCCGGCTGGCGCGAGTCATCTAGCGATCACCGTAGGCATGATCCCCGGCTACTTCTAGTGTTGGCGTTAGGAGTAGCTATTTGGTCAACCCAGTTACCACAGCCCTATGAGCTGGATTTTTGTATCTTGCAGACTTACACGTTCCTCTGAGACCCTGTCCACTGGGGTCATAACAGTATGCCAGGACCGTATTAAATGTTTAATGCATTGCAGAAGTGGGATTATAAGAAAGAAAATTTTGAGGTTTTTTTTCCCTCTCTCATTTTTTTTTTTTCTTTTCCCCTTTACCTCAGAGTGGCTTAAGCTTGCTGCAGACATGAATGTCCAGACCTTGATTACAAGTGTGGACCAGCTTGCCGCTCGTGTGCAGGGTATACAAGATTATGTTACCAGAAATCCTAGGTCTGAACCCAAGATTCCGATTCCTGAACTGTTTTCAGGAGACCGATTTAAGTTTAGGAATTTCAGGAATAATTGTAAATTATTTTTGTCCCTGAAACCTTGTTCGTCTGGAGACTCTGCTCAACAAGTAAAAATTGTTATTTCATTCTTACGGGGTGACCCTCAGGATTGGGCTTTTTCGTTGGCACCAGGAGATCCGGCATTGGCTGATATTGATGCGTTTTTTCTGGCGCTCGGTTTACTTTATGAGGAACCCAATCTTGAGATTCAGGCAGAGAAAGCCTTGCTGGCTATGTCTCAGGGCCAGGACGAGGCAGAGGTGTATTGCCAAAAATTTCGGAAATAGTCCGTGCTGACCAGGGCCGGACTGGCCATAGGGCACTTCTGGCAAATGCCAGAAGGGCCGGTGCCAGTGGTGGGCCGCTCAATCCGCCGCCCCTGCCGTCGCATTCAACTATACCGGCGTATAGACGCCGGTACAGTTGAATGCAATGATGGAGGAGAGAGCGTCTACAGACGCTCCTCTCCCATCATTCCCCGCTCTGCCTCTGACACTGCGGGTGCGCGATGACGTCATATCATCGCGCACCTGCTGTGTCCCGGGCAGACTGCAGCTGCTGAGACAGGAGCAGGAACCAGGAAGCAACGCTGGGCACGAGGAGAGGTGAGGAGAGTTTTTTTTTTTTCTGGACTGTGGGGCCATTCTCGGAGGAGGTGAGGGGAGGAAGAGAAGAGATGTGGGCTGTATATAGTTCTCTGTGGGCTGTGCTCTGTGCTGTATACTGCTGTGGGCTGTATATAGTTCTCTGTGGGCTGTGCTCTGTGCTGTATACTGCTGTGGGCTGTATATAGTTCTCTGTGGGCTGTGCTCTGTGCTGTATACTACTGTGGGCTGTATATAGTTCTCTGTGGGCTGTGCTCTGTGCTGTATACTGCTGTGGGCTGTATATAGCTCTCTGTGGGCTGTGCTCTGTGCTGTATACTACTGTGGGCTGTATATAGTTCTCTGTGGGCTGTGCTCTGTGCTGTATACTGCTGTGGGCTGTATATAGCTCTCTGTGGGCTGTGCTCTGTGCTGTATACTACTGTGTGCTCTGTGCTATATATAGTTCTCTGTGGGCTGTGCTCTGTGCTGTATACTGCTGTGGGCTGTATATAGTTCTCTGTGGGCTGTGCTCTGTGCTGTATACTGCTGTGGGCTGTATATAGTTATCTGTGGGCTGTGCTCTGTGCTGTATACTACTGTGGGCTGTATATAGTTCTCTGTGGGCTGTGCTCTGTGCTGTATACTTCTGTGGGCTGTATATAGCTCTCTGTGGGCTGTGCTCTGTGCTGTATACTACTGTGTGCTCTGTGCTATATATAGTTCTCTGTGGGCTGTGCTCTGTGCTGTATACTGCTGTGGGCTGTATATAGTTCTCTGTGGGCTGTGCTCTGTGCTGTATACTGCTGTGGGCTGTATATAGTTCTCTGTGGGCTGTGCTCTGTGCTGTATACTACTGTGGGCTGTATATAGCTCTCTGTGGGCTGTGCTCTGTGCTGTATACTACTGTGGGCTGTATATAGTTCTCTGTGGGCTGTGCTCTGTGCTGTATACTGCTGTGGGCTGTATATAGCTCTCTGTGGGCTGTGCTCTGTGCTGTATACTACTGTGTGCTCTGTGCTATATATAGTTCTCTGTGGGCTGTGCTCTGTGCTGTATACTGCTGTGGGCTGTATATAGTTCTCTGTGGGCTGTGCTCTGTGCTGTATACTGCTGTGGGCTGTATATAGCTCTCTGTGGGCTGTGCTCTGTGCTGTATACTACTGTGTGCTCTGTGCTATATATAGTTCTCTGTGGGCTGTGCTCTGTGCTGTATACTGCTGTGGGCTGTATATAGTTCTCTGTGGGCTGTGCTCTGTGCTGTATACTGCTGTGGGCTGTATATAGTTCTCTGTGGGCTGTGCTCTGTGCTGTATACTACTGTGGGCTGTATATAGCTCTCTGTGGGCTGTGCTCTGTGCTGTATACTACTGTGGGCTGTATATAGTTATCTGTGGGCTGTGCTCTGTGCTGTATGCTACTGTGGGCTGTATATAGTTCTCTGTGGGCTGTGCTCTGTGCTGTATATAGTTCTCTGTGGGCTGTGCTCTGTGCTGTATACTACTGTGGGCTGTATATAGTTATCTGTGGGCTGTGCTCTGTGCTGTATGCTACTGTGGGCTGTATATAGTTCTCTGTGGGCTGTGCTCTGTGCTGTATATAGTTCTCTGTGGGCTGTGCTCTGTGCTGTATACTACTGTGGGCTGTATATAGTTCTCTGTGGGCTGTGCTCTGTGCTGTATACTACTGTGTGCTGTATATAGTTCTCTGTGGGCTGTGCTGTATATAGTACTCCGTGGGCTGTGCTGTATATAGTACTCTGTGGGCTGTGCTGTATATAGTACTCTGTGGGCTGTGCTGTATATAGTACTCTGTGGGCTGTGCTGTGTATAGTACTCTGTGGGCTGTGCTGTGTATAGTACTCTGTGGGCTGCGCTGTATATAGTACTCTGTGGGCTGTGCTGTATATAGTACTCTGTGGGCT